>NC_134136.1:16470000-17095000 GCF_040939455.1 Microcebus murinus
ATATTTATAGATTTGTGTATGTTGAACCATCCCTGTATAGCCAGAATGAAGCCCACTTGGTCATGATGGATTATTTTCTTGATAAGCACCTGGATTGGCTAGGATTTTGTTGAGAATTTTTGCATCTATATTCATAAGTGATATTGGTCTGTAGTTTTCTTTTTTTGTTGCATGCTTTTCTGGTTTTTGTATCAGGGTTATGTTGGCTTCCTGAAATGTGTTGGGGATGCATCCATCCTTTTCAATGTTTTCGAATAACTTCTGCAGGGTAGGCACAAGTTCTTTGTAGGTGTGGTAAAATTTGTGTGTGAAACCACCTGTTCTGGGACTTTTCTTTTTAGGAAGGTTTTTTATTGCCGTTTCAATTTCAGTACTTGATATTGGTCAGGAATTCTATTTCTTCTTGGTTGAGCCTAGGGAGGCTGTTTGTTTCTATTAATTTGTCTATTTTCTCCACATTTTTCAGTTTGTGTACATAAAGGTTTTTGTAGTATTTTGATTTGCATTTCTCTAATGATTAGAGATGTTAAGCATTTTTTTGTATGTTTTTTGTCCAATATTGTGTCTTCTTTTGAAAAGTGTCTGTTCATTTCCATTGCCCATTTATTGATGGGGTTGTTTGATTTTATCTTGTTAATTTTCTTAAGTTCTGCGTAGATTCTTGTTATCAGCCCTTTATTAGATGTGTAGAATGCAAATATTTTCTCCCAATTTGTAGGCTGTCTATTCACTCTAATGATAGTTTCCTTGGCTGTGAAAAAGCTTTTTAATTTGATCAGATCCCATTTATTTATTTTTGTTGCTGTGGTGATTGCCTTGGGTGACTTCTTCAAAAATTCTTCAACTAGGCCATTGTCTGAAATGGTCTTCCCAACATTTTCTAGAATTATAAAGGTTTCATACCTTATGTTTAAGTCTGTGATTCATCTTGAGTGGATTTTTCTGAGAGGTGAGAGGCAAGAATCCAGTTTCATTCTTCTGCATGTAGCTAACCAGTTTTCCCAGCACAATTTATTGAAAAGGGATTCTTTTGCCCAGAGTATATTTTTGTCTGCTTTGTCAAAGATTAGATTACCATATGCAGATGGTTTCATCTCTGGAATCTCAGTCCTGTTCCAAAGATCTATGTCTCTGTTCTTGTCCCAATAACAAGCTGTTTTAATTATTATAGCTTTGTAGTACATCTTGAAGTCTGGTAGACTGTTACCTCTTTTTACTTAAGATTTCTTTGGCTATACAAGGTCTAACAATATGGATGAAGTTCTTCATAATAGTTTTAACTGCAGTGTACAACGCTATTTCCTTTCATCTTTGGGAATGCTAATGTCTTCAAATATAACTCTTTCAAATGGAAAAGATAGCTTGTATTGAGAGAGAGGGTATGTTGCTTTTGTTGCTGTCGTTTTTTAGTCTAAAGGATAAAATAATATTGTTTTTGTCTTTTGAACAAGCATTTAATATAGATGAAACATTGAATTAAGGAAATTGAGAGACTCAGTGCTTATTTCAAAATGAACACGTAGAATAAAATGTACCCCAGCTCATTTGTGTCTATAAAGTTATAGAACTCTACTCTGTTACTGTTGTTGAAAACATCTCTGATCCTATTTGTCTTGCATCATTGTTCTTCCATCTTCTCTCTTCCTTCTTACTCTTCATCTACTCCACAACCACTTGTAAGTGTATTTCTTTTGTACTGTAACATTTTTGGTAATATCATTTAGGGGAACTTGTTGATATATCTCTATATATTGATATATGCATATCATGTATTTTAATGAAAAGGTATGCTTTATCCTCAGTTTAAAGGAAGTTTATTTTTTAAAAATCTTAATGATTGTCATTTTCCTAGTTTGGAATTAGAGCTCTCTGAATCTGGAAAAATAAGAATCTAATTTGCTGCCATAATTCACATTTCCAAAAGGGTGAAGTGTAGATAGATAAATAAAAGTATACTTCCCTCAGAAAATACAAAGGTGATATTCTTAATGTACTTTTAAAGTTATATCAATGAAAATTATATACTCTAACCATGTTTTTTATTCTTGAAAATTGAGGAAATTTTTAGGTATTACAAAATGTTTCCTGACTTTCTATTGAGACAAATATTGACTTAAAAATTTTGAAAATCTCAATAAAACAAATACTAAAACATTCCAAATTCTGTAGTAGGCTGTTAAAAAAAGTATAGTTGGTTACAGAAAAGAAAACTGTCATCCTGATTTCAACTTTTATCCCATTCAACAAGCATTTATTGTATACCTATGATTGTCAACATATTTTTCTAGTCCAGTATTGTGCACTGGAATGTTTTTTGATGATGGAAATGTTTTGTATATCTGCTGGCCAATATGGTAGCCACTAGAAACATGTGGCTGACTATTAAGCACCAAAAATGTGGCAACTGAAACTGAGGAACTAGGTAGAGATTAATATATTACACACTACACTTCTAGAATTCTTGATAACAGAAATATAAATGTTAATAGTGAGTTAGTAGTTATTATCTATTGGAAATTATGTTAACATTTTACGTTTCTTTATATCATTATTTATTACAACCTCCTTATCATTGTATGTTTAGAGAAAAAGAAATTGTAGTCCAGAGAGGTAAAGTAACTTTTCCAAATTCTCACAGTCCTTGAACAGCAAAATTTGGTTTCATACTCAAGTATGTATTATTTGAGAGACATTTTTGGAGCTTATAGTATTTAGTTTTTAAGTCAGGTATATTGAAGTATAATTTTCATACAATAAAATTCACCATTTAGTGTATATCAATATATAAATGTTGACAAATGCATGCAGTTGTGTAAGCATCACACCAAAATAAACATAGACTATTTCCATCACACAAAAAGTTAGTTACTGCTCCTTTGTATATCCCTCCCCTCATTCCCAGCAACTGCTGATCTGTTTTTCTATCTTTATTAATTTTGCTGATTCAAGAATATTATATAAATAAAGACATCTATTATAAGTAGCATCTTTGAGTCTGTTTCTTTACATTCATCAATGTTGTTGCCTTTATTAGTAGTTGGTTCCCTGTTATTTCTGTGTAATGTTACATCGTTTGGACATAACACCATTTTTTTTATATAGCCACAAATTGGATGACATTTTCGTTGTTTCCAGTTTTTGCCAAATATGAATATATTTTCTGTAATCATCTGTGTGCAGGCTTTTGTATGAATACTCTTATAAATTTTGGATAAATACCTATGAGTAGGATTGCTTGGTTATATAGTAAGTTTATGTTTAACTTCATAAGAAAATGTCAAACTGTTTTTATGAATAGATGTATAATTTTGCATTCCCAATGATAATGAATGAGTTTCATTTGATTCACATCTGTGTCAGAAAATGACATTGTTTTGTGGTTTTAGATTTTAGGCATTATAACTTTGGTGAACTGTATTTTGAGATCTTTTGTAATAGCTTATTGGGTTACTTTTTTTCTTATTGTTGAGTTTATATATTCTAGATACATTTTCAAATCAGATATGTGTTTTTTAAATATTTTTTTCAAGTTTTTAGGTTGTATTTTCATTTCTTTACAGTGCATTTCTAAGAACCAACATTTTATGGCAAGTACATTTGGAGCCCATTTTCCTGAACTTGTGCCTCCTCACTTTGGATAATGGGCTTAAGCTTAATCCAGGACAGTGTAAGCAGTGTTAGCTCACTCTTATTTCTTAGAATTGAGTAATATTCCATTCTGAACATATACCAAATTTTGATTATTCACTTTACAAATTGATGGACACTTGGGTTGTTTCCATATCCTTGCAATAGTGAATTGTGCTACCATAAATATTTGGGTACAGATGTCTTTATAATAGAATGTCTTGTTCTCTTTTGGGTAGATACCTAACAATGCTATTGCTAGGTCAAATGGTATTTCTATCTCTAGCTGTTTGAGGTATCTCTAAATTCTTTTCCACAAAGGTTGTACTAATTTGCAGTCCCACCAGCAGTGTAAGAGTGTCACTGTCTCACCATAAAATTGGTACTGACTGATTAAAACTATGATGCTCAAATGGTGGTAGTGTTCACCAGGGATTCGGGGAGGGGGGTTGACCCACATCTTAGAGATGTGGTGAGCATTGTGGAGGGGAAGGGCATACCTGTAACCCTTCTTAGGGAGAGGCAAAGATATAAAATGTAATTAAAATGTCAAAAAAAAATACTTTCATCGGGTCTCGGGCAGGTGGGAGGGGGGAGGAGGGGATGGGTGTATATTTACATAATGACTGTGATGTGCACCACCTGGAGGATGGACACATTTGAAGCTCTGATGGGAGAAGGGGTGGCAAAGGCAATATATGTAACCTTAACTATATTTGTACCCCCATAATATAATGAAATAAAAAAATTAAAAAGAACCAACATTTTAAATTTTTATGAAGCCCAACTTAAGAACTTTTAAGGATGATTTTTTAAAATTTTACCTAAGACATCTTTGCCTAATCCAATGTCACAAGTTTTTATTTTTCCTGTGTTTTCTTCTAAAATATTTATAATTTCAGGGTTTACTATAGGTGTATACTATTAGTTTTCTAGGTCTATCATTAAAAAGTACCATAAACTAGTTGGCTTAAACAACCGCAATTTATTTTCTCACAGTTCTGGAGGCTGGAAGTCAACTTAAAGGTGCCAGATAGATTGTTTCCCTCTGAGGGCTGGGAATGAACCATCTATTCTTTGTCTGTTTCCTTGGCTTGTAAGTAGCCTTCTTCTATGTCTTTTCACATTGTTTTTCATTTGCGTGTTTACATGTCAAAATTCCCCTTTTGTAAGGACACCAGTTATATTGAATTAGGGTCTACCCTACTTGCCTCACTTTAACTTGATTGCCTCTATAAAGACCCCATTTCTAAATAAGGTCACATTCTGAGATACTGGGGTTAGGAGTTCAACATATGAGTTCTGGGGAGGACACAATTCAATCTATAACACTTTACCCTCTGACCACCCAAAATTCATGTTCTTTTCACATGCAAGGTACATTCAGTCCATCCTAACATCCCCAAAAGTCTTAACCCATTTCAGCATCAACTCTAAAATCTTATTTAAATCAACTCTGGGCAAGACTCTAGTTATGATTCATCCTGAGATAAAATTCTTCTCCAGCTGTGAATCTATGAAGCCAGGCAAGTTATCTCATTTTTTATTAATTTTATTGGTCTCTCAACTAACCAGCTTTTGGTTTCATTGTTTTTCTGTACTATTTTTCTGTTTCCAGTTTCACTGAATTTTCTTCATCTCTATTTTTCCTTCTCTTCTTTTTGGACTTGGCTTAATGTGCTCTTCTTTCTCTTGAGCCTTAAAGTGAAATAATTTAGTTTTAACTATTTTTGTCTAAATATATATTTTTTTAATTTCAGGATATTATGGGGGTATAAGCATTTTGGTTACATGTTATGACTTTGTCACACCCAAACCATGACTTGAGGCGTGCCCTTCCCCCCTACGACACTCACCGTGTCCATTAGTTGTGAGTTTACCCATCTCCAACTACCCAATCCCCAAAGAATATTACTACTGTGTGAGCACCTTAGTGTTGGTCAGTTAGTGCCAATTTGATGGTGAGTACATGTAGTGGGACTGCAAATTAGTGGAGCCTCTGTGGAAAAGAATTTGGAGATACCTCAAAGAGCTACAAGTAGAACTACCATTCCATCCAGAAGTAGCACTATTAGGCATCTACCCAAAAGAATAAGTCATTCTATAATAAAGACATCTCCACTCAAATGTTTATGGCACCACAATTCACTATTGCAAAGATGTGGAAACAATCCAGTGCCCGTCAATCCATGATTGGATTAATAAAATATGGTACATGTATACAATGGAATACTACTCGATTATAAAAGATGACAGTGATCTAGCACCTCTTGTATTTTCCTGGATAGAGCTTGAGCCCATCCTCCAAAGTGAAGTATCACAAGAATGGAAAAATAGGCACCACATATCTAAACATTTTACATGAATTTCTTATAGATACAATATAGTTGTTTCATGCTTTTTTAATTAAATATAAACTGTCAGTTCTGTCTTTAATTTTCGTATTTGTATTATTACATCAATATGGTCACTAAATCCAAAAATTTTTGAGTTATTTGTTAAAAAATTTAATTGGCACCTAATGATTTTACGTGTTTGTGGGATACATAATGATGTTATGATACACATAATGTATAGTGATCAGATAAACTTAATTAGTATATCCATTGTCTCAAAATCTTATCATTTCTTTGTGTCAAGAGTATTCAATATCTTTCTTCTAGCCATTTGAAACTATATATTATTGTTAACTTTAGTCATAGTTAACTACAGTGTTATAGAATAGAACTTATTCCTTCTATCTAGCTATAATAGAACCTCCACACTGTTCTCTATAATGTTTGTACTAGTTTAGATTCCCAACCAAAGTGTATAAAAGTTCCTGTTTTTCTGCATCCGTGCCTGCACTTGTTATTTGTTTTTATTTTTGATAATAGCCATCCTAACTAGGGTGAGTTGATACATTACTGTGGTTTTGATTTGTATTTTTCTGATGATTAGTGATGTTGAACTTTTTAAATATATATCTTGGCCATTTTTATGTCGTCTCTTGAGGGATGTCTGTTAAGATAATTTGTCCATTTTTAATTGGATTATTTGTGGGTTAATTTTGCTGTTGCAAAGTTTGAGTTTATTGTAATTATGAATGCTAATATCTTGTGAGATGAATAGTTTGCAAATATTTTCTCCCACTATATAGGTTGTATTTTTATCTGCTGGTTGTGTCCTTTACTGTGCAAAAACTATTTAGTTTGATATAATTCCATTTGGTTTTTTTTTTTTTTTTTTTTTTGCTTTTGTCCCCTGTGCTTTTGAGATCTTATTCATAAAATCTTCTCCAAAAACGATGTTCTGAAGCATTTCCCCTATGTTTTCTTTTGGTAGTTTGATAGTATCAGGTCTTAAATTTAGGTATTTAATTCAGTTTGAGTTTATTTTTGTATCAATTCAAAAGAATTTATGAGAGGAAGGGATCTAGTTTTATGCTTCTGCACATGGGTATCCTGTTTTCCAAGCACCATTTATTGAAGATATTGCCCTTACCCCCATGTATGTTCTTGGTGCCTTTGCCAAAAATCAGTTGGCTTTGTCTGTATTTATTTTTGTGTTATCTATTCTGTTCAATTTGTCTATGTTTCTGGTTTTATGCCAGTACTTTGCTGTTTTGCTTACTAAATCTTTGTAGTATATTTTGAAGCCTGATAGTGTGAGGCCTCTGGCTTTGTTCTTTCTTTTGTTTTGTTTTATTTTTAAGAGGCAGGGTCTCTCTCTGTGACAACATCTGGAGTGCAGTGGTGAGATAATAGCTCATTGCAACCTCCAACTCCTGGGCTTGTGTAATCCCTCCACTTCAGCCTCCTGAGTAGCTAGGACCACAGGTTTGTGCCATTACACCTGGCTAATTTTTAAAATGTTTTTAGATAGAGGGTCTCACAATGTTACCCACACTGGTCACAAACTCCTGGTGTTAAGCAATCCTCCCACCTTGGCCTCACAAAGTCCTAGAATTATAGGCATGGCTCACTATGAGTGGCTCAGCTATGTTCTTTTTGTTCAGATTTGCTTTGAATATTTGGAGTCTTTTGTGGTTAAATACACATTTAAGGAGTCTTTCTATTTCTGTGAAGAATGCCAATGGTATTTTGATAGAGATTGTACTGAATCTGTAGATGGCTTTGTGTAGTATGGCCATTTTAACAATATTAATTTTTCAGATGAGCATTGGGATATTTTTAAGAATTGCATACTCTTTAATTTCTTTCATCAGTGCTTTGTAGTTTTCCATGTAGAGGTCTTTCATCCCCTTCATTAAATTTATTCCTAGGTCTTTATTTATTTAGCTCTTGTAAATGGGATTGCCTTATTAATTTCATTTTTGGCTGGTTCACTGGTCATGCATAGAAATGCTACTTATTTTTGTATATTGATTTTGTGTCTTGCAACTTTGCTGAATTTGTTTATTAGTTCTAAGAGTTTTTGGTAGAGTCTTTAGGTTCTTCTATATATAAGACCATGTCATACTCAAACAGGGACAATTTGATTTTATCCTTTCCAATTTGGATGCCATTCATTTCTTTGTCTTGTCTGATTGCTCTGGTTAGAACTTCTATTATTATGGTGAGTAAGAGTGGTTAGAGTGGGAATTTTTGTTTTTTTCCAGTTCTTAGAGGAAACATTTTCAACTTTTCCCCATTGAATATGATTTTAGTTGTGGGTTTGCCATATATGGCCTTTATTTATTAGTTATAGAAGGAAAGCACCATCTATATTTATTTAGAGTTTTATCATGAGAGTTTTATCATGAAAGAATGTTGAATTTCATCTATTACTCTGCATCTACTAAGATGATGATATTGTGTTTTTCATTCATTCTTTTGATGCGATACATCACATTTATTTATTTGCATATGTTGAACCATCCTTGCATTTCTGGTATAAATCCAACTTGATCATGTTTTATTATGTTGTTAATGTGTTGCTGGATTTGATGTGCTATCTTGTTGAGGATTTTTGTGTCTATGTTCATGAAGGATATTGGACTGGGGTTTTCTTTTCTTTTCTTTTCTTCTTTTTTTTTTTTTGATTGTGTCTTCTGCTTTTGGTATAAAAGTTATACTGGCCTAATAGAATGAATTAGGAAGAATTTACTTCTCTTTTATATTTTGGTATAGTTCAAAAAGAATTGATATTAAGCCTTATCTAAAGGTTCAGTAAAATTCAGAGGTGAAAGTGTATCCACTATTGGGGTTTTCCTTGTTGAAAAAAATTTTCTTATTGATTCAATCTAATTACTTCTTATTGGTCTGTTAATGTTTCTTATTTCTTCTTAGTTTAATTTTGGCAGGTTGTATGTGCCCAGGAACTTATCCATTTCCTCTAGGTTTTCAAATTTATTGGCATATAGTTGTTCATAATTGTCTCTGATAAAACTTTATATATTCAAAAGAAGATAGAATAGTGGCCAGCAAACATATAAAAAAGTGCTCAACATCTCTAATCATTAGGGAAATGAAAATCAAAACCACAATAAGTCTTTGATTTGGTTCTCAGTTTGACTGTTGGCATATAGGAATGCTATTGATTTCTGTACATTGATCTTGTAACCTGAGACTTTGCTGAATTTGTTTATCAATTCCAGTAGTAATAGTCATTGAGTGTTGGGCAGATGGGAGCGGGGAGGAAGGAAGGGCATATACATAATTAATGAGTGCAATGCACACCCTCTGGAGGATGGATGTTCTTGAAGCTCTGATTTGGGGGGGCAAGGGCAATATACATAACCTAAACATTTGTACCACCATAATATGCTGGCAAAAAACAACAACAACAACAACAACAAAAAACCCCAATGAGATATCATTTAACTCTAGTGAGAATGGCTTTTATCAAAAAGTCCCCCCAAAAAACAAATGCTGGTGTGAATGCAGAAAGATATGAATACTCTTACACTACTAGTGAGATTTAGAATTAGTACAAGCTCTTGGAAAGTAATTTGGAGATATCTCAAAGACCTAAATATAGAAATGTCATTTGATCCAGCAATCCCACTACCAGGCATATACCCAGTGGGAAAAAAAAGACATTTTACAATAAAGAAATCTGCACTTGAATTTTTATGGCAGCAAAATTAATAATTAAAAAGATGTGGAAACAAGCCAAATGCCCATCGATACATGAGTGGATTAACAAAATGTGGTGTATATATACCATGGAATACTACTCAACCATAAAAAAACAATGGTGAACTAGCACCTCTTATATTATCCTGGGTGGAGCTAAACCCCATCCTTCAGAGTGAAGTATCACAAGAATTGAAAAACAAGCACCATTTGTACTTGGCATCAAATTGGTACTAACTGATCAACACTTAGGTGCTCACGTCGAAGTAATATTCATCAGGTTCCAGGTGGGTGGGAGGGAGTTAGTGGGGATGGATAAACTCACAACTAATGGGTGCAGAGTACACTGTATTGGGGTTGGGCATGCTTGTAGTTCTGAGTTGGGAGAAGCAGAGTCATTATAAGTAACCAAAATGTTTGTACCCTGTAATATTCTGAAATTAAAAATAAATAAATAAATAGAGTTTACATCGAAAAAATAAATAAATAAACCTTTGTATGTCTGTGGTGTCCATTGTAATGTATCCTTTTGTGTTTCTGATAATTTCTTTGGTTCCTCTCTCTTATTTTGTTAGTATAATGGTATAGATTTTATTTTTTTAATAAATAAACTTTTTACAATTTTTTAGTCTCAATTTCATTTGTTTATGCTTTGATCTTTATTATTTTTTTCTTTCTCCTAATTTTGGGTTGGGTCTTTTCATGTTTGTCTAGTTGCTTGACATGTATCATTACGTTGCCTATTTGAAACCTTTCTAGTATTATGATGTAGGCATTTATTTTTATTATCCTGGTTACTAATGCTTCTTTTTCTGTGTCCAATCATTGTGTTGTGATTTATTTTTATATCGTCTCAATGAATTTTAAAATTTGTTTCTTAATTTTCCTTTGCCCATTAGTTATTCAGAAGCATGTTGTTTAATATCCATGTATTTGTATAGTTTTCAATATTCCTATTGTAATTGAATATTTTTTAGGTAGTAGTTTTTTTTCTGAGTTTAAATCTGATTTTATTTCATATTTTTTTCAACAATGTAATATTTTCCCATTAGATTTAAAAGGTATAAGTTTTATGTTTTTTAGTGTATAAATTATCAGAAGAATGTATATTGTACAGAGTAGATAACTTTTTATCCCTTTCCTGCCTCCCATCCTCTTCCATCTTAGTTTTCAATGTCTATTTTATCACTTTATTAACATATATACCTATTGTTAAGCTGCCACTTATAAGTGAAAACATGTGGTATTTGTTTTTCCATTTCTGAGATACTTCATTGAGGATAATTGTATCTGGTTCCAACCAATTTGCTGCAAAAGACATTCCATTTTATGGCCAAGTTGTACTCCAACACACACACACACACACACACACACACACATACACACATTCCACATTCTCTATCCACTCATCAGTTAATGGATACTTTGGTTGATTCCATATCTTTGCAATTATGAATTTTGCTTTGATATATATATTCAGGTGCTGGTGTCGATTTCATATAATTACTTCTTTTCCCATGGGTAAATATCCAATAATGGGATTAGTGGGTCAATTGATAGGTCTACTTTTCATTCTTTCAGGAATTTCCATACTGTGTTCTATAGAGGTTTAACAATTTACATTCCCACCAATAGTGTATAAATGTTCCTTTTTGACTACATCTGTGCTGACATCTATAGTTTTTTCACTTATTAATAATAACCATTCTGACAAGGGTAAGGAGGTATCTAACTATGGTTTTAATTTGCATTTCTCTGTTGATTAGTGATGTTAAGTATTTTTTATATGTTTAGTGGCCACTTGCACGTCTTCTTTTGAAAAACATCTGTTCATGTCTTTTGTTACCTTTTCATGAGATTGTTTTATTCAGGATGATTTTTTTGAATTCTTTATAGTTTTGGATTTTACACCTTTGTCAGATGTACAGTTTGCAAACATTTTCTCCCATTCTGTAGGCTATTTACACTGTTGATTATTTCCTTTGCCATGAAGAAGTTTTTAATTTAATTAAGTCTCATTTTTTGTTGTTGTTGTTGCTGTATTTGCCTATGAAAACTTAGTCATAAATCATTTGCCTAGAGTGATGTCTAGAGAGTTTTTCTTGTGTTTTCTTCTAGAGTTTTTATCATTGCATGCCTTAAATTTAAGTATTTAATCCATCTTGAACCAATATTTGTATATGGAAAAAGATAGGGATCCTGTTTCATTCTTCTGTATGTGGCTATTCAATTTTTACAGCACGATTTGTTGAATAGGGTGTCCTTTACTCAGGGTATGTTTTTGTCTACTTAGTCAAAAATCTGTTGGTTATATCTACATGATTTTATTTCTGGGTTCTCTATTATTTTCCATTGGTCTATATCCCTACTTTAGGGGTATTATCATGCTGTTTTGGTTACTATAGCCTTGTAGTATAATTTGAAGTTATGTAATGTTATGCCTCCAGATTTATTCTTTTTGATTCAGTTATTTTTTACAAAGAAATAAGTAAAACTTTATTTTCAGACATGATTGTCTATGTAGAACATTCTGCACAAAATTATGCAATTAATAAGTGAGTTCAGCAAGATCACAGAATTCAAGATAAATATACAAAATCACTTCTATTTCTATTTTTTGATTATAAGGAATGAGAAAATCAAAATACCACTTACAAGGATGTAAAAAATAAAGTATCTAGGAATAAATTCAATGGAAATGTCTTTATTTCTCCTTCATATATGAAGCTTAGTTTTGCAGGAAATAGGATTCTAGGCTGGGCATTGTTTTGTTTCAGAGAAAAAATCAAATAACCCTATTAAAAAGTGGGCAAAGGACTTGAACAGAAACTTTTCTAAAGAAGACAGAAGAATGGACAACAAACATATGAAAAAATGCTCACCATCCCTAATCATCAGGGAAATGCAAATCAAAACTACAATGAGATATCACTTAACTCCAGTGAAAATGGCCTTTATCAAAAAGTCTCCAAATAACAAATGCTGGCGTGGATGTGGAGAGAGAGGAACACTCCTACACTGCTGGTGGGACTGCAAACTAGTTCAACCTCTGTGGAAAGCAATATGGAGATACCTTAAAGCGATACAAGTGAATCTACCATTTGATCCAGCAATCCCATTGCTGGGCCTCTACCCAAATGATCCAATGACACTCTACAAAAAAGACACCTGCACTCGAATGTTTATAGCAGCACAATTCATAATCGCAAGGCTGTGGAAACAGCCCAAGTGCCCATCAATCCAAGAATGGATTAATAAAATGTGGTATATGTATACCATGGAGTACTATTCAGGTCTAAAAAACAATGGTGATATAGCACATCTTATATTTTCCTGGTTAGAGCTGGAACCCATACCACTAAGTGAAGTATCCCAAGAATGGAAAAACAAGCACCAGATATATTCTCCAGCAAACTGGTATTAACTGAGTAGCACCTAAGTGGACACATAGGTACTACAGTAATAGGGTATTGGGGAGGGGGGGAGGGGGAGCGGGTATATACATACATAACGAGTGATATGCGCACCATCTATGGGATGGTCATGCTGGAGACTCAGACTTGTGGGTGGAGGGGGGGAAATGGGCATTTATTGAAACCTTAAAATCTGTACCCCTATAATATGCTGAAATAAAAAAATAAATAAATAAAAGTAAATAAGTAAATAAATAAAATATTTGACATCTCAAAAAAAAATTCAATGGAAAATATGCAAAACTTCAATAGTGAAACCAGTAAACATCGTTAAGAGAAGTTGATGAAGAGAGTGACAGGAGTCAGGAGAGACACCGTGTTCAGGGACAGGGACGCTCAATGTGGTTGCGGTGGGTAGACCTCAAATATGGCTCCCAGTGATCCACACTGCCTGGCATTGATGCCCTTGTGGAACTCTCTTCCTTTGGTATGAGCTGGGCGTAGTGACTTGATTCTAATGAACAGAGTATGGCAAAGGAGATGGGATGATATTTCTGAGATTCGGATATATTTAATAAAAGATTGACTTTCATCTTCTTCCAGCTCACCCACACTCTCTCTCAAGGCTGGCTGCTGTGTTGTGAGCTTCCCCAGGGAAAGGTCCACCTGGCAAGGAACTGAGGGTGGCCCCCAGTTAAGAATGAGGTTCTCAGGTCAACAACCGGTGAGGAACTAAATCCTGCCGATAACCACTGAGTAAGCTTGAAAATGGATCCCGTCAAACCCGGAGAGGACAGCTGCCTTGGCTGACACCTTGAGACATCCTATGTAAGACCCTGGGCTGGAATATGTGGCTAATTCACGCCCATGTTTTTAGTCCACAGAAACTGTGAGATAATAAATGCTGTTGTTTTGAGTTTTGGATAGTTTTTATTTTCTTTTTTCAGATTTCTTTCTTTCTTTCTTTTTATTTCGGCATGTTTTCAATAAATGCCCTTTCCCCCCTTCCCCCACAAGTCTGAGTTTCCAGGATGACCATCCCCCAGATGATACACATCTTACTCATTATGTATGTATATACCCGCCCCATCCCCCCTGCCCAATATCCTATTACTGTAGTACCTATATGTCCACTTAGGTGCTGCTTAGTTAATACCAGTTTGCTGGTGAGTATATGTGGTGCTTGTTTTTCCATTCTTGGGATACTTCACTTAATAGTATGGGCTCCAGCTCTAACTAGGAAAATATAAGATGTGCTATATCACTGTTGCTTCTAAGAGCTGTATAATACTCCATGGTATACATATACCACATTTTATTAATCCATTCTTGGATTGATGGGCACTTGGGCTGTTTCCACAGCCTTGCAATTATGAATTGTGCTGCTATAAACATTCGAGTGCAGGTGTCTTTTTTGTAGAGTGTCATTGGATCTTTTGGGGAGATGCCAGCAATGGGATTCCTGGATCAAATGGTAGATTCACTTGTATTGCTTTAAGGTATCTCAATATTGCTTTTCACAGAGGTTGAACTAGTTTGCAGTCCCACCAGCAGTGTAGGAGTGTTCCTCTCTCTCCGCATCCACGCCAGAATTTGTTATTTGGAGACTTTTTGATAAAGGCCATTCTCACTGGAGTTAAGTGATCTCATTGTGGTTTTGATTTGCATTTCCCTGATGATTAGAGTTGTTGAGCATTTTTTATGTTTGTTGTCCATTCTTCTGTCTTCTTTAGAAAAGTTTCTTTTTAAGTATTTTGCCCACTTTTTAATAGGGTTATTTTATTTTTTCTTGTTGATTTTCATTAGTTCTAAGTAGATTCTAGTTATCTGCCCTTTATCAGATGTGTAGGATGCAAAAATTTTCTCCCATTCTGTAGGTTGTCTCTTTACTTTCATGACTGTTTCTTTGGCTGTGCAGAAGCTTTGTAGTTTGATCATGTCCCATTTATTTATTTTTGTTGCTGCTGTGATTGCCTTTGGGGACTTCTACATAAACTCTTTGCCTAGGCCAATGTCTAGGAGAGTGTTTGAACATTTTCTGATAGAATTCTAATAGTTTCATACCTTAGGTTTAAGTCTGTTATCTAGCGTGAGTTGATTTTTGTGAGAGGTGAAAGGTGTTGGTCCTGCTTTAGCCTTCTACAAGTGGCTATCGAGTTTTCCCAGCACCATTAATTGAAAAGGGATTCTTTTCCCAAGCATACGTTTTTGTCTGCTTTCACAAGAATAGATGGCTATATCAGGATTGTTTTATATCAGGATTCTCACATCTGTTCCACTGGTCAATATTCCTATTTTTGTGCCAATACCAGATTGTTTTAATTACTATAGCTTTGTAGTATAGTTCGATATCTGTCATATTAATATCTCCGATTTTGTTTTGTTGCCTAATATTGCTCTTGATATTCGGCGTCTTCTTTGGTTCCATACGAAGCATAAAATTATTTTTTCTATATCTGTGAAGAATGCTGATGGGATTTTAATAGGTATTGCATTGGATATGTAGATAAATTTGGGTAGTATAGACATTTTAATGATGTTGAGTCTGCCGATCCACAAGCATGGTATGGATTTCCATCTGTTTAAATCCTCTGCTATTTCCTTCCTCAGTGTTTCATAGTTCTCCCTATAGAGGTCTTTTACCTCCTTGGTTAAGTATATTCCTAAGTACTTTAATTTCTTTGTTGCTATTGTGAAGGGAATTGAGTCTTTAATTTGGTTCTCAATTTTATTGTTTTTGGCGTATACGAATGCCTCTGATTTCTGTGTATTGACTTTGTATCCTAAGAGTTTACTACATTGATTTATCAGTTCCAGGAGTTTCTTGGTTGAATCTTTGGGGTTTTATAAATATAATATCATATCAACAGCAAACAGTGAAAGTTTGATCTCTTCTGCCCCTATTTGGATACCTTTAATTCCACTTTCCCATCTAATTGCTGTAGCCAGGATTTCCAGCACTATGTTGAATAGAAGTGCAGCAAGTGGACATCCTTGTCTTTTTCTAGTTCTAAGTGGCAATGCTTTCAATTTTTCCCATTCAGTATGATGTTGGCTACGGGTCTGTCATATATGGCTTGTATCATTTTTAGGTATGTCCCTTCTATGCCTATTTTCTTAAGTGTTCGTATCATGAAAGTGTGTTGAATTTTGTCAAAAGCTTTTTCTGCATCTATTGAAAGAATCATGTGGTCTTTGTTTTTGCTTCTGTTTATGTGGTGAATTGCATTTATATATTTACCTATGTTGAATCATCCCTGCATTCCAGGGATGAAGCCCACTTCCTCGTGATGGATTTTTTTTTTATTTCAGCATATTATGTGGGTACAGATTTTAAGGTTTCAATAAATGCCCATTTCCCCCTCTCCCCCCACAAGTCTGAGTCTCCAGCATGACCATCCACCAGATGGTACACATCTCACTCATTATATATGTATGTACCTGCCCCCCTCCCTCCTCCCACCTGCCCAATACCCTATTACTGTATATATATGTGACCACTTAGGTGCTGTTCAGTTAAAAACAATTTGCTGATGAGTATATGTGGTGCTTGTTTTTCTATTCTTGGGAAACTTCACTTAATAGTATGGGTTCCAGCTCTAACCAGGAAAATATAAGATGTGCTATATCACCATTGTTTTTTAGACTTGAATAATACTCCAGGGTATACATATACCACATTTTATTAATCCATTCTTGGATTAATGGGCACTTGGGCTGTTTCCACAGCCTTGCAATTATGAATTGTGCTGCTATAAACATTCGAGTGCAGGTGTCTTTTTTGTAGAGTGTCATTGGATCTTTTGGGGAGATGCTCAGCAATAGGATTGTTGGATCAAATGGTAGATTCACTTGTATTGCTTTAAGGTATCTCAATATTGCTTTTCACAGAGGTTGAACTAGTTTGCAGTCCCACCAGCAGTGTAGGAGTGTTCCTCTCTCTCCCCATCCACGCCAGCATTTATTGTTCGGAGACTTTTTGATAAAGGCCATTCTCACTGGAGTTAAGTGATATCTCATTGTGGCTTTGATTTGCATTTCCCTGATGATTAGAGATGTTGAGCATTTTTTCATATGTTTGTTAGCCATTCTCTGTCTTCTTTAGAAAAGTTTCTGTTCAAGTCCTTTGCCGACTTTTAAATAGAGTTAGTTTATTTTTTGCTTCCTGATTTTCGTGAGTTCTAATTATATTCTAGTTATCAGTTACTTATCGGATGCATAGAATGCAAAAATTATCTCTCATTCTGGAGGTTGTCTCTTTACTTTCATGTCTGTTCCTTTGGCTATGCAGAAGCTTTGTAGTTTGATCATGTCCCATTTATTTATTTTTGTTGGTGTTTTTTTTTTTTTTTTTTTTTTTTTTTTTTTTTTTTTTGAGACAGAGTCTCGCTTTCTTGCCTAGGCTAGAGTGAGTGCCGTGGCATCAGCCTAGCTCACAGCAACCTCAAACTCCTGGGCTAAAGCGATCCTCCTGCCTCAGCCTCCCGAGTAGCTGGGACTACAGGCACAAGCCACCATGACCGGCTGATTTTTATATATATATTAGTTGGCCAATTAATTTCCTTCTATTTTTATGGTAGAGACGGGGTCTCGCTCAGGCTGGTTTTGAACTCCTGACCTTGAGCAATCCGCCCGCCTCGGCCTCCCAGAGTGCTAGGATTAAAGGCGTGAGCCACCGTGCCCGGCCTTTGTTGGTGCTTTGATTGCCTTTGGGGACTTCTTCATAAACTCTTTGCCCAGGCCAATGTCTAGGAGAGTGTTTCCAACTTTTTCCTCTAGAATTCTAATAGTTTCATAGCTTAGGTTTAAGTCTGTTATCCAGTGTGAGTTGATTTTTGTTAGAGGTGAAAGGTGTGGGTCCTGTTTTAGCCTTCTACAGGTGGCTATCCAGTTTTCCCAGCACCATTAATTGAAAAGGGATTCTTTTCCCCAGCATATGATTTTGTCTGCTTTGTCAAAGATTATATGGCTATATGAGTTTGGTTTTATATCAGGATTCTCAGATCTGTTCCACTGGTCAATATTCCTATTTTTGTCAATAACAGATTGATTTAATTACTACAGCTTTGTAGTATAGTTTGATATCTGGCATATTAATGCCTCCCATTTTGTTTTTGTTGCCTAGAATTGCTCTTGATATTCGAGGTCTTCTTTGGTTCCATACGAAGCGTAAAATTATTTTTTCTATATCTGTGAAGAATGCTGATGGGATTTTAATAGGTACTGCATTGAATCTGTAGATCAGTTTGGGTAGTATAGACATTTTGATGATGTTGAGTCTGCCGATCCACGAGCATGGTATGGATTTCCATCTGTTTACATCCTCTGCTATTTCCTTCCTCAGTGTTTCATAGTTCTCCCTGTAGAGGTCTTTTACCCCCTTGGTTAAGTATATTCCTAGGTACTTTAATCTCTTTGTTGCTATTGTGAAGGTAATTGAGCCTTTGATTTGGTTCTCAATTAGATTTTTGTTGGCGTATATGAATGCCTCTAATTTCTGTGTTGATTTTGTATCCTGAGGCTTTACTAAATTCATTGATCAGTTCAAGGAGTTTCTTGGTTGAATCTTTGGGGTTTTTTAGATACAATATCATATCATCAGCAAACAGTGAAAGTTTGATCTCTTCTGCCCCTATTTGGATGCCTTTCATTCCATTTTCCTGTCTGATTGCTGTAGCCAAGACTTCCAGCACTATGTTGAACAGAAGTGGAGATAGTGGGCAGCCTTGTCTGGTTCCAGTTCTAAGTGGGAATGATTTCAATTTTTCCCTATTCAGTATGATGTTAGCTATGAGTCTGTCATATATGGCTTGTATCATTTTTAGGTATGTCCCTTTTATGCCTATTTTCTTAAGTGTTTATATCATGAAAGGGTGTTGAATTTTGTCAAAAGCTTTTTCTGCATCTATTGAAAGAATCATGTGGTCTTTGTTTTTGCTTCGGTTTATGTGGTGAATTGCATTTATAGATTTACGTATGTTGAACCATCCCTGCATCCCTGGGATGAAGCCCACTTGGTCGTGGTGGATTATTTTTTTGATAAGCGTCTGGATTCAGTTAGCTAAGATTTTGTTGAAAAATTTTGCATCTATATTCATTAGGGATATTGGTCTGTAGTTTTCTTTTTTTGTTGCATCCTTTCCTGGTTTTGGTATCAGAGTAATATTCGCTTCATAAAAAGTGCCGGGGAGGTTTCCGTTCTTCTCGATGTTGTGGAATAGTTTCTGCAAGATAGGTACTAGTTCTTTTTTGTAAGTGTGGTAAAATTGCAGTGTAAATACCATTGGAACCGGGACTTTTCTTTTTAGAGAGATTTTTAATTGCTGTTTCTATTTCAGCTCTTGAGATTGGTCTGTTCAGGGAATCTATTTCTTCCTGATTGAGCCTAGGGAGGCTGTGTGTATCCAGAAATTTGTCCATTTCCTCCACACTTTCCAGTATGTGTGCATAAAGATTTTTGTAGTATTCATAAATTATATCTTGTATCTCTTTGGGATCAGTTGTGATATCTTCTTTTTTGTTCCTGATGGAGCTTATTTGAGTTTTGTCTTTTCTGCTTTTCGTTACCTTAGCCAATGGTGTGTCAATTTTGTTTATTTTTTCAAAGAACCAACTTTTTGGTTTATTAATCTGCTGAATAGCTTCCATATTTTCAATTTTGTTTAATTCTGGTTTTATCTTGCTGATTTCACTTCTTCTGCTGGGTTTGAGGTTGGTCTGTTTTTGTTTTTCCAGCTCTTTGAGTCTTTTCATTAGATTGTCTATTTGAGTTCTTTTTGTCTTTTTGTTATAGTCATTTATGGGATAAACTTTCCTCTCAGAACTGCTTTAGTTGTGTCCCAGAAGAGTTGATAACTTGTCTTTCCATTGTCGTTTTCTTCATAGAATTTATTTATTTCCATCTTGATTTCTTCATTTATGAAGTAATCATTTAGTAGGAAGTTGTTTAATTTCCATGTTTTTGTGTAGAAATGTGCGTTTTTGTTAGGGTTGATTTCTACTTTTATTCCACTGTGATCTGAGAAGTTAAATGTTATGATTTCTATTTTTTCAAATTTCTTGATGTTTACTTTGTGTCCTAGGATATGGTCAATCTTAGAGAATGTCCCGTGAGCTTATGAGAAGAACAAATATTCAGTGGATTTTGGGTAGACTGTCCTGTAGATGTCAGTCAGTCCCCATTGTTCCAGGGTTCTGTTTAAGTCCATTATTTCTTTATTAATTTTCTGTTTGCAGAATCTGTCTTGTGCCATCAGTGGGGTGTTGAACTCTCCAGTGATTATGGAGTTGCTATTAATCCATTTGCTTAGCTCCGGTAAGGTTTGCTTTATGAAACTGGGTGCACCTAAGTTGGGTGCATATATATTTAAAATTGTTATCTCTTCTTGTTGAAGTGTGCCCTTCACCATTATATAATGACCCTTTTTGTCTTTCACTACTGATATTGGTTCAAAAACTAAATCGTCTGAAATTAGAGCTACCACGCTAGGTTATTTTGGCTTTTACTCGCTTGAAAGATTGATCTCCACCCTTTTATTTTTAGTCTATATGCATCCTTGGAGGTTAGTTGTGTTTCCTGAAGACATCATATACTTGGCTTGTATTTTCTTATTTATTCATCCAGCCTATGACTCTTGAGTTGAGAGTTTAAGCGATTCATATTTATTGAGAGAACTGATAAGTAAGGTAGATTACTGTTCATTCTGTGGGTTGGATGTTTTTGCTTTGATTTCTCTCTTGAGCCATTGTGATACCTGGTGTTTAATCTTTGGGTTTTCGTTGTTTTTATATTCGTGAGTTTTTATTATGGTGTTCCGTGCGTAACATTGTTTTGAGTACTTCTTGTAGCGCTGGTCTTGTATTGGTGAATTCTCTGAGACTTTGCTTGTCTGAGAATGTCTTTATTTCTCCTTCATATGTGAAGCTTAGTTTTACAGGGAATAAGATTCTAGGCTGGGCATTGTTTTGTTTCAGTAGAGTGAGAATGGGGCCCCAGTCTCTCCCTGCTTGTAAAGTCTCATTAGAGAAGTCTGGTGTTATTCGAATTGGCTTTCCCTTGTATGTTACTTGCTTCTTTCATCTTACAACTCTTAGCCGGCCTCTTTAGTTAATATTTTGTTCAGTCTGATGACTGCATGTCATGATGTCTTCCTGTTTGCATTGAATCTCCCAGGGGTCCTCTGAGCTTCTTGAACTCGTATATCGAGATTTTGAGCAAGGCTTGGGAAATTTTCCTCTATTATATCTTCAAATATCTTGTCCAACCCTTGAGTGTTGTCTTCTTCCCCTTCTGGTAACCCTATGACCCTCACATTAGGTTTCTTCACATTATCCCACATCTCTTATAGGCTTTGCTCTTTTTTCTTGTTTCTCTGCTCTATCTCTGACGGTTTTATTTAGTTGGAGGGTGTTATTTTCAGTTTCTGATATTCTTTCTTCTGTTTGATCTACCCTGTTTTTGAGACTTTCCACTGTATTTTGTAGTTCCCTGTGTTGATTCTTCATTTCCAGGAGTTCGGTTAAACTTTTCTTCATTGTGTCTATTTCTTTAGTGAACTTTTGTTCTAGGTCCTGGAGGCTTTTTGTGGTTTCTTTGTGTTGGTTATTGAGTTGTTCTTGCAGATCGGTAAGTGTTCTTATGATCCACATTTGGAATTCCTCTTCTGTCATTTTGGTTGCCTTATTTTGGTTGGTGTCCATATCTAGGGGGCTGGTGCTCCTCTTTAGGGGTGTGATTTCCGTTTGCTTCTTCATATTTCCACAGTTCCTTAGCTGATTTCTTCCCATGCCGATCAGTTTTTGATTCTTTCCTTTAGTTTTTTGTTTGGGTATTCACACGCCTTGTTTAGTTTCTGAGCCGTTAGGTGCTGTCTGTGGGTGAGATTCCACCACTCCCTGTATAATGAGTCAATAGGTGCCGTGAAAAGGGTGTGCAGGATGTACTCCCTGTCAGTAGATGGTGCTTGCTTGTAGGAACAGGCTATGCTATTGTTTTTGTGTCCTCTTATCAGCTCTTGTTCCTGTAGAGAGGCACTCTAGTGCTTCAGGTGGTCAATGGAGCCCTGGAATTTCCACCTGTATCCTTTTCTCCCCCTCAGTGAGGGCTGGTCTAGGAAAGAGTCTGGGCAGAACTGGGTTGGGTAAGTCTTCCCTCTGGCACCACCAATTCTATTAGCAGGGGTCAAAGTTCTGCTCTTTGCTTTCAGGAAAAGCTGTCAGGGAGAGGCTGGCATGGCCCCTCTCTGTCAGAGAGGGTGGGGCTGTCTGAGACCCACAATCTGGAGCAGGCCTCACATTTTTCCTCCATCCCCAAGTCCGCGGCTACTCCTGGGCCTCTTCTAGGAGGCCAGACTACACACCACCAGGCCTCCCCTGCCTGTGATGCTGGCCGCGAGGTTCCCTGGAAAGGAACACCACCTGGGATGGGCACATGGCCTCCTTTTGGGAGGAGGATTGCCCTCTAGAACACTGATCTGCCCCTGAAGTCACACACACGTCAGTAGGCTGTTCACATATATCCCTTCTGTGCCCCGGGCAATGTGAGACCTCGGTGCACAGGATCTGGTCTGCAGGTCTGACCTCTGGGTCCCAGAGTGCAAACTATATCCCCATCCGGAGAGAGTGCCAGTCCTAATTCACCCACAGGGAGCCCAAGCTGGGTCTATGTCTCTCAGCCTCAGGGTCTGCCCCGTTCTCCTGGGATCACCATGCCAGCAGCACCTGGCAGGGCTGGCAGGTAGAGAGCTCACAGTCTGAGTTCCCCTTAGTCAGCTGTATGATCCCAAAAGGGAAGGTCCCGTTCCCTGTAGTTGCCTCTAGCTGGTGGCTGTATTGTCTCTCTGGGCAGCCACAGGTAGGGTTGGGGGAGGGGAGAAGGCGCCTGCCGCGCTGCTCGGTTCTGTGCACACAGAGGTGCCCCGAGGGATTTGGGAGCCTGGTGCTGCATCCGCTGCTGGCTTACCGCGCACTGGCAGTGGCCGTTGCTGGGCTGGTGTCCACAAGTCTCTCCACCCACTGGGGAGTCCACCAGCAGTCCGATATGCAGGGGAGGGGAAATGGCCAATTTACCTACCCTTCCTGCTGGTCTCTGGGCTGCTCCAGCGGTCCCAGCCTCCAGCTCTCCCCTGCTACCTCCTCCTGTGGAGTCTCCTGTGGTCTCAGGTACTCCTCCTTATGATCCTCGTCCAATGTAGGCTCGTTTACTTGCTTCTTTCTTCTAATTTCTGCTAGAATCTGTCTTTTCTGCAGAGACACTGTCTGGCGGTGTTTCTCGTCCACCATCTTGATTCTCTTTTTGCTTCAGTTTGCTTTGGTTATTGGAGCTCCTTCTTGATTACACATGAAGTTTAGGATTATTTTCTCTGGATCTGTGAAGTATGACATTAATATTTCGATGGGAATAGCATTGAATCTGTAAATCTCTTTGGGCAATATAGTCATTTTAACAATATTTATTTTTCCATGAGCATGGGATGTTTTTCCATTTGTTTGTGTTAATTTTGATTTATTTCATCAGTGTTTTGTATTTCTCATTGTAGAGATCTTTTAGTTCCTTGGTTAAGTATATTCCTAGGCATTCTATTTTTTTCATCTACTGTAAATGGTATTGCATTCTTGATTTGAATCTGAGCTTGCCTGTTATTAGTGTATAGAAATGATACTGATTGTGCACATTAATTTTATGACTTGAGATAATCCTGAATTTATTTATCAATTTTAGGAATCTTTTGGTGTTATCATTAAGATATTCTAGATATAAGATCATATCAATCAGTAAATAAGGTTACTTTGTCTAGTCCTGGTTCAATATTTGTTTTGTTTAGCTTTTGGTTGGAAGACTTTATATATATTTTTTTCAATATCAGTAGTCATTATTATTCTGTTTAGGATCTCTATTTATTATTGATTAAAGATTGGGAAGTTGTTTACAATTTTTTTCCATTTCTTCTAGATTTTATAGTTTGTGTGCCTAGAAGTTTTCATAGAAATCTTAGATGATATTTTATATTTCTTTAGTATCAGTTTTAATGTCTCCTTTTTCCATTTCTGACTGAACGTATTTGAGTTCTTTCTCTTCTATTTCTGGTTAATCTAGGTAATGGAGTATTGATTTTTTTTTTTATCTTTTCAAAGGTACAACTTTTCATTTTGTTGTTCTTTTGTATTTTTTTAGTATGTCAGTTTCATTTAGATGTGCTCTGATCTTTGTTATTTCTTTTTTCCTGCTAGCTTTACATTTAGTTTGTTCTTCTTCTTATTCCTTAAAATGTGACATTAGGTTGTTACTTTGTGATCTGTCTGTCTTTTTTTTTTTTTTTTTTTGGTTGTCAAGGTCTACTTTACTTAGATTCTTAGTAGGTTTTATAAGAATACAGTAACAAGGAAGTAGAAACAAAAAATGCAGTGGGGTGACGGTGAGTCTTTGGTTTGGGCTAATCAGCCCCAATCAGTATCTTATCGGTATCGAGGTTGTTTGTGACTGATTATCCAACCTCAACCTGGCAGGTGGTCGGGAACAATTGCAGTTAGCACACCCTGGAGCATTTCGCGGTCAGCACGTCATGGAACGCATTCTTTTCAGAGCTACAGCTGGAGGGTGGGGTGCTGTTTTTGTCCTAGGAATTTTCCAGGGCGAAGCCCGTGCATAGGACAAGTCATAGGGGTGTTGAGGGTCCCAGCTTCTAACATCTCCCCCTCTCTTTATTAATATGAGGGAGATTTATATAGGTTGGTGGAGAGCCTGTCTTAGGCTACGCGATGGGCTTCCACGACCAGCACCCCAAATATAAGATTGGGCGATTAACGTGGTGAAGGTGAGGCCTCTGTCTTAGGCTATGTAGGTGGCATCCAGCTCCAGCACTTCTGATTATGAAGTGTGCCCCTGGGCATGGACCTACAATATTCCCGTCATTCCCTGAAAGGTGGAGTTAACAGTAATTGACTGATTGCATATTTTCTCTAAGGGTGCGGGGGGGAACATTCTTGGGCCAAGAAGGCAAAGGCCTAGGCCTGTGACTTGGCTGAGTGTCAGGTCATGGAGTCACTTCACCGTTGGCAGGGTGTGCATCTGGTACACGGCATCGCGATAATCCCGTCATGGGCGTCTCCACAGCTTTTGGAACCAACTGCGTTCCATGTCTGTGGCAAAGTCTGAGAAATTTAGACCTTCAGTGGGTGTGTTGGGAGACTCTTCGTGGAGGTCTTCTCTGGAGCCTCTTAGTTCTAGCCGTTGGTGAAACACGGAGACCGATTTTTGTGTGGCTGCGTCTACCTGTGACTTGACAAAATCAGTTAGTTTTTTGAATGCCCAAGGCCCAAAGGTGAGGAGCAACAGAAAACCTACAAGCGGCCCTAAGACACTGGGAAGCAATGTGGATAGCCAGGGGGATGTGGAAAACCAATTTTGATACCACGCTTCACTCTGTTCTCTCCGTTTTTTTCTATCTTCTAGGCTCTGTCTAACCCTTTCAATGCTATCTTCTACCAGACCTGTTTTGTCTGCGTAGAAGCAACATTCTTCTTTGAGTGCTGTGCACAAGCCTCCCTCTTGGAGGAACACTAAGTCTAAGCCTCTTCTATTTTGCAACACTACCTCAGAAAGTGAAGCGAGGGATTCTTTGAGATATTTTAGGCCCTGCTGTAGCTCTCGGAGATCATTATCGATGGCAGCAGAGAGCTTCAGGTATTGCTGGTTGGAGGTGACTAGAGAGGCTATGCCTGTTCCAGCCCCTGTGGCACCAAGGCCTAGAAAAACTGCGAGTGTTATGGCCATGATGGGCTCCCTTTTTTCCCGGGGCATTGTGGTGCCGCGCTCTCAAAATCTGAGCAATTCGTCAGCAGGATGTACAATGAGTCTGGGGAAAAGCATGACTAACACAAAATATTCTCTATACTCAAGAAACGTTGCAGTGACTACATACGGGGTAAGGCCGGAAGAACAAGCAAAATAAGAGGTGTTAGATGCCTGAATATACTGAAAGGTGGAGTTAACAGTAATTGACTGATTGCATATTTTCTCTAAGGGTGCGGGGGGGAGCATTCTTGGGCCAAGAAGGCAAAGGCCTAGGCCTGTGACTTGGCTGAGTGTCAGGCCATTATGGGTCTCTAGGCCCCATCTGAGTTTGCTGGTGTCATTAGTAAATAATGGTTCACTAAATGTAGCGACACCCTCATAGAAGGGAGGCCAGGGGGAATAGCATACCCAACACTCCTGATATTCTGAATTGTTGGCCTCTCGGATGGTCCTGACAGAGGCGTTGGCTAAGGTGAGAATTAGTTCTGCAGAGGAGGGGGGCCCCTCGGGCAGGGTAGGTCGGTATAGGGAGGTGCTAAGTGGAGAAGGGGACACAGCTGGGGAGGAGGGTAGGCCTCTGGTGGGACCACGAGGTCGTGGTGGGTGTAGGTTGTGGTTAGGACCTATTGTGACCGTAGGACCTCTGGGGAGGCTTTTAATTAATTTGATTTTAAATGTGAGACCAATGTCTTTCCCAGATATGTAAAGTCTAAGTCCCCATTCAAATCCCCTGGACTGATCCCAAGAAGCCTTTTTTGCAGCTTTGGTGAATGAAATTAACAGGGGGTTGCACCACTGGTTGTTACACTGAGGGTCAGTGGGTGGTTGTGGGGCGTAAGGGGACGAAGGGGCTTGACGGGGAAACCGCTTTCTGACGGTTATATAATCCCAGGAAGAGGAGGGATTCCAGTAGGCATCACCACTGGTCTCACAGCCCCAGTAAGCACAAAAGAAGTCAGGGGGGTAACCACATTGGTAGTTGTTGGTATGAGGTAGATGGGTCCCTGGGCAAACATAAAAGTCTTTATCTTTTGTCGCAGAGCGTCCGGCTCCTGAGGAGCAAAAGCCTGGAGAGGAGTCAGTCATTGGAGGAGCTGGCTGAGGGGCGAAAAGCTCGGGAAGGCCTCACGCAGGGTCTTTAGCCCCAAGAGCCAATACGCATAGGTCGACTTCTAATGGATCCCATGGTATAACGGCGGAGAGATGTGAGGAGGAATTAACAATGTCTCCTGCCTCATTAATTACCTGCCATGTATAGTTGTAGATCTGATGGATGTTGGTTGCGATGGTGCTCTTGATCACGACCAGAACCAGGCACAGGAGGAGCAGCACCTTTTTTCGGGGAGTCATTGTATTTCAGACCGTCGACTCTGTGAGCGGCAGAATGAGGGTCTATGTAGGGTTTCCTTCGGCCGAAGAGCGCTCTGCGACGTCACCGACAAAGGTCCGTACGTCGGGCCCCACGTTGGGTGCCACTTGTCCCAGCCCAGGACCTTCTGTTACTCACGGGGGTCAAGGGGGACCTTGCCCTTGCCGCTGGTCTCTGAGCTGCTCCGGTGGTCTCAGCCTCCAGTTCTCCTCCGCAGCCTCCTCCCGTGGAGTCTCCCGGGGTCTCAGGTACCCCTCCTTCCGGCCCTCGTCCGCTGTATGCTCGTCTTCTTGCTTCTTTCCTCTAATTTCTGCTAGAATCTGTCTTTTCTGCAGAGACACTCTGTCTGGCGGCGTTATTCATCCGCCATCTTGCTCCCTGTTTGTCTTTTTGACATAGGCATTTGGTGATATGAATTTTCCTCTTACCACAGTTTTTGCTGTATCTCAGAGATTTTGGTAGCTAGTGTCACTTCTGTCATTCAGTTCATAAAACATTTTTATTTACACCTTGATTTCATCATTTACCCAAGGATCATTCAGCAGTAGGCTGTTCAATTTCCATGTATTTGTTCAGTTTTTAGAGTCACTCT
This sequence comes from Microcebus murinus, assembly GCF_040939455.1. NCBI lineage: Eukaryota > Metazoa > Chordata > Mammalia > Primates > Cheirogaleidae > Microcebus > Microcebus murinus. The sequence continues at coordinate 16,497,854 of NC_134136.1, forward strand.
TGGAATTGATTTATAGTTTTCTTCTTTTATAGTCTGAGAAGGTACATGGTATGATTTTGATTTTTTAAATTTGCTGAGACTTTTTTGTTGTGTATCATGTGACATATCTTGAGAAATGTACCATGTCCCAATGGGAAGAATATATATTATGTAGTTTGGGGGGAGAAAGTTTTTTAAATGTCTTTTAGGTCTATTTGTTCCAGTGTCATGTTTAAGTCCAGTGTTTCTTTGTTTTCTGCCTCAATCATCTGTTTCATTCTGTCAGTGGAGTAATTTCCCAAATATTATGATGTTGCTATTTATGTCTTCTCCTATGTCTATGAGTATTTTTTTTATGAATCTTGGATCTCCTGTGTTAGGTGCATATATATTTCAGATTGCCTTTGCTTTTTGTTGAATCAATCCATTTATAATTACAAAACAACTACCTTTGGCTTTTTATTTTTACTGTTGTGCATTTGAAGTCTCTTTTGTCTGATGTAAGAATAGATGCACCTGCTTGCTTTTGGTTTCCATTTGAATGGAATATTTTTTCTGCCCCTTTACTTCAAGTCTATGTCTATCTTTATGAGTTAAATGGATTTCTTTCAGACAGCATATATTTCAGTTGTGTTTTTTTTTTTTTTATATTCTGCCAATATACACTTTTGAAGTGGGACATTTAGACCATTTACGATCAATGTTAATATTCGTATGTGAGTTTCTGTACCAGTCATCATGCTTTAAATTATTTTTTCTATATCTGTGCAGAATGCTGATGGGATATTAATAGGTATTGCATTGAATCTGTAGATCAATTTGGGTAGTATAGACATTTTAATGATGTTGAGTCTGCCGACCCATGAGCATGGAATGGATTTCCATCTGTTTACATCCTCTGCTATTTCCTTCCTCAGTGTTTCATAGTTCTCCCTGTAGACGTATTTTACCTCCTTGGTTAAGTATACTCCTAGGTACTTTAATTTCTTTGTTGCTATTGTGAAGGGTATTGAGTCTTTAATTTGGTTCTCAATTTGATTGTTGTTGGCGTATACAAATGCCTCTGATTTCTGTGTATTGATTTTGTATCCTGAGACTTTACTAAATTCATTGATCAGTTCCAGGAGTATCTAGGTTGAATCTTTGGGGTTTTCTAAATATAATATCGTATCATCAGAAAACAGTGAAAGTTTGATCTCTTCTGCCCCTATTTGGATACCTTTCATTCCATTTTTTTTATCTGATTGCTGTAGCCAGGACTTCCAGCACTATGTTGAACAGAAGTGGAGATAGTGGGCAGCCTTGTCTGGTTCCAGTTCTAAGTGGGAATGCTTTCAGTTTTTCCCCATTCAGCATGATGTTGGCTATGGGTCTGTCATATATGGCTTATATCATTTTTAGGTATTTTTAGGTTCTATGCCTATTTTCTTAAGTGTTTATATCATGAAAGGGTGTTGAATTTTGTCAAAAGCTTTTTCTGCATCTATTGAAAGAATCATGTGGTCTTTGTTTTTGCTTCTGTTGATGTGGTGAATTGCATTTATAGATTTACGTATGTTGAACCATCCCTGCATCCCTGGGATGAAGCACACTTGGTCGTGATGGATTATTTTTTTGATAAGTGTCTGGATTCGGTTAGCTAAGATTTTGTTGAAAATATTTGCATCTATATTCATTAGGGATATTGGTCTGTAGCTTTCTTATTTTGTTGCATTCTTTCCTGGTTTTGGTATCAGAGTAATACTCGCTTCATAAAAGGTGTCCGGGAGGTTCCCATTCTTCTCGATGTTGTGGAATAGTTTCTGCAAGATAGGTACAAGTTGTTTTTTGTAAGTGTGGTAAAATTCGGGTGTGAAGCCATCTGGACCGGGACTTTTCTTTTTAGGGAGATTTTTAATTGCTGTTTCTATTTCAGCAGTTGAGATTGGTCTGTTCAGGGAATCTATTTCTTCCTGATTGAGCCTAGGGAGGCTGTGTGTTTCTAGAAATTTGTCCATTTCCTCCACATTTTCTAATTTGTGTGAATAAAAATTTTTGTAGTACTCATAAATTATATCTTGTATCTCTTTGGGATCAGTTGTGATATCTTCTTTTTTGTTCCTGATGGAGCTTATTAGAGATTTCTCTTTTCTGGTTTTCATTAGCTTAGCCAGTGGCATGTCAATTTTGTTTATTTTTTTAAAGAACCAACTTTTTGTTTTGTTAATCTCCTGAATAGCTTCCCTGTTTTCAATTTCGTTTAGTTCTGATTTGATCTTGTTGATTTCACTTCTTCTGCTGGGTTTGGGCTTGGTCTGCTCTTCTTTTTCCAGCTCTGTGAGTCGTTTCATTACATTGTCTATTTGTGATCTTCTTGTCTTTAGGTTATCGGCATTTATGGAGATAAACTTTCCTCTCAGAACTGCTTTAGCTGTGTCCCAGAGGTTTTGATAACTTGTCTCTCCATTGTCATTTTCTTCATAGAAGTTTTTTATTTCCATCTTGATTTCTTCATTTATGAAGGAATCATTTAGTAGGAGGTTGTTTAATTTCCATGTTTTTGCGTAGAAATGTGAGTTTCTGTTACGGTTGATTTCTAATTTTATTCCACTGTGATCTGAGAAGATATATGGTATGATTTCTATTTTTTAAAATTTCTTGAGGTTTACTTTGTGTCCTAGAATATGGTCAATCTTAGAGAATGCCCCGTGTGCTGATGAGAAGAACGTATATTCAGCGGTTTTTGGGTAGAATGTTCTATAAATGTCTGTCAGACCCAATTGTTCTAGAGTTTTGTTTAAGTCCATTATTTCTTTATTAATTTTCTGTTTGGAGGATCTGTCTCATACCATCAGTGGGTTGTTGAAATCTCCGGTGATTATGGAGTTGCTATTAATCCATCTGCTTAGCTCCAGTAAGGTTTGCTTTATGAATCTGGGTGCACCTAAGTTGGGTGCATATATATTTAAAATTGTTGTCTCTTCTTGTTGAACTGTGCTCTTTACCATTATATAATGACCCTCTTTGTCTTTCACTACTTTTGTTGCTTTAAAAACTAAATCGTCTGAAATTAGAACTGCCACGCCAGCCTTCTTTTGGCTTCTATTTGCTTGGAATACTGATCTACACCCTTTTATTTTTAGTCTATATGCATCCTTGCAGGTTAGATGTGTTTCCTGAAGACAGCATATACTTGGCCTGTATTTTCTTATCCATTCAGCCAGCCTGTGTCTCTTGAGTGGAGAGTTTAAACCATTCACATTTATTGAGAGAACTGATAGGTAAGGTAGATTACTGTTCATTCTGTTAGGTTGGATGTTGTTGCTATGATTTCTGTCTTGAGCCATTGTATTATCTGACCTTTAATCTTTGGGTTTTGGTTGTTTTTATATCGTGGGCTATTATTATGATGTTCCGTGCATAACGCTATTTTGAGTACTTCTTGTAGGGCTGGTCTTGTCTTGGTGAATTCTCTAAGCCTTTACTTGTCTGGGAATGTCTTTATTTCTCCTTCATATATGAAGCTTAGTTTTGCAGGGAATAGGATTCTAGGCTGGGCATTGTTTTGTTTCAAAAGAGTGAGAATGGGGCCCCAGTCTCTCCTTGCTTGTAACGTCTCATTAGAGAAGTCTGATGTTATTCGAAATAGCTTTCCCTTGTATGTTACTTGCTTCTTTCTTCTTACAACTCTTAGAAGGGCCTCTTTACTTGATCCTTTGGTCAGTCTGATGACTGGATGTCGTGACGTCTTCCTGTTTGCATTGAATCTCCCAGGGGTCCTCTGAGCTTCTTGAACTTGTATATCAAGATTTTGAGCAAGGCCTGGGAAATTTTCCTCTATTATATCTTCAAACAGCTTGTCCAACCCTTGAGTGTTGTCTTCTTCCCCTTCTTGTAACCCTATGACCCTCACATTAGGTTTCTTCACATAATCCCACAGCTCTTGTAGGCTTTGCTCTTTTCTCTTATTTCTCTGCTCTATTTCTGTGACTGAATTATTTAATTGGAGGGTGTTATCTTCAAGCTCTGAGATTCTTTCTTCTGTTTGATCTACCCTGTTCTTGAGACTTTCCACTGTATTTTGTAGTTCCTTGAATTGATTCTTCCTTTCCAGGAGTTCGGTTAAACTTTTCTTCATTGTGTCTATTTTTTTTTTCCAGATCCTGGAGGCTTTTTGTGGTTTCTTTGTGTTGGTTATTAAGTTGTTCTTGCTGGTCGGTGAGTGTTCTTATGATCCACAGACGAAATTCCTCTTCTGTCATTTTGGTTGCCTGATTTTGGTTGGTGCCCGTTTCTAGGGGCCTGGGGCTCCTCTTTGGTGGTGAGTTTTCCATTTGGTTTTTCATATTTCCTGAGTTCCTTAGCTGATTTCTTCCCATATCAATCAGTTGTTTATTTTCCTTAGGTTTTTATTTGGGTATTCACAAGCCTTGTTTAGTTTCTGAGCTGGAAGATGGTGTCTGTCGGTGAGATCTGACCACTCCCTGTATAATGAGTCAGTGGGTGTCCTGAAAAGGGTGTGCAGGATGTCCTCCCTGTCAGTAGGTGGCGCTTGCTTCGAGGAACAGGCTACGCTGTTGTTTTTATGCCCTGTTTTCAGCTCTTGTTCCTGTGGAGAGAACTCTAGTGCCTCAGGTGGTGGGTGGGGCCATGGGACTTCCAGGTGTGTCCTTTTCTACCCTTCAGTGATGGCTAATCTAGGAGAGAGTCTGGGCGGAAATGGGTTGGGTAAGCCTACCCTCAGGCAACACCAATGTCATTAGCAGGGGTCAAAGCTCTTTTCTCTGCTTCCAGGTAAAGCTGTCAGGGAGGGGCTGGAATGGTCCTGCTCAGTCAGAAAGTCTGTGTGTGGGGGTGGGGCTGTCTGAGTTCTGCAGTCTGGAGCGGGCCTCACTTCTTTCCACCTGCCCAACTCCGCAGCTACTGCTGGGCCTCTGCCCGCAGGCAGACCACACGCCACCAGGCCTCCCCTGGATGTGCTACCGGCAGGGAGGTTCCCTGCACAGGAATGCCACCTGGGATGGGTGCAGAGCCTCCCTTTGGGGGGAGGGTTGCCCTCTAGGATTCTGATGTGCCCCTGAAGGCACACACACCTCAGTAGGCTGTTCACAGATATCCCTTTTGTGCCCCAGGCAATGCGAGGCCTTGGTGCAAGGGATGTGGTCTGCAGGTCTGACCTCTGGGTCCCAGAGTTCAAACTGTATCCCCACCAGGGAGAGCAGTGCCAGTCCCAATTCACCCACAGGTAGCCCACGCTGCGTCTATGTCTCTCAACCTCAGAGTCTGCCCCATTCTCCTGGGATCACTTTGCCAGCAGCACCTGGGAGGGCTGGCGGGTAGGGAGCTCACAGTCTGAGTTCCCCTTAGTCAGCTGTAGGGCCCCAAAAGGGAAGGTCCTGTTCTCTGTAGGTGCCTCTGGCTGGTGGCTATATTGTCTCTCTGTCTCTCTGGGCAGCCACGGGTAGGGTTAGCAGAGGGGAGAAGGAGGCAATATGGCGCCTGCCGCGCGGCTTGGGTCTGTGCCCTTGGAGGTACACCGAGGGAATTAGGAGCCTGGTGCCGTGTCCACCACTGGCTTACCGCTCACTGGCAGCCGCTGTTGCTGGGCTGGTGTCTGTAGGTCTCTCTACTCACTGGGGAGCCCACCAGCAGTCCGGGATGCAGGGGAGGGGAAACGGCCGATACTTCCCGCTGGTCTCCGGGCTGTTCCGGCAGTTCCTGCTTCCAGTTCTCCTCCGTGACCTCCTCCCGTGGAGTCTCCCATGGTCTCAGGTACTCCTCCTTCCGACCCTCATCCGATGTAGGCTCGTCTTCTTGCTTCTTTTCTTCTGATTTCTGCTAGAATCTGTCTTTTCTGCAGAGACACTCTGTCTGGCGGTGTTTCTCATCCTCCATCTTTTCCCCTCAGGTTTATTAAATCTTAAAGAAAACACTCAACCAAGTATTTTTGAAGCCAGAAAAAGCATCTGAAGGCCAATATTTTCTGTGAATATCTTCTTAATGACATCAGTGGGGACAAGGGAGGATATAGGAGAAATGGTATTAACATAGTGTAAAATACAGCAATTATTTACCCCAAGATTTTTCTACATATACGGATGAAGTTATCTTCCTAGGCACTCTGTGGCATTAGCAATAAGTTCTTGAGATTTATTCAAGCCATAGCTCTTGACTAACATTGCTATTAAATAAACCATGGTCCTTAGGATTACAGATATTGCATAATACTCACCTATCATCTTTTATCCACACAAACTGTGCAAGTAAATTGCTGAATGAACAGAAAGATACAATATCAATTGTGCTTGGAATGATAATATAATGTTTTACCTTAAGTTACTGTACCATGAAATGTTGCATTACAATCACTGTTTAGTCACATTTAAAAAATGAAAATGCTTAGAGTTGTGCTAATTTTGGCATGCATTAAATGCTTATACTACCAAGTCATTATAAACAAGGAAAATATAATGCAGTTGGAAGGCAGATAGATGTGAGAAGTAGTGTTTTATTTGTTAAGGCTTTAGAAACTGAAATATAAAATTCCAATCAAATATGGTCAAAAGATTTAAAAACATGGTTTCATTAGTCATAATTTTTTACCCTAATTTTATTATTAAGAAATATATTAAACTAAAATGAATTTATTTCAGTTTTTATATGTGTAGCTACTGAGCTTTCTAATGAGTTTTACTGGTAAAAAATACCACAGATCTAAAATATGTTTCTTTGTATTCATAGAATGTTCTACATAGTTTCCCAACTTTAAAATAACTCTGATTGATATGGGGAATATAGCCATGTCTGAAGGATTACTTTCTGCACTTATTATATTACAAATATCTACAGAATTAATGAAAGTGGTTAAATTTTACTTTATTTAGGACTTTCAGTTACTGAAATGTTCTATTCCCTCTTCCCCTACCCTCACCCTTTGGCAGTAAAGGTAAGATGATTCCAGCCAAATGTTAACTAGTCTTTTATGGTCACAACGTTCAAAATTAAAAAGTTAGTTGCCTTTAAAGTTGTACATAGACAAAGATATAGATAAACTAGTATGGCATCTTTAATTGGTTAACTGCTGAGACTCTCCACTATGCCTGGTTCCTTGTCACTTTCAGGAATGGAGTTGTATAATTGTTTTTGAAATATGGGGAAGAATTCTTTCTTTTCCATGGGCAACATGGACATCAGCCTTCCCGAGCTGCTTCACACTGACATTCATGAAAAACAAATCAGAATATAACTGCTAAAACATTCTCTGTAATCCCCTGACATATTGGTCTGTTTTCCCTTTGAAATGGGAATGCCAAACATATGGTAAATTCCTTGAGTCTCAAAAGTATTTTAATCTGAGATTTCTGTCTTCTAGACATTTGAATTTTGATTTATTCCAGAAAATAATTATGAAGTTCTCTTATTATTTTATCTACTGTGTCTTCTGTTTGTGATTGAGAAGGACTGTGAAAGGGTTAGAGTGGGGGACTAAGCAGTGGAATCAGTGCAGGAGGGGAATCAATGTTACTACATAATCTTTTCACCAGCAAAGAAAATAAAATAAAGGAGAGAAAGAGGATATCCTAACCTACCCCATGTTTTTCAAAGACAAGTAGTTTTGAGATGATCTCTAATTCTGGATAGTTGTCAATTTTCAGTACAGAGAGTCCTTAATCTTTTTGATTGACATCTCCGTTTTTAGAGGCTAGTGTGACATAATAACTATGTATCTGTCTATTAACAAGTGGAAATGTTTCAGATATGTTAAGAAGAGGCTGTTATATGTGCTTCCTTTGACCTTTTTCTACTTTCTCCTAAAAACATTCACTAATCTATTAATTCGGAAACTCCAGGTCCTCATTAGAAACACTGAACTTCGTGTGATCTTTTTCTTTAAAAAATCCTTTCAATAAAGGGTTTTGATAAATGGTGGGAAGCTGTAATCAAGAAAGCACTCATTCCACTTTTTCAAGTTATTATAAAATGTAGATACTTACAGCAGCTTGCCCCTGTGGAGAGAAATAGCACACTGAGACAATTATTAGGATAATTCAAGTACTAAGAAACAATACCTTCAATGATAATCTGTAAACATTAGACAAAACATAATTTAAGGAGATGAGACATGAGTTATCTAGACAAGTGCTTAATAAATTAAATGGTATAACTCTTCACCCATATCTTAAATAATGCTCCACGCTAGATGTATAAGCCTAAACAATTTGTTGCAATAGTTTTGAGAAACACTTAATTCATAGAACTAAAAAAATAAATTATTTTTGGTTCTAGCATTTTAAATAATTAAAATTATGGAAAGAACAGAAAGCACCATGGAAAGAACAGAACTTTCGAGTTAGAGCTTGGTTCAAATCAATGCCTTGCTACTTATTTGCTATGTGATCTTGCCCAAGATAGACAATCTCTCCTGCTCTCACTCTTCTCATCTGTATAATTGGCATAATAGTTCTTGCATATTTATAGAGTCATTTTAAAGATTCAATGAGATAATGTGTGTAGAGTTTCTAAATAGTGCTTGACATATAGTAGTGGGTTACTTTGGCTCTGTCCAATGCTGAGCTACAAAGTAGAAAACTCTTCTAGTTCATAGGAAATGTACATTTAAAATAATGTAGTTAAAATTAAGAAGACTCTTTGTCATTAACAAATTTTGGTGACCTCAATTATAATTTTCTTTGAAGAATATTTGATAGGAATTCATTTTTTAGCTCCCTTTTATGTATATTGAAAATCTAGCATGTATATCATATGATAGTGGTACTTGTAGATGAAGAAAACCTGTTTACAACTAATACTACAATACCAGTTCAGAAAGTACAAATCTTTTTTGTTAAACTTTGCTAAAGCCAAAGTAATGCAAAGCTATTAAAGCCTCAAGAAGAAAGCCAATTCATTTCAGTCATGATACCACCTAAAACTGAAGCATTATATAAAAGCTAAACAATGCCAAATGGATTTGGCTGAGATCAAAAGCCAAACTTGTTTCTTTTCTTTCATCTTCAATGTTCTATTTCTTAGGTGTATGACCTTAGTCAAACATCTATTAAAGTTAGTTTTTGATCTCAACCCTCTTTTGGGGTAAAAAATAAGTCAATCTTTAAATTTTTCTTCTAGAAACAATGACTCTATTGTGTTTTAATGTTCCAGTAGTCTGTGAGTAAATAGGATTCTCTGATATATGTGATAGAAGACTGGTTAAATGGGTCAATCATTTTTGTGTCAGAGACAAGAATCAAAAGGAAGCATTCTTCAGAAGCTATTAACTGGAAAAAAATTCCCCCAGGTCAGTGGAAACATGTTAACTGGTCATTCTGCTGCCTATTTAGTTCTTTTGATGAAAATACCTTGTAATTTGATAACAGGTAGCTGCTCATTTGTAATGTAATTTTCTCCTCACTGGTCATAACTACTCCATGATTAATAAAGGGAAAATACTTCTTTCGACCTATTTAAATAATAGATGTTTAAAAATATTAAAACTTTGTTTAAAAATGTCTCAATACCTCTAGGAATTATTATACATTTTTCATTTTACTTGTCATTGATTAAGTAAAGTACAAGGAAATTTTCATGATTTATTAAAGATACAAGAGACATGACAGCATATGATGATTAGTGGATTAAAAGGAAAAAAATGATGTTGTCAGCGTAGTTATATTTCTGAGTACTGTTTGCCAATTTTTGACTACATTATCTGTATTAAGGATCTTTATATTACCTTTACTAAACCTCTGTTTTATAAAATGGTAAATTCATTAAGCATGTATATATCAAATACTATCTACCTATGAAATACTATTCTATATCCTTCTGTAAGTACAAAGCTGAGTAAGACATAGTCAATGCCCTTTTAGTAACTTTACCAGCCTTTGTGTTTTGTGAGAAAGTGAGACTTATAGATATAATCATAATAAATGGCAGATAAGGATAAATATGTTTATATAAATATGCATTAGTATGGGGAAATTCAAAGAATAGAATAATTATTTCTATTTGTGGAAATTAAAGAAAAGTATTCTAGGCAGAAAAGGCAAATCAGCAATGGTATGAAAATGAGCAAGCACCATGTTTGTATGAGTAACAGAGTGTTAAGTATAGAGCAGTGGGTATATGATGGAAAAGAGTAGGAGCTGTGCCTATAAAGATGGGTGGGGGTAGATTGGAGGAGGTTCTAAATATCACATGCAAAAATTGAAACTGGATCCCCACCTCTCACCTCTCCACAAAAATCCACTCACGATGGATAAGAGACTTAAACCTGAGGTGTGAAACCTTAAGAATTCTAGAAGAATTGGGAAAACTCTTATAGACATTGGCCTAGGCAAATAATTTATGTAGAAGACCCCCAAAGCAATCACAGCAGCAACAGAAATAAATAAATGGGACCTGCTCAATTAAAAAACCTTCTGCATAGCTAAGGAAACTATCACTTGATCAAACTCATAATCTACAGAATGGGAGAAAATATTCGCATGCTACACAGCAAATAAAGGGCTGATAACAAGAACCTATATATAACTTAATAAAATTAACAAGAAAAAAATCAAACAACCTTATCAAAAAGTGGGCAAAAGACATGAAAAGAAACTTTTCAAAAGAAGACATAATAATGACCAGCAAACATATAAAAAAGTGCTCAACATCTTTAATCATTAGGAAAATGCAAAATCAAAACCACGATGGGATATCACTTAACTCCAGTGAGAATAGCCTTTATCAAAATGTCCCCAAATCAAATGCTGGCGTGGATGTGGAGAGATAGGAATACTCTTACACTGTTGATGGGACTGCAAATCAGTACAATCCCTTTGGAAAGTAATTTGGAGATAACTCAAAGTGCTAAAAATAGAAATACCATTTGATCCAGAAATCTCACTACTAGGCAACAATCCAAAGGAAAAAAAGAATCTATTATGAAGACATCCACACTTGAATATTTATGGCAGCACAATTCACAATTGCAAAGATGTGGAAACAACTCAAGTGCCCATCAATACATGAGTGGATTAATAAAATGTGGTATATGTATACCATGGAATACTACTCAAAAAAACAAAACAAAACAAAACAAAAAACAATGGTGTACCGGCACCTGTTATATTATCCTGGATAGAACTTGAGCCCATCCTTTGAAGTGAAGTATTACAAGAATGGAAAAATAAACAGCACATGTACTCATCATCAAATGGGCACTAACTGAGCAACACTACGGTGCTCACATGGAAGTAGTATTCATTGGGTGCTATTCAGGTTGGAGGGTCGTGGTGGGGGAGGATAAACTCACAACAAATGGATGCAGTGCACACTGTACGGGGGAATGGCAAACTTGTAGCCCTGGCTTGGGCAAGATAAAGTCACTATATGTAGCCAAAATGATTGCACCCCCTAATTCTTAAATAAATAAGTATCAGATTAGAAGTTTTGAACTTTATTCTGTAGGTTGTGGTGAACCACTAAACACTTTTTCTGTGGGTGATGTATGTGAAGATACTGTTCTTTATAAAAATATCACTAATAATAGAGTATAGCATAGACAGGAGATGGGAAGAGTTGGGGGCCAGAAGATCATTCAGGAAGTTTGTCAAGTAGCTGTGCTGAGAAATAATTCAGGCCTATTAAAAAGTGGCTGTGAAATTCTCAGTTCCTTCTACAGAGTCAATAAATTCCCTCTAACCTTATAACGTATGAGTTCGAAGTAATACTATTTAAAAAATACTTTGGAAAATTAATGCTGTGTTTGAAATTACTGGTAGCAGGAATTCAAATTAAAAAGTAAAATGCATGTTATCTGTATGATACAATTATTTTCTGTGGAAATTTCTAAAATTCCTAGGCTTCCAATTCAATTGCAACCAACCAGAACAAATTGATTTTTTAAAAAATGCATTGATCTTACCTGAGACACATGGCAATTGTTAAAAAAATGCATATAACTAAACTAAGATCCTGTGTTCTTTAAAAACAGAAAGTAGAGAGTAATAACTAGTTAAGAGTAAGTGTTAATATAATTTGACAAAGAGTTGAAAGGGCTTCATTACTAGGATCACAAACACGAGGAATGGTGGTATATATCACCTTGAAATGATACCTTTGATTCTAGAAAGTTCATAATTTATGCCAATCTGTTAGTACAAGTTACCACAGTCTTTCTGAAAACACAGACTCCCAAAAATATCAAAGACCTAGGTGGATAAAAATGGGAAAAAGGAAATCAGTTGAAATGAAACAGAACATAGTTTAGTGAACTATAATCTGGGGTGATGTTTCTGTTCTCACTTCATTGGTTCTGAACATATACTATCTTATTAATGGGAAAAAAGAATAACCATGGAAATTTTCAGAGCCACAGAAGCTGGAGTTCCTTCTCTCATCGTCAAGATGGTTTAGTGTTCCTAACATTGTATTGGGCCATTCCTTCCTCATCTATCTCCCAACCATGTATGTTTGTTTATCTCTAGCTGTAGCAGTTTTGATGTCAGACATATTATTACCAAATGTTTGAAATTCTGACTGTAGAAAAGGTTAGGAAAGAGATAAAATTATTTATGGCTTCTGTTTCATTTGATCCATTTGAGTTAGTGTGCCCCTTTAACAACTTCAAGCTATTGGTTGCAAGTAGAAAAAAATGGTTTGTATTTCTTTCAGAATTTATTGTTAATAGGACTGTGACAGAATTCACAAAACTAGAAAGAATGTGCCACCTTATATATCATCCAACCAGTTCCTAGGTCCACATAGAATTTGTCTTAGTGTGTGTGTTGTGTGTGTGTGTGTGTGTGTGTGTGTTTGGATTGTCTCTCCATTGATGATTTGGCCTAATTATTTAATCAAGAACTAGTTTTCTATTACCCAACCAATACCTAATATATATATATCAGATAATGATACTTTACAGCAGGTTGGATAGGGGTCAGAATTTTCCTTTGTACTTGTCTATTCTACTGGGCCATAATGAAATACTGGATGCCTGCAGTTAAATTATGTTAGTTTAGCATCTTAACCAATGATAATATTCTCCACAGCAACCTATTAGATATTTTTAGTCTTGGAGGTAACAATACCTAATTCCCCAAACTCTACACATCCTGAAAATGATATACTGCTTTAAGAAGAAAGCTTGCTCTATTTAAAGTAGCTACCATATTATGTAGAAGTTACCACTCTGACGGCCAGATTTTTCTGATCCTAGAAATTTAGAAATTGCAGATATTTTTAATTTAATTTTTTATATTAAAATATTTATGAAGTACAAATGTTTTTTGTTACATAGATGGATAGTATCAAGCTAAAGTCAAGGCTTTCATTGCACCCGTCACAAGAATATTATACCCATCACAAGAACAGTGAATATTATACCCCATGGGTAGGATTTGATCCCTTACTCACCTGCCCTCCCCTCTTCTTAGTTCTCAATGTTCTTTTCATCACTTTATGACAATATATATCTTTCATTTAGCTCCCACTTATAAGTGAGAACATGTGATATCTCATGAATGGAGAGTATAGTTTTAATATGGAAATAACAATAACAAAACATGTTTTATATTTGACTATTAAAATGCTGGTGAGTTTCAAAAGTTACAAAACTCTTGAGTTATCACACTAAATTTTATGAGAGAAAGTAACATGAACTTTGAAGTATAATCTTTCCAGATATTTTGTGTTAAGAATAAGAGCCAGATTCTCTTAATATCTATTCTCATGGTAACCATTTTCTCTTTTAATTCATATAGAAATTGTACATGTTGTTTGTTGTTTAAGGTAGCTCTAACTATACATTCTGATAGTTAATAGAGACATAGTTATCAATACTTTATCTCAAATCAGATAGTAATTTATACATATAATTAAATAGGATTACTGTAGAGGGTATAATTTAACCTTTCTCCTAAATCTCTTACTTTCTGGAGATTTAGAATCAGTATCTTAAACATTTTAGGCTTAAAATATTAGAATTCACATTTCCTTAATTATTGTACAAATGAAAGGCTCTCAGATTGTAAAATCTATGTATACATAGATTGTGTACATAGTTTATGTATATACTATGTTTATGTATATACATAGTTAATGTATAAACTATACCTATAGTTTATGCCAGTAAGGACCTTGCAGCCTTGGCAAGGGAGACATTACTGACATATAAAAATAAATAAATAGCAAGTCAATAAGTGGTTATTTTGAAAGTATTGTAGTCCACTTATACTCATAGAAAGTTAACAGTGGATTGGACCTCATTTCAAAGACATGAAAATTGATTCTTAACATAAAGGGCATCAGATAGGTATACAGGTAGTTATAGATAAATCCAGTTTTAATATCCAGCCCCCCTGATTCCTTGTGCCATCTTCTTTACATCATAATTTGGGCCAGGCAAGCACTAACCTTGCTATTTTCTCAAGACCTTCCTAATGTTATAAATTACACATATGACTATCATGAATATGGTACAGGTATCATTAAAAATACAGATTTTTAAAGACCAACCAACATTTACCATATTATTGGTCTTCATTTAAGTAGTATATAAATATTTAGAATACAAAATATCACAATGTTGAATAAAAACATCAAAGAATCATAATAGTAGCTCTCTGGGGCAACAGAGCATGACACTGGTTGTGAACCACTATCATGAAGAGTGGAGAATTGATTGCACAGTTCATTCGCTGGTGGTATATCCAAGGGAAGACTGGCTACTAAAAAGCCACAAGAGGCAGTGATCTTCAGGAAGCCAATTACCTTTCTGGAAGGTGGTTCATTATTGATGCTTAATATTCTCCTAGTAGCAGTTTGATGCTTTTTAACAAACACAAAACATATTTGAATTTTTATTAGCTTCTACACAGATGTTAGCATTCAGTTTAATTTTAGACCCAGATAGATTTTTTGTTGTTGTTGTTATTTGAGGCTAATTTCCCATTTATTCTATTTCTAATGAAAAATGGATAGGTAGTTTTCCTCCTGAATTTTCTTTCTAAACAAAAAATGTATTTTATTTTACTTTACTTTGAAAAGTATTGCCAGTTTTCCACACAGGCAGAATTGACTTTCCAAAAAGCAGAAGCATGTGTGTTATGGCTGCAGTGAGCAGGACAAACCATATGGACAAACAAAATTACACAGAAATCACCCATTAGTTTTTATATTAATATTCTCAATGAGAAGTCTTAAAATATATCTTCTTAAATACCTTCTGATTTCCTGAAATGCATATTTCAAAACTACATGTAATGAATTAAATTTCTTTTCCATTCTGGAAACTATCTCAAGGCAAATTTGACTTTTGTTAGGTATTTAAATTTAGCTAGGTTGTTTCCCCTTTCCTCCTATTAATACTAATTTGTTTTCTCTCTTTCTTTCTCATTTCTATCTGGTAGAGTTACCTGTTACAAAGCAATACCAGATCATCTAATGTAGGCATCACTTCAGTTGATTACTGTTATTATTGATTTTCAAATGCAAAGGGAATTGAGTTAATGGCTCAGTATGTTTTTTAGATTTCTTCTAATAATGTGTCTCTTTTCTGTGAATGTCTGTCTCTGTAAGTTATAGTTCAGATGCTATATGTTTTACTATATGTATTTTTGCACCATTGTTGCAGTCAGTCACATTTCAAAGAATAAATTAATTTTGGTTAACATGTTTGAACTGAAACTTTAACACCTTCTTTGAGAAATTATGGAAGAAAAATAGCTAAGAATTTGGCAGAGTACCAGAAGCTAATAATTCTTTCCTTCCTTTATATAATCGTTATGAGATTTTGATCCTAAGTAATAACTGACTTGACTGAATATGTTTTATTGCAGTAAAATACGGACTTTAACCATTTTTAAGAATACAACTCAGTGACATTAATTATATTCACATTGCTCTGCAACCATCACCAAAAATATGAAATGCTTGACAAATTTGCATTTTATCCTTATGTGGGGGTTATGCTGATTATCTCTGTATTGTTCCAATCTCAGTATATGTGCTGCTGAAGCAAGTACCCTAAATATGTTTTTTAAAAGTGCCCAAATCTCTTTGAGAATAAAAATAGAAAAAGTAAAACAAGTTTATTAGTAGAATACTGTTCAAACTCATTTTGGTATGGGAACCAAGAGTG
Organism: Microcebus murinus; assembly: GCF_040939455.1. Classification (NCBI taxonomy): domain Eukaryota; kingdom Metazoa; phylum Chordata; class Mammalia; order Primates; family Cheirogaleidae; genus Microcebus; species Microcebus murinus. The sequence goes on from NC_134136.1 coordinate 16,513,938, forward strand.
TTTTATCTTTTCTCTGGCTTAACACATTTAACAGATAACTAAGAGGATATTTTTTGCTGATAGAGTAGCAGGTAGTATATCTTGTCTGATGGACTGGTCTCCTTAAATCAATCCTATACTTGAGGATGGGACAGCTATGGAAGGAAGTTTCTGCTAGTGTTCTTGGATGCCCAGCATTTCAAGTAGTCTTCCTGAATTCCTGGGTTAACTAGGCATGAGAACAGCCATTATTGTCCTAATGTCAGACATTTGAGATGTTTTGTCACCCCTAATCTATATCTAATGCACACTCTCTCCCAAACTCACAATGAGATTTCTTGGGCATGCCACTAGTGGTTTAAAAATTATAGATCCCTGGAATGTCAGAGCTGGAAGATCCTTGGAAATTATCTTCAAATATTTAGTAACACTATATAAAAATTATCAAATAAATCACTTTGGGTGGTGTATGTACTATTAATAGAAGAGTTCATGTGGCTCAAATTTTCTTAAACAATAAAATGATCTATTCAGTAGTACCAGCAAAATAATTAATAATTTTCTTAGTGACTATGTATACAAAGCTGGCACATTTCAAATTTAAAATATCACCAATGACAACTGTAAATTGTGATAACTCAATGAGAGTGCATATAAACTTTATATATAAATTATGAGAATTCCTGATATCTATCTACAGCTTAAATTCAAATGCAAAAAAAAAAAAATAGTATCCAAGCAGTTGAAGTTGAGCTTACATTCTTTGTTTAAAAAAATGATTTAGCACAATATTTCTCAAACTTTGTTCCATGGAGTATTCATGTCTTTAGAGCTAATAGTAGGTATTCTACTGTATGTCTCTTTAGAAAATTCATAATAGAGATTACATATAAAAAGATTTGAAAAATATGCAATAAAGAAACCTGGAGTGTGTGGGTTTAAACCCCAACTTCCAGATTTATTAGCTGTATGATATTAGATAAATTATTTCACTTCTATACTTCAGTTTCCTCATCTGAAATATAGAAATAGTAATAGTACTCCCCTCTTAAGGTTGCGGTGAATATTAATTGAGTATATGTAAAGAACTTACAAGAGTATGTGGCATATGGTATGTACTATATAAGGATTTTTGTTTTTAACTCAGTGTTGACTAATTTAGGCTTGAAACTACCTTACCATACTTCATCTCACCCCTTTTTTAAAATCGATCCTTTTTTAACATTTTGTGGAAGAAGTAATCAAATGGAAAATACTTTGGAAAATGTTGATAAAAACAGGTTCGATATGATGATTCTCTCTAGCTTTTAATCTTTTAAGAGTAGACATAATAGCATTTGAAAAGATTATTAGACTTTCAGGTATAAGATCGTATCATCAGCAAAGAGTGATAGTTTGATCTCTTCTGCTCCCATTTGGATGCCCTTGATTTCCTCCTCTTGTCTGATTGCTCTGGCTGGGACTTCCAGCACTAAGTTGAATAGAAGCAGTGATAGAGGGCAACCTTGTCTGGTTCCAGTTCTAAGCAGGAATGCTTTCAGTGTTTCCCCATTTAGTATGATGTTGGCTGTGGGTTTGTCCTACATGGCATTTATTTATTTATTTATTTATATTTTATTTTAACATATTACGGGGGTACAAGTGTTAAGGTTACTTATATTGCCCATGCCCCCCTCGAGTAAGAGCTTCAAACATGTCCATCCCGCAAACATTGCACGTCTTACTCGTTGTGTCCTACATGGCTTTTATCATTTTTAGGGTAAGTAGCATCTATGCCTATTTTGTTAAGCGTTCTTATCATAAAAGTGTCCTGCATTTTGTTGAATGCTTTTCTACATCTATTAAAAGGAACATAATGTCTTTATTTTTGCTTCTATTTATGTGGTGAATTACGTTTACAGATTTGCATATGTTGAACCATTCCGGAATCTCTGGGATGAAGCCCACTTGGTCATGATGGATTATTTTTTTTGATAAGTACATGAATTTAATTTGTTAGGATTTTGTTGAGAATTTTTGCTTCTACATTCATAAGGGATATTAGTCTATAGTTTTCTTTTATTGTTATATCCTTTCCTGGTTTTGTTATCAGGGTGATATTGGCTTCATAAAACATGTTGGCAAGGATTCCTTCCTTCTTGATGTTGTGGAATAATTTCTGTAGGATAGTCACCAATACTTATTCGTAGATCTAGTAAAATTCAGGTGTGAAACCATGTGGTCTGGGACTTTTTTTAGGAAGGATTTTTATTGGTACTTAAATTTTGGTACTTATTATTGGTCTGTTCAGGAATTCCATTTCTTCCTGATTGAGCCTAGGGAGGCTGTGTGTTTCTAAGAATTTGCCCAGTTACTCCACATTTTCAAGTCTAGAGTTTTTATAGTATTCATAGACCCTATTTTGTATTCCCATGATAGTTGTAATTTGTCCTTTTTCATTCCTGATGGAACTTATTAGAGTCCTTATTTTTTTCTCATTCATCTAGCAAGAGGCGTGTTAATTTTGTTTTTTCAAAGAACCAACCTTTTGTTTTGTTAATCTACCATATAGTTTTTATTTGTTATCAATTTCATTTAATTCTGCTCTGATCTTTGTTATCTCCTTTCTTCTGCTGAGTTTGGGATTGGTTTGCTCACATATTTCCAGTTCTGTGAGATAATTCATTAGATTGTTGATTTGTGATCTTTTTCTGTCTTTTGGATGTAGGGATATATGGATATAAATTTTCCTCTCTAGACTGGTTTAGCTGTCTCCCACAGATTTTGATGACTTATGTCTCCTTTATTTTCTAGTTCAAATAATCGTTTGATTTTTATCTTAATTTCCTCCTTAAAACAATAACCGTTCAGCAGAAAGTTGTTTAGTTTCCATGACTTTGTGTAGAGATGAGAGTTTCTGTTGGGGTTGATTTCTAATTTTATTCCAGTGTGGTCTCAGAAGATGCATGGTATAATTTCTAATTTTTAAATGTTTTGAGACATACTTTGTGACCTAGGCTATGGTCAATCTTAGAGAATTCCCCATGAACTGATGAGAAAAATGTATATTCAGTGGTTTTGGGGTAGAATGTTCTGTAAATGTCAGTAAGGCCCATTTGACTTTTAAGCATTCAAATGCCTATTATGCATTTTCACAATACCATACAGGGAAAAAATAGTTGCTTGACAACTGGAATTTTGTTAGGTACTTCTGGCTCAGGGACAGCAGTTTGTTCAAAATAGCTGTCTTCTCCTGGGCTCTGGTTTTGTTGTACTCTCTATGCTGTACTGCTTGTCCTGCCAACCCTTCCTAACTGTTGTTTTCTGTTCTCTGGCTCGATTCTTAATTGCAAATTCACTACCTTAGTGTACATCCACATCCTTTATTCCATATGTTTGTAGGGCAAGTTGAACTTTAACACAGATTGAGTGTATCTTCTCTTAATATATATTTGTAATTCAACAGGTATCTAGATATTTGAGAAAACATCTATGCCAATATAATCGATTTCTAGTGCCTATATCATTTAATGGCTTTACTGATGTCTGGTCGAATGCAGATGCTCTTGAGTGTTTTGAGAAATTCCCATAGCTATATTTTGTTGACCTTTCTTTCACAGTCATTGTGCTTAGCTGAATAATTTTTAATGTTGTGTCTATCCCCCTAAAAACCACTATAATATTTTTTCCTCGTTTGGGTGGCCTGTAACTACTTATATGTTGTTTCTATGCTCTTTCATACTTTTACTCTTAGGTCCATATGACTTTCTTCTTACTTGCCTTCTGAAACTTTTAGAGTCCAAGTATTTTTCTGAATAGAGTTCAGAACATGAGCACCTTATGAAAATGAACATGAAAACTACTTTTGTTTAGAAAGATTTGTATCTTCCAGTTGATTTATAGGGAATTTCAAACTGTTTCTGTTAGAATCAATATGGTATATCACATTAACATTTCATAGCACCAGATGTTTCATTATTCATGTTTTAGTACATCCTACTTGACCCAAAGTAGCTTTGAATGCAAATAACAAATAAGCCAACACACTGTACTTGATGGGTAGACTGAAATAATGTGGTGGATCTAAACTGCTTTTCATTTTGGGGGGAATATTATTAATTATAATGCCTTGACTGTAAATTTAATTAAATGTATAGATTTTTAAATATAAATACATATTGCAGTGAACTGACAAAACATTTCATTAATTAATTGTAAACCTCATGATTTGATTACTCTTAGTTCCCCATTAATTAATTTATGTATTTACAGGTTTGACAAAAAAGCTTTCAAACTAATATGAAGGGATAGACACAGCATAACTAATTAAGAAACTATAACATTACCTTAATTTCTGTTCGGATCACTGTGAGAACCCAAACTCACTAAATTCTCTTGGTTTTCTTCCTTTTAAATTTTATTACAAGCCATATATTTTTTTCTCCCACACTGCCAGTTAAAAAACTATAGATCACATAAAATTGTAAGTCTAATGCTTGTTTACTAGTAAAAAAAGGACTGCAAGAAAAATTTTGCTTTAGAGTATGTGTGAATAGTAAAAAACCACAGGAGATTCAGAAAGCTATACAGTACAAAGTAAATTTAGACAGAATAATTGCTTTATAAAAGACGTTGAAAACAATCTAGTCCAACTTCTTCATTTTGCATATGAATAAACTGAAGTCCAGAAAAGTTATATGACATAATTTCTTATTTGTTATGATCAGTGACCTATACGGCATCTCTGTAGATTCATTTTATAAAATTTTAAAGAACCTAAAATCAAGAATATGACTGTGAGGATTAGTGGACAAAGCACTAAGGTAAAAATGTCAAAAGACATGAGTTCTTCACATAAGCCTACCACTGACTGTGTTATCTTAAGCCTCTTCCTTACTTTTCCACTCTGGGACTTAGAGGTTTGCATCTATAAAATAAAGAGATTGGTTTGGATGTTCAGTGAAGTTCCTCTAATTCTTAAGAACTTTGCTTCACACTCTAAGCCTGAAGTAGGATGTTATGTACTTGCTAAAAATAATAATAATCAATCATATACACACATGGATACATATAAAATTATGATATGTGGGCATTTTCATATTGTTATGTTGAAATTAAAGTTAATAGGGTGAATAAAGTAAACAATAGGGAAAGTATACAATAGGGAAAGGGTAGTTTCTTCAATAAATGGTGTAAGGAAAACTAGATATCTACATCAGAATAATGAACCTGGACCCTTATAGTTCACCAAATGCAAAACCCAACTCAAAACCACAAGGACATATCACTTAACTCCAGTGAGAATTGCTTTTATCAAAAAATCCAAGAACAACAAATGTTGGCATGGATGTAGAGAGATGGGGACACTCGTACACTGCTGGCAGGAGTGCAAACTAATACAACCTGTATGGAAAGTAGTATGGAGATACCTCAAGGAACTAAAAGTAGAGCTACCATTTGATCCAACAATTCCACTACTGGGCATCTACCCAAAGGAAAAAAGACATTCTGTAAAAAAGACATCTGCACTCTAATGTTTATAGTAGCACAATCCGCAGATGCAAAGATGTGAAAATAACCTAAGTGCCCATCAATACATGAGTGGATTAATAAAATGTGATATACGTACACCATGGAGTTCTACTCAGCCACAAACATAACAATGGGGATCTGGCACCTCTTATATTATCCTGGGTAGAGCTGGAGCCCATTCTATTAAGTGAAGTATCACAAGAATGGAAAAGCAAACGCATGTACTCACCATTAAATTGGTACTAATGGATCAACACTCATGAGCACATACGGTAAGAAACATTCATAGGGTGTCAGACAGGTGGGAGGGAGAAGGAGGATATGAGTAAATTCACACCTAATGGATGTGGTGCCCACTGTCTAGGGGATGGGTATGCTTCTAGCTCTGACTTGGGCATTGTAAAGGCAATTTATGTAACCGAAGTGTTTTTACTCCCAAAATTATAAAAATAAATAATATAAACAAAAGAGTTAAAGACCTGAAACCACAAAACTCCTAAGAGGAAAACACAGGGAAAAAGCTTCTTGACCTTGACCTTGGCAATGATTTCTTAGATATGACAGCAAAAGCACAAGCAACAAAAGCAAAATTAGACAAAAAAAGCTCTGTACAGCAAAGAAAACAACAGAGTGAAAAGGCAATATATGGGATGGGAGAAAATATTTGCAAACTATATATCTGATAAAGGATTAATGTCTAAAAATATAAGGAATTCTTACAACTTAATAACAAAAAACAAATAACAATTAAAAATGGGCAAAGGACTTGAATAAGGTTTTCCCAAAAGAAGATATATAAATGGCCAACAGGTATATGGAATGATAGTCAACATTAGGGAAAGGAAATGCAAATCAAAACTACAACGAGCTATCATCCCACAAATTTTACTATGACTATTTTTTTTAAATAATAACAAATGTTGGTGAGCATGTGGAGAAAAAGGAATACTTGCACACTATGGGTGAGAATTTAAATTGGTTCATACACTGTGAAAAACAATGGAAATATTTTGGAAGAAAACTTTTCCCCAAAAAGTTAAAAATAAAACTATCATACAATCCAGAAATTGCAATTCTGAGTATATATCTAAACAAATTGAAATCAGGATCTTGAAGGGATATCTGTGCTCCCATGCTCATTGCAGCATCATTCACAAGAGCAAATATAGGGAAACAAACTAAATGTCCATAAGTGGATGAATGAATAAAGAAAATGTGATATTTATGTATTATTTACAAAGAAACATTATTCAGCCTTGAATAAAGAATCACACCTTGCCATTCGTGACAACATAGATAAACCTGGAGGACATTATGCTAAGTTAAATAAGCCAGATACATGAAGACAAATCCTACATGATACCACTTATAAGATGAATCTAAAATAGTCAAAGTCATAGAAACAGAGAGAAGAATGGTGGTTGCCATGTGCTTCGGGGAGGAAGAAATGGAGCTATTAGTCAAAGGGTACAAAGTTTCAAATATGCAAGATGAGTAGATCCTAGGGATCTACTGTACAGCATCATACCTGTAGTTAATATTATATTATATATTTAAAATTTTGGTAAGAGGGTTAATCTTATGTTGTATTCTTATCACACCCACACACAAAAATAATAAATAAAGTGGGCGGGATGAAACTTACAGAGGTGATGGATAGGTTTATGGCATAGTCTATGGTGATTTTTTCATGGGTATATGATTATCTCCAAAGTCATCAAGTTGTATACAGTGTATATTCACAGCTTTTTGTATGTCAATCATACCTCAATGAACTAGTTTTTATTAATAATTATGTATATACATACATAATAAGTGAGATGTGCACCATCTGGGGAATGGTCACGCTTGAAGCTCAGACTTGTGGGGGGAGGGTGGGAAAGGGCATTATTTGAAACCTTAAAATTTGTACCCACATAATATGCTGAAATAAATAAAATAAATAAATATCAAATAAAATAATTTAATAAATATTTGTTAATCATAAACAGGACATCATGTAGAATACCATAAGGCTGTAGCTATGCATTAACACTTTGTTAGTTATTGCAATGACTAAACATTAAGCCAATAATGAAATTAAGTGAACAAGAGTGTCAGATACTGAGGATATAGGAGTAATTTCTCAAGTATCAGTAAGTGTGAAATGTGAATGTTTTCCCAGTAACACTGAATTTCTGCATTTCCAAATCTATTTCAATCATTTAAATGTATGTAATTTGAACATAATGTAAAAGTTATTTTCAGATTCAGTGACTGAAAAATAACCATTTATACTTCTAGATGTATGTGTAACTATTTATTTACAATTGTAGCTATGTGATTTTTATTTATTTTGTATTTTTAAAATTTATATCAGTCTGTTATGGGGGTACAAACCTTTTGGTTACATAAATTGTTTTTGTACCATTTTAGTCAAAATGTGCCCATCTCCCAGATAGTGTGAGTTGTACCCAATAGGTATGAAAATACCCATCCCCTCCTCTCCCTTCCCACCTGCGTGATTTCTGATGAATGTTATTTCCATATGTGCACATAAGTGTTGATCAATTAGTTCTAATTTAATGGTGAGTACATGTACTGTTTGTTTTTCCATTTTTGCGATACTTCACTTAGAAGAATGGGCTCTAGTTTCATCCAGGTTAATTAATACAAGAGGTATCGGTTTACCATATTGTATGGCTGAGTAGTACTTTAGATATACATATACCATATTTTATTAAACAACTCATATATTGATGGATACTTTGCAATTGTCAATTGTGCTGCTATAAACATTTGAGTTCAGGTGTCTTTTTTTTTTTCCTTTGGGTAAATACCCAGTAGTGGGATTACTAGATGAAATGGTAGCTCTGCTTTTAGCTCTATGATGTATCTCCATACTACTTTTCATAAAATTAGTACTAGTTTGCAGTTCCACCAGCTGTATATGAATGTTTCTATCTCTCTGCATCCATGCCGACATTTGTTGTTTTTAGCTTTTAGATAAATGCCATTCTCACTGGAGTTAAGTGATATCTCATTGTGGTTGTGATTGCATTTCCCTGATGATACGAGATGTGGAACATTTTTTCATATGTTTCTTGAGCATTAGTCTATCTTCTTTTGGAAAGATTCTGTTCGAGTCTTTGCCCACTTTTTAATAGGATTGTTTGATTTTTTCTTGTTGATTTGCTTGACTTCTTTATAGATTCTACTTATCAGCCATTTATCCAATGTACATTATGCAAATATTTTCATCCATTCTGTAGGCTATTTATTTACTCTAATGATTGTTTCCTTGGCTATGCAGAAGCTTTTTAATTTGATTAGATCCCATTTATTTATTTTTCTTGTTGCTATGATTGCTTTGGGGATCTTCTTCTTAAATTCTTTGCCTAGGCTGATGTCTGTAAGTGTTTTTCTAATATTTTCTTCTAGAATTCTTATGGTTTTCATGACTTAGGTTTAAGTCTGTTATCCATCATGTGTTGATTTTTGTGAAAAGTGAGAGGTGTGTATCCTGTTTCAGTTTCTACATGTGGCTATTCAATTTTCCCAGCACCACTGATTGAATAAGCATTCTTTTCCCCAGAGTATGTTTTTGTCTGCTTTGTCAAATTTATATGACAATATGAGGGTGGTTTTATACCTGGGTTCTCTGTTCTGATCCTTAGGTTTATGTCTCTGTTCTTGTGCCAGTACAATGCAGTTCTGGTTACTATAGCCTTGTAGTATAGCTTGAAGTCTGGTAAATTGATGCCTCCCAATTTGTTCTTTTTGCTTAAGGTTGCTTTTCCTATACAGGGTCTTCTCTGGTTCCAAACGCACCATAGAATTATTATTTTTTTTAGATCTCCAATAAATGATGCTGTTATTTTAATAGATTGCATTGAATCGTAGATCACTTTGTATAATATAGACATTTTAACAAATTTGATTCTACAAATCCTTCAGCATGGTGTATTTTACCATCAGATTATGTCCTCTGGTATTTCTTTCCTTAGTGTTTCATAGTTCTCCATGTAGAGGTCTTTCACCTTCTTAAATATATTTCTAGGTATTTAGTTTTCTTTGTTGCAGTTTTGAAAGTTATTGAGTCTTTGATATGTTCTCAACTTTACTATTGTTGGTGTATCTTTTTATTCTCATTAAACTTACCATTTTTGTGTTTCCTGGCAGAAGCTGAAACTCCAGTTCCCAAGTAAAATTTAACTAAGCAACTCCAAAATCAGCTTTATGTATTGCCCTCTTAATGTATTATTCCAGAGCTACATTTTAGGAACTTTTGGCAGGGTGTTGATTTGCTGTCTGAAGCCCATCAGTGTTATACTGAAAGCATCCTGAGGATAGTAATTTAACTGAACAGTTGAATAAAAGGCTAAATTTCTGTGAAAAATTCATGTAAACCATAACATATTTTCCACTGCTTTCCTAAGTTTGACTGTAGTTTTATCTGAAGACATAGATATTTAGATGCTGTACTGAAGACTAAACAAATAGGATTTAAAGGTTTGATATGTTTAAAGTCACTGCAATATAGAGCGAGTTGTAGGTTAGGACTATAAATGTTGACGCAAGTGTAAGGAGAAAGAAAGATGACAAACAGCGCATGACTATATGTGGTAAGAGGATCATATCCTTTACAGATTTTTGTAAACTCATGTTTGAAATACTTTAAAAAATATATCTGGGTTCCAGAATGATACATGAACTTATGCTGCATATCTTCCCCTAAATGAATGACTGTTGAAAGTTCACTCTGAAACTCAGTTTCCTCATTTGAAAAAATAAAGAAATTGAACTAGAAAGTCCCTAATTTTTCTTGAAGTGCTACTATGGTTTAATTCTTGACTGCCTCAATATTATTGTTTTTCTGTGACCTCATCTATCTTTATTTTCTTTAATTTCAAATTATTAAGGGGTATACATATTTTTATTATATGGATAGGTTTTATAATGCTTGGGTCAGAGCTTTAAGTGTGCCTATTACCCAAATAGTGATCATTGTACTCATTAGGTAAGTTTTTGGCCCTCCATTTCTTACCTCTCCCAATAATTACCAATAATTTTTGATTGGTTTGATTACCAATAATTTTTACTTCCCTCTGTGTACATGTCTGTCCTTTGGTTAGTTCCACTTTATTATAGAGTGCATGTGGTATTTGTTATTCCATTATTGAGATACTTCACTTAGGATAATGGCCTCTGATTCCATCCAAATTGCAGTAAAAACATTAATTCATCATTTTCATGTCTGGAGAGTATTCCAAGGTATACACATACCATGTTTGTTAATTTAGTCATTAATTGATGGGAACTTGCATTGATTCCACATCTTTGCAAATTGTGAATTCTGTTGCAGTAAACATTCAAGTGCAGATATCTTTTTATTAAAATGACTTCTTTTCCTTTGGGTAGATATCCAGTGGTGGGATTGCTGGATCAAATAGTAGGTTTACTTTTAGTTCTTTGAGAAATCTTCATACTCTTCCATAAAGCTTGTACTAATTTTCAGTCCCTCCAACAATGCCTAAGTGTTTCTGCATCTATGCCAGTATCTGTTCTTTTTGGATTTTTTTTTAAAATAAAAGCCATTATAATATTGGTAAGGTGATATATCATTGTGGTTTTAATTTTTACTTCTCTGATGATTAATGATGTTCAGCATTTTTTCACATGTTTATTGGCCATTTATCTATCTTTTGAAAAGCTTCTGTACAAGCTTTTTGTCAACTTTTCAATGAGATTGCTTGATTTTTTGCTGATTTGCAGCAATTTTAGAGACTCTGGTTATTATTCCTTTATCAGATGTATAAATTGTGAATATTTTCTGCCATGTATAGGTTTTTTATTTGCTCTGTTGATTATTGCCTTTGCTGTGTAGAAGGATTTTAATTTAATCAAGTCCCATTTATTTATTTTTGTTGTTATAATTGCCATTGGGGTCTTCGTCATAAATTCTTTGCCTAGGCCTATATCTAGAAGAGATTTTCTTACATTTTACTCTAGAATGGTTATGGTTTCATGCCTTAGGACTACATGTTTCATCCATCTTGAATTAACTTTTGTGAATGGTGAGAGATAGGGGTCTTGTTTCATTCTAATGCATGCGGCTGTCTAATTTTCCAGTATAATTTATTGGATATGGTTTCTTTTCCCCAGTGTATGTTGTCTTCTTTGTCTAAGATCAGTCAGTAGTATCTAGGTGTTGTTTTTTTCTTGTTGTTGTTGTTATCAGTCACCTATATGGCCTACATCAAGTGTATGTTCATAGAATATACACTGATTTTATATTACAAGTAATGTAATTTATTGGTAAACTATCCAAGGTCAACTTGCTGCAAAATCTACTCTTAGGTTACTAAATGTGTTAATATGCTGGGTATCATAATTAAATATATGCCAGGCTAGTATTGGAAGGTGCTTTTCAAAAATGTTGATTTTAGTGTTAGAATATTTGATGTTAAGCTGTTCTTTCTGTGAATACTTAGATAGCAGGACCAGTGGCCTAGTGAGGTTGCTGCCATTTGTGCCAGTAAATCTGTATCATTAGCAAATAAATTCATCTTATTTTTATCTTCTTTATGAGCAGGGAATGTGTAATCATGCATCCATTATCAAATGATTAATGGACAAGTAAGAAAAACAGGAGGCAAAATGTGCATCCCTTTTATCTGGCTTGGAAGTTTCTGAGATCTCACACAACTTTTTTTTTCTCATTATTCTAGGAATGGTATTGAGGTGAAAGCTCTATAGATTTAAGAAACAGGAATATTCTAGTGAACTTATTGGTCTAAACCTGAAAGTGGTTCAGTGACTCTGCAAAAATGTTCCGATATTCCATATGGATTTCTCCACATCATGACAAAAATATATCAATGATCAAAAATGAAATAGCCATCATTAAAGCTCATATGTTCCTAGTGTACAATATCACTTTGAAAGTCTGAGGCCGATATTCTATACTAATAATTTATCAGGAAAGAATCTGGCACATATTTTGATAGACAAACGACTGAGTCTTTAACATGTGATGATGCCATTGTTTTCTTTTTCACATTTTTGTTTTATTTCAAGATAATGTGAAAGTATAAACATTTTGATTGCATTTTATATCTTTGCCTCTCCCTAGCAAGAGTTAGAGGTATGCCCTTCCCCTCCACAATGCTCACCACATCCCTCAGATGTGGGTCTACCCCACACGCCCTGAATCCCTGGTGAGTACCACCACCATTTGAGCACCATAGTGTTAATCAGTCAGTATCAATTTGATAGCAAACATGCATGGAGCCCATTTTTCTGACCTTGTGTCACCTCATTTTGGATAATGGGCTTAAGCTTAATCCAGGATAATATAAGTGGTCCCAGCTCACTATCATTTCTTAGAATTGAGTAATATTCCATTGTAAACATATACCAAATTTTAATAATCCATTCATGAATTGACAGGCACTTGGGTTGTTTCCATGTCCTTGCAATAGTGAATTATGCTGCCAAAAACATTTGGGTGCAGATGTTTTTATAATAGAATGTCTTATGCTCTTTTGGGTAGATGACTAATAATGCTATTGTTGGATCAAAAGGTATTTCTATTTTTAGCTCTTTGAGGTATCTCTAAATTCTTTTCCACAAAGGTTGTACTAATTTGCAGTCCCACCAGCAGCATAAGAGTGTCCCTGTCTCTCCACATCCTTGCCAGCATTTGTTGTTTTGGGATTTTTTGATATAGGGCAATCTCACTGGGATTACATGATATCTAATTGTCCTTTTATATTTGAGTTCTGTGTTCTATTCTATTGCTCTATGTCTCTATTTTTGTCCCAATACCATGCTGTTTTGATTACTGTACCCTTGTAATATTGTTTGAAGGATGGTAATATGATGTTTCCAGATTTGTTCTGTTTGCTTAGATTTCTTTGGCTATTTAGACCCTTTTCTGGTTCCAAACAAAGTGAAAAATTTATTTTTTCTAGATCAGTGAAACGTGGCATTTGTATTTTAATGGTGATTGCATTAAATCTGTAAATCATTTGGGGTAATATGGACATTTTGACAGTTTTAATTCTACTGATCCATGAGCATGATAAATTTTTCCATTTTATTGTGTCATCTGCAATTTCTTTCCTCAAGCTTTCATCATTATCCTTGTAGAGATCTTTGATCTCCTTGGTTAAGTATATTCTTAGGTATTCTTTTTTCTTTCCAGCTATTGTGAATGATATTAAGTCTTTGATTTGACTCTCAGCTTGACTATTATTGATATATAGAAATACTAGTCTTTTGTGTACATTGATTTTGTAACCTGAGACCTTTCTGAATTTATTTATCAATTCCGGGAATCTTTCGGTGAAGTCTTTGGGGTTTTCTAGATACAAGATTATATTGTCAGCAAAAATTGATAGTTTGACTGCTTCATTCCTAATTTGGATACCCTTTATATCTTTCTATTGCCTGATTGTTGTGGATAGGACTTTCAATACTATGTTGAATAGCAGCGGTGATGATGGACACCATTGTTTTTTCTAGTTCTTAGGGGGAATGCATTAAACATTTCCCGATTCAGTATGATGTTGGTTGTGGGTTTGTAATGTATAGTTGTTATAATGTTGAAATGCATTCCTTGTATGCCTAGTTTGTTGTGGGTTTTTATCATAAAAGGGTGCTGTATATTTTCAAATGCTTTTTATGCATCTACTGAGATGATCATATACTTTTTGTTTTTGCTCTTGTTTATGTGGTGAATCACATTTATTGATTTACATACGTCGAATCATCCTTCCTCCCCAGATGAAGCCCACTTAGTCATAGTGGATTATTTTTTTTGATATGCTGTTGGATCTGGTTTGCCAGTATTTGACTGAGGATTTCTGTATCTATATTCATAATGTATATTATTCTATAGTTTTATTTTTTTTGTTGTTGTATCCTCTCCTGGCTTTGGAATCAGGTGACACTGGCTTCATAGAACTTGTTGGGGAGTGGTCCCTCCTTATTAATATTATGAAATAATTCTGCAGAATGGGTACCAACTCTTCTTTGTATGTCTGGTAAAATTCATCTGTGAGTACATCTCATCCAAGGCTTTTTTTGTTGTTGCTGGGAGGTGTTTATTGCTGATTCAATCTCATTGCTCATTACTGGTCTCTTCAGGAATTCTATTTCTTCCTGATTGAATCTTGGCAGGTTGTGTGTTTACAAAAAATTGTCCATTGTCTATATTTTTTAGTCTAATTGAATAGACATTTTCTTAGTATTCACAGATAATATTTTGTATTTTTGTGGGATCAGTAGTAATATCTCCTTTATCATTTCTGATTGCACTTATTTAAGTCCTTTATCTTCTATTCTTGGTTAATCTAGCAAGAGGTCTATCAATTGTGTTTATCTTTTCAAAGAACCAACTTTCTTTTTCTTTTACTCTTTGGTTGCACTTTATTTAATGAATAACATTAAAAATAATAGGAGCTATAAATTAAAATTTCAAACTCCAAGTTCTATATAATTAAAAAAAAACCCTGAGATTTGGGCATGCCTATAATCCTCACTTGGGTGAGGCAATGAACCAACTTTTTATTTCATTAATCTTCTGTGTAGGCTGGGCATGGTGGCTCATGCCTGCAATCCTAGCACTCTGGGAGGCTGAGGCAGGTGGATTGCTCTAGGTCAGGAGTTCGAAACCAGTCTGAGCAAGAGTGAGACCCCGTCTCTGCTATAAATAGAAATAAATTAATTGGCCAACTACAAAAATATATAGAAAAAATTAACCGGGCATGGTGGCGCATGCCTGTAGTCCCAGCTACTCGGGAGGCTGAGGCAGGAGAGTTGCTTGAGCCCAGAAGTCTGAGGTTGATGTGAGCTAGGCTGACGCCACGACACTCTAGCCTGGGCAACAGAGTGAGATTCTGTCTCAAAAAATAAATCTTCTGCATAATTTTCTTGCTTTTGATTTCATTATATTTTGCTGTGATCTTAGTGATTTTTTTTTTTCTGCTGCTGGCTTTGCATTTGGTTTGCCCTTTATTTTCTAGTTCCTTCACATGTGCCATTAGGTTGTTAATTTGTGGTCTTTCTGTATTTTTGTTGTAGACATTTAAGACTATAAATTTTCCCCTTAGAACTTCTTTTGCTTAATCCCATAGATTTTGGTAGCTTGGGTCCCATTTGTCATTCAGTTCAAGGAATGTTTTGATTTCCACCTTAATTTAATTATTGACCCAATAATTGTAAAGAAGCAGGTTTTTTAATTTCCATCACTTTTTGTATTTTTTAGTTTTTTTTTCCCTTGGAATTAATTTCTAGTTTTATTTCACTCTGGTCTGAGATAGAATATTATATTACTTCTATTTCTTTAACTTGTTGAGACATTTTTTGTGGCCTAAGATATGATCAATCTTGGGGAATGTTCCATATACTGATGAAAAGAATGTGTATTCACTAGTTTTGGGGTAGAATGTTCTGTAAATGTCTGTTAGTCCCATTTGTTCTTAAGTCCAATTAAAGTCCAGTGTTTCTTTATTTCTTTTCTGCTTTGATGATCTGTCTAGCTCTGTCGGTGGGTTTTGAATTCCACAGTAATTATGATACTGCTATTTATTGATTTGCTTAGATCTAATATAATTTTATGGATGTGGGAGCTTTTGTGTTACTCGCATATATATTTAGAATTGTTATCTCTTCTTGTTAAATTGTACTTGTTACCACTATAAAATGACCATCTTTTTCTTTCTTTATCACTGTTTATTTAAAGTCAATTTTATGTGATATGAGTATGGCTATACCTCCTCTCCTTTGGTTTCCATTTGCATGGAATATTATTTTACATTCCTTTATCTTGTGTCTATATGTGTCCTTGTGGGTTAGATGTATTTCATGAAAACAGCAGATACTGGGGTTGTATTTTTTGATTCATTCGTCTAGCCTATGCCTTGAATGGGGCATCAATACTGTTAATGCTGATTTATACAATTGATATCTTGGATGTTGTTTTGTTCATTATGTTGAGTAGTAGCTTAATGTGTTGTTTTCCCTCTCACACTGTTGTTTTATATGAACTGAGTGCTTTAGCTTTTGGGTGATTTTACACTGGTGAGTGTTGATTGTTCTGATCCTTGTATAATGAAATTTTAATTATTTTCTTCAGTGCTGGTCTTATCATGACAAATTCCCTTATCTGGAAAACTCGTTTTTTTCTCATTCATATATGAAACTTAGTTTTGTATGATAAAATGTTCTAGGCTGGCAGTTGTTCTGTTTAAGAATACCAGAAATAGAGACCCAATCCCTTCTGGCTTTTCAGGTCTCTGCTGAGAAGTATGCAGTTAGGATTTTCCTTTGTAACTTACTTGATGTTTTGCCTAATGGCTCACAATAGTTCTTCATTAGAGTTGACTTTGGGAAGTGTGATTGCAATATGTCTTGGTGATTGCCTCTGTGTAATGTATCTCCAAGTTTTTTGTTAAGCTTCTTGTATCTGGATGTTTAAATCTCTAGCAAGACCAGGGAAGTTGTGCTCAATTATTCCCTCACATAGGTTTTCTAGCTCTTGCTCTTTTTATTCTTCACCCTTAGGGGTCTCTATTATTCTTATATTTGGCTGTTTTACATAATCCCTTATTTCTGGTATTGTTTATTAATTCCTCTTGAGTCTTTTTTTCTTTATTTTTGGCTAACTGGGATAATTAAAAAGAGTGTCATCAAGCTCTGAAATTCTTTCTTCTGACTGGTCTAGTCTATTCTTAAAGCTTTCCACTGAGTTTTTTATTTCTATAAACAAAATTTGTCATTTCTAGAGATTCTACTTCTTTTTCTAAATATACCTATCTGTTTAGTAAATATTTCATTCATTTTCTGAATTGTTTTTCTGGTTTGTTTGAGTTCATTTTCCATATTCTTTTGGATTTCATGGATCTTCCATACAATGCATGTTTTTAATTCTTTATCTGTCATTTCAGTATTTTCATTTTAGTTGGGATCCATTGATACAAAGCTTATATGCCCCTTTGGGAGTGTTTCCCTCTGATTTTTCATTCTTCCAGAGTAATTGTGCTGATTCTCTCTCATCTGGAGCAGCTGTTGCTTCTTGGTTTTAGATTTTCTTTTCTTTTGTTTATATGGGACTTTACCCCCCTCCTTAAGTATGTGTGTGTAGTGTATGCTAGGTAAGAAATTTTGGCTTTGCTTGTGTGTGCTTTGACAGGGTGTAGGTTCTGGATGTATGCCTTGGTTATTGACATCCTTAGTGTGGTGGTTTTCTCAGTTGCTAGTTCTTCATAGGGTATAGTGGTGATGTGCTATGGGTGTGAGCAGATTCCCTGCCTTATGCTGATGAGATAAGATGGAGGTCAGTGAAATCCTCTGTCTTTCTCTAGTTCTGTCATCTTTTTAACAGCATGAATTATATTGGGGTGTCCAGTTTAATCCCTGTGATAGCAGGTGGTGCTGGTGGGTAAGAATCAGCTATGCATTGTATGATTCAGTCAATGCTGTAAAGAGCTGTATAAGTTGGTTGCTGTTTTTCTGTTTTTGTTTTCTTTTTATGTTCTTGTTATTTTAGTTCATTTTTTAAAACTATGACCTGCTCTAGTCCCTCAGGAGAAACACTCCAGTGCCCCAGGTGGTAGGTGGGTCCCTGGAGCTTCCAGGTGAGTCCTTATTATCTACCACAGCAGAGGTGTGTGTAGGACTTAGGCTGAGTAGGGCTTAGGTGGCAGAGCCTGCCTTCAGGCTCTACAAAGTCCAGTAAGAGAGCTGTCTGGGAAGAGGTAAAGGGTCTGCTCCCAGGTCACTGGGGAAAGCATGAGGGAGGGGCTAAAGCAAACCCATACAGTCCAAAATTATCCATGTGGGAGCAGAGGTGTCTGAGCTGTCACTATCTTGCTGTAAGGAGTTGATTTTGCTTTTCTCCCTGTCCCACACCATGGTCTCCTTCTGGCATCTGGCTGCACCAGGAGCTCAAACTAGCTGACCTCACCAGGAATGGCTCTGTGGGCTGGGAGCTTCCCTATCCAGGATCTTGTCCTGGGCCAAAGGTATGGCTTTACTTCAGGGGGAAGGGTGCTCCATGAGTGTGCTGTGAGCAGGACCCACACTGCAGTCTCTTCTCAGCTGTACTCATATCAGTTCTCTCACCTCCAAAGGTTAGTTCACAACTCTCCCCTTTGTTCCCCCTATCAACATGATCCATTCCTGGGAATATGGGACCTGGACTGTTGGCCTGTCTCCAGGTCCCCCAAGTTCAATCCCTGATCATGTAAGGGAGAAGTGTGTTGGTCCTAGGTTGCCTGTGGAGTGCTCTAGCAGCTTTGTTGTTCCTTTAATATGGGGTTTCCCCTACATTGCGGAAGCAGCCATGCAAGTAGTATCTGAGACGGTTAGAGGGAAGGGAGCTCACAGACCAAGCATCCCTTGGTCTGCTACATGTTGTAAAGAGGAAAGATGTGAGCCCCTCTTTTTGTGGACGTCTTGATGGGTTTGGTACATCAACATAGAGTAAACAGTTGCCTCTGAGAGTCTTGGCTCAATCATACCTCTTGGGAGAAGCAGGGAGGGGCAGAGTGGGGGAGGAAAGTAATCTGAATGGAGGACAGTTAAAATTTGGTTGTATCTGTCCATTTCTCTGGAAGGCAGCCCACTTAGAATGTCCAAGCTTTGGGGTCACACTGATCCCCCAGGACCCATCAGCTCCTGTGACTCCTACAGACTGGGCCGGAGTTGTGAAATATTTATGTGGTTATGAGTGAGACGAAAGCTGAGGTGCTGATGAGAAAAAACGTATACTTGGTGGGTTTTGGGTAGAAGGTTCTGTAAATGTCTGTCAGGTCCATTTGTTTTAAAGTTCTGTTTATGTCCATTGTTTCTTTGTTTATTTTCTGTTTGGAGGGTCTGTCCTGTTCTGTCAGAGGGGTATTGAATTCTCCAGCTATTATGTGCTGATGTTTATCATTTTGTTTAGATCAAGTATGATTTGTTTTATGAATCTAGGTGCACCTGAGTTAGGTGCATAAATATTTAGAGATATTATGTCTTCTTGTTGAATTGTACCCTTAACCATTATATAATGACAATCTTTGTCATTCATTACTTTTGTTGAAGACTGTTATCTGAAATCAGAAATGGTATGCCACCTATCTTATAGTTTCCATTTTCATGGAATACTGTCTTCCATCTCTTCACCTTGAGTCTGAACATATCTTGTGGGTTACATGTATTTCCTGAAAACAGCAGATACTTGGCTTGTGTAATTTACCCATTTGGACAGCACATGTCTCTTTAGTGGGAAGTTCCAGCCATTTCACATTTATTGAAAGAACTAATAAGAGGGGTGGATATATGTTCATCCTGTTGAGTAAAACTTTATTGCTGTGATTTTCCTCTTCAGCCATTGTGGTATCTAAACTTTGACCTTTAGCTTTTGGTTGACATTACACTGGTGAGTGTCTATTGTGCTGATCTATGTGGATACTGTTTTGAGTACTTCCTGGGGGGCCTTGTCTTGATGAATTCCCTCAGTGTTTGCTTGTCTGAGATGGGATATTATCTAAGATTGAGCATATCTTAGGCCACAAAACATGTATCAACAAATTTAAAAATATAGAAATTATACCATGAATCTTCTCAGATCACAGTGGAATAAAATTAGAAATCAACTCCAACGGAAACACTCATCTCTAAACAAAGTAATAGAAACTAAACAACCTCCTGCTGAATGATTATTGGGTTAAGGAGGAAATTAAGATGGAAATATAAAAGATCCTTTGAACTAAATGATAAAGGAGACACAAGGTATCAAAATCTGTGAGACATAGCTAAAACAGTCCTGAGGGGAAAATTTATATCTATACGTGCCTACATCCAAATGAAAGAAATATCATAAATAAAGAATCTAATGAATTTTCTCAAAGAACTGGAAAAGGATGAGCAAACCAATACTAAAACAAACCAGAATAAAAGAAATAACCAAGAACAGAGCAGAACTAAATGAAATTGATAGAAAAAAACTATACAAGAGATTTATAAAATAAAAAGTTGGTTCTTTGAATAAATAAACAAAATTGACATACCTCTTCCTAGATTAACCAGAAGGAGAAAAGAAATGACTCTAATAAGCTCAGTAAGGAGTGAAAAAAGAGAAATTACTTCTGATACCACAAAAATAGAAAATGCCATCTATAAATATTATAAAAGTCACTGTACACATAAACATGAAAATGTGGAGGAAAAGGGCAAATGATTAGAAACACACAGCCTCCCTAGGCTCGATCAGAAAGAATTAGTATTTCTGAACTGACCAATATCAAGTACCAAAATTGAAGCAGCAATAAAATTAACTTCCTAAAACAAAGTCCTGGACCAGATGGATTCACACCCAAATTTTACGAGACCTATAAAGGAGAAATGGTGCCTATGCTCCAGAAATTATTCTACAACGTCAAGGAGGAAGATATTCCCTCCAACATATTTATGAAGCCAACAGCAACCTGATACCAAGACCAGGAAAAGATACAACAACAACAACAAAAAATAAAACTGTAGACCAATGTCTCTTATAAATATAGAGGCAGAAATTCTGAGTAAAATCCTAGCAATCCAAATTCAGGTGCTTATCAAAAAAGCAATTCATCATGACCAAGTGGGGTTCATTCCAGAAATGCAGGGATGGTTTAACATACGCAAATCTATAAATGTAATTCACCACATAAATACAAGTAAAAACAAAGACCATATGACCCTCTCAATAGATGCATAAAAAGCATTCATCAAAATTCAGTACCCTTTTATGATAAGCATGCTTAACAAAATAGGCATAGACAGGACTTACCTCAAATTGAAAAAAGTCACATATGACAAACCCACAGCAAACATCCTACTGAACAGGAAAATTTGGAAGCATTCCTGCTTAAAACTGGAACCAGACAAGGTTGCCCTCTATCATCCCTTCTATTCAACATAGTGCTGGAAGTCCTAGCCAGAGCAATCAGACAAGAGAAGGAAATCAAGGGCATTCAAACTGGGGCAGAACAGGTGAAACCATTGCTCCTTGTTGATGATATGATCTTATATCTAGAAAACCACAAAGATTCTGCCATGAGACTACTGGAATTGATGTACAAATTCAGCAGAGGCTCAGATGGCAAAATCAATGTGCACAAATCAGTAGCATTCATATATGAGAACATTAGTCAATCTGAGAAGCAAATCAATGACTCAATACCCTTCACAATAGCAAGAAAGAAAATAAAATACTTGGGAATACATTTCACAATGAGGTGATAGACTTCTACAGGGAAAACTATGAAACACGAAGAAGGAAATAGCAGAAGACTTAAAAAGATGGAAATCCATACCATGGATTGGCCGAATCAACATTATTAAAATGTCTATACTACCCAATGTGATCAATGGAATCCCTATTAAAATATCAACATCATTTTTTGCAGATCTAGAAAAAATAATTCTACTCTTCAAATGGAACCAGAGATGACCCCATATAGCCAAAGCAAACTTAATAAGCCTAAAGAACAAATTGGGTGGTATCACTTTCCCATACATTAGGCTATAGTACAGACTATATAGTAAGCAAAAAAGCATGGTACTGGCACAAGAACAGAGACATAGACCAATGGAACGGAACTGAAAACCCAGATATAAAACCATCCTCATATAGCTAGCTAATCTTTGAAAAAGCATACAAAAATATACACTGGGAAAAAGAATCCTTATTCAATAAATAGTGCTGGGAAAACTGGATAGCCACATGTATAAGACTGAAACAGGATCCATACCTTTCAATTCTCACTAAACTCAACTCATGGTGATAACAGACTTAAACCTAAGGCATGAAACTATAAGAATTCCAGAAGAAAATGTTGGAAAAACACTTACAGACTTCGGCCTAGGCAAAGAATTTATGAAGAAGACCCCAAAGGCAATCACAGCAACAATAAAAATAAGTAAAAGAGACTTGATCAAATTAAAAACTTTCTGCACAGCTGAGGAAAGTATTACTAGAGCAACCAGACAACCTATAGAAAGGTATAATATATTCATATGCTACATGTCCAATAAAGGGCTGATAACTAGAATCTATATAGAACTCAGGAAAATCAGCAAGAATAAATCAACCCCATTAAAAATTGGTCAAAGGACATGAACAGAAACTTTTCAGAAGAAGACAGACTAATGACCAGGAAACATGAAAAATGCTCAGCATGTTTAATCATCAGGGAAATGCAAATCACAACCATAATGAGATATCACTTAACTCCAGTGAGAATGGCATTTACCAAAAAGTCACAAAACAACAAATGTTGGCATGCATGTAGAGAGAATGAAACACTCATACACTGCTGTCTGGGACTACAAACTAGTACAAACTCTAGGAAAGTAATATGGAGATATCTCCCACAGCTAAATGTAGACCTACTCTTTTATCCAGCAATTCCACTACTGTGTATTTACCCAGAGGACAAAAAGACATTCTATAAAAAGGCTTCTGCACTTTAATGTTTATAGCAGCACAATTCATAGTTGCAAAGATGTGAAAACAACCCAAGTGCCCATTAGTACATGAGTGCATTAATAAAATGTAGTATATGTATACCATGTAGTACTACTCAGCCACAAAACAATGGTGATGTAGGACCTCTTGCATTAACTTGGATGGAGCTGGAGCCCATTCTACTAAGTGAAGTATCCCAAGAATGGAAAAACAAGCACCACATGTACTCACTATCAAATTGTTATTAATTGATCAACACTTATGTGCATATATGTTAGTTACTTTCATTGGTTGTCAGACAGGTTGAGGGAGGCGGAGGGGATATGTATATTCATACCTAATGTGTGGGGTGAGCAGTGTCTGGGGGATGGACAAACTTGTAGCTCTGACTTGAATGGGGTAAAGACAATACTTGAAACCTAAATATTTCTACCCCTGTAATATTCTGAAAAATATACATATATATTTGAAAAAATAGGATAAAAATAAAGAACAAATTAACAACAACAACAACAAAAAGAGTCTGAAGATCCCAGGGAAGGACACAGGTTCAGAGTGAGTGGATAAGCAATATTGCATCTTCCATCTCAGCTTGGGTATGTGGTGATGGGAAGGGACCTCAAGGGGGCTGGCAGGTTGGTGCTTTGTCCTCAATAAGCTCCCATTTCACTGGCAGCAGAAGACTTGGGCTGATGAGGGTAAAAAGGCTCTTGAGCCAATGGGGAGCCCGCCAACTTCTAGAGGTCTGAGGGAAAGTGAAACAAAATTCCCACCTTCCCTTTTCTATATGCTCTAAGCCTCTTGGGAGTTGATCTCTGCTGATATCTTGCTCTGTCTTGTTCTGCTCTGAAACTCCTTCCTGTGGAATTTCTGGTAGGTTCTGGCACTTTTCCCTCAGAATTATACTTGATATATATCTTTTTATAAATTTAATCTAAAACTTTTCCTTCTTTTTGAGACAATCTGGCAGCCTATATCTCTGGTCAGCCATATTCTTCTCTTCTACCTTAACTTTATTTTCTAAATTTTCTCACTGACTTTTTCTTCAGTGATATCATATAGATATCATATGGATAGCATTTTCTTAGAAGAATACATAAATATTGGAACTTACCATATTTTCTATAAATTAAAAATATGTGTGGAATCTTGCTGATTCATTCTCTTAGTGTCATTGTATGAAACACATGTTACCTGGAATTTTTCTTTTATAAGATGGTTTAGATATTAATCAACCTTAGTTTTCACAGTTAGAAGACATATATATTGTTCACAGAAATCCATTATTTATGCTATAAATAATGAAATAGCTATTGATCATCAATAATTGTCATAGTCAGGATCCAGTTCTGAGGAGCCAATGAAAATTCAATACACTTTTACTGATACAATTTTGGTTATGTGGTACTCAGCTCTGGCAGTCCTAAATAGAGTTCCTATGTTTAAATTATTGCCATCATATTTTCTGCCCAGACTTACCACTGGGGCTAGACAAATCATTTAGGGGATTGGAATTCAGCAAAGCTAAATTAGATATGACAAGAAAATATCTCAGACCATCTAAATAATGTGAAAATATATATGTCATCAGTTTAGAGACTAAAGCAATTTTCTTTCAGATATTTTCTTTGCCATGATTTAGAGACAATCCATTGTCATGAAAAGTTTGGTTCATTATGAGTTTTCCACGCATTGTAAAGAGTATATAGTGGCAAAATAGAACCTTAGCTATGCTACAAAGCATACACAGTTAGATAGTCTAGGCTATACATACTTACCCTTACAGCTTTGATAAGGATTCACCCTACGTTTTAGAATCAGGATCTTCTGATGGTAATTATGTTTTATTTTTTAAATAACCAATATATTTATTCTTTGCCTTCAATTACTTTTGCATGGTAGAATGAATTTTGCTGAATTCTGAAGTGCTATTTTAATATCTGTCATGGTTTTCTTTTATGTTTTTGACCATGGCTGCAGTCCACCAGTCGATGGTTAGGGATTTGGATATTATCTAAAAATAATTAAGTTGAATTCACTAAACTTTTTGAAGGGCATTGTTGGTCGGTTATTTTTAGTATCTGTTTCACTATATGTGTTTGTGGTGCTGCCTGATAAAGACTTCTTAGGAGAAATAATTTCAAACTTACACATTCACTTTATCTCTACAGCCATTTCCTCCCTACCTCTTTATACCATTATGCAGAAAATAATTTTAGCTGCTTTATATTAATATAAAAGAATATAATTATACTCCAGGGGCTGGCCATAGAGATGGCATAACATGTTTGGATTTCGTCCTTCAATGTATAAAAGGGTGAAACTACCTGAAGTCATTTTCTCCTTCTCACCCTTCCATCTAAGCTGACTCTCATAGTGTAGACAAGCCATCCTTTAGCAGAAGTGCCAACAAGTATATGCTCTTGAAAGGGGTTCCTTCTAGCATGCCAGAGTGCTTCCTCTGACAATGTTGTTTTAGATGGAATTTACTACATAGTCAGTTCTATCTAAAATAACAGTCCATAGCTCTTAGCAGACACCAGAGTATATTATCAAGAGTCTTGGGATGTTTAAAACTATTTGCATTTTACTATCTTTGTTTTGGTTCTTGTTTTAGGTATAACAGCTGCAGCAATGGCTGAGGCAATGAAGCTGCAGAAGATGAAGCTTATGGCTATGAATACTCTTCAGGGAAGTGGAAGCCAAAATGGGACCGAATCAGAGCCTGATGATCTTAATTCTAACACGGGTGAGTGTCTTTGGGAATCTCAGGCAGGTGAATCTTACTGTTTTCTTGTGTAGTGGGAGAGAGGAGGGATGGGGGTGTGAGAATAATGTGTATACTTTGACTATAAGTAGTTACTCAAGAAGGATGCTTAACACTATTGCTAACTTGTACATGGAAATTAGAAAACCATTACAGGTCAGAATCTCATTTTGGAAGCATTTGGATACCTTCATTATTTTATTGCAATGGAATTAAATTCTAATTCTTATAATATTAGACGTGCTCTCTGCCTGCCAAAGGCGGATCCATTCCAGCTTCATCCCAGAATTTTTACTCTATCCTTCTCTAAATAGCTTACCACTGAAAGGCAATGCTGAGAATCCAGTTTAGCTGGGCTTCAGTGTTTTCAGCAGAAGTACAACCACCTTAGCAAAATGAATGTGCTGGCAGACTCCAGGCATTATCGACAAGAGCTAAAGAAAAGAGGTAGAACAAGGAGCAGGCCAAAAAGGAAAGATGACTGTGAAGTGCAATGTTCTCTCCTATCTACTACTTTATTTTTTAAACCCATGATAATTGTGACTTGGCCTTGATAATAAGACCCTTCAATTCTCTTTTGGAAGTAGATAGGATTATAACTATCAACTTACATGAATGGATGGATGGGTAAATAAATATGATTTGATTTAAGTGCAGAAAAGTAAGGGGCAATTAAAAGATAGTCTTAGGAGCCACAGATTTCCAAACTAACTCAGCAGTTAAAGTCAATATAATGTGATAGGTAGATTGGCAGCTGCCTTACATCTCTTCTAGGTTTCTAGAAGTTTAAGCATGGTACGGTTTTATTTTGCAGGAAGGGGAATTAAAGAGGGAAATGATTGAATCAAATTTTTATGAGATTTACTCTGACTTTACCAGTGTAGATATTGTCATCTAAAATTACAGTGTTCATGTTGAGTTATAGAGTGAGAATTGCTTTTCAACCAGTGTTCACAGTGGTACTTTCTTTCTATATAGCCTGAATGCAATTTACTGAGGAAACAATGGAAAATGCACATTTGCTGGATTTACAGGAACTGGAAGCAACCCATAGATAAGATTAAAATTAACACCAAGCAAAGAATAATAATGGCAGTAAGAATAGTTGCCAGTTACTGTGTACTAAGTACCTCTCATTATGAATTCATTTCATTTTTTATCAAAATCCTGAGAAAAGTAATCTTCCAAAACTCTCATTTTACAGATCAGGAAACAGAGGCACAGGGTGGTTCATCTTTGTTCATAATCACAAAGCTAATAAACTGCAGACCTAAGTTTCAATCTCGTGTCTGGTTAAGTCCAAAGTATTTGCTCCTTCCACACGCTACCTCCTCTACAATGCTGTTTGGTAATGGGAATTTGACTTTATCAATCCCCTAGAATAAAAAAATGTTAAAATTAGGACAAAGTGAGAAAACTGATGATTAATTTTCTAATCTTTACTCATAATGCCTTTCAAATCAGAGTCTTGCTCTGTCACCTGGGCTAGAGTGTTGTGGCATCAGCCTAGCTCACAGAAACCTCAAACTCCTGGGCTCAAGTGATCCTGCAGCCTAAGCCTCACAAGTACCTAGGACTATAGGCACATGCCCCATGCTTAGCTAATTTTGTTCTATTTTTCGCTCTTGCTCAGGCTGGTCTCAAACTCCTGACCTCAAGTGATCTTTCCACCTTGGCCTCCCAGAATGTTAGGATTACAGGTGTGAGCAAACACACCCAGCCCCTGGCTATCAAATCTTAAAGTGTCTTAGAAATGACTCATATTCAACCAGAAGCCTTTTATAATTCAATATTGTTATAAAGGAATGTTTTATATAGATAAAAATTAGTGAGAACTCATGCAGCAGTTTCTGTCATGTTTGTCTCAGGGATATCAATTTCAGAAAAAGACTTTCTACAAAATTTCTGTTTCTCCTTTATACCAATACATTATAAAACATTTTGAGATATATACTGGTGGCCTAATTTCTAACTCGCTAAATATTTAATAATTTTTCTGGCTAGATATAACCTGGCCTAACTCCAGATATGCATTATTGTGATAAAAGCAAGTATTAGGTTACCATCTGTGTATGATGTTATACTTGGTGCTATAGAAGTAGAGTGACAGTAGTCACTATCCTTGACCATGCAGAGATTCTAATCTAATTATCCTTATTTTGATGTAATGAAGGAAGCACACTTGAAATAGTATGATTATAATTATTGTTTTTTGGTTTTTTTTTAATTTCTTTCTTTTTTTTTTTTTTTTTTGGTAGAGACGGGGTCTCACTCAGGCTGGTTTCGAACTCCTGACCTTGAGCAATCCGCCCGTCTCGGCCTCCCAAAGTGCTAGGATTACAGGCGTGAGCCACCACGCCCGGCTATAATTATTGTTGTTATGTAGATTTATATGAAGTACCTGAGGTTTTTCAAAGTCTGGATAAATGAAATCCCTGCTTTAATGGAAAATAATAAACTACAGTTTAAGTGAACATTCATAAATGGAAATATTTTTAAAGAATTATAGATATTAATTTATTTTGTAATCTAGGGACTAGTATGTCTTTGATGCACTCTGGGTCTCCTATCTCAGGATTTAAACTGAAATCAAAGACTGGGCTTGATTTTTCTTTTTTTGACTTTCATCCACTTTTTTGCCTTCCAAGAAGGCAAGGAAATAGATAATCTTGACAAGATAGATCACAGTTAATAGCATTTAGGGTCTGATTACTAGTTATGGGCATGTTCTTCCAGAATGTTTATCACTCAAGTAGAACTGGAAAATTATATATTTAACCTTTAAAAAAAGCTAGATCTTGGAAAACTGCTGACACTATTTACAAGGTAGGTACCGGATCTAATCAAGCAAAGTCAGTCAATTTGATAATAATAATTGAGTTGTGAAGTATCATGAGAAATACACATTGAATGTTTTCATTATTTAAATGGTGACAGAGAAGTGAGCATTAGATTATGATACAGCTATTTTCAGCTTTGTTACACATAATTCCAATGGTACATATAGAAGTGACTAGCAAATAATAGACATTCCATAAGGGGCAAGTGTGTGAATAAAGTGAGCATTGTGGTTAGTGACCATTTTTTAGCCATTCCATGAAAGATTAATCATTGAATATGATTCTCAACAAAGTTCTATTTTCATATTTATTAATCATCCACAATATTCCAACAGTGAAAAACGCAATATGTTGGTACTCTGAGGAGGGAATATAAAAATCGGTAGATTTCAGGAAAACACAAGATTTCAAAAGCTTGTGATGTAGATAGGAGAGGAGATAACAAAATTAATCAATATATAAATGACTGTAGTCTGAGATGGAATGTGATAAAAGCAGGAAGAGAAACCAATTCTTTTGAGAATATAGAGAAAGAAGAAACTTTTTCTAATAATGTCAAAAAGGAAATCAAGTGTAGGCTGTAGCATTTGAACCAGTATTTGAAGGATATGAAAGTGAAAATCCTAAAATGGATGGCTTTGAATGAAGTATTAAACAGCCTGTACTTTTCCCCTGACAGTTGTCTACAAATAGTGGTTCTCAGAGGTCTCAGGCCATCTCTAGGAGTTGAGTAAGAGTTGAGGATATGGCTTGAAGAAACTTTATGTTTGATGACTAGAAAGTTTTGATTAATTACATTCTTAGGTTAGCTATAAAGCTCCTATTGTTTACAATCTTATTGACAAATATTTCCAAAATCAAATTTTAGAGTTCTAAGTAACTTGAGATAGTTAAATCCAAAGCCTTCATACTATAGATGATGCTTGAAGGATGAGAAATTGGCTTGTTGTCACACACCTAGGTAATGAAAGAGATATTGATTCATAGTCCCAGGATATTTCTGCGGTAACATTATTCCTCCATTTTAATTGCTTTTCTAGTATAGTCTAAACTACATAATGGATGTTTTTCCTTGATATTGAATCTCAATCAATAACTCTAGAGATAGAGCTACAGCTGATAAAGAAGATTGTACTTAATTTGGCCTGACCAAAGTTCTGTTTACGAGATACGTACCAGGCCTCAGGTCATACCTGAACTGACCTCCAGATCTAATCTGGGCATTACTATTTTGACTCTAACTCTGATAGGTATTCTTGATATTATCCTCTTTCTCTTCAATTAAGTGAGGAAACAAATGTTTCACTTGGAGTTATGAAATTGTGTCCAATTAATCAAGCCTTAAAAATCATTCTAGATCCACAAATATTCCAAATAAATTCTAAATATGAATTAGAATTGCCTATCATTTTTATGTATAACTTCAATGGCTTAAGTTCCAGCTCAGAAATAAAGTTGAGTGAATATTTTCTATCCCTCTATTATAAGCAGCGTTTGTAAGGCACAATTTGAAATATAAATAAATGATGTCTCGTCATTCCATGTATTTGTGGTCATATGAACATTTTATCTGAGAGGACAATTTTTGGCTCTGATAAACCATCCTCAAAATAATCTATGTAACCAGAAACTTAAAAAACACTAAACTTTTTTTAAGTTCAGAAGAAGCATGCTTTTGTTCTTATTTAGTTAGTTAGTTTAAATTGACACAAATAATTATATATATTTATGGGATGCAGAGTGATGTTGTGATACATATAATGTATAGCGATCAGATCTGAGTAATTAGCATATCCATCATCTCAGACATTTATCATTTTATTGTGTTGTGAACTTTCAATATGTTCTAATTTAAATGCCATATTGTAGCAGCATTGCTATTCAATTTCATCATTCTTATTAGTTGTTAAATCCCCAGAAGTCAAAGTATGACAGCTATAAAAAGATATCAAATATTCCATTAAAATTTTGCTGTTGGTATTAATATGTTTTCCTATTTGTCATTTTAAAGGGATGATATTTCATTTTTTGGCGCATTACTTGTAAATTCTTTTTCCAACCCCTTACTACCCATTGACTCTTTGACTCTTACCCTTTAATTGTGAAAGTCTTGGCTTTTATTTGTGATTGGTTTTATCAAAATATGGATTTAAACATTTTCTTTTTCACACTTGAACTTAACAGTAGAATGTGTAATAATGTAACATTTTTTCCAGAAGATATGAGAATCAACCATTGTGCATTTTGCTCTTCACAAAAAAAATCAAGAAGAGTAGTTACAGAGCACTTACTCCCTGACTTAAGGAAATTTCCAAATCTGTTGACCACATCTTGAATAAACAGGACACTGACCTAAAAGTACAGAAAATCTGTATTTAATTGACATGTTTGCATGTGTGTGCAAAGAAATTTTCCTTCTGGGATTTTTACATCTCCTCATGTTTTACTTAAATTTATATTTTTGGATGATTCTGTAACAGCAGAGGCAAAATAGGATGAAAATAGAGTTAATAACATTAGGCTTAAAAAGTAAAAGCAAACAGAATATTCTTAGGCAAGAACAGTACTTTCTCTTTGAAGACAGACCTATAGTTTCTTTGATTCGAAGTTTTGTTTAATAGCTTCTATAATGGCTGCACCATGACTCTGCATCAAGATTTCACCATGAATAACAACCTGTTCGTGTTTCATTTAGCTCCAAATGAGAAATTCTGTCTTTTATTGTTTTAGGAAATTAGTCTGTGTACTATTGCTCCTGGAGCTTTATAATTAATCACTAAAGGTTATAGCTGTGGAGAGTTTGTGGGAAATAGATGCCTGAATGATTATAATTGTAGCTGTCAAATCAGAAATATAGTTATACAACAGCAGGCTCTTTTTAAAAAAAATATAACAAAGACTTCCAGGGTTGCCCATTTACTTCTAGAAATAAATGGAGCATTATTTAACTGCATTGCTTATTTCAGGAAGAATTGTGCACAGTGAAATTCTCTGGAGAATCAAAGATGATAACCATGTAAATCCTTATCCTTTGAGTACAAGCTTGTTCTGCATTTTGTGTTGGTTTAGCTTCTGTGGAACAGATGTTGAATATTTTACCTTTTAGAAAATATAGTTGATAGTGGAAAGAACTAGAGTATATATGGTTGATTAACTTGTAAAGTGGAATTAAAAAATCCCAAGATTACCTTCTTTCTTCATGTTATCCAAACACTTCATTAGATATGGAGGAAGATGTTTCTAGAGAATCAAGCAAAGCATGCTTGTTGGTATTAGATTCTGATACCAAGAACTGTTTTTAGAAGGTTTTTCCTCATAGAACTGTGAACTTTTACTACATTGTCCATCTTTCTTCTGTACCTATGGCCCCTTTAATAGGAATGTAAGCCAGGAGAACCTACTGTATTTTTCAAGACTCTTCTAAAAACTTATTCCAAAAGTAAGCAACTCTCACTACTGGGGAGTCGTTTATTGTGCATACTCTTAATATCTCATGTAGTGGATTAAGGACTTCTTGTTTTATCAATGTCATTAAGGTTATTTTTCATAAAAGCACCTCAGAGTTTAGCTTAAGCATTTTCTCTTCTTCCCAATGAATAGCTTGCAATGATGTGATCTGATCTTACAGATCTTATTAGCCAACCTGTAATCAATTCTGGTCTTCCTAATCCTGCATCTTTGTTCTGCCTCCAACTTGGCTTTTAATGGAACAAAGGGCAGAACTTCATTTTGAGAGAAGATCTAGCCTGTATTGAATCTACTGTATTGGCTCCTCTATTGTTTTCTCGGTTTCTGTACATTAATGCTAAATACTTAGCTCTGCTACAGTTTTGTTCTATGATTTCCAACAAGTCTCCTCCTCTCTTTGTGCCTCAGTTACAATGAAAGAGTTTGGGATAATAATTTTGCCTTTGGATTCTAATCTTCATTTTTATGATTCCTGAACATAGTTAGTCCATTCCTTCTTCTGTTTGTACTATTTCCTCTTAATGGGTACTCTCCTGAATCTGATACTATGTAATCTGATAGTATGTAATCTATACTATTAATTTCTTATTGAATCTTCCACTTAGTGATTCACTTCAGGTTCTAAACCCACCTCAGAAGTTTTATTTTCATCACATGATCAAAAGGTTTGTCATGTAATCAAAATATCCCTCTGTCCTTCTTCAGGGCACTGATAGAAATGTTTTGCCTGCTTTTGGTACCTGGAAGATATTGTTGTATTATTGCCTTAAATTAGCATTGATTCATGGGTGACCACTCTTTGAGTGTCCATCTCCTGCTCCTGGTAACTCTCTCCAGGTATGTGAACCACCTGGATTTTCACAGTTTACTGATGAGCCAATTGTTTAGACTGGTCTTAACAACCTTGACAAAGTCAAACTAAATTACATCTATTGTTTCCCCTCTACCTCTCAGGCTATCATTCTGTCACAGAAAGAGATATTCACCTGACAAGACTTACTCTTTAGGAAGCCATGCTGGGTGTTACCCAGCATACTGTTCTGTTCAAGGTATTTACACATTGATTTGCAGTATTTTCTAGGACACACATGTTATATTTACAAATTAAATACAAACAAATGAAAAATAACAAAAAGAGAAAATGTAAGCAATAGTTCTTAAACTGGGTCAAGAAATATAGAATGTTAATTTTTTTCTCTAAAACATTTGAGGAAATTATTGTAAATCAGTTCTCATATCTAAGTTAATAAGGAAATTGTGTATGTAAATGGAGTTTACAATAAATAACTATTGTTATATTTTATCATTAAAATGTCTATTCATGAATTAATTGGAGCTTGACAAAAATTCAATGCTAATGATTTCAAAGGCTGATTTACAGAATATATTGATTTTGAATATCTGTCTACATCTTAAGAGTATGTATGCATCTAAAAGTTAAAATAATGTTTGTTGTCATGATTGTTTCTATTTCCTTTAAAAGACAATTTTAGAAAGCATATAATTTTATATAGAGTTGGGCCAATTAAATATTCACTCACATTTAATGGATTTTGCTGGGAAAATATGATTGAGGAATTAATGAAATGTGGCTCATAAGATCACTATTTTATTGTATAACCCAATATTACTATATTAAAGACAGAAACAGGAGTTTGTAGGGATTATCTCTGAAGGAATGTGTGGACTCAATGGTTCACTTATTAGAGGCTGCTATCATGGGAGAGCTCTCAAATCTCCGGTAGGGATGTTTTCCAGGAAGGCTCCCCAGTATCTCAATATCTGTGGGCTTTCCTGTATCTTGAAAGACAAGATAAGGCAAATATGTCCCACAGGATGGGAGCTGGAGACAATGAGTGCACTTTGCCCACAGATGAGCCCCAGTGGTTATAAACAACCTGTTTTGTAGAGATGGGTTTCCTGCTGTCTTCCGTCCGTCTACCTTTAAGTCCACCATAACTAATCAAAAAAATATAGAGCTACTATACCTCTTTTGTTTTACCTTTGTTAATTGACAACTACTTCTTAGAACTTAGAAGTTAGCATCTGAAAGACTTTATACCTGTTTGTTCACCGGGATAGATTAGAAGCCCCTTGAGAGGACTTTTGACCCCAACCCACTACCTGTATCCCCTAGCAACAGCATTCCCTTATATGCAAATATGTTACCCTGACAACTGGTAATTGATGTCTGTGATTATAAAAACCTTTATGAATCTAACCATATTGCTGGCATTTATGGAGATATACCAGTCTTCTGAGTACCCCACTGTGTTATATCTGATCTTTATATATATATATATATATATAAAACTATAAACTACACCTTAGTCTCTGTGTATTCTTTTATTTCTCTCTGTTGCCTATCAATTTCCTTATCCTCTGTGGCAACCCCTATCTTAGGGACTTGGCTCCATGGGGAGAAGTAGCTAATCTCCTTGTGGGCCTGCCTCAAATACTCTCCCCGACACGATTTCACTTTATAATGGACATATTAATATAAGGACTTGGAAATAATCACTGTTTTTTCTAAACTCTAATTCTCTATGGTTCTATGATACTTAGATATACACAGTCACAGATATGGTCTGTGTATACAATGAACCTAGTGTATGCACTGACCCCAAGTTCAATAAATATTTGTGCCCTTATTGGAAAGTTTGAAAGTTCTGTAGCATCCAAAGCAAAAATTTTGTAAGAGCTTTGTTGAGGTATAATTCACATACCATAAAATTCACCCCTTTAAGTTGTACTATTCAGTGATCTTAGTATATTCACAGAATTATGCGACTATTACTATTATCTGATTTTCCTTTATTACCTCATTATCTAGTTCCAGATATTTTTGTCACACCAAGAAGAAATCTGTACCCATTAGGACTCCCTATTTCCTCTAAACCCCCCTGGAAACTACTCCTCTACTAATGCGTTCCACTGTCTCTATGGATTTACCTATTCTGGATAATTCATATAAATAGAATCATATAATATGTGACCTCTTGTGTCTAGCTCCTTTCACTTGGCATGTTTTCAAGATTCATCCATGTTTTAGCACATATCAGAACTTTCTTTGAATGCCTGAATAATATTCTGTTTTATGAATATGACACATTTTGTTTAATCATTTATCTGTTGATGGCCATTTGGGTTATTTCCACTTTTTGGCTATTATAAATAATGCTAGTATCAATATCCATGTGCAGGTATTTATATAGACATATATTTTCATTTCTCTTGGGTATATACCTAAGAATGGAACTTCTGGGTCAAATGATAACTCTGTTTTTAACACTTTGAGGAAGTGCCAAACAGTTTTCCAAAGTGGCTGCAACATTTTACATTTCCAAAGTAAATTTTATGAAATATATATTCACAGATTGATTTAAAAAATTATATTTTGATTCGCCATGCATTTCCTGAATACTCTGCACTCTATGATTGTTATGCAAATTTCATAATATTTCAATATTATGGTTCCCCCATTTAGTGGCAAGCTGATCCTGCCAAGTAGCAATAACTCCAGTGCTCCCAGGAATATTAAGAGCAAAGGTTGTGACTTTAAAGAAAATCTAAGAAGTGAAATATGATAGTTTGGTTAATGTTGGGTGAGAGGAATTGACCTTTGACTTTTCTAAAATTTATATTAATAGTATATCGATATAGAGTAGGAAAATAAATCAGACCACAAATCAGACATCATAGCAGTATTACCATCAAAACCAATGCTTTTATAGACAGTTCTCCTAGAATTAGCCTAGTATTCTAAACCCTTGGCTACTGGTCACATATGGGGGTAAGATTCTTCGGATTCAAAGGGAAGAAAGGTAGGCAGAAAAGAGTGGTAAGGCATTACTAGCTGGGATAAAGGCCTGCTATTTGACTCCAAAGGGCGGAGGGTTGTATAAGTTTTTCCTGCTTAAATAGCATTAACAGAGGCACCAGGAAAGAAGAACAAATAAATCCTGGGGAGGTTGTCACTGGGTGAACTGTCTTAAGGTATACCCTTATGAGTTCTGGTAAGTCCTTAAGGAAGTTATACCTTCCTAGATTTATTTTTCTTTCCTGGATCACCATGGAAATTTGGCCTGAATATTAAACCTTAAAACAGTTAAATAAGAGCCCTTCCAAAGGAATTATGATACCAAAACTGTATATACACATATTTATATTTATGTATCACCCATATATATTTTTATTTGTATAAAAATCTATTATGCTAATATGCAAAAGGATAGAGATTACATATAAGATAAATATTTATTTATCAAAAATACTCTCAAGCCAGGGCAACATAGCAAGACTCCCATCTCTAAAAAAAAAAAAAAAAAAAAAATTAAAAATGAGCCAGGTATAGTGGTGTATACCTGTAGTCCCAGCTACTCAGAAGGCTGAGACAGGAGAATCATTTGATCCCAGGAGTTTGAGGCTGCAGTAATCATCATGAGCTATGATCATGCCACTGCATTCCAGCCTGGGTGTCAGAGCAAGATCCTATCTCAAAAAAAATACTCTCAATATATTTCTGCTTAAATTGTGTTAATAATATTGTAGTAAAATATAAAGCGAAGAGAAAAGACAAAACCTGATTACACACAGTTGGAATCAGTAGCTCTTTAGTAATAAAAGAAGACTATAACTAGAGAAACTTTCAAGAAACCACTATTAAAGCCATTGATTCTCAAGGTAAGAACTCAATATAGAAACTTCATATAGGCACTCACTGTAGAAGATACATATTTCACTCATGTGTGAGGTTTGGTTTTTGACTTATTGAAGGAAGTTGTTTGGGTGTAGATTCTCAAAGAGTATGTTTCCTTTAGCAAAAGTAGGTGCATTTATTCAAGTAATATAAGACACTTCCTCAGAACTGGCCTTATCTGACAATTTCATGGACTTTGGGAAATCATAGTGTTTTGCCATTCCCAACTCTCCTAGGACATGCCTAATGCAAAGTATAAAATTCATTTTAAAGCTCCTCAGGGTATAGCAAATTTTACACTTATCAGTTGTTTATATGTTAGTGTGAATGATAATTTGAGAGCACATGCTGAGGAGATGGGGGGCTCCCTGGGCAAAGCCTAAGAGACAGAGATTGTGAACAACCAGGAGAAAAGGTAACTGCCCAAACACAGACTCTGCCTGTTTCAAATTTTACCTCATTTTTTTTAATGAATCTGCAACATTTTCTAAGGAATAGTATTTCTTAATTTTATTGAAGATGCCAGATATCTCTAGCTGGGTCATGAATGGTTTGTTACAAGTGCCTCCTCTAGGTGATCAGCACAGGATCCTAATAGTTATCTTAAATGGCTTACAGAAATTTGCAAAGAAACCTCCAGAAACCCCAAGGATTTATTTGCATCTAAATAATTTTTAAACAGGAGGCAAAGTTTTTTTCTGGAGATGCTCAAGGTTTACATTTTATTGAGCAGCAGCATCTATGAAAAATATATACTGTATTATAAAACTAGAACACAAGTGCTCTTCCCTTAGAATTTCTGCCTTTTATACTGCTGAGACATAATCAGTGGAGCATCAGTACATTGTACTGGAGACAGTACCTGCTCTAATAAAAGAATGAGCAAAGAACAAAGCATTTGTTTTCCTTGTGTAGACTATGAAGTTAATATGCATGATTTAGTAGATGTGTTTTTGCTTTCCCAAGAGAGATATCAAGCAGTAGTAAATATTTCAATGATATTTCTTTAGAAAGTCCAAATGTTTTGAATGAAGACCTTTATTTGGTGGGCAGTGATTAAGGAAATCAAGGGAATAGGGAAATGTGTCATATTGTAAGATTTTATTGTTGTTG
Organism: Microcebus murinus; assembly: GCF_040939455.1. NCBI lineage: Eukaryota > Metazoa > Chordata > Mammalia > Primates > Cheirogaleidae > Microcebus > Microcebus murinus. Next base: position 16,551,794 of record NC_134136.1, read on the forward strand.
TACCTTTTCTCTGACTATACCTGCCATGGAGTTGTCTCATAAATGCAAACATCCTTCACAATCTATTTAAAAACCACAAATACACCACTCAGAGGAATATTTAAGAAACCATCAGGAGGGGAAAAACTCATTGGTTTAATGGAATGCTGTCAAGGAAAATCAACATCATGAATGACACTGGGGCAGAATTGATACTTTTGCACTGACATGTTAAAAGAAAAGCCCATGCATTATTTAGAAAACCCAGAAATCTGTCAGCTGTATGATTGCCGAGTTAGCAGAAGCAGGAGGATGCTGCTCAAGTTGAAAAGAAATGCGTAGGCACAGATCCATATTGTAACCTTTCATGTTAGACACCCACGGTGAATACTCAGCTATTACGTGGTCAGCATTTTTGAGATTTTCTTTTTTAAAATTTGCAAGTGCTTTCAAAGGCAAAAGAGGTAGGTGTTTTATTCTAAAATAAGCAAAATGTCTTGGCTGTTATTTTAGTGTTAGAGTAAAGATGACAAGACCAAAGAACGATTGTTTTTCATCATTTTGAATATTGTTCAGGTTTCACAGGAGTGTTTTGGGGTTGTTAATGTAGGTATTATTTTTACACATTCATCCCATGAACAAAGTATTTTCTTAACCATTTTCCTTTCAACAAACATAAGGAAATACTTTGTTTTAGTGATTTAACCACACTAGTATACCATTTATAAACATGGAATGGTGTTATTCTCTACTGATATAAAAATGAGTATATCTGCATTTTTAACAATTCTATTGATTACACAAGGGCAATATCTCTCTAGTACCATCATGCCAAAATATAGTTCTTGACTTCCTTATGCCTTTGTATTACTCCTTTGAGGCAAGTAAGAAGTCAATACTCTTCCTGTTATCATAGAAGACACAAGAGAGGCACAAACAAATCCATTGCCTTCCTGGTTACTCATTCTAACAAGAGAAAAATAGTGGTAATAGAGCCATGATCTTGTATTTTCAGGCTAATGATCCTAGTGTGTTTTCTACTTTACTGTTGTGTCCCAACATTTCTTTGTAAGCTGCTGTGCATTTATAAGTCTTTAATTGTTTCTAAGCCAGAAAATACAACGACAATCTTCTATCACATATTAGATGCTAATTTATAGCCAATGTAGAAAAAAAATCACACCCAGCCAATCAAGGTTAGTGGCATAGAATTGAAAAATAAGATTTTTTGGTGTCATCTATACTTTAGAAACATCTGTCCAAATAAATTGCAAAAGTTGAATTGCTGATGAAGAGAGTCCAATTTAAAATTACATCTTACTTTATTAGAAAACTATAAACCTGATATAATTTTCATTGGAAATAATGAATAGGAACAATTTGTAGAACACACATTATTAGCTGATTTCTGCATCCCTAGGTTTTCTATGGAGAGAGATGTACATCATTTGGCATATAGATGGTTAAACTTTCTTCGTGTAAGTTCCGGTGGATTTTGTATTACATATGGGATTTCTTTGGGAGGAACGTCAATTTATACTTGTTTTATTTTCAGAAAACTCATTGTAATCACCATTATATGCTGTTTCTATTGACAAAATCACAATGAGGGAAAATGCACGGAGCTAAATTATTATTTTAAGTCTACCAGTGGAATGATATGAGATCTAAATTATAACTTTTGCCTATCTCCTTTGCTTCTTGATGATATTTTCCAACTCTATCCTTTCCTTTTCCTCTCCAACAACCTCTTTTTATCCTCTTCTGGGCTATGTCTACCTGTGGACTTACTAGCTAGGTATATTAAGAAATTAATAAAGACATTTCATATACTGCAGTGATGTTTTTGGAGGTGTGTGTGTGTGTCAGTGAGAGAGAAAAAAAACACACACAACTTGAAGTGGAAATGCAGGTTTACTTGCATGAACATCTATACAGTCATATTCCCTCCTAGAAAAAGTCTTTCTGTCTTTCTGATTATTTCCCTCTTTGCATAGTATCATTGTCATAGTTATTTATGAAAATTCATTTGGCATACACTGTACTTTATTACATAGTTGTGTTGATTGTAGATAACTAGATCACATGTAATCAGGCTGAAGTCCTGCTCTCAAGCAAGAAATAGAGATTTCCAGGATGGCTTGAGAATAAGGAAAACTATGAGAGGATGAAATAAGAGAGTACCTTTGAGATTAAATTGGGAATTCACAGGGAAGCATGCCTATATTATATGTTAGTAGATCTGGGTATAGAACCACCTCTGCCAAGGAGCAACTGGGAAACTTTAAGAGAGTCTCTTTCTATACTTGATCCATTACAGTTAAGGGCAGTCTAACTGTGGCGATTCTCCCTTTGTGCATAGGCTAAGTGGTTATCCTTATTGCTCTAATTCCTGAATGGTAAAAGAGAGATGTGGTATACATAGGTAAGGTGGCCATTTAGTTCAGGGACTGCCTCTAAATAAATTTTAGGAAATTGATAATCCAGATATGGTTTTATTGTCAATTCTCTGTTTTCTTCCAGAATTCTAGAGTAACTAGAATATATTTTCTTTATACACATTAGAACATATTGAATTGCTATTTAATGCATCTCAGCAATATATGATAAAGAAAGTGGCCCTGGTCCTAACTCCTTTGACCCCACAATAAAAGGATAAAGGCATTAATGTAATATATTGGAGTTGTCATTATTCTTGAAAGATTTAAAACCCAAATAAGAAGGTTTCTCTCTCCTTTGCCTGTAGGACCAGATCAATTATATTTAGATTTTATTATTATTCTTTAGTTTAAAATACCTTGGGTCTCCATGGACTGTATGGCTTAAAATACTATGAAAGGGGACACTTAAAGCTTTTTTGGATTAACTTTTCATAAGACAAGTTGTAACAAAATAAAGTACAAGAGATTGTGTTCTTCAAACATTCAGCAGTGCTTCAGGGTGTAGTCTTCCCTGGATGCATTAACATTAATGAGAACTGCATGCATTCATTGAAGGAAAATATGTACTTCTTAGTTTGTATTTCAGCCATTTAGGGATATTACATGATCTACTTTACTTGATTTATTATCTGTTACCTTCATTGTAATCTAAGAACTAGCACTGTGTTTTAATAGCAGAAAAAACAGCTTTGTCTCATTGAATCAAAATTACCCACTTGCATGCATTTTCATGTGAAAGGTTTGTTTTAGCAAATTTACTTTGAAGTATAAGGAACTTGTTTTTTGTAGAGCACAAAGAAATATCTCCATGCATCTGCCAAGCAATAGCGAAGAAATTCTTTAGTTTCTTATTATTTTTACTGTAAGAATTAAATGCAACACAACAAAAGCTAATGACAAAAGGCAAGTAACACGGTCTAAACAGTTTAGAATGAAGAATTTTCATGTCTTTCACTGTTGATAATCTACAAATTTATAGTTTTTTAGTACAAAGTTCTAAATCCTCAAAGCTTGAAAAACAGAGGTGCAGCATGAACTAATCTTCATTTTTTCCCTATCTTCTTACAGCAGCACTAATGGAAATGTATTTTGTTTAATGACTCTGAAATCCTGTTTGTAATTAGATGTGGGAATTGGTCTTACTTTGTAACAGATGATACTGGAATAATAATATGAGAGATGCTACACTGAGACCACTATCCTCCTAAATCTATATCATTTTTCATTTTATTGACTGGAGATACGTGCAAGGAACAAAGAAATTGATTTTAAAAAGGAGGAAAATAGGATCTAATAAAAGCTTCCAATCCAAATATTTTAGGGTTATTTTTAATATATTGCAGTGGAGAAAGGAAAGAACATGCATCTTGTTTTTAATTTTAGGAAACAAGAGTTTTAGATTTGTTGCTTTGTTCCTGATAATGATCTTTCAATGTTATTGTGAAGACTAGGTAAAAAAGTTTAATTAAGTGACAGAGATGATATCATTGAAGCATGTATTATATGTTGGTATGATTATACAAAGTAATTAATATCATCTTTTAGAGAACAATTTTATATACAAAGAATTTAAAGAGTTGACAGACTGAATGCAACAGCTGTTCTGTACATTACGTTCTTCATTGTAAGTAAATGCTACTGTCACAAATCATTCTGGTCACTAAGGATTTAGTAATGTTTGGCAGTCTTAGATTTGTTTTTTCCATTTAATGATAATAGACTCCTGGGGCCACAAAAAGTTGACTACAAAAAAATTATATGCATTATGATTAAGTTTCATCTTCCCTTCAAAACACATGTGTTATTGCCATTGATGGCAGTAAAACTGCCTGGATGTACTGCACATTCTTGGTGGAGATTCTGATTATACACATTTACTAGTATAAAATGATCAATTTAAGTGTTATTGCATTTCTTTGCTTTCAATTCATGTATTAGATCCCTCTTAATAGGTGCAAGACTTGCCAAAAAATAAATACATTATTTGTTGGTCATTTCTTTAGAAATTCACATTTGCTTAGCAATTTAGTTTACAAAGCAGTTTCACATTAATGAATTTATTTTGATTATTATGAAAATCCCATAAGATAAAGTAGAGCAAGTATTATCATGAATCCTCTTTGGTAGTAGAAGAAACTAAGGCCCAGAGAGGCTCACAGATTTAGTGAAGCTCAAACAGTATATGGTCAAATACACAAATTTTAACTCCAAAGCTTACATTCTTTCATTGCAAAATAACTGACTGTGAATAAAATAAATTGAGAAAATGTATGGTTCCATCAATGTGTGAGTTAAAAGATTTTGGTGACATTGTAATGGGTAAGAACACTATGTAATTATAATGGATATTTTTCCACACATGGGTTCATGACTCTGTTTAAGCAATGGCATAGATTTCAATTTGATGATGGCAAACAGATTGTTTCATTTGCCATGATAACTAGCATTACCTTTAAAAAATTAAACATAGGACCACCTCAGGGTTCTCTACCTTATCCTTGCAAAAGAAATCAAAGATCATATCAGTGACAAGCAACAGTTATAAAATCCTTGTTTCTTAAGATTAAAAACAAGGAATGTGCACTTTACTTCCCCTGTTGCAGTATATTGCAAACACCAAAATATTTGTTTTGGAGGTTTTCATTAGATATTCTTCTCCTACTTATTAAAATCAATTTCTTTGTTCTTTGTATACATCATCTGTTAGCTATATGGGTTAATAAAATGATATTTGAGCTCAAATGTGCAAAACAATTTTAGGAAAGTCTAGCTGCTTCATTAGAAAATACTAGAACGCTCCTTATACTTATGCAACAATATGATAATTGTCTGGTTTTCATGCTTATATTCATTAGTCTAGAATAGTATCTTACATAAAATTGGCATGATAAATACATAAAGAATAGATCAAATATGTCAACCTTAACAGATGTTCCTGGCACAGAGTAGGTACTCAATAAATATTTGATGAATGCTTATTGTATAGTGTACCATTACATTTTATACATTATGCAAAAGTCCTATGGATTATTGTATTGTAGGACATCCTATAACTACTGTAGTTCTAGCTCTGTCTTCATCATCAACAAAGACTGTTTTGCCAATAAAAACAAAGAATAGTATTTCTCTGTGAAGTCCAAAATAAATAGATAAATGAGAATTTTATTACAAACATTGTTTCTCTTTTAAACAGCCTACTGGAAAGTGTACTCAGAAGAAATCTGAAAAAAAGTAGAATGCTTATAATGAAAAAATATGTCATAAGTTTCAACTTACAAACTTTGAAGGAAAACATTAAATTTGTTGTTGTCACTTGATATTGCAAAGTCAGTCACAGCAGTTCCTATCAATGGACAATTTTGGATAACTTCCAACTTGAAAGATAAGCTTTGTCTGAGTGAAGAGAGCATTAGTATAGGGTAATTTAGGTATTAGGCATAGCAACTAACATAAATTGGTGATCATAGAGAGTTTAGGTGATCATGCAGAATTTGGAGCAAATTCAAACAACTGAGAGCACTAGAGTGTAAGATGTTTTGATGGGCTGCTCATAGCATGTGTCAGGGTAGATTGAAGAGGGTTGTGATGGGTGTTTGGTCAGTAGATATAAAGCTAGAAGGAATTGTAACAACATACACCAAACCAATAGGGCCTAGATATCCCACAAACAAGTCAAGCAATGTTTGAAATTGGGTATTTGGAAATCTTTGAAAAGCCATGATACCGAATGTAAAAAAAAGATTCAAGTAAAATAAAATCCAGTAAAGATGGACTAGAATGATCAATATAATAAATAATGAGAAAAATACACATAAACAAGCATAGGCATTCCTACATTATTCACCCATTTGTGGAAGCACTCAGAGAATCTCATCATGTCTGAGTTGAATTCAATTATACAAACTATACTGAAGTAGGATAGTCTGAAAGAGGGAAACAATATAAATTATAAATGAAACAGCCCTAAAACTATGATACTAAAGAGGAATAAGGATAAGATTGTGCACTTAGGGATCTAAAACTTTATTATAAATACAGAATTGTAGAGACAGATTGTTATACACAGATTGCCAAAAACACCCTAAAATAAATAACAAACTACTTGATTTGTCCCCATTCATTTATATATCCATCCAATCTACCTATGCTGCTGTTCTTTAATTCATATATTTTTTTTAACTGTAAAGATTTTATTGCAGGAATATGTATATTTCTTTTTTATATATCAGCATATTATGGGGGTACAAATATTTAGGTTACGTATATTGCCCTTTACCCCCTTCCCCCCAGAGTCAGAGCTTTAAGTGTGTCCATTCCCCAGACTGTGCGCATTTCACTCATTATGTATGAATATACTCAACCCCTCCTCCTCCCTCCTATCTGCCTGGTGCCCGATAAATGTTATTCCTTTATGTCCACTTAGGTGTTGATCAGTTAACACCAATTTGCTGGTGAGTACATGTGGTGTTTATTTTTCCATTCTTGGGATACTTCACTTAGTAGAATGCATTCCAGCTCTATCCAGGATAATACAAGAGGTGCTATATCACCATTGTTTCTTATAGCTGAATACTACTCCATGGTATACATATACCATATTTTATTAATCCACTCATGTATGGATGGGCACTTGGATTGTTTCCACATCTTTGCAATTGTGAATTGTGCTGCTATAAACATTCGAGTGCAGGTGTCCTTTTTGTTTTTTTGGAATGCCTTTTGTTCTTTGGGGTAGATGCCCAGTAATGGGATTGCTGGATCAAATGGTAGATCTTGTAACGCTTTAATGTGTCTGCATATTGGTTTCCACAGAGGTTGTGCTAGTTTGCAGTCCCACCAGCAATGTAGGAGTGTTTCTATCTCTTCACATCCATGTCAACATTTATTGTTTTGGGACTTTTTAATAAAGGCCATTCTCACTGGAGATAATAGATATCATATTGTGGTTTTTATTTGCATTTCTCTGATGATTAGAGATGTTGAGCATTTTTTCATGTTTGTTGGTCATTATTCTGTCTTCTTTTGGAAAGTTTCTGTTCATGTCCTTTGCCCACTTTTTGATAGGGTTGTTTGCTTTTTCCTTGCTGATTTTCCTGAGTTCTGAGTAGATTCTAGTTATCAGCCCTTTCCCAGAGATGCAGGGATAGTTCAACATATGTAAATCTATAAATGTAATTCACCATATAAACAAGCAAAAACAAAGACCATATGATCCTCTCAATAGATGCAGAGAAAGCACTTGACAAAATTCAACACCCATTTATGATAAGAACTCTTAACAAAATAGGCATAGATGGAGCTTACCTAAAAATGATACAAGCCATATATGACAAACCCACAACCAGCATCATACTGAATGAAGAAAAATTGAAAGCATTCCTACTTAGAACTGGAACAAGGCAAGGCTGGCCACTATCTCCACTTTTATTCAACATAGTGCTGTAAGTCCTAGCTATAGCAATCAGGCAAGAGAGCGGAATTAAGGGGGTCTAAATATATTAATGGATCAACACTTAAGTGGACATATAGGAATAACATTTATCGAGTGTCGGGTGGATGTGACAGGGGAGGGGGGCATGGGCAATATACGTAACCTTAACACTTGTACCACCAGAATATGCTGAAATAAAAAAGGGGGGGGGGTCCAAATGGGAGCAGAAGAGATCAAACTCTCACTCTTTGCCGATGATATAATATTATATCTAAAAAACTCCAAGGATTCAACCAAGAGACTCCTTGAATTGATAAATGAATTCAGTAAAGTCTCAGGATACAAAATCAATACACACAAATCAGAGGCATTCATATACACCAATAACAGTCAAAGTGAGAATCAAAGACTCAATTCCCTTCAAAATAGAAGCAAAGAAAATAAAGTACCTAGGAATATATTTAACTAAGGATGTAAAAGACCTCTACAGGGAGAACTATAAAATACTGAAGAAGGAAATAGTAGAGGATGTAAACAGGTAGAAGACCATACCATGCTCATGGGTTGGCAGAATCAACATGGTTAAAATGTCTATACTACCCAAAGTGATCTACAGAGTCATTTCAATCCCTATTAAAATACCATCATCATTTTTCACAGGTATAGAAAAAATAATTTCATACTTTGTATGGAACCAGAGAAGACCCTGTATAGCAAAAGCAGTCCTAGGCAATAAAAACAAGATGGGAATTATCAAAATATCAGACTTCAAAGTATACTACAAGGCTATAGTAATTAAAACAGCTTGGGACTGGCACAAGAACAGGGACATTGACCAGTGGAATAGGACAGAGAACCCAGGTATAAAACCATCTTCATATAGCAATCTAATCTTTGACAAAGCAGAGAAAAACATACTGGGAAACTGAATCCTTATTCAATAAATGGTGCTGGGAAAACTGGATAGCCACATGTAGAAGACTGAAACAGGATCCACACGTTTTACCTCTCACAAAAATCAACTCATGCTGGGTAACAGACTTAAACCTAAGATGTGAAACTATTAGAATTCTAGAGGAAAACATTGGAGGAAAACATTGAAAACACTATTCTGGACATTGGTCTAGGCAAAAAATTTATGAAGAAGACCCCAAAGGCAATCACAGCATCAACAAAAATAAATAAATGAGATCTGATCAAATTAAAAATCTTCTACACAGCCAAAGAAACTGTCATGAGAGCAAACAGACAACCTACAGAATGGGAGAAATTTTTTGCAAGCTACACATATATTCTTTTAATACACATTTATTGATGGCCTATTCTGCTATTGATGTTAAGGAGAATAAAACATAGTCCTTTCCATGAAGGTGCTCACAAAGCTCTTGTGAAAATAAAATGAAATAATAATGGATTTGAAAGTGCTTTCAAAAGGTAAGAATACTTTACAAATGCTAGGAATTTTTATTGCAAACTCCATGTATGTATGATGATAATTTCAAAAAGTGAGATAGAGTACACAGACAGTTCATTTGAGTGAATTAGGCTATGTGACCATCTTCTTTGTTAATATTTCAGGTAATTCTGGGAAATGTATTTGGGAGGGAAAGTGCTTAGCAATTTTTTTTGTATAATTGTAATAATAATATATTAAAGTTATATAGATTATACCGAACTTTTTTATTTCAAAGCCATTCTATTTTTATTATCTCATTATTTCATGTTGTGAAAATAAAATTATATACTGGATGTGAAAAATACTTTTAAATTCCAAAACCATTTATAAGGGGTGATGATATATTTTAAAAATGGAGATTGTTTTTCTCCTATGCTCATACGAGAGTTGCCTTCTTCATTCCTCCTGTGGAATCTAACCCAGTTCCAGAAGTAAGTTTGATCTCTATCCTGGCCCTGCATCCTAATGCAGATTCACACCTCTCCACCTGTCTTTTTTATTGATGAACAGAAACAAATTTTAGCAATACATTAATGGTTCAGGCACTAACTAGCAGTGTGACCTTGACTTTCATCTGCATAAATCTCAGTTTTCCCCATCTATAAAATGATCATGTTAAAAATTTCTTTCAGTTGAAATATAGTCTGTTACTATAAGTAATAATTAGAGTTTGTTGATTCTTTTTTCTTTTTTTTCTACATATTTGTTTATTTTTATTGTTAATTTTTTCAAGACATTTACATTATATTCAGTATATAATGTAACAGACTATAGAGGTTAAGATAGAACAAATAATGGATGCCCAACAAATTGCAGGCTAATTAAATCAAACTAAATATCACATATTGAATTTTGTTATTTATCTTTGGCTTGTAATATCCTGTATTATTTTTATTTCTATAAAGTTGAAAACAGCATATAAAAACACATACAAGTAAGAGAATTAAGGATAATAAGTAAGTGAGGTAAATAGTTGAAAAAGATGGACAATTATAAGCCAGCTGTGAGTTCTCTATAACACGAAGAATTAGGATGTGGACAATTTTATAGTGACCAAAATGACCAGCATATTTTAATTTATCCCTTAGTGAGGCTCCATTGTCTTTTCTACAGAGTCAGTGCTACATAACCATTTGGTGCAGTTATAATTGTTGGTGGCAGAAATAAATGGTATAGGGTGCTTTCAATAAGATATATTCACGATCCATATTCTTCACGTGTATTCACGGGCGTTGAATTGTTTCTTTTGTTTTAGTAACATAACAATTGAATCGCATTTGGTATAGTGACACAAACTCTGTTGTATCTACTATATGAATATGAAATTGACTGGATAAAGCTAGAAATAAATATAATTTTAGCATTCTGGTTCTCAGTGATCCTAATTGTATACATGTGGTACCCTCTATTCCAATTAGGATCAGCTATATTTCACTTTAGTTTGTTAAAATCCATGTAGCAAACTAAAAATAAAAGGTGTTAATTTGGTAATACCAATTTAACTAGTTTTAGTTCATTAACCTTGACATCAAAAGTGTTATAGAGGTAGAACCTTTGTATAATTTTGTTCCATCCAATATTCCCCAGAAATCCAAAGAATTGCTGCAACTCTCAGCTCTTTTCCTTGATTTTCTTTCTTCCCTTTGGCTACAGCCAAAATTAGACATTGGTGCATTTTTGCCTGTGTACTCAGGGAGCATTGTTTATTATTCTTGTCTGGAAATCACCTTTACAGACTCTCAAAACAGTAATCATTTGCCCCCACCTAGCCACAGTCTCTCATTTGACAACTTTGGAAGTCACAATTCATTGGGCTTTACTAGCTACTGAGCACAGGAAGTATGCAATGATTGAAACTTGAGAAACTGTAAATTTCCATGTATTCTACCAGGAAAGAAGGCTGTAAAGTCTCCACTGTTGAGCTTGTTCTATTTTGAATTGATTTTTATTACTGTATATATACAGTTGGTTTTGATCTTTTACAGCTGAATGGTCAAAAGAGCAGACTAGGATCATGTTCACTATAAATTGTGACTCAGGATCCACTCATTAAGATGTTGAACTTTTAAGGATAAATAACATCATTGTGAATAGAAGTCTTTTCCGTATCTAGTGTTTATCATTTCTGGCTTAATGAATGACTTTTGCACAAAGTACAAGTCAGTTACCCCTATGCATTTTTGTTGGTCATGTTTGAAAACTGATGAAAATATAGAATTTCTGCTTTATAAGGAAATGACAGCTATTTCAAGCTAGTTTTCTACTCTCCAGGAAATCTTGGCACATCATCTACTCTCCCATTAGTATTTGCTTAAAAGAAGTCTTGTCCAATGCTTTCATATAGCACATCCTAACATTAAATAATTTGATTCTTAGAACCAAATGGAGTAGCCAGAGACCATTGTGTGTATTTTTCCTTTTGCTATCTTTTTAACATATTTGAATTGAAGAAAACAATATGTAACATATGTATAAATTACAAGGTATAATAATATGAATATTAGTGAAACCACTACACAACTCAAGAACTGAAACATTATCTAAAGTTTGCATTTATTTATGTGCTCATCCCTTTTCCCATCCCTCTGTTTCTCCACCAAAGGTAAGTACTCTCCAGAATTTTGCCATTAAACACTTTTTTAAATTTATTTTTTCTTTCAGAATATTGCAGGAATATAAACACTTTGGTTACATATATTATCTTTGCACTGCCCAAGTCAGGACTACAAGCGTGCCCAACCCCCAGACATCATGAACTGTACTTATTAGGTGTGAATTTACCCATCCCCTCCTCCCCCACCTGCCTGCCCAAAATCCTATGAATGTTAATTCCGTATGTGCATGTAAGTGTTGATCAATTAGTACCAATTTAATGGTGAGTACATGTGGTGCTTGTTTTTCAATTATTGTGATATACACTGCTTAATTTTAAGGAAATATTTATTTATAGAAATAACGTACAGAATCATAGAATGCCTGAGCTGCAAGGCAGCTTTGAGATCATCCCACTCAACTCCATTATTTTACAAAAAAGTAAACTGAACCCCATAGGAGACAAAATGAAGATGTCTAGCTTTTCAGTGAGAAGTTGATCATTAATTGAGTAGTCAGAAGATTACTGAATATACTATGGGTCTACTGTCCATTCAGTGATAATTGCAACATAATAATTGATATTAAAATGCTTAATACAACTTAGTGCTATTGTTCTCAGGGTTCTTCTTTACTTAAAATTATAAAAATTGTATAAGAATATATTTACAGAAAATCTGCTTATCAACAAACTTGCCCATATAGTATATATCAGTCTCTGAATTATATTATAAATCCAGAGCCTCAGCCACATAAGTCTTTTAAGAGAAACATTGTATCCATACGAAGCGTAAAATTATTTTTTCTATATCTGTGAAGAATGCTCATGGGATTTTAATAGGTATTGCATTGAATCTGTAGATCAGTTTGGGTAGTATAGACATTTTGATGATATTGAGTCTGCCGATCCACGAGCATGGTATGGATTTCCATCTGTTTACATCCTCTGCTATTTCCTTCCTCAGTGTTTCATAGTTCTCCCTGTAGAGGTCTTTTACCTCTTTGGTTAAATATATTCCTAGGTACTTTAATTTCTTTGTTGCTATTGTGAAGGGAATTGAGTCTTTGATTTGGTTCTCAATTAGATTGTTGTTGGCGTATATGAATGCCTCTGATTTCTGTGTATTGATTTTGTATCCTGAGACTTGACTAAATTCATGGATCAGTTCCAGGAGTTTCTTGGTTGAATCCTTGGGGTTTTCTAGATACAATATCATATCATCAGCAAACAGTGAAAGTTTGATCTCTTGTGCCCCTATTTGGATACCTTTGATTCCATTTTCCTGTCTGATTGCTGTAGCCAAGACTTCCAGCACTATGTTGAACAGAAGTGGAGATAGTGGGCAGCCTTGTCTGGTTCCAGTTCTAAGTGGGAATGATTTCAATCTTTCCCCATTCAGTATGACGTTGGCTATGGGTCTGTCATATATGGCTTGTATCATTTTTAGGTATGTCCCTTCTATGCCTATTTTCTTAAGTGTTCTCCCACACCTTTCACCTCTCACAAAAACCAACTCACGCTGGATAACAGACTTAAACCTAAGATATGAAACTATTAGAACTCTAGAGGAAAAAGTTGGAAACACTCTCCTAGACATCGGCCTGGGCAAAGAGTTTATGAAGAGGTCCCCAAAGGCAATCACAGCAGCAACAAAAATAAATAAATGGGACATGATCAAACTACAAAGCTTCTGCACAGCCAAAGAAATAGTCATGAAAGTAAACAGACAACCTACAGAATGGGAGAAAATTTTTGCATCCTATGCATCCGATAAGGGACTGATAACTAGAATATACTTAGAACTCATGAAAATCAGGAAGAAAAAAATCAAATAACCCCATTAAAAAGTGGGCAAAGGACTTGAACAGAAAGTTTTCTAAAGAAGACAGAAGAATGGCCAACAAACATATGAAGAAATGCTCAACATCTCTAATCATCAGGGAAATGCAAATCAAAACCACAATGAGATATCACTTAACCCCAGTGAGAATGGCCTTTATCAAAAAATCTCCAAACAATAAATGCTGGCGTGGTTGCGGAGAGAGAGGAACACTCCTACACTGCTGGTGGGACTGCAAACTAGTTCAACCTCTGTGGAAAGCAATATGGAGATACCTTAAAGCGATACAAGTGAATCTACCATTTGATCCAGCAATCCCATTGCTGGGCATCTACCCAAAAGATCCAGTGACACTCTACAAAAAAGACACCTGCACTCGAATGTTTATAGCAGCACAATTCATAATTGCAAGGCTGTGGAAACAGCCCAAGTGCCCATCCATCCAAGAATGGATTAATAAAATGTGGTATATGTATACCATGGAGTACTATTCAGCTCTAAGAAACAATGGTGATATAGCACATCTTATATTTTCCTGGTTAGAGCTGGAACCCATACTACTAAGTGAAGTATCCCAAGAATGGAAAAACAAGCACCAGATATATTCTCCAGCAAACTGGTATTAACTGAGTAGCACCTAAGTGGACACATAGGTACTACAGTAATAGGGTATTGGGCAGGTGGGAGGGGGGAGGGGGGCGGGTATATACATACATAATGAGTGAGATGTGCACCATCTGGGGGATGGTCATGATGGAGACTCAGACTTTTGGGGGGAGGGGGGGAAATGGGCATTTATTGAAACCTTAAAATCTGTATCCCCATAATATGCCAAAATAAAAAAAAATTAAAAAAAGAGAGAAACATTGTAGTAAAAATTAATTTCTGATAAAAATATTAATCTCTCATTTTTTTTAGAATTTTATTGCTGCATGTATGTGTGCACATGTATGTGTGTATGTAATATTTTCAGACCAGCTAAGCATATAAATTTCCAAAACAGTCCTTAGAAATTGTAGCATATTATTTCTTTGATTTCGCATTCATTTTCTTATAGAATTAATAACTCAAGACTTATTTCTGATGGTTTACTATTTTCGCACTCCACCTTGGCTATTGGTTCATTTGAGGGGAATTGTGGGTAAAAATGGAAGTGATTTAGCTGAAGAATAACCTTTGCTAAAGTTTTCCAAAGTCTTAAAAGGACATTGGTGCTTTGTGAACACATTAATAATGTTTTTTAAAATAGTTTTTCAACTAAGGCTATTGAAACTGGAACTTTTAGCTCTCCTACTGAGGAAATTAAAGGAATTCCAAATCACTTTGTAAACTGAAGACTCAATCATTGATTTATCTGTTCTTAAATTCCTAGTCTGTCCACAGTTCAACCTCACAAATTTGTATGAATGAGGTGGTAGTAAGTCTGAAATATAGACCAACACTGACCAATAAGACTTTCTGTGGTGATGGAAATTTTATTTCATGCTGTTCAACATAGTAGCCACTAGCCACATGAAGCTCTATAGCACATGAAGTGTGGCTAGTGTGATTGAGGAGCTGAGTTTTAAATTTTATTTATTTAATTAATTTAAATTTATTTATTTATTTTTTTTATTTTTTAATTTTTTTTTATTTTGGCATATTATGGGGGTACAGATTTTAAGGTTTCAATAAATGCCCATTTCCCCCCCTCCCCCCAAAAGTCTGAGTCTCCATCATGACCATCCCCCAGATGGTGCACATCTCACTCATTATGTATGTATATACCCGCCCCCCTCCCCCCTCCCACCTGCCCAATACCCTATTACTGTAGCACCTATGTGTCCACTTAGGTGCTACTCAGTTAATACCAGTTTGCTGGAGAATATATCTGGTGCTTGTTTTTCCATTCTTGGGATACTTCACTTAGTAGTATGGGTTCCAGCTCTAACCAGGAAAATATAAGATGTGCTATATCACCATTGTTTCTTAGAGCTGAATAGTACTCCATGGTATACATATACCACATTTTATTAATCCATTCTTGGATGGATGGGCACTTGGGCTGTTTCCACAGCCTTGCAATTATGAATTGTGCTGCTATAAACATTCGAGTGCAGGTGTCTTTTTTGTAGAGTGTCACTGGATCATTTGGGTAGATGCCCAGCAATGGGATTGCTGGATCAAATGGTAGATTCACTTGTATCGCTTTAAGGTATCTCCATATTGCTTTCCACAGAGGTTGAACTAGTTTGCAGTCCCACCAACAGTGTAGGAGTGTTCCTCTCTCTCCGCAACCACGCCAGCATTTATTGTTTGGAGATTTTTTGATAAAGGCCATTCTCACTGGGGTTAAGTGATATCTCATTGTGGTTTTGATTTGCATTTCCCTGAGGATTAGAGATGTTGAGCATTTCTTCATATGTTTGTTGGCCATTCTTCTGTCTTCTTTAGAAAAATTTCTGTTCAAGTCCTTTGCCCACTTTTTAATGGGGTTATTTGATTTTTTCTTCCTAATTTTCGTGAGTTCTAAGTATATTCTAGTTATCAGTCCCTTATCGGATGCATAGGATGCAAAAATTTTCTCCCATTCTGTAGGTTGTCTATTAAATAGCCATATGTGTCCAGTGGCTACTGTATTGCACAGCTCACATAAAAATTATTAAAAGGTTAATTTGATATAATTCAAGAAATAAGGATGTAACCATAAATTATTGCCCTACAGAACACATTTGCTTGAGTTGATAAACATTTATAATTAGCATATTTTTTGTTTTGAAATAAATAGTTTTAGGCTGATTTCTGTAGTGAGTGAAACAAATCAAAAATTGAAAAAAGTGTTTATCTTCTTGTAACACCTCTTTTAATAGAGTGAGCAAAGATATCCATTAGCCCATATTTTATTAGTATAGTTACATATTCTAAATTTATTAATGCAGTTTTATCATTTTCTCATAAGAATTAACAATTGAAAGGCACACAGTGATATTTTTATTGAACACATGCGATAAGAACAATTTTCACATGGCAAAATAGAGAAAAAGATATCAGTGGAGATACTGGACCTCAAAATATTTAATTCCTATAATAGCATCTTTAACTAAGTGTCCAGCATAACCATTCTTGTGGGTGAAAAAAAGGGTTCTTAGGTCTAAATTAATCACTACCTACACATGTTAGTTGTTAACTTCTGACTGAGTTACCATTTTCATTTAGGAAGCGTAATAATGACATAACAACCTTAACATGAATATGCAAACTTTATCCTTTAAAATTCTACTTTTGCCAATCTCTAAAGATGCCTTAGAGATTGAGACACTCAACAGGAAATGGAGGGATAAGACCATCTACAGCCTAAAGCCTTAGAGATTGTTTGTAAAACTGACCCTGCCTTTTCATTACAAACTATCAAGAAGAATGTTGTTTGTAGATTATTCTCCTAAAATTAAAAGAGAAGCTTCTTTTCATTGAGTCTGAAGAATTTTTATTTTTTGGCTTCTAATTACGTAAAAAATTAAAGTATTGCCAATCTGTCCTAAACACTGGACCATAATTAAGGTAAAATAGGCTTTGGATCCTCAGTGTACTCATGTTGTAAACAGTAGCCTGACATCAACTGAAAGCAAGGAAATGGGGTATAGGAGGTATTATACCTGATGTACAGCAAGTGTAGTAGCCTTGTGTGATGAGGACATTAGGAGACTGTGTAAGAAAACAACTTTACCAACTTTACTAACTCAGTTGTCAGAAGTGAAAAGCGAATTCTCAAGTTTTATAAAGTACAAGCACTTTGGGAAGTGTGCATTTGTCATTATGGTTAATTTGCACATACCTCACTAAAGAAAAGGCCAGGGGAGCTAGAGCAAGTACACAGCTGTACAGGCAGCTCAACTAATTGCCTCTCCATCCTCAACCTCATTTATCTTCATTTCTTCCCAATTATACCAAATTATCAATAGTCTCTGTTGCATCAGAGTCTTAATCCCTTTTATTCAGGCAGCATTAAATAATGGCAGATGAATTCTTGGAGGGAGTCAGGGTAAACAGCCATGAAATGCCACCTCAGG
The DNA here is from genome assembly GCF_040939455.1 of Microcebus murinus. Taxonomy (NCBI): domain Eukaryota; kingdom Metazoa; phylum Chordata; class Mammalia; order Primates; family Cheirogaleidae; genus Microcebus; species Microcebus murinus. The sequence continues at coordinate 16,569,580 of NC_134136.1, forward strand.
CAGATGGCATTGCTCACAAGAAATGTGACAAAACATTTGGAATTTGTAACTGGGCATTAGATGAGGATGCAAGCTGTTAATATTTTTTGAAAGATCATCAAGGTGGTACATGGTAAAAATGTAACCCAAAAAGTAAAAAGATGCAGATGTTCCCATCAACTAAAAAGATTAATACATTTCTAGATGGTACAGTCCCATTGAGCACTGTAGCCAAGAAATTCTTTCAGGCCATGATATTTTATGATAATAAGTGGCCTATTTCTATTTGAAGTAAGGTACACATGTTCTATATTCAAAAACAAAATATCATTAATTTTTTCTTTTCAAATAACAGACTGCAATATTTATTATATCTATTGCCAAACTGGAAATATGTTTCAGAATTAGAAAACAAACTGAACAGTAAAGAGAAAACATATTGGTGAGAAAATGTTTTGAAACATTTATAATTATTAAAAATTTAAGACTTCATTTCTTTGTATCATTTACAAAAGTATCAATACTGTAATAGAAATCTAAATACTTTCTTTTTAGATCAGTGCATAAAATTTGGTGACTATTGTCACCAAAACAATTATGTAAGTATGTTTTTATGAATTTAACTTTCAGAAGCATGTAACCTATAAACATTATCAAATAGATGCAATAAGTGTAATAAGTAAATCAAAGCAATCTTTAAAATAAATGAAGTAATGAAATAGGCTACCTTAATGCATTTTATTATCAAGTCAAAGATATTTTTAAAAGAGCTGATAGATTTATCTTTGACCTTTTCAGAAATAGAGAGAACCCTGCTTTAAGGAGTGGGCATCTTTTTCCTCTTTGTTATTTACATACTAGATGCTAATTCAGTTGTATGACTGCAAATTAGATCATTTTGGTCAGTGACAGAGAAGGGGAAACGTGAACAAAACCATGAAGCTATCTGTCTCTTAGCATCCTAGGTTCCAGATCTCTTAGTCGTTTTCTCTTCCCCTTCTTAGGCTATACCTAGGCAACTATATCTTGCATCATCTTCCTGCTCCTACACAGCCCTACGCAAATTACATCTCAGAAATGTTTCTTCCCGTCTCAATTTCTACAATAATTTAAATTTTTTGTACTTTATAAAATGTGTCTGAACTATCTAGACTGCATGAAGTAAACATGCATGAATTGAGTCATTAGTTCGGCCTGGAAAACAATGATTTCTTGCCTTTTTCTTCCAACTTGCTTTTAAGGCTCCTTAATTTGAAACACAATTTCCTAGGCTAGTCTGTATATTGTTCAGTGTTAGATTGGCAAAGTTTAGAAAATTTGTATGAATGCATACATATGAATTGTTCCCACATAGATCTATCGAGAGCTCATCACACCTTTTTCTTTATACTTAGAGCTTGATTTCTATGCTGTTTTTTCGTCTACAACTTATGAAACATATATTACTACTGTTGACAAGTTAATCCATAGACATTGTAGACACATTCAAATTTTTAAAATGCCTGTAGTTTTATAATATTGTTAACGTTGAAGCTACTATTCTATAAAACTCCAAAAAGTTAATTTTAAAATTTTGCATATAGACTTTGCTTTCAATGCCAGGCATAGGTAAAATGTTGTTTTTTCCCAAATGTATTCATCATGCCAGGTTGTCAGCTTTGGAAATGAAATGCTGCAAATTGGCCAAAAGCATCAGACATTCTTTGGCTATAAGTCTTTGTTACCTTTTCTGCACTGCCGGCCCTAATAAGCTGAGCCTGTATGGTATGCCAGTGCATAGTTAACCTTTCATCCTTACCGGAGTGAGTCAGAGCTTAATGGTGGTTATGCACTAGGATTTGGTAGCCTGTGGACAATAAATAAAGAATATCATACTAAATTATATTATGCAACTGAGTCAGTGCTTGTATGTAAAAGAATATATAGTCTATTAGGGATTCACAAGATTTAAGATATGCATGTTTAGGCAAAATAGACTAATTTGTTTAAATTCTACTCCCTCTCTTTTAAGCATACCATATATACTATGAAGAGCCCAATTCAAAGTATTTAATGATGGCAAAATATTTCATTTTTAAAAACTCTAGACACCTATGTCTGACAAAGACAATGATGAAAAGAAAAAAAAACAAACAAAAAATCCCATAAACATCTTAAATTGTATTGTTGCTATTTTAAGATCATGCTGTCTCCTCTCCAAATCTTGTTGAGTTTTAAAATTGAATGTTGAAACTTAACTGAATGCTTATAAAACTTTTCCAATTGTTGCAACTGCTCCTGAGAAACTGAAGGTTGTTACAGTTAACTATCATCCAGCCATTAGCATAGAACACATAATCCTATTGAAACACTGCCTATTATGTGTTTGTGTCTGTGTGTGTGTGTGTGTGTGTGTGTGTGTGTGTGTGTGTGTATGTGGTAAAAAAATGCAGCTAAACTATTAACATATTAAATACTTTTATGAAATGTTTTATATTTTTATTTGAAAAATGTATTCAAAGGAACAATATAGAAACAAAACAAATTATTGTTATTATTATATATATATATATATAATATCAGACACTATCTTTTTTACTACCCTGTCTATTGTGTATTGAATAGTCACTTGGAGAACAAATAAGTGCTTCTCCTTTATCAACTGAAAATTTAGTGCATACCTTAACTACACTCACCATTATTTTATTTGAAAAAATAGTGACTTTTTCAACCAGTAAATTAATTTTAATTATTGAATTCATAATGACTTATTTCCCTTGGAAATTTATTTAACATCAGTTTAGAGGGAATGGAGACTATGCCTTGCACATGCATAAACCTGTATATATATCTCACTCCATTCTGTCATGTCTGACATAATTCTCTTGAATTTGTTTCTTTATGATATGGTAAGCATATAATATAAAAAGCCTACAATTATGAAAAAGATATGTTCTTTTTTGTCAAGAAAAGCAGACAATCTTATTTCTATTGCCTATCTAATATACTACTTGAAAAATAATTCTAGCTGGTAAAAGAGAGGGTTGGGAATTGAGGTTAAGGAAAAAAAAACTAAAGTTTTCTTTAGTTATGGCATTTTTATTGTATTTTTTATATTTTGAATTTTGTTTTTTTATAGAGACAGGGTCTTGCTCTTGCTCAGGCTGGTCTTGAACTCCTGAGCACAAGTGATCCTCCCACCTCAGTCTCGCAGAGCGCTAGGATTACAGGCATGAGCCACCACGCCTAGTTCTTTTATTGTATTGTGAATTGGATATATTTTTATTACTTTAAGCCCATGACTTTTGGTGTTATTTTCTGGTGATTAAACAAGTGTTGACAATCATATTAGATGCAGTAATACTGTATTTTCCACTTAAATTATTATTTTCAGTTGTGGCATTAGGCATTGTCTGTTGTGTCTTCTTTTTAGTGATTGACTTCCAAGAAATGCCATTATTTTTCTACTCTTCTCTTCAGGCCTCAACTTCACCTTTTTTCTTTCTGATACTTAGCAGCCTTTCCCTTGTTTCCAAAAGACAGAGACAACACTACGTATAGGTGGCTCCATATCATTTGTATTTTTTTAAAGACTTCCTTTTAAAAGAGAGCTGATAACTAGAATCTACTTAGAACTCACGAGAATCAGCAAGAAGAAATCAAACAACCCTATCAAAAAGTGGGCAAAGGACATGAACAGAAACTTTTAAAAGAAGACAGAATAATGGCTAACAAACATATGAAAAAATGCTCAACATCTCTAATCATCAGGGGAATGCAAATCAAAACCGCAATGAGATATCACTTATCTCCAGTAAGAATGGCCTTAATCAAAAAGTCCCCAAACAATAAATACTGGCATGGATGTGGAGAGATAGGAACACTCCTACACTGCTGGTGGGACTGCAAACTAGTTCAGCCTCTGTGGAAAGCAGTATGGAGATACCTTAAAGAGATGCAAGTGGATCTACCATTTGATCCAGCAATGCCACCACTGGGCATCTACCCAAAAGAACAAAGGACAATCTACAATAAAGACACCTGCACTCGAATGTTTATAGCAGCACAATTCACAATTGCAAAGCTGTGGAAACAACCCAAGTGCCCATCAACTTATGAGTGGATTAATAAAATGTCATATATGTATACCATGGAGTACTACTATTCAGCTCTAAGGAACAATGATGATATAGCACCTCTTGTATTTTCTTGGCTAGGGGTGGAACCCATACTACTAAGTGAAGTATCCCAAGAATGAAAAAACTAGTACCACAAATACTCACCAGAAATTTGGTATTAATTGATCAGCACCTAAGTGGACACATAGGAATAACATTTATGGGGTGTTGGGCAGGTGGGAGTGGGGGGGAGGGGATGAGTATATACAAACATAATGAGTGAGATGTGCACCGTCTGGGGGATGGTCATGCTTGATGCTCAGACTTGAGGGGGGAGGAGGGCAAGGGCAATATACATAACCTAAACATTTGTACCCCCATAATATGCTGAAATAAAAAAAATAAAAACAAAAGAGAGACCTGAGCATCATGGGATTTGGTACCTGAAATTACGTTATCATACTCAAAAGACTGAGACTTCCTCCTCGAACTATCACGTGTGCATGTGTGCGTGGATGTGTGTTTGAGCAGAAGGAAGGACGTGTGAGCAGGGAAGTTACCACAGGTGTGCAGTTGTAGGAAGATGAGGCTGGCAAGGCTTTACAAGATGAACCTGGGGAAGGATTAGGTGGAGTTGAGGAAATCAGGGTCAGTTCAGGCAGGGAGAGTTAGTTGAGGGCCTGTATTTTGGAAAATATTTATGAAGGGGATAGGATCTATCAAATTGGCTATTATTCTGAATTATAAAAAGATATTTTAAAAATGTGATTGCACAACTTTCAACCACAAGCAGTAACTTGGACGCCAAGCAAAGTCATCAAGTATTGAGTTTCCTTTTTTAAATGTAAAACTCCTGGCTCAGTTTTGGTATATGTTTGCATCCATTGTTTGCATGTATCCAGTGGCTGATCTTTAGAATCATGCATTCTCTTAAAAGGATTAAGTCTATTCATCCATCCAGCTTGTTTCCACTATTAATTTACTTAGTAAACTTAACAAAAATTGGTATAGTAAAATACAAAGTTTAGTCCCCATTTGAATCCTCACAAATTTTACTATAATTTAAAAATTCTTCTCCTCTATTATATATTATCTTTAAAAAGAGAGAGAGAGATCTGAATAAGAAAGTAGCTTTTCTGCCTATTTGCAATTCAGGGGTATTCCTCCAAGGCTTTCCCACTTTATGACTCCCAGGTCTGTCCACTACGAATCTCAGCCTAGTCTAGCAAGCCTGTGTTTGAAACCACCACTTTCTTGGTTCTTCTCCGAAGTACCTCATTTTGTTCCTCAGAGTCGAAACAGGGTGCACATTCATAATTAAAGCCTCAGTTAAAAGTACTTATATCAATATGCCTTATATTAGCAGCAGTTGAGCATAGTGGTTTTGTGTGTGTGTGTGTGTGTGTGTGTGTGTGTGTGTGTGTGTGTGTTCTGGAGCATTTCTTGGTTCAATTCCTTACTGGTGGTATGAGCATGGGAAAATTAATCTGTTGAACCTCAGTTTTCTCTACAAATTGTGGCTGACTACAGTACCCATCACATAGGGTGTTGTGAGGATTAGATGAATAGTTTTAGACACATATCAAGTGCTCAATGTGCTTTGAGCATTTTTCTCGCACATAATAAGTGTTCAATGAATGTGATTTTCACAGGTATTAGACTTGCATGTTGTAATTTTTTGCTAAGTACTGACCTTATCATAAGTGATAATTTTAGTTTTGTTTGCTCAACATAGTGTTCAAATTTATTTATTAATTTCTTTGATACCATCAGCAGTAACTCATTAGTCCTGGTGAAATATAGTAGAAATGAATGATTCATTCTATACATTTGTAGGCACTAAGAACCCAGATCTAGTAAATGTTTCTTGTCAAATCTATAATTGTTACATATTGTTACTTTGATTCTATGGTTATGCATTTCCCTTCTATTCCATTTTCTTCTTTCTTTTCCTTTTCATTTTTTAAAAAACTTTGTTCCCTTACCCACTGTTTTTTCCATCCAGAAGAGATTTTGGTATTTTCACTCTAATGGCCTCAGGCTAACAAAATATATGCTTCTTTTGTATTGTTATCTCAAGTTCTGTTTTGTATTTCAATATGTCATATTTTACCCAGTTTCATAGCTTTGTCTGAATTGGGTCTGCAGATTTTGTCTTTATTTGGGTAAAATGGTTTTTTCCTCCCGAAATTCTCCTTACCTTTTTGTGTCTTTCACTTTAATGTTGTCTACTTGCCTTTTTCTTATCTTTTGTCTTGTATTCATTTTAGAGTGACATGAAAATTATTGTAAAAAGTTATTCTCCATTCTTTCTATCAATATGTTTCTCATTTTTTATTCCATCTTGTTAAATATGTTGCTCTTTCTTATGGTTCTTCTTTTAAGAAGTCCTAGGATTAATAACCACTGTTTGCCCGTGAAACCCATACTATTCTGTACAGAGAGAGAGAAAAGAGCCATCTGCCTCTGCTTTCCTAAGAGGAAACCAGGCTATACATAATTGTTAGGTCTCACTCATCCTCCCTAATGCACCCAGTTGTTTTATGAATATATGTACATATATATGTATATGTATATATAATATGTTTTCTGAGATGCCCTCTATTTTCAGTATCAGCTTCTTGTATTTGCTTCTGTGACAGAGTTTGATTTAGCTAATATGGTATCTTTAAAAAAAAGTTTGCAGTATATATTAATATTTACCTATTCAAAGAGATTTTATTGTTTGTATAATTATCAAAAGAATCTTTCACCTACATTGTGACAGACATATTTTTTTAAGTATGACTGACTGATGAACAGTTTGGGAATTGTTGAATTAATGGGCACATTTCAAATTCTTGGCAAGCCTTGGCAGTAATTACATCTGCTGACCCACTTGATATGTTGTTGGAAATATCCCAGTAAAGCTATATCTGGAGTTATTTTCATTGTTTCAACACTGGAGTTTCCAACCCCTGGGGTGCAGACTAGTACCAGTCCATGGCTTGTTAGGAACCAGGTCACGTGGCAGGAGGTGAGCAGTGGGCAAAGCTTCATCCGTACTTATAGCCACTCCCCATCACTCACATTACCACATGTGCTCCACCTCCTGTCAGATCAATAGTGGCATTAGATTCTCATAGGAGCACTAAGCCTACTGTAAACTGCACACGCAAGTGATCTTGGTTGCATGCTCCTTATGAGAATCTAATGCCTGATTATCCAAGGTGGAGCTGAGGCAGCGATGCTAGTGCTGGGGAGCAGCTGCAAATACAATATTATCATTAGCAGAGAGGGTGGCACAATAAATGTACTGTGCTTGAATCATCCCCAAACCACCCTCCCCAACCCTGGTCCGTGGGAAAATTATCTTCCATGAAACCAGTCCCTCATGCCAAAAAGGTTGGCGACTTTTGATTTAACATACCTGATTATACAATTTCCTTTAAGAGCAATGTGTTAAAATGCATATGGCCAAGCAAATAAATGAGTAATAGAGTTTTAGCTTTGTGAATTATTTATTTAATTCTTAGGGTCACTAGTTGTCTTTATCATCTTATATTGGTAGTATTGTTAAAAAATATTTATCCTATAGACACATTAATGGAATTAATAAATTAAAACATTTTACATTGTCTTTTACAGTCTAAAATACTTTAAATGATAATAGCATACACTTACTTAGTGCTTAACATGTCCAGATCTTGTGCTAAGTGTTTCACATGTACTATTTCATGTAATACTTACAATAACCATAGGACAGGTAGATATTATTATCCCCATATTATATATTAGGAAACCAATACTTGAAGAGCTTTAGTATCCTTTCCAAAGCTCATAAATGGTAAGTGGAGAGGCCAAAATTTAATTCCAGGTCTGCCTGATGCTCTTTCCACTATGCTATAAAGATTTGAGGAGGATATACTCCTTCCTTCTCTATTTTGCATCTGTCTCTGTCTCCCACTTTCTTTCATAGACCTTTGTCAATTGTCAACTGCCAATTCAGTAAGATCACTCTAACCTTAGCACTCCAAGGCATACAAATAGACAGGCTGAAATCCCAACAAGAAAAGTTGTTGTGTGAGTAATGATTAACTCTCACTATTTGCTACAAAAGATCATAATGGTTTTGTTTCCACTTATTGGACAAAATTAATTCTATTGTCTAGAGACCACTTTAGGGTTCCCCTAACTAATTCTTTGTAAGGATTATGCTGACAGTAAAGTATTTATACTTGTAGGGATGATATTAATCTATGTGTATTATATTCACTGAGGGAACAAAAATACAGAAGGTGAATTATTATGCCTCAGTCTATGTGACCAGTCTTGTCCTTTGCCTTTTAGTCTAATTCATTAGCTTTAAAAGCATGACTTATTTGGTTAAATTTACAGTGTAATAGGAAAGTTACTTAAACAATGTTATTAGTAGTAATAACTAATACTATGCTATTAGTAGGTATGTAGACCACAGATCTAGTGAGTAAAGAGATAAAAATGAAAGTTGTAAAAATGTAACATTATGAATTTGCATTTTGAGAGGATTTTTGATTGATTGTGAAAATAAATTTAAATTTGTGCACCATTTTATTTTTTTTTTCATTTAAGGTAGTTGTCTGAAACCCTTTGTTCATGTGCCCCATCAGGTAAATATGAGCATGCTCTTTTAGTATGCATAATTTGAATTATGAGTATATACATATATCACATATGTACATGAGATAGAAATTAAATCGTTAGACCAAGATTACAAAACAAGATTTTAACCAATGCATTTTATTTATTATATCAATGGTATAAACCTTTTACAGTGGATTATTAGTATCACTGAGAGCAATGTGACTAATACATCAAATCTGATGATCTTTACAGTATTTTATCTCTTAATGACAGTGACAGTGTTCCTAAAAGGAGTAGAAGAAGTATCAGCTCTGCTATGTTATTGTTCTCCTATGCTTTCATTATTATCTCTAGTCTGAGATTGTGTTGTGTTGGCTACTTAGAAAGAGCTAGTTTAGTTAAAAAAAAATATCAGCCTATAAATCCACTCAATTGTTCATACATAGAACACATCACAATGACATCAGAGTTAATGAAGATTGGGGCTGCCAAAGGTCAACCACTGGGTCTGCTAAGAACTCCCACTCTTCCTTGAGATTCCTGTAATACTTGACTGGTGAAGACATCAGTGATAATCCATATCTTAAATATTAGTGACATTTAATGTACTTTTTTGTTTGTTTATTTTTGAGACAGGATATCACTCTGTTGTCCAAACTAGAGTGCAATACTCTCATCATTGTTCACTGCAACCTCAAACTCCTGGGCTTAAGCAATCCTGCCTCAGCCTCCTGAGTAGCTGGGACTACAGGCACATGCCACTATACCCAGCTAATTTTTTCTTAACTTTTTGTAGAGATAGGGTCTCACTGTATCTCCCAAGCTGGTCTTGAACTCCTGGCCTCAAGTCATCCTCCCACCTCAGCCTGCCAAAGTGCTGGGATTACAGGCATGAGCCACTGCAGCCAGCCATACTTACTTTTTAGTTAACATATAAAATAGAAATTGAAACTCTAATATTTTGTTGTACTTTCACAGATCATCTTTTATATTTTCTGGGATATTCATAACCCCACTTTAAGGAGCTCCAATTTAAATATATTTTATAAGAGCACATGTCAAAGTTTATGAATTCTAGGAATTAGTTCTTTAAAATAAATCCTTAGCATGTCTTCTCAGCAGTTCAATATTTCAGAAATAGGAAAAAAAAAGGGAAAAGATAGATAGTGGTATTATATGATTATTTACTGCAAAGTGACTTGATAATATGTTTATTATTTAGAAAGACCACATGCTAGTAAGGAAGACAGAAGGAACACAAATTCAGTTAAGAAAATTCTTCACTGGCTTGAACTTATATTAGTTTTTGAGGATCTTTCAACTTGTAAAACTTACATTAGGAAGAAATGAATTCAAACTTCAAAAAAATATGTTGTCACACACACACAAAAGTATCTGTACTAGCCACAGCACATAGTTTACATAGAATTGAAGGAGTTTTTTTTAAATTGGCTCCAGAAAACACAACATAATACCAAGACAAATACAAGGACTATTTAAAAATCTGTGGGGTTCACAGGAGAGTGAATAAGATAAGTTTATTGTTAGGAATTGCAAAATAATGGCAGGCAAACCCTAGTTTCTTCCTATGTCTAGAGCAAAATTCATTTTAACCAGAGTCTTTTTCAAATTATGCAAACTAGTAGTTTGCCAGAGTTTCTCCAACCCTGTCATCATACTAAGTAGGTCATATGAGAGAGCACTGTGCCTTCATTACATGTTACTTAATTCCTTCTATATCTAAACTAATCTTTAAAACTCAATAATGTGATGTTCAGGTTTTAGCCACTGTACCTGAATGTGGTACTCAGAGAATGCTTACAGCTTGCAGAATTTTAATTTAGGAACAAATCTACTGGTATTTTGTTTCAAGTTTTACATTTACTTAGTCTGCCTAACTCATAGAAAGATATATGAGTCAGGTGCAATTTATTTGAGTAATTCGGTGGTGAATACTTAATTTTTAAATTATTAAGTATACTTTGAAGCAATGAGTTCTAGGTTGCTTAATTACAAGAATCCTCATCATTGCATCCAATAGGTTGCAGTAGACATCACCTGTAATTGATTGACCAGGTTTCATGAAACCATAGTGGATAATGCCAATGCTGGACCACCAAACAGACACCATTAGCTTTTATCGATGCATATTCAGTTTTGCACTGTGTTTCGGCACTTCATCATCATCCAACCATGGTGCTGAACGCTTGCAATTGTCAAAAACAATGCGATTTTCATCACACATCACAATACAGTGTAGAAATGGTTTGCCTTTATGTCGTGACAGCAATGAAAGGCAAGCATGGAGATGATTTCTCTGCTGATGCTAATTTAAGTCATATGAAACCCATCTGTCCAGCTTCTTTACCTTACATATTTTTTTAAATGATCCAATATTGTTGGAATAATAACATCAAATCTTGCTGCTAATCCATGTGTAGATTGAGATGGAGTCGCTTCCACTACAGATTTCATCTCATCGTCATCCACCTTGGTCTCAGGTTGCCCACCTGGCTCATTTTCAAGATTAAACTCACCAGAATGGAACTTCTCAAACCATCGATGTACTTTGACTTCATTAACCACATCCTTCCTAAACACTTTGTTGATATTTTGAGCAGTCTGCGTAGCATTGGTTCCATAACAGAACTCATATTTGAAAATAACATGAATTTTAGACTTATCCATATTTTCACAAAAAATTGCTCTTAAAAAGTTGAAAGATAATCATAAGCTAAACCATGCATTTGAAAGAGTGAGGCTTTGCATTCAGGATATAAATAAAACAAGATGTGTCAAAGTAAAATATCAGAGATATCAACTGTTAAACTTAGTACTTAAGTAAATTGGACATTTCATACTTAATAACCTAATACGTTGTTATCTTTAAGGGTAGTGGGTGTTATTGTGTCTTCACAAAGGAGCATAGTACAATGTAATATTGGGGACCACCAAACATTCCAGATTGAGTCATAAGTCAATTTTTATACACTTAAAAATGATAAGAGTTTTAGATCAAGAGACAAAAATGTGTTCAGAGAATTAATGCCTCCTAATCCAAATATCAAGAATGTTCCACACTCCTCAGCCATTTGTTTCAATATACAATTACCTTTAGAGTGCAGGATAGTATATTATATGCATACTCAGTGAATATGGGAACAACTGGAAACTTCCTTCATTCTACTATATACCCGGTAGTCAACAAAGGTGAGAGTTGTGAGAAAAAGTTCATCCAAAGCACACAAAAACTTTGGAATCCTTTAATGAGGTTTTTAACAACATTTTTATTCAAGTTTATTTAGAATATATGATGTATAAAACATTAGATTTATGCCCAATATACTATTTAATATTGACTGTAGACTAAAAGCTTTTCAATTTATAAAATAAATATTAATATAGTCTCAGCTCTAGCATTGTTGTATGCTGTTGCTGTGATAGTGCAATAACATTAATATTATATGGTACAATTTTGTGTCTTCTAAATATATGCTTATTTGTAAATTTTTTCCTCACTATTTTACAAATTACTGTTCTGTAATGATGATGTAATCCATATCTTTTTTTTTTTTTTATTTTGGCATATTATGGGGGTACAGATTTTAAGGTTTCAATAAATGCCCATTTCCCCCCTCCCCCCAAAAGTCTGAGTATCCATCATGACCATCCCCCAGATGGTGCACATCTCACTCATTATGTATGTATATACCCACCCCCCTCCCCCCTCCCACCTGCCCAATACCCTATTACTGTAGTACCTATGTGTCCACTTAGGTGCTACTCAGTTAATACCAGTTTTCTGGAGAATATATCTGGTGCTTGTTTTTCCATTCTTGGGATACTTCACTTAGTAGTATGGGTTCCAGCTCTAACCAGGAAAATATAAGATGTGCTATATCACCATTGTTTCTTAGAGCTGAATAGTACTCCATGGTATACATATACCACATTTTATTAATCCATTCTTGGATGGATGGGCACTTGGGCTGTTTCCACAGCCTTGCAATTATGAATTGTGCTGCTATAAACATTCGAGTGCAGGTGTCTTTTTTGTAGAGTGTCACTGGATCATTTGGGTAGATGCCCAGCAATGGGATTGCTGGATCAAATGGTAGATTCACTTGTATCGCTTTAAGGTATCTCCATATTGCTTTCCACAGAGGTTGAACTAGTTTGCAGTCCCACCAGCAGTGTAGGAGTGTTCCTCTCTCTCCGCAACCACGCCAGCATTTATTGTTTGGAGATTTTTTGATAAAGGCCATTCTCACTGGGGTTAAGTGATATCTCATTGTGGTTTTGATTTGCATTTCCCTGATGATTAGAGATGTTGAGCATTTCTTCATATGTTTGTTGGCCATTCTTCTGTCTTCTTTAGAAAAATTTCTGTTCAAGTCTTTTGCCCACTTTTTAATGGGGTTATTTGATTTTTTCTTCCTAATTTTCGTGAGTTCTAAGTATATTCTAGTTATCAGTCCCTTATCGGATGCATAGGATGCAAAAATTTTCTCCCATTCTGTAGGTTGTCTGTTTACTTTCATGACTATTTCTTTGGCTGTGCAGAAGCTTTGTAGTTTGATCATGTCCCATTTATTTATTTTTGTTGCTGCTGTGATTGCCTTTGGGGACTTCTTCATAAACTCTTTGCCCAGGCCGATGTCTAGGAGAGTGTTTCCAACTTTTTCCTCTAGAGTTCTAATAGTTTCATATCTTAGGTTTAAGTCTGTTATCCAGCGTGAGTTGGTTTTTGTGAGAGGTGAAAGGTGTGGGTCCTGTTTTAGCCTTCTACAGGTGGCTATCCAGTTTTCCCAGCACCATTTATTGAAGAGGGATTCTTTTCCCCAGCGTATGTTTTTGTCTGCTTTGTCAAAGATGAGATGGCTATATGAGGATGGTTTTATATCAGGATTCTCACATCTGTTCCACTGGTCAATATTCCTGTTTTTGTGCCAATACCATATTGTTTTAATTACTACAGCTTTGTAGTATAGTTTGATATCTGGCATATTAATGCCTCCCATTTTGTTTTTGTTGCCTAGAATTGCTCTTGATATTCGGGGTCTTCTTTGGTTCCATACGAAGCGTAAAATTATTTTTTCTATATCTGTGAAGAATGCTCATGGGATTTTAATAGGTATTGCATTGAATCTGTAGATCAGTTTGGGTAGTATAGACATTTTGATGATATTGAGTCTGCCGATCCACGAGCATGGTATGGATTTCCATCTGTTTACATCCTCTGCTATTTCCTTCCTCAGTGTTTCATAGTTCTCCCTGTAGAGGTCTTTTACCTCTTTGGTTAAATATATTCCTAGGTACTTTAATTTCTTTGTTGCTATTGTGAAGGGAATTGAGTCTTTGATTTGGTTCTCAATTAGATTGTTGTTGGCGTATATGAATGCCTCTGATTTCTGTGTATTGATTTTGTATCCTGAGACTTGACTAAATTCATTGATCAGTTCCAGGAGTTTCTTGGTTGAATCCTTGGGGTTTTCTAGATACAATATCATATCATCAGCAAACAGTGAAAGTTTGATCTCTTCTGCCCCTATTTGGATACCTTTGATTCCATTTTCCTGTCTGATTGCTGTAGCCAAGACTTCCAGCACTATGTTGAACAGAAGTGGAGATAGTGGGCAGCCTTGTCTGGTTCCAGTTCTAAGTGGGAATGATTTCAATCTTTCCCCATTCAGTATGATGTTGGCTATGGGTCTGTCATATATGGCTTGTATCATTTTTAGGTATGTCCCTTCTATGCCTATTTTCTTAAGTGTTCGTATCATGAAAGGGTGTTGAATTTTGTCAAAAGCTTTTTCTGCATCTATTGAAAGAATCATGTGGTCTTTGTTTTTGCTTCTGTTTATGTGGAGAATTGCATTTATAAATTTATGTATGTGGAACCATCCCTGCATCCCTGGGATGAAGCCCACTTGGTCGTGGTGGATTATTTTTTTGATAAGTGTCTGGATTCGGTTAGCTAAGATTTTGTGGAAAATTTTTGCATCTATATTCATTAGGGATATTGGTCTGTAGTTTTCTTTTTTTGTTGCATCCTTTCCTGGTTTTGGTATCAGAGTAATATTCGCTTCATAAAAGGTGTCGGGGAGGTTTCCGTTCTTCTCGATGTTGTGGAATAGTTTCTGCAAGATAGGTACTAGTTCTTCTTTGTAAGTATGGTAAAATTCAGGTGTGAAGCCATCTGGACCGGGACTTTTCTTTTTAGGGAGATTTTTAATTGCTGTTTCTATTTCAGCTGTTGAGATTGGTCTGTTCAGGGAATCTATTTCTTCCTGGTTGAGCCTAGGGAGGCTGTGTGTTTCTAGAAATTTGTCCATTTCCTCCACATTTTCCAGTTTGTGTGCATAAAGATTTTTGTAGTATTCAGAAATTGTATCTTGTATCTCTTTGGGATCAGTTGTGATATCTCCTTTTTTATTCCTGATGGAGCTTATTAGAGATTTCTCTTTTCTGCTTTTCGTTAGCTTAGCCAATGGTGTGTCAATTTTGTTTATTTTTTCGAAGAACCAACTTTTTGTTTATTAATCTCCTGAATAGCTTTCCTGTTTTCAATTTCGTTTAGTTCTGATTTGATCTTGTTGATTTCACTTCTTCTGCTGGGTTTGGAGTTGGTCTGTTCTTCTTTTTCCAGCTCTTTGAGTCGTTTCATTAAATTGTCTATTTGTGATCTTCTTGTCTTTTGGTTATAGGCATTTATGGAGATAAACTTTCCTCTCAGAACTGCTTTAGCTGTGTCCCAGAGGAGTTGATAACTTGTCTCTCCATTGTCGTTTTCTTCATAGAAGTTTTTTATTTCCGTCTTGATTTCTTCATTTACGAAGTAATCATTTAGTAGGAGGTTGTTTAATTTCCACGTTTTTGTGTAGAAATGTGAGTTTCTCTTAGGGTTGATTTCTAGTTTTATTCCACTGTGATCTGAGAAGGTACATGGTATGATTTCTATTTTTTTAAATTTCTTGAGATTTTCTTTGTGTCCTAGGATATGGTCAATCTTAGAGAATGTCCCGTGAGCTGATGAGAAGAACGTATATTCAGTGGATTTTGGGTAGAATGTTCTGTAGATGTCTGTCAGACCCAATTGTTCTAGAGTTTTGTTTAAGTCCATTATTTCTTTATTAATTTTCTGTTTGGAGGATCTGTCTCGTGCCGTCAGTGGGGTGTTGAAATCTCCGGCGATTATGGAGTTGCTATTAATCCATTTGCTTAGCTCCAGTAAGGTTTGCTTTATGAATCTGGGTGCACCTAAGTTGGGTGCATATATATTTAAAATTGTTATCTCTTCTTGTTGGACTGTGCCCTTCACCATTATATAATGACCCTCTTTGTCTTTTACTACTTTTGTTGGTTTAAAAACTAAATCGTCTGAAATTAGAACTGCCACACCAGCCTTCTTTTGGCTTGTATTTGCTTGGAATATTGATCTCCACCCTTTTATTTTTAGTCTATATGCATCCTTGCAGGTTAGATGTGTTTCCTGAAGACAGCATATACTTGGCCTGTATTTTCTTATCCATTCAGCCAGCCTATGTCTCTTGAGTGGAGAGTTTAAGCCATTCACATTTATTGAGAGAACTGATAGGTAAGGTAGATTACTGATCATTCTGTTGGGTTGGATGTTGTTGCTATGATTTCTGTCTTGAGCCATTGTAATATCTGGCCTTTAATATCTTTTGGTTTTGGTTGTTTTTATATTCGTGGGTTATTTTTATGATGTTCCGTGCATAACGCTGTTTTAAGTACTTCTTGTAGGGCTGGTCTTGTCTTGGTGAATTCTCTGAGCCTTTGCTTGTCTGAGAATGTTTTTATTTCTCCTTCATATACGAAGCTTAGTTTTGCAGGGAATAATATTCTAGGCTGGGCATTGTTTTGTTTCAAAAGAGTGAGGATTGTGCCCCAGTCTCTCCTTGCTTGTAAAGTCT
The DNA here is from genome assembly GCF_040939455.1 of Microcebus murinus. NCBI lineage: Eukaryota > Metazoa > Chordata > Mammalia > Primates > Cheirogaleidae > Microcebus > Microcebus murinus. The sequence goes on from NC_134136.1 coordinate 16,586,195, forward strand.
CATTAGAGAAGTCTGATGTTATTCGAATTGGCTTTCCCTTGTATGTTACTTGCTTCTTTTGTCTTACAGCTCTTAGAAGGGCCTCTTTAGTTGATACTTTGGTTAGTCTGATGACTGCATGTCGTGACGTCTTCCTGTTTGCGTTGAATCTCCCAGGGGTCCTCTGAGCTTCTTGAACTTGTATATCAAGATTTTGAGCAAGGCCTGGGAAATTTTCCTCTATTATATCTTCAAACAGCTTGTCCAACCCTTGAGTGTTGTCTTCTTCCCCTTCCTGTAACCCTATGACCCTCACATTAGGTTTCTTCACATAATCCCACAGCTCTTGTGGGCTTTGCTCTTTTCTCTTGTTTCTCTGCTCTATCTCTGTGACTGATTTATTTAATTGGAGGGTGTTATCTTCAAGCTCTGAGATTCTTTCTTCTGCTTCATCTACCCTGTTCTTGAGACTTTCCACTTTATTTTGTAGTTCCTTGAATTGATTCTTCATTTCCAGGAGTTCGGTTACACTTTTCTTCAATGTGTCTATTTCTTTTCTCATATCCTGGAGATTTTTTGTGGTTTCTTGGTGCTGGTTGTTGAGTTGTTGTTGCAGCTGGGTGAGTGTTCTTATGTTCCACATACGAAATTCCTCTTCTGACATATTGGTTGCCTGATTTTGGTCGGTGTCCGTTTCTAGGGGGCTGGTGCTCCTCTTTGGGGGTGTGTTTTCCGTTTGGTTCTTCATATTTCCTGAGTTCTTTCGCTGATTTCTTCCCATGTCGATCAGTTGTTGTTTCTTTCCTTTAGGTTATTGTTGGGTATTCACACACCTTATTTAGTTTCTGAGGCGTTAGGTGGTGCCCTTGCCGCTGGTCTCCGGGCTGCTCCGGTGGCACAGCCTCCAGTTCTTCTCCGCAGCCTCCTCCCGTGGAGTCTCCCGGGGTCTCAGGTACCCCTCCTTCCGGCCCTTGTCCGCTGTATGCTCGTCTTCTTGCTTCTTTCCTCTAGTTTCTGCTAGAATCTGTCTTTTCTGCAGAGACCCTCTGTCTGGCAGTGTTATTCGTCCGCCATCTTCGACTCTCAATTTCTTTTTTTGTTTTTTTGAGACAGAATCTGGCTTTGTTGCCCAGGCTAGAGTGAGTGCCATGGCGTCAGCCTAGCTCACCTCAAACTCCTAGGCTCAAGCAATCCTCCTGCCTCAGCCTCCCAAGTAGCTGGGACTACAGGCACATGCCGCCATGCCCAGCTAATTTTATATATATATATATATATATATATATATATATATATATATATTCGTGGGCCAATTAATTTCTTTCTATTTATAGTAGAGACGGGGTCTCGCTCTTGCTCAGGCTGGTTTCAAACTCCTGACCTTGAGCAATCCTCCCACCTTGGCCTCCCAGAGTGCTAGGATTACAGGCTTGAGCCACCATGCCCGGTGTTCCATATCTTGAATATAGTGCTGAAATGATGGAGTGGTTTCGTTTTTCCTTAGCAATTGATCTTTCAAATTTTTGCATCTTCTGGTATTAATTATGTTTATTGGCCCAATGTTATTATAAAGAATTCTCAGTGTTACAATGTGTTTTCTTTTATTATTTATTAAGATACTCCCTTCTCCTCACCATCCTTCTTAATTACAGCATAACAATGTCTTATTGATTTTAATTGGAATTTCAAATTTGTAAATGCTAAATTATGTCAATACACCAAGCAATAAATTAACCCCCTGCTCTTAGGCAGTGACTGTACAATCGCAAATATCTAGATGAAAAGAAAGAACAATTGATGTAATCATAGGAGTGTTGCATGTTCTCAATGAACATACCAAACCTCAACATGATCAAGGGATTGATTTCTGGTCTATTAAGCCAGTCTATCAAATTCAATCAAATGTCCTACCTTCTAAATTTTCATGCATCTTAACTGAATGACATATAGCAGGAACTGAACAGTTAATTACTTCCCCATTTGGTTGGCAAAACTTTATCCCCATAGGCAGGGCCAGATACCCCTCAATGTTTACATATACCACTGGATAATCTGGTATTTACTTGTCTCAACTCACTTAGTTGGAAACTGGTCAATACTCCCATGTTTGGATTCATGATTAACTTAGACACAAAGGAGCTTGAAAGAGTCCTGATGAGGAGGTAGATTCTCAGACCTGGAGTAAAAGTGGATGATTGGATACATAGGTTTAAAAATCTCTCAAAGATTCTAGGAGGTAATTTACTTAAATAAAATTAAAATCTTGAGGGGAATACCAATGGGGCCTGAAAATTTTTCTTTAAAATATCTCCAAGACTTAAATGGATATATAGGAATAACATTTATCAGATGTCGGGCAGGTGGGGGGAGGAGGGAATGGGTGTATACATACATAATGAGTGTGATGCTCACCAACTGGAGGATGGACACGCTTGAAGCTCTGACTCGAGGGGGGAGGGGGACAAGGGCAACATAGCTAACTTTAACATTGATACCCCTGTAATATATGCTGGGAAAAATAAATAAATAATCTCTAACTCTGAAAACAGGGTTTTTTTTTTTGTTTTTGTTTTTTCGCAAATGTGTTGTTTGAAAGTGAAAGTATAAAACTATTTATCCCCTTCGACCTAGAAATCCCCCTCTGGGAATTAACTTATTCTAAGGAAATAATGCAAATTAGTGTTTTTGTTATATTGCAATTTATAATAGTGACAAATTTAAAACCAACTTAAAATCAAATATTTAATAAATTTAGTACATTAACTCAGACTACTATGTAGCTATTATGCTTTTTAAATATTATACCTGAAACAATATAGCAGAGTGTTTACAATGTAAAAATGGGTATCCATATGAACAAAGCCTGGGAGGAAACTCAGAGAAGTGAAAATAACTAATATATGGAATATTGGGAACATAAGTATGTTGATTTTTTACCTTTCTTAAGAAACCAGTAAATGTACATACTTTACAGAGTGTCCAAGGGTCCCAGGTCTAAACCCCACACAAAACAGGGTTGGAGTTTTAGGCAGCAAATGGGATAGTGTAAGGCAGGTGGAGATGCTAATGTCACAATCCCATCATGAGAATGGTGCAGAACCACTGAGCCCTAAATAAATGAAACACATCAGGAAAATAGAGAAAGCTGCCCGCCCACACAACTATTCTGTTTTCTAAAGCTAAACAATCTACCATTGCAGTGATTATATTTAATCCTTTACTCATCTATTTAAAGTATTCTCCTGTCCTGGAAATCATTCTGTGTTTGCTTCCTATATGGGTTTAAGCAATGGTTCTACCCCCACAGTATGCTAAGTGCCAGAAGAAATATTTATGCCACTGGAGATAATGATAATATAGGAGTCTTCATGTTATAGCATGGATGATCAAAGTAAAATACGATTTCAAGTTGGAATCCATGGTTTCCCGTTTTATCCAGCTTATTCTGTACGAAAGTATGTTGCATATGACTAGATTTGCTTCTTTGTAGGTTGAATTTGAGAAGCAAATAAGTGATTCTTCTGTTTCTTACCATGTATATTTGCATGCTATCATACTCTTATAAATAAATGTGTTCTTTTTGAGTGAACGGCACTGTTATTCTTTAAACTATAGTATATGTATGATAGATGTTTGGAATGGAAAGCAGTGGTGCTAATTTAGATGCTTTCAACATATAAGCGCTTCCATAAACTAGCTATTCATTATGATTTCAGGTTTGTTGAGACTACCAGTAAGGCAAGAGGATCTATATTATTATTGAGAATGGTTTAGTCTTCCCAGAGGTAGAAAAAATCTGTAGGCTATTGAAAGTTTTGAAATCATAAAAATAAGTTATCTGTGTTCAATAATAATTTTCTGAGGTAATATTAATGATTATAGCCCCAAAAAATGGAATTCAAAAAGTCTTCTCATGGAAAGTTGTTAAATCAAATCTGTTCATATGTATTTTTTTTAGGTGGAAGTGAATCCTCCTGGGATAAGGATAAGATGCAGTCTCCTCTTGCTGTTCCTGGACCCCAACATGGAATTGCTCATGCAGCCCTAGCTGGCCAGCCAGGCCTTGCGGGTGCTCCTACCCTCAATCCACTGCAACAGAACCACCTGCTAACCAATAGTATGTATACTGTCCTCCCCAAACTGACTGTGTTGAGGAAAAGACCATCTAAAACATACTAGACACCTTGGTCTGGCAGAGCTTACTCTATTTTTCCTCACTGAGGTTTAACAATTTGAAATCAGAAGGAAAGATTAAAAGGGACTCATTTCAAAGTGTGGAATTCACAGACTAGGGAGGCTATGTAGGAGAGTAGTTAAGAATGTTGGCTAGAGTCGCATAAACATGTGTTTGAATTCCACATCATTTGAATTCTGCATCACGATTTTACTTTGGAGAAGCCACCTGACATTCCCAAGTCTCAGTTTACACAACTAAAAAGTACAGATAAAAAATATACCCACTTAAGGTTATTGTGAGGGCTAAGAATAGTAAAGGAAATGCTGTTAACAATGAATTGCATTTATAGTAAGTACTATATAAATTATAAGCATTATTACTTAGCAATTACACTACAGTTAATGTATAACAATTAAGGTTTAGATGATGTTTTTAGGAATTTTAAAGACTAAGAAATCTTCTTGTCGTAATGCAGGTATTGTATATATTACTTGCCTAAAATCTTATCTTTTGTACAAACAGGACATCTAGGAGAGAGTTTCATTACTCTTTTCTCTCAGACTATCATTCTTCCAATAAACTCTAGGATTAAGGCAACAAAAAATTATAAGATATTTTAATATGATGGCACACATCTTAGTGAAATTCACCAGTTATTTAGCATACAAAAATAATTTATGAAATCTTACTTTAAAGATGTTATAATCTAAAGCATAAAATGTCAAATACAAAATAAAATGTTAAGCAAAGGCAAATATAATGAATGATAGAAAATTTACAAATATTATATAATATGAAGTTTAATTTTTTATTTAAAAATATTATGGGGTTACCTGCTTCTTTCACCTTACAGCTTGGGAAAATAATCCTTATTCAATAAATGGTGCTGGGAAAACTGGATAGCCTCATGTAGAAGACTGAAACAGGATCTGCACCTTTTACCTCTCACAAAAATCAACTCATGGTAGATAACAGAATTAAAGCTAAGGCATAAAACTATAAGAATTCTAGAAGAAGATGTTAGAAAAACTCTTACAGACAGTGGACTAGGCAAACAATTTATGTAGAAGACCCCAAAGGCAATCACATAAACGACAAAAATAAATAAATGAGACCTGATCAAACGAAAAAGCTTCTGCACAGTCAAGAAAACTATCACGAGAGCAAACAGACAACCTACAGAATGGGTGAAAATATTTGCATGCTACACATCCAATAAAGGGCTGATAACTAGAATCTATATAGAACTCAGGAAAATCAGCAAGAAAAAATCAAACAACCCTAAGAAAAAGTGGACAAAGTAAACAACCCAAAGAAAATGAACAGAAACTTTTCAAAACAAGACAGATTAATGGCCAACAAACATTTGAAAAAATTCCCAACATCTCTAGTCATCAGGGAAATGTAAATCAAAACCACAATGAGATATTACTTAACTCCAGTGAGAATGGCCTTCATCAAAAAAGTCTCCAAACAATAAATATTGGCATGGATGTGGAGAGATAGGAACACTCATACATAGTTGGTGGGCCTGAAAACTAATACATCCTCTGTGGAAAGTAATATGGATATACTTCAAAGAGCTACAAGTAGAACTACCATTTTATCAAGTAATCCCATTACTGAGCATCTATCAAAAGGAAAATAAGATATTCTATAAAAATGATATCTACACTAGAATGTTTATAGCAGCCCAATTCACAATTGCAAAGATGTGGAAACAACCCATGTGCCCATCAATATATGAGTGGATTAATAAAATGTGGTACATGTATACCATGGAGTTCTACTCAGCCACAAAATCAATAGTGGTCCAGCACCTCTTGTATTATGCTGGATAGAGCTGGAGACCATTCTACTAGGTAAAGTATTACAAGAATGGAAAAAAGAGCACCACATGTACTCACCATAAAATTGGTATTAACTTATCAACACTGATGTGCACATATTCATTCATTACATTCATTGGGTGTTGGGCAGGTCTTGGGGAGGAAGGAATGGATATATTTACACCTGATGGGTGCAGTGCACATTGTCTGGGGTATGAACATGCTTGAAGTTCTGACTCGGTGTGACAAAGGCAATATATGTAACCTAAACATTTGTACATCCCTAATGTACTGAATTAAAAAATAATAATAAAATAATAAAAAACAGTGTAAAGGGACAAAGCAAGCACCACAGCCAAATTCAAATATAAATGATATTATAGAACTATTGGACTGGGAATGTATAATAACTGATTAATATGCTAAAAGAATGAAGAAAGTGGATAAAATACAAGAATTTATGTGAGATTTAAGCAGAGATGGAAACTCTAAGAAAGGAGCAAAAGGAAATGCTGAAAATATAAATACTCCAACAAAATGAATCATAACTTTTATAGGATAATTATAGAATGGAAAGAATGAACAAGCTTGAAGACAGGTCAATAGAAACTGCAAAAACTGAAAAATCCAAGAGAAAAAGAAACAAGGAAAAAAAAAAGAACACAATATCTAAGAACAATGTGGCAATTACAAAAGGTGTAATGTTCATGTAATGGGCATAGCAGAAATAGATGAAAAATAGAAAAGAACAAAAGAAAATTTGCAGTTAGAATGGCTGAGAATTTTCCAAAATTAATGAGAAACACCAAGCCACATATCTAAGAACCTCAGAGAACACTAAGTAAGATAAATACCAAAAAAAATCTAAAAATATGCATATCAAAATTCGACTGCAGAAAATGAGTGACAAAGAGAAAATTTTGAAAGAAGAGAGGAAAAAGTTCTTATTTCCTATAGAGGAACAGAGATAAGAATTATATTGTCTTCTCTTTAAAAATCAGTCACATAAGTAGAGAGTTGTATGAAATATTTAGAGTGTTGAAAAAACACACCAACCTAGAATTATGTTTCCAGTGAAATTTTTCTATAAAAGTGAAAGAGAAATAAAAACTTTCTCAGGCAAAAATTGAGGGAATTTGTTACCATACCAGTATACTTGCATTGTAAGAAATGTTGAAAGGTCTTCAGAGAAATGGACAATGATATAGGTCGGAAATTTAAATCCGCATAAAGAAAAAGAGCATTAGAGAAGGAATAAATTAAGGTAAATTAAATGTTTTTATTCTTAATGACTCTAAAAGATAATAATCTATTGAGGCGGGGCACAGTGGCTCACGCCTGTAATCCTAGCACTCTGAGAGGCCGAGGCAGGAGGATTGCTCGAGGTCAGGAGTTCGAAACCAGTCTGAGCAAGAGTGAGACCCCGCCTCTACTATAAATAGAAAGAAATTAATTGGCCAACTAATATATATAGAAAAAATTAGCTGGGCATGGTGGCACATGCCTGTAGTCCCAGCTACTCGGGAGGCTGAGGCAGGAGGATTGCTTGAGCCCAGGGGTTTGAGGTTGCTGTGAGCGAAGCTGATGCCACAGCACTCACTCTAGCCTGGGCAACAAAGCGAGACTCTGTCTCAAAAAAAAAAAAAAAAAATCTATTGAAAATAATAACGAAAACAATCTATCAGCAGATTATACCTAATGGACAGGTGAAATAAGTGACAACAATATAAGGAACAGAAGAAAGAAATTAAGAATAATCTGTTAAAAAGTACTTATACTATCTGTGAAGAGGTATAGTGATATTTGTAAATAGATTAGTTTTAAATGTATATTCAAAACTCTAAGGCAACCACTAAAAAAATTAAATTAAGTATAACTGATATGCTAAGAGAGAGAAAAAATAGAATTATATAAAATGTTCAATCAAAAACAGAGAAGGTCTATATCTCTGTTCTTGTGTCAATAGCATGCTGTTTTGATTAATATAGCCTTTTAGTATAGCTTGAAGTCTGGTAGACTGATGCCTCCCAATTTGTTATTTTTGATTAAGATTGCTGAGGCTATACAAGGTCTTTTCTGGTTTCATCTGAAGAATATAATTATTTTTTCTAGATCTGTGAAGAATGATGATGGTATTTTGATAGGGATTACATTAATTCTGTAGATCACTTTAGGTAATGTGAATATTTTAACAATATTGATTCTGCCAATCCATGAGCATGGTAGGGTTTTCCATCTGTTTACATTTTCTACAATTTTTTTTCCCAGTGTTTCATAGTTCTGGCTATATAGGTCTCTCATCTCCTTCATTAAATATATTTCTAAATATTTAATTTTCTTTGATGCTATTATGAAAGGTGTTGCATCTTTGATTTGATTTTTGGCTTGACTGTTATTGTCATATATGAATGCCACTGATTTATGTGTATTGATTTTGTATCCTAAGACTTTAATGAATTCATTTATCAATTCTAGGAGTCTCTTGGTTGAATCCTTGGAATTTTCTAGATATATTATCATATAATCAGCAAAGAGTGAGAGTTTGACCTCTTCTGCCCCATGTGGACCCCCTTAATCCCTTCTCTTGTCTGATTGCTCTGGCAAGGACTTCCAGCTCTATGTTGAATAGAAGTGGAGATAGTGGGCAACATTGTCTGGTTCCAATTTTAAGTGGGAATGCTTTAAATTTTCCCCATTCAGTATGATATTTGCTGTGGGTTTATCAAATATGGCTTTAATAATTTTAAGATATGTCCCATCTATACTTATTTTGTTAAAAGTTTTAATCATAAAAGTGTGCTGGATTTTATCAAATTGTTTTTGTGCGTCTATTGAGGGAATCATATGGTCTTTGTTCTTGCTTTTATTTATGTGGTGAATTTCATTTATATATTTGTGGTGAACCATCCTTATATCAATGTGATAAAGCCCACCTGGTCATGATGAATTATTGTTTTGATATGCTGTTGAATTTGGTTTGCTAAAATGGTATTGAGGTTTTTTGCATCTATATTAATGAGGGATATTGGTCTATAGTTTTCTTTTGTGTATGTGTCCTTTCCTGGCTTTGGTATCAAGGTGATATTGGCTTCATAGAATGAGTTAGGGAAGATATTGTCCTTCTCAATATTGTGAAATAATTTCTGTAGTAGAGGAATGAGTTCTTCTTTGTAAATTTGGTAAAATTCAGGTATGAACTCATCTGGTCTGGGACTTTTGTCTTTTCTTTTCTTTTTTTTTCCTTTTATTTTATCATATTATGAGGGTACAAATATTGTTAGGGTTACATATATTGCCCCTGCTGTTCCTTCCCCGCCCCCCCTCCTTGTCAAAACATCAAGCATGTCCAACCCCCAGGAGGTGCGCATCGCACCTATTTTGTAAGTATATATCTCATACCTTTTTTTTTTTGATGGAAGATTTTTAATGGCTGCTTCAATTTCTGTGTTTGATATTGTTCAGGAATTCTATTTCTTCCTGACTTAGCCTAGGGAGGTTGTGTGTTTCTAAGGATTTGTCCTTTTCCTCCACATTCTGTAGTTTTGGGGCATATAGATTTTCATAATATTCCAAGATAATGTTTGTATTTCTGTGATGTCTGTACGGACCTCTCCTTTATCATTTCTAATTGAGTATGTTAGAGTTCCTTCCTTTCTAGTTCTTGTCAATCTAGCAAGAGGGTTGTCAATTTTGTTTATCTTTTCAAAAAAACAACTTTTGGTTACTTTTCAAAAGAAAACAGAATAATGGTCATCAAACATATAAAAAAGTGTTCAATATCTCTAATCATCAGGTGAATGCAAATCAAACCCACAATGAGATATATCCTAACTCCACTGAGAATGGCCTTTATAAAAAAGTCACAAACAACAAATGCTGGTGTGCATGTGGAGAGATTGGAACACTCTTACACTGCTGGTGAGGCTGCAAATTAGTATAGCCCCCATGGAAGGTAATTTTGAGTTGTCTCAAAGAGCTAAAGATAGAAATACCATTTGATCCAGCAATCCCACTACTAGACATCTACCCAAAGGGAAAAAAAGACATTCTATAATAAAGACATGTGCTTTGTTTATGGCAGCACAATTGACAATTGCAAATATTTGGAAACAACCCAAGTGCCCATCGATATATGAGTGAATTAATAAAATGTAATATATGTATTCCATGGAATACTACTCAATTATAAACATAATAGTGAACAATCATTTCTTATATTATCCTGGATAGAGCTTGAGCCCATCCTTCAAAATGAAGGATCACAAGAATGCAATAACAAGCACCACATGTGCTGCCACCTGCCATCAAAATGGTACTAACTGATCAACATTAAGGTGCTCACATGGAAATAATATTCATTGTGTGCCGGTCAGGTGGGGGTGGGGAGTGGGTAAAGTCACAACCAATGGATGTGAAGTCCTCCGTATGGGGAAAGGGCCCACTTGTAGCCCTGGCTTGGAAGAAGCAAAGTCATTATATGTAACCAAAATGTATGCTGTACCCCAATAATATTCTAAAATAAAAAAAAATTAAAAAATGGAAAGCAACAAAATTGTGTAGGATGAGGAAAAAAGATTAAAAAATAATAATAAGGGCAATATACAGAAAACAATAACATATATGGAAGGTAATTATTCAATTATATTAATATTAACTTTAAATGTGAATTGTGTAATATACCAATTACAAGAGAATGACTAGTGTTCTAGCCACCTCGGTTGTCAGTACTTTTTGCCTTTACTCAAACGTGAATACCGTTTCTATAAAATCATGTGTTGTGCAAAACAAAACCAACACATTTCAGAGAATGTCATAATGGATAACAAATAAGACCCAACTATATGTTGTCTATATGAAACTTTATATAAAGACACAGATTGATCAAAAGAGATAGGAAAATATATGCTATGTTAAAGTAATCAAAAGAAAACTGGAATAGCGATATTAATTTCACACAAAGCCAACTTCAGAGCAATGAAAATTGTCAGGGATAAAGAGGAGCATTACATGATGATAAAGGGGTCATTTCTCCAACAGGACACAGTAAACCTTAAAATGTTTGTATTTAACAACAGAACATCAAAATTTGTGAGGCAAAAACTTACAGAACTGCAAGGAAAAATAGATGAATCTATTATTAGAGTTGGAAACATCAACATCCATCTATAAGTAATAGGCAGATCCAGCAGAAAGGGCATACTTGAATTGAACAACACCATTAATCAACTGGATCTAGTGAATATTTTAGAATACTTCACAGAAGAAGAATACATAAATACATAGGGAACATTCACAAAGATAGAACACATTCTGCATCATAGGATACACTTTAACACCTTTAAAAGTATATAAAACATACAAAGTATGCTCTCAGTCATAATGAAATTAAACTACAAATTGATAGCAGAAATATGTAAAATCAAACAATATTTGGAGATTAAACAGTACACTTCTGAATAGCATATGCATCAAAGAGCCCTCAAGAGAAATTTAAAAGTATTTTAAAGTAAATGAAAGTACAACTTATCAAAATTTGTGGGATGTAGCAAAAACAATGCTTAGAGGAAAATTTACCATTGTATTAATATATTAAAAGGAAGAAATAGATAAAATAATTAACCTAAATTTCCACATGAAGAAACTAAAAATAATGAGAAAATTAAATTTAAAGTTAGCAAAAGAAATGATAAAAATTAGTGCAGAAATTGATGATACGGAAACCTAAATCAATGCCAAAAAAATCAATGAAACCAAAAGCTGTTTCTTTAACAAGACCAATAAAATCAATAAACCTCTAGCAAGGATAACTAAGAAAAAGAGAAAAGACAGAAAGTACTAATATCAGAAAAGAAAGAGAGACCATCACTGCTTATCCCATGGGTATTAAAAAGGTAATATAGGAATATTTTGAACAAATCTATGCCCACAACCTGAATATAATAAGCCAATTTCTTAAAAAAATATAATCTACCAGTACCCAGATAAGAAAAAATAAATAATCTGAAAACTTATATATATACACACTAAATAAATTGAATTTATAATTAATAACCTTCCAAAATAGAAAGCACCAGGCCAAGATGGGTTCAGAGATGAATTCTACCCAAACATTTAAGAAAGAAAATATACTAATCATCTACTATCTCTTCCAGAAGATAGAAACAGAAGGAATATTTCCTAACTCATTCTATGAGGCTTGAATTACCAAAATACCAGAGAAAGACAGCACAAGAAAGAAAGATTACAGACCAATATCTTTCGTGAAAATAATATAAAAATCATTAACAGCATATTAACAAATTGAAGAAAACAAGGTATAAATAGAATTTCATCCCATGACCAATGTGATTTATTCCAAGTATGCAAGGCTGTTTCAACATTCTAAAATCAGTTAATGTAATCTGTCACATCAGTAGCCAAAAGAAGAAAAATTATATGATCCTAACAGAAGATGCTGAAAAATCATCTGACAAAATATAATATTAATTCATAATAACAATTTTTAGAAAATAGGAATAGAGAGGATCTGCTTTAACTTGCAAAAGAACATTTATGAAAACCTACTGCTAACATTATACTTAATGGTGACAAACTAGATGCTTTTCCTCTAAGAATAAGACAAGAATGTCCCCTCTCACCACTCCTATTCATCATTGTACTTGAGGTCCTAGTTAATACAATATGACAAGAAAAGGAAATAAATTTATACAGATTATGAAAAAAGAAATTGTCTTTGTTCAAATATGACATTATTGTGTAAAAAAATTCCAAAGAGTTCATACAAAAGTCTTCTAGAACTAATGAGGGATTATATCAAGATTGTAGGATACAAAAATCAGTATACTAAAATTAATTGATGTCTTATATACCAGCAATGAACAATTACAATTTGAAATTAAAAATACATTATTTACATTAGCAACAAAAATTAAAATACTTGAGCATAAACATAACAAAATATGTATAAGATCCACAGAAGTAATACTATAAACTCTGATAAAAGAAATCAAAGAATATCTAAATAAGTGGAGAGATATTCTATTTCATTAGGATATCACTTATTTTCAACTTGATCTATAGATTCAGTGCAATCCCAATAAAAATGTAAGGAAGATATTTTGTGGATATTGACAAACTGATTAATATACTAAGCAAAACACCCAAAATAACCAACACAATATTGAAGAAGAACAAAGTTAGAGGACTGTACTACTTCATGATTTACCATAAAACTACTGTGATAAAGACAGTGTAGTATTCACAAAGGAGTAGACAAATAGACTAATAGAACAGAATTGAGAGTCTATAAATAGATCCACACAAAGACAATTAATTAATATATGATGAAGGAGCAAACACAATTCAATGGAGAGATCATAATTATTTCAACAACTTAACAGTGAAACAATTGGAAGTCCACATGCAAAAAAATGAACCTGATACAGACCATATGCCCTTCTCAAAAATTAACTCAAAATGGATCATGGACCTAACTGTAAATTGCAAATTCTAAATCTATTAGAAGATAACATCAGAGGGAATCTAGGTGATCTTAGGTTGACAGTAAGTTTTTAGATACATACCAAAAGCATGATCCTTAAAAAAAATTATAAGTTGGACTTTATTAAACTTAACTGCTCTGTGAAACACACTGTTGAAAGAATGAAAAGGCAAATCAATGAGTGGGAGAAAATCTTTGCAAAACATATATATGATAAGGGGCTGATGGAATATTTGTAAAGAACTCTTAAAACTCAATAATAAGAAATAAACAACCCAGTTTAAAAAATGGCCAAAAGACCTGAACAGACACCTCATGAAAATGTGTGCAACATCATATGTCATTGGGAATTGCAAATTTAAACAACAAAATATCCCTGCAACACCTAAAATCTAAAATTGTTGACATCCATTGTCAAAAATGATTTGGAGCAATAGGAACTTTGAATTCATTGCTGGTGGGAGTGAAAAATGGTATAACCACTTTGGAAAACATTTTGGCTATTTCTTACAAAGCTAAACATTGTCTTCCCTGTATATCCAACTGAATTAGAAATGTATTTCCACACAAAAACCTACATAACCAAAGTTTATAGCAACTTTATTCATAATTGCTAAAACTTAGAAGCAACCAAGGTATCCTTCTATGGGTGAATGATTAAACCAACTGTAGTACATCCATACCATGAACAGTTTTTAGCAATAAATACAAATGAGCTGTCAATCTTGAAAAGATTTGGATGAACTTTAAATGCAAATTGCTGAGTGAAAAAAGCCCATCTGAAGAGGCTAAATGGAGTATGATTCCAAGTATATGGCATTCAGTAAAATGCAAATCTATAGAGACAGTAAAATGATCAGAGGTTAGGGAGGAGGGAGAGATGAATAGGCAGAGCACAGAGGATTTTTACCATAGTGAAACTATTCTGTTTGATAACATAATGGTGGATACATAATATTATGCATTTCTGAAAACCCATAGAAATGTACAAAACAAAAAAATGAGCTCTAATACGAACTATGGACTTTATTTAATAATAAGGTATCAATATTGATTTTTCAATTGTAATAATATGCCATATTAATACACGATTTAATAAGAGGGGCAATAAGTGCTGGCAGAATGGAGGTAAAAGGAAATTCTCCATAATTTCTGCTCAGTTTTTCTGTGAATCTACAACTGCTCTAAAAATAGTCTGCTATTTTTTTTTAAAGAAGAAAACTTTTACCATAGGTAAATAAATCAGGTTAGAGGGGCATATTCCAGAGGCATCAACATGAGTGAAGACTAAGGTGAATTCAAACTGTAGAGAACTGCATATAGTTCAGTGGAGCATACATAGAGGAACATAATGAAATATCAAAACTAGAAAGGTAATTTCTGATGAAATAAAACAATTTGTATTTTATTCTAGAAGCAGTAAGTAATCACTGGGAGTCTTAAAATCGGAGTGGAAAGACAAATGAAAAGCCCCAGAAAGACCATTCAGGAAGACAGAGTACTGGTGTGAAGTGATTGATGCCTGGCAATCACTGTAGAAATGGGAAGATATTATAGAGATCAACATGACTTAGAAAGCAAATCAATCTGGGATTTAGGGGAAGAATTAGAGGATTACTGAAGTTTGTACCCTTCGTGGCTAGGAGGAGGTGGTACTGTGCACTTATGTAAAAAAGTATAGGAGTTGTTGGAATACCAGGATGCATTAAAAATGATGCTTACAGTAGCTTGTATGATGTTCTTGAGGTTGACAGGAAAGAGACGATCCATTTTGATGATTTTTAGAACAGCATTTGTCTTCATTACCATACAATTAAGGCTGTGAATATATTTGGCATGTGACTAAGTGAGCCAGATTGCTGGAATGTGTGCACTATTGTTGACTTTTAATTTAATGTTTTCAGCTTTGGGAAAAGGTTCACTTAAATAATTCAGTATTTGCATATACTTTGCATGTGGAACTCAGGTGGGGTCACTATTAAACTGGCCTGTAATGTAAATATTAACTTTTAGAGTCCAGGGCATTATAGTCAATTGATGGTTAGCTATTGCAGGTCATGACCTGAAAGTGTGACTTTTAAGTCCTTCATTATCATTTGAAATGTCTGATGAATTATATTTTTAAACTTTC
The DNA here is from genome assembly GCF_040939455.1 of Microcebus murinus. NCBI lineage: Eukaryota > Metazoa > Chordata > Mammalia > Primates > Cheirogaleidae > Microcebus > Microcebus murinus. The sequence continues at coordinate 16,601,809 of NC_134136.1, forward strand.
GGCTGGTGGTTAAATTCTTTTAGTAGCTTACATTTACTTTGCATGTCAATTGGACTTTAAGTATGCATATTTCTTGATATGGCCAGATGGCATCTGGGTGATGCTGAAAATCCTTAGAGAATGAGGAAAGATTGTTACACTGTTAAGGGATATGTAAATTGAACAAGCATTTGAAAAGTAAAGGGAGGCACTGATGGTGACTTTTCATTTACAGTTTGGTCAATTTTCCACTGAAGCACTGTGTACACAAAGAAGGACTGAAGTCTATAATTATCTTGAGTTTGTGGTTAATGACAGCCTTATATAGAAACCTATTTAGGTCACTGGTGGCTATTACTATGTTAAGCATAATGTGAAGGTTTTGGGGAAAGATAAATAGTGATTAACTTAATATATGATATAAAATATCTCATTACAGCATAAGTTATATGATGAGTACATGATGAAATACATATGCATCTAAGTAACTTTGGAAGGCTAACTAAAAACAAACTTTTGGTTTAAAAGGGAGTGGGTTCCACATATAAGTGAAATAATGCTGTATTTGTCTTTCTGTGCCTGACTTATTTCATTTACCATAACGTTCTCCAGAATGATAATTATTTGAGGTTATATATATGTTAATTAGGTTGATTTAATCATCATACCTTATATACCTATATCATAACATCACTTTGTACTCCATAAATATATATAATTATAATTCATAATTTAAAATAAAATTTGTAACAATAAAATGAATATAAGATGTTGGGGAAGGCCATTTTGAATTCAGCTTTGAATTAAGCTTTATGTTATTCTTCTCTGATAAATTATTAATCCCAGGAAAGAGGTTTCATAGCAGATATGTCTGGTTTGGTTGATTGCTCTGAAAAAAGGATTTAAAGATCATGAGCCATAAGTAAACACTGATAAAAGAAAAGTTTAAAATATTTTATTGATATTCTCTGGGATATAGAGTCATAGAAAATATGGAGAATTATCCCTTTCTCGAATTCCATGCAGAATTTCAGTTTCTAGGTTTGTTTTTATCCATGTGTAATTCTGATAACACTGCATTTTTTTTTATTTCAGGATATTATGAGTGTACAAACATTCTGATTACATTTTATGTCTTTGCCTCACCCAAGTGAGGGTTATAGGCATGCCCTTCCCCTCTACAATGCTCACCATGTCCATTAATTGTGAGTTTACCACCCCCACCCCAACCCCTAATCCCTGGAGAATATTACTACCATATGAGCACCATAGTGTTAATCAGTCAGTACCAATTTGATGGTGAGTACATGTGGAGCCCATTCTGATCTTGTGATATCTCACTTCAGATAATGGGCTCAAGCTCAATCCAGAAAAATATAAGACGTACTAGATCACTGTCATTTCTTATAATTGAGTAATATTCCATTGTATACACATACCAAATTTGAATAGTCCACTCATGAATTGATGGGCACTTGGGTTATTTCCACCTTCTTGCAATAGTGAATTGTGCTGCCATAAACATTCGGGTGCAGATGTCTTTATTACAGAATATATTTTGCTCTTTTGGGTAGATGCCTAACAGTGCTATTGCTGGATCCAAATTCTTTTCAACAGAGGTTGCACTAATTTGCAGTCTCACCAGCAGTGTAAGAGTGTTCTTGTCTCTCCACATCCTCACCAGCATTTCTTGTTTTGGGATTTTTTTGATAGAGGCCAGTCTCACTGGGGTTAGGTGATATCTAATTGTGGTTTTGATTTTCATTTCTCTAATCATTAGAGATGTTGAGCATTTTTTTATATGTTTTTTGGCCATTATTCTGTCTTCTTTAGAAAAGTTTCTGTTCATTTTCTTTGCCCATTTATTGATGGGGTTGTTTGATTTTTTTCTTGTTGATTTTTTTTAAGTTCTAGATAGACTTTTGTTATCAGCCCTTTATCGGATGCTGATAACACTGCATTTTGTGGCTATCTTCATCAGAAAACTGATAGCTGACTGATGTATTCTTTATTTAGAAATTCCTTAATTGAGATGATTACTTTAGTGTCATATGAAATCTGTCTTATCTGGAAGTGTATTTCATTGCTTTGTGCTGCCTTTGCACTTTCTTGTTAACAGCTTTAAATCAACAATTATATTTGAAATCAGGAGATGGACCTCAAATAAATTAACATCACTTTCTTCTTTTAACCTTCATTAATATTGGACTTCATTAAAATGGATAACTACTCTGTGAAACACACTGTTAGGAGAATGAAAAGACAAATCACACAGTGGGAGAAAATTTTTGTCCTAAAACAACATGTTTTGAATGTTTGTATTTCTGCCACTGTTGTTATGAGGAATGAGATTTAGGGGCCCTTTGAATATACTTCCTATAGATTCACAGATGTTCTCTTTTTCTATTATGATATGGGAAACTAGAAAAATTAAAGGGATGACAAAAAGAAAAAAAGGCCTGTTACTAATAACTGATAATTTTGTGTAGGATCAACATAAATGTTGCCCATCATAGAATTTCTGTAGTCTATAATAATTTAGAAAAATTATAAGCAAGGATATTTTAGAACATATATTAAAGATAAGTGTTTTGGAGGGTTCTGTCCAAAATAGGGCATGATTACTGTAGAGGCAATATTTTAAAATATATTGTAAAATAAATAAATAAATAAAATAAATTGTAAAGTGCTATGGTGTACTTATAGTCATGTTAACATTCATAATGTTAGGCTAACTTTCCCTAGCCTCTGTTCAAAGGTCTTTCCTCTCACAAATCCCAACCTGATAAGGGATAAGTAGACAATTATTTTAGTATGTTACCTTTTACATGATTATGTATCTGTGGCTACCACAAATGGAATGTGGTTGATAATTGAAAGATATTTTCAAGATCTTTAAATATCTTCTTTAAGATGTTTCAAATATGTAAAAGTTACTTCAACTTGCATAAGAAAACAAATGGAATTCCTACTCAACAGTATTGATATTTGTTATTAAACTCTTAAAGGGGTTGATATTTTGGTAGGGAAGTTATTCTTTATTGACAAAGACTTCAAATTAGAGCTATCAGCATTCATTTCAGAGATTTATATTTAAAAGGATATAATATATTCCAAGTCTTGTTTTATTCAATAATTCTGAAGTTGAGAGAATCTACACCCTGCCTTACCAGTACCTACATTATGTCTTTTAAAGAAAATGTTAAGCTGGAAATTATCAACATATCAATAGATTATCATTATAATGTTTTAATTGAATGAGAATAAAGTAATGATTAAAAAGAAAGTTCTTATTTTTTAAATGCAATGATGTTTGGCTTAAAGATTTTTGTTGGTTTTTATGGGGAAAAGTGCATCTTATAAATATTTTGTGAGTGAAAGCAAGAACAAAGCATATTTATAATTAAAAGGCATTATATGTAGCCCAAATGTTTGTACCCCCATAATATTCTGAAATAAAACAGTGTGGATATAGGAGGATTTAAAAAATTATTAAACAGTATAATATATCATATGTACTATTAATGGCCCAAAGGGATAGGATAATACAATAAAATTTGATTTTTAAAAAAGCCAACACAAATTAATTTACATGCTTTTTTACAAATTATTTTATAGACTCATAGTCTAACAAATTTAACATGCATTGTCTGTTTTAGGGCTGGATCTGCCGTTTATGATGATGCCTCATCCCCTACTTCCAGTCAGCTTACCTCCTGCATCAGTTGCCATGGCAATGAATCAGATGAACCATCTCAATACTATTGCCAATATGGCTGCTGCAGCCCAGATTCACAGTCCTCTCTCCAGAGCTGGTACTTCTGTTATAAAGGTAAGAATCACAATCTGGAAGAGGACAAATGTGTTAATTACATGCAAATTTTGGAAAATATTAGCAATCCCACTCGATGTTCACTAGTAACACACAGCTCATTGATTCAGTTGGTTAACATACAGTATTGATGAGTTTAGTTGTTTCTGACTAGGCCTGCCAGGCTTTTTTTGTTTTGTTTTGTTTTTGGTGGTGATTGTTTGTTTTCATTCCATGGCCACAACTCTTCCTTTTAATTCTAGCTTCTTATCTTGCAATTGTGTGCACAATGTAGAAGGTATGGGCAGAATAATCAGAGACTAGAGGAGTGTGCAAAAACCACTCCCATTGCTGGTGTGAAACAAAGTAAACACTGTGCATCCTTTTGGAGTTTGAGAGGCAACTGTGAGGTATAATATACCATATAGGACTTATTGTCAGACAGACTTAGGTTCCAATTCTGATTTGCCACTTAGTTGAATGACCTTGGATACGATGGTTAACCTGCCTGAATATGCTTCCTCAACTGTAAAATGAAAGTCATACTTAATAAATCTATACTACTTATTTCATTGGCTGTCTACAGATAATATAAAATACATGTTAAAACTTGTGAAACATTAAACAAATATTTATGATAATTTATTGCATTATCATTATTAGAATACTATTTTTTCAAAAATTTATGGCCATTGGGTAATGAAACACAAAGGATATTTTATAATCCTTCATTCTGTTCCCTAGTTTGGCACATATCCTCTTTCCCCTCTTTCCAAGTATCACATGAATTAGGCTTTTGAGTTTGTTTTTATGTTTGTGATGAGGTGATATAAGGGTATGTAGGATCCTAAGACTATAGTTAATCACAGCAACCCATAAATTATTCCTTCATTTACTGAAAAAAATATTATATCCTTGATATATACATGTTAGTATATTAGGCATTATGGTAAATTTATAAATAAGACATACTCCCTTACTTCCAGGAGCTCACAAGCTCAAATGTGAGACAAACAAGTACCCATTTAACTTGTACTAACAGGGCAGTGATGAATAACATAAGAGAACCACCAAGTGTTACAGGAATTTAGAGGAGGAGAGATCATACCTGTTTGGAGAAGAGAGGCGGCAAGGATCAGGAAAAGCATTACAGCTGATGGATTTGAATACAGCTTTGCAATATTGATACGATTGTAATAGATAGGCATGGGAGAAATAGAAGTGAAAGAAGAGGAAATGTGACATTCTGGACATATTTGTTTCATTTTAAAATAAGATTCCAGCTTGAGGGTCTTCTAAAACACTGAAGAAAGTTTAAAACATAACCTTTGTAGGAAAGTAAAAGAAAAATTGATCATTTTTATAAAGCTCCACATATATTTCAGTCACCAAATAGAAATGTGCTTCCTGTAAAGATTATGGCTATTAAAGGGTTAGACTGTCCTAAGTAATCAGAGCCCTGTTGTTTGAATATTTGACTAGAGTATAAACTGGGAGTTAGAGTTTCTTTGAGAACAAAATTATCAGTGAAAGATGGAATAAATTGCCATGATTTTGAAACAGGATGGTGACTGAGAAAATATGACCCCCACATACAAATTGAAAAATTCTATTAAAAAACAAAGCAAGGTGTGATGCTGTACACCAGTAGTCCCAGCTACTTGTGAGGCTGAGGCAGGAGGATTGCTTGAGCCCAGGAGTTCAAGGCCATCTTGAGCAACATAGCGAGACTTCCTGTCAAACACAAACAAAAACACACTTGAAAGTAATGATATTGTCATGCTTGCTTTGAAATGATGGAAGAATACTTTTAATAGAGGCATGCTTATGACTCTTCAAAAGTATTTTGGTTAGTTTTCATAAGGACCAGACTGAATTGGCTAAAATTTTTTGTTGTGTTTGGGACTTTATGTAGCTTTGTGAAGAATTTGAGCCACTTAGGAATGGGGTTTATGACTACTATTTTTGATCACTGGTGGTGATGACTATAGTAGTGTCAAAGGAAAGGATCATTATCTTCTCTTTAATCCCAATATTGTTAGCTTATTAAAGCAATATAGTTTTGTTTATTGCTGGTTAATCTGTTTCATGTACAACCTTTTTTTATTTTTCTTTATTGAGAGACAGGATTTTGGTCTATCACCCAGGCTGAAGTTCAGTGGCACAATCATAGCTGCTCACTGCAGCTTTGAACTTCTGGACTTTAGAGATCCTCCTGATCCTCCTGCTTCAGCCTCCTGAGTAGCTGGGACTACAGGCATGCACCAATGTGCCTGGCTAACTTTTAAAGTTTTCTGTAGAGCCAGGGTCTTGCTATGTTGCCCAAGCTGGTCTTGAACTCCTGACCTCAAGATCCTCCTGTTTTGGCCTCCCAAATGGTGGGATTACCTATGTGAGCATATGCAACCTTTTTAAAAAGAAAGTTGGAACTGTCACAAACGTACAATTTTACATTGTTTTTTAAAAGTTGACCTTAGATAAATCGCATGCCTATTTAAGTCTTGCCAAGTACATAGAAATCATTTTATGCTGAAGAGAAACTGTATCTGCTTTCCTATAGTTACTTTGACTAATGAAAATTGAGAGAGATATTTAATTCAAATGCCCTTTGATAACATTTCTCTAAAGTCTATCGAAAGTACATTTCCATTGGAAGATGATAGGGAATTGAAGAAAAAAAATATAAAAATAGTTTATTTCAGTGAATAGTGAGAGGCTTTTAATAAAATTGTCAAGTTTTGTTTGTTTTTGCAAAAGTGCTATTGTATAATAGTAAAATATTAGTTTTAAAATAATAATTCATAGGAAATACCATAATAAAAATCCTCTAAATAATTGACAAATGAGTGTTTATATATCAAAGTTTCACTCCCCTTTTAAGAACAGCTATCATATGATATCCAATTATAAGGACATAAATTTCACACCTATGTTGATCTATATTTCAACAAAATTTGCTTTCAGTGTAACTCTTGGTGAAGCATAGTTTCAAGGTTCAATCTATTAGACTCTTACAGGCATTGGGTAGACCTATGTATTGAAAATTCACATAATTCTACTTGGGGGATAGAGGAATTATTCAAACAAAAACACATTTGTCCTATTTACATTTATGATTTTTTAAATCCTATCAATTTGACATTATAAAAGAGATATTTAAATTAGTATCATTATTTTATGTCAATATCTAAATTGAAATCATGAAATCTTTTATATTATTTTCACCATTTAGAGGTACACTGTCCTTTCAAAATATGCATGACCAGAAAATTTAACATTTAATATTTAGAAATAAATGTCTTAACTATGAAATTTGATTCTTTCTCACAAATCCACTTTAAATTAGAGGAAGTCACAATAGCCTAATTCAGAAAACCCTCTTTGCTGTGCATAGTATAATGAATTTAAAACACATCTGCAGAAAAACAATATTAACAGTTTGGTAGATACAGTAAAAGGCTAGGGCACATTACAAAAAGGTCCCCAAATATGTGCTTACTTATGTAAAACTTGTGAAAACACAAAAAGAACTATCATACTTACTGATCAATGTTTAAATTATTCCTGTTGCTTGTCTATTTTTTTTTTTTACTCTCAGGTAAAAGTTACCCATTTGGCTATATCAATTGAAAAGTTCCCCAGATTCTAAGAAACAATGGTGATATATCACATCTTGTATTTTCGTGGTTAGAGCTGGAACCCATACTACTAAGTGAAGTATCCCAAGAATGGAAAAAACAAGCACCACATATACTCACCAGCAAACTGGTATTAACTGAGCAGCACTTAAATGAACACATAGGAACTACAGTAATAGGGTATTGGGCAAGTGGGAGGGGGGAGGGCGGTGGGTATATACATACATAATGAGTGAGATGTGCACTGTCTAGGGGATGGTCACGCTGAAAACTCAGACTTGTGGGGGGAGGGGGCATTATTTGAAACCTTAAAGTTTGTACCCCTATAATATGCTGAAAGAAAAAAAAAAGAAGCAGATGAGATCAAAAGAAAAAAAAAAACTATGATATTGAAACAAGTTTTCAGAGTCCTTTTAAACACCCACCACTGTTATTTAGCATGGTTTCTGTTAAGCTAATGCATGTGTTAATGCTTGTCACTGATGATCATGATACTCTGATCACAATTTCCATTGGAAACTGACTAGTCTTTTAGTATTGCTTTGAATGTTAGGATTATATGATACACAGAAGAAGGATATCAAGTTAGTGAATGACTGGCTATACAAACCATACTTATTTCTAGCATTTAGAATTTCTAATCAAAGAGTCTAAGAGCAGCTATTTTATTAATAATCTTTCTGCGCTTCAATTTTCCCTTCTGTGAAATGAATCTTTCTTCATACTTTGCTTCTATGATAACTCTTCATCATTTTAATTCAGGCCACACAATTTGGATTTTATTTAGCAAATTCATTTGTTAACAACTAATTGAATCAGAAGAAGCCACTGGCATCTGGTTTAAAAATTTTGTTGGTCTATCCATAGTTTTTGTTTTCCATTTATTGAGTTCCTGTTACGTGTCAAGTACTTGTCAAGGTTTACAATTTAATAACAGAGAGACAAATAATAAATAGAATAACTATATAATTCTTTCTTAAAATTTAGTCAGACAAAATTAACTCATATGTACTATTTTGAAAACTTAGTACAGAGTTTGCTTTTATGCCCTATGAGTCCTGGGTTCCTGAGTCAGAACATGAAAGGTAATTATATATAATAATTTAAATTTTTCTACCTCCTCTATGCTTAAAATTTTAACTAGTAGATGATTTTTTGCTGTGCTATATTTGTCTCACATTTCTTAGGTTGTTTAAAAGGAAAGTTATAGGATGGATACAACTGTGATTGTGTACATATTCATAGAATGTATGTACTTTTATAATGTGGCAGTCTAGTTGTGTTTGCTTATAGACTCAGATAAACACAGCACTTGATGTACTTATTAATGAACTTAATATTTGCTTAGTCAGATAATGTTTAACATAAGGAAACAAAAACCTTAGATTTCTATAATGGACTTAGTCAGTGTTTTAGATTTTATATTTGAGCCAGCATCCAGTGATATGCCCGTAAACCAGCTCTCCAAAAACAAGGCAAATCAAAATAAAAATAAAACCTTTGATTTATAATATTTGCCAATTTTCTTGGTATAAATATTTCCACTATGTCTGATTTTAAGTTACTAACCATTTAACAGCTGGCTCACTGCATTAATGAATATTTAATGATTGACTCTGGTTTGAGCAGACTGTAAGACTACACTCTACTTTTAGAGTATTATACCAAATAAGAAATGTTTATCAAATTAAACTCTCTATGCCAATCTTCCCTTATATCCATTAAATACATAACAACACAAACTTTTTCAACCAGTTTGCCCATCAAATTTATATTCCTTCAGAAAAGCACAAGTTAACTAAAAGTTTGAGAAATCCTTATAAAAGTGAAGGAATACATAGTGTATTTTCCAATTTAAATTATACCACTTTAACACAGAATCATACCAAATTGGAAGGTAGCTGAGCATAGTTGCATTTGGTCCATTTTCTCTTATCAGTAAGTTAATATTTCTATCCCAGTGTGAGAAAAGTTTGGTGATTAGAGGTGCTGAGGCCTGCAAATATCCTTAAATAGAGAAAGCTACCACAAGGTAAAATAGACCTGGCTGGTGTAGTCACATCAACTGCTGTGGTCTTTTTATTTTTTCACACATGGGAGAGAAAATGATATTCTTTAAGGTCTCAGGATGATATGACTTTTAAAAGCTTAGAGGTCTAAGAAAATATATATTTCTTAGAGTTCGATAGATTTTCTCATCTCCATGGATTTAAACAATTAAAAATGAATCTTAGATGCATAGAGCATATCTACTATAGCAACACTGTTCAGAATGGTAGCTATCAGTCATGTGTGGCTATTTTAATTTAAATTAATTAAATAAAATTAAAATTCCAGTTCCTCAGTTGCAATAGCCATGTGCTACTTGTGGATATCATATTATACAGCACAAAAACAGAACATTTCCATCATTACAGAAAGTTCTATTGGACAGAACTACATTAAGTATGGTGGATGGAAGGTCCAGAACCATCAGTCATCTTAGAAATGAAAAGGGTGATAAAGGTTAAAAACTCAGCAAATGTATTTCAGTTAGCCTTGCAGTTACTCAGAAAGGGTAGCTATTGCTGACTATTGCCTTACTGTGTTATTATTATCATCATTTTCTGTTAGAAAACAGAGGCAGAATACAGAATTCACTGATTTAGCAAATGTTTAATGTGTGCAAAGGACTGTTTTACATAGCTTTGTCAAAAACACAAACATGAAACAGACATGGGCCCCACCCCCTAAAGGATTTATAGAATTATATATCATTTCTGGCTAGGGCCATGATAACTAGTTAACCAAATAAGATGCATTTAGAAGAAGGTTTCATTGGAGGCAGTATGGCATAATGGCTGTCTGTCTGGATTTAAATACTGTTTTCACCATTCATTGTTATGTGACCTTAGGCAAATTAATTAGCCTACATGTGCCTCAGCTTGCCTCATCTCCCAATAACATGGGGTTGATAATTGTACCTACCTCATAGCATCAACATAAGTCTAAATGAGATAAAGCATGTTAAAACATTTAGAGCAATGTTTGGCACCTAGTAAGTACAGAGTATATGTAAGCTAATATTATTTTATATATGTTTTAGACTCAAAAATCCATATAGAAATAGTAATAAGTAGAAATCAATATAATAGCCAAAAGCTACTATGAGACAGAAGTAGCTTCCTTTATGTAGGTTTTTCTGTGTGCTCTCTTATCAGTGCCAGGACCAAGAGTATCCCACCATTAGATTCACCTACAGGTATTGGCCCCTCTCTGTAGAAAGCATTCATTCACCTATAGTGGCTGCCTCGATCTCAATGCCCCAAAGGAAGGATTAGGACTCTGGTGGGGGCTGGGGAAGGGTGCCCATTCTAATAGCAAAGTTGATCTGATTTATACTTTATATTAAGTAACCTTCCTATGTTTACATGTGGATTATTTAGTCTTTAGTTTGAACTATGGACATCTACATGCCATATGAAAACACTCATAGTTCTTTCTTCCATCCCCAATAAGGCATATTAGTCACTCAATAAATACTTGTTGTATGAATGAATAAAAGCTAAAAATCCACTGAATATTAAATTTTGGGGACTTTTTCCAACATAAACCATTATTAGTAATATCAGCTTTAATTCTGAAAGTAGAAAAATATGTTACAAATTGCAAACAAATACATGTCGTTTTTGCTGTTGTTTTGCCAGGAACTAGTTTATGAATATTACTACACCAAGCACATACTAGCTTTTAGCTCTGGCTCAGATCCCTTTAGTGTTGGCTCAGCTATTAGCATTTGTAACTAATAACTAATATAGCTATAACATGAATTGGAAATTGCATTATGATCATTAGGCTTGTGAGACTATTCATCCTTCAGTTATATCACTAAATGTGGCAAAATCATGAAGGCAAAAATATGTGAAATACCTGACTGGTATGAAAGTCTGTTCCCTATAAGACATTTAAATGTCTTATAATACATTTTTTTCTTTATTTGTGGGAAACTTTGTAATGTCAGTGTGCCATAATTTTCTTTGATAACAAATTTACGAAATTTAAGTAGGAAGCTGTTATTTGGCTGTTTACCAATACCATCTGATTAGCTGTGTTCCTTGTTTGGCTGAGCAGCTGGCAATTAATGAATTGATAGGAAATGGTCACAAGGCAGTGGCATTAGCATGTGAACATCTGGTATTAAAATTAGTCAACACAGAGAGGGGTTTTGGGGGATAATTTAAATCCACTGAAAAATCACTACTTGTGTCTTATTCTTAGTGCTCTATGGAAAGACAAAGCTATTACTATCTTTAGAACATCAGATTAAGATGCATTGAGTGAGAATAGAGTATTGTTTGTGTTTGTTTGTTTGGGTAAGTGGGTGGGTGAGCGCAGAGTTCCAAGCTCACAACATAATTTGGAAACCATGCATTTTTCCACTGAACTATCCATTCTCCCGCTTGAGATTTATATGCTATGAACAGATGTTATGGCTGATTCCCTTATCTATTAGCCTCTTCCAGAACAAGTTCATCATATTGAAGAGGTGAGGGGGACTTTGCTCATACATCACATAGGTCACATATAGGGTGTGCATATGATATTGGACACTTTCATGGTTACATGTTCCAGTTGCATTCCCTATCTGACATTATTTCTTCGGCACAATATAATGTTGCTTCTTCTGATTCAGGATTGATATTATGCTTTCAAAACCACTGCAGAGTAAAAGCACCCCCAATATCTAGAGTATTTTCTCTGAGTAGTAAGTTAACCACTCTTGGAGATAAAATATAAGTGTTACGGATTCATTGTTTAATACACTAAAGAAATACATACATGACAATAACTCCTAGTCTGGAATAAGGAACTTAACAATTACTAAATCACATTTTTTTCATTTTTAAGATCAAGAGCCCTTTTCCCTGTTTTTCTTTTTAAGTTCATGAAAACTCTGCTATATTCATCTATGTTTACTTAAATAAAATGGTAAATCGGTGATTGTGGAACACAGAATAGTTCTTACATTGGTTCATAAAGATCCATAAAATGTGATGCTTCTAATACTATTCAGAGATGGCAAGTTTGAACATTAAATTCTTCCCTAGAATGAGTAGTAGGCCAAGTTAGTAGTGAGAATGAACAAACTTTATTTTGCTGTCCCTGGTTTTATTGTTAAAGTCTGTCAAGCTACACTCTGTTCTGCTTCTGCAGAACTGTGGCAAAAGCACAGAATGAGCACATCAATTAAGTATGAAATATCAAGATAAATACATGAATAAAATATCTAGCATTCAGATAAACTTCCAAAAGCTACTCCTCAGCAGTGAAATGCCATTAAATCCTTTAGGAACTCATTAATAGTTTAACATTTGGAAGAGTAATTACAGTGAGAGTTGAATTCAAATTAAATAAAAATAAAAAGACAAATTATATATTTAATAATCCTACTGAATGCTTGATGAGAATCAATATAATAAAATATTAGAGGCAACAAGTCAACATTGAGGTGGCTGTTATTAAAAGGCAATGAACATACATGCACATAAATATAACCACATGGTAGAGATATTTAACACATGTATATTAGTACTTCATAAATTCTGTATATACTACTATATTTTTAAGGATAAAAGGAATATATTAAGATGAAATAAGGGATCTACATGAGGTCAGAGTTGATACTTTAGTGCCAATAAACTAAATCCTAAACCAAATTGACTGTGTTAAACCTTGTAAAAATGAATTTTTAAGCATTGCCCCTACTCTTTATGAAGATTCAAATGTACTTTCAAATAATTTAATATAATGAGCATCTCTTTTAATGATTTGTGATATATATCAAAAGAAAAGGAAATGATATGATAGAGGAGGGGGTCGTGTGCACTAATTAACAACATTTTCGGCAACAACTCTTTTTAGGCATACTCCTTGAACTGTGTAAGTCCATGTTAAAGTTAATATTAGAGTTATTGAAGATAATTTTACTAATTGCAGAGAGGGATTTGGTCGTGTGTTAGAATGTATCAATTTTGGAAATCTCTCTCCTTTGCTGTTTTGAATCTGAAGACACTTCTACAGTGTTTCAGAGGAGCTACAGCTGTTTTTGATGGGGCGGGAATGAAATACGTGAAGAGTAACAGGGTTGTAAAAGTCATAAAAGCCCCATAAAATGAAGTCATCAATGAGTAAAAATGATTGGGGTTTTAGATTTATAATTTTCCTATTTAAATGTCCTTATTGGTTTGTTGCAAATACTGTTAACCCTGTATTTGGCAAATGGTGAGGACATTATCATTTGTGTTTTCATTTGTAATAAAATTAGATTAACTTGCTGTGAAATTTTAACTAGGCTGAGACACAACAGTAGCCACCTAATGAACCACAGCACATTGCAGTTAAGTAGCTAAATTAATGTATACTGATTACAGGGCTGAAAAATGGGTCTGTTTACTTGCAAAGAATAAATTGTTCATAGAATTATTCATTATTTTAGGAGATATTAAACATTACAGTTCCACACAGATTACAAAAAAAAAAAAAAAAATCCTACCTAATTCTTAACCAGTACGAGACACCTGATTCATCTTGTGTGGTTTACATGGTCAAAAAAGCCTGACCTTTGTGCTGTCTTACAGAAATAATAATGAACTGAACCTTGATTGATTTTGGAAAGTGCAGGCCACAAAATTTTACAGCAGAAATATTGCGTCTTGCAAAATGTTACTGTCACTCTTAACATTCACTCTCTAAATCGTGTTCTCAAAGTTAGCTTATTGTTTCACATAATATGCTGTTGAAATGTCAAAGGAAGAGTGTAAGAGTAAACTAATTAAGTTCATATTGTTTTACCATATGTTAATTTTACACATGTTGGGGGAATCCCTTATTACAGCATTGTATTTTTTCTCATTATTCATAGCCTTTTCTATTATTTATATAGATGTCCTTTCATTTTTTTTATTTAGAATGAGCTTTCATTTTTCATTAGGCAAAGTGTGCAAGACCAAGTATCATTGTCAGTTGGATTCAAAAATTTTTCATTTTTATTATGGTAGCATGTATTGCTATAAGTGTGATTCCTGTTTGCCACTACACAGTGATTTTTGTGTCTTCAATTTTGTTTTATCACAGTAACTGCCAAACTTTGTCCCTGTCCATTCATTCAAAGGTCAGAGTTACATATAGTTCATTGAATTACACATTTTTCAGCAAATTTCCAGTGTTAGAGTTCAAAGACAAATACTGAATGCCCTACATTTTATGTACATATTTTGGCACAGAATGAATGAAACACAACAATAAAAGACAAAAATAATTTGACCTCATATATAAAATTCCTTTCATTGATGTGTGTGTGCACACATTTAGAGAACATGTTTTAAAACATTATAGTTTAGGATGAATTTCACAACTGATTGCTAGTCTTTTAAAAAGTGAAAGGATGTGGTATGAGGATTAAATAGATCTTGCTGTCTATCCCCATTACCATCCCTCCTAAGTATGAGTAGAATTATTGGGGGAAAAAACTTGATACTTTTCTCCTCCTTTGCTTGTGTATTTCTTTTGATTTTACCTTGCATACATTGGGTGACAAGTATGTATTTTCCTGCATACTAAATATAAATGAAATGTATCAGTTTACTACTCTGTTTTTTTTTTGTTTTTTTTTTTAATTTTTTTTTTATTTTGGTATATTATGGGGGTACAGATTTTAAGGTTTCAATAAATGCCCATTTCCCCCCCTTCCCCCAAAAGTCTGAGTCTCCATCATGACCATCCCCCAGATGGTGCACATCTCACTCACTATATATGTATATACCCGCCCCCCTCCCCCCTCCCACCTGCCCAATACCCTATTACTGTAGCACCTATGTGTCTACTTAGGTGCTACTCAGTTAATACCAGTTTGCTGGAGAATATATCTGGTGCTTGTTTTTCCATTCTTGGGATACTTCACTTAGTAGTATGGGTTCCAGCTCTAACCAGGAAAATATAAGGTGTGCTATATCACCATTGTTTCTTAGAGCTGAATAGTACTCCATGGTGTACATATACCACATTTTATTAATCCATTCTTTGATTGATGGACACTTGGGCTGTTTCCACAGCCTTGCAATTATGAATTGTGCTGCTATAAACATTCGAGTGCAGGTGTCTTTTTTGTAGAGTGTCACTGGATCATTTGGGTAGATGCCCAGCAATGGGATTGCTGGATCAAATGGTAGATTCACTTGTATCGCTTTAAGGTATCTCCATATTGCTTTCCACAGAGGTTGAACTAGTTTGCAGTCCCACCAGCAGTGTAGGAGTGTTCCTCTCTCTCCGCAACCACGCCAGCATTTATTGTTTGGAGATTTTTTGATAAAGGCCATTCTCACTGGGGTTAAGTGATATCTCATTGTGGTTTTGATTTGCATTTCCCTGATGATTAGAGATGTTGAGCATTTCTTCATATGTTTGTTGGCCATTCTTCTGTCTTCTTTAGACAAATTTCTGTTCAAGTCCTTTGCCCACTTTTTAATGGGGTTATTTGATTTTTTCTTCCTAATTTTCGTGAGTTCTAAGTATATTCTAGTTATCAGTCCCTTATCGGATGCATAGGATGCAAAAATTTTCTCCCATTCTGTAGGTTGTCTGTTTACTTTCATGACTATTTCTTTGGCTGTGCAGAAGCTTTGTAGTTTGATCATGTCCCATTTATTTATTTTTGTTGCTGCTGTGATTGCCTTTGGGGACTTCTTCATAAACTCTTTGCCCAGGCCGATGTCTAGGAGGGTGTTTCCAACTTTTTCCTCTAGAGTTCTAATAGTTTCATATCTTAGGTTTAAGTCTGTTATCCAGCGTGAGTTGGTTTTTGTGAGAGGTGAAAGGTGTGGATCCTGTTTTAGCCTTCTACAGGTGGCTATCCAGTTTTCCCAGCACCATTTATTGAAGAGGGATTCTTTTCCCCAGCATATGTTTTTGTCTGCTTTGTCAAAGATGAGATGGCTATATGAGGATGGTTTTATATCAGGATTCTCACATCTGTTCCACTGGTCAATATTCCTGTTTTTGTGCCAATACCATATTGTTTTAATTACTACAGCTTTGTAGTATAGTTTGATATCTGGCATATTAATGCCTCCCATTTTGTTTTTGTTGCCTAGAATTGCTCTTGATATTCGGGGTCTTCTTTGGTTCCATACGAAGCATAAAATTATTTTTTCTATATCTGTGAAGAATGCTCATGGGATTTTAATAGGTATTGCATTGAATCTGTAGATCAGTTTGGGTAGTATAGACATTTTGATGATATTGAGTCTGCCGATCCACGAGCATGGTATGGATTTCCATCTGTTTACATCCTCTGCTATTTCCTTCCTCAGTGTTTCATAGTTCTCCCTGTAGAGGTCTTTTACCTCTTTGGTTAAATATATTCCTAGGTACTTTAATTTCTTTGTTGCTATTGTGAAGGGAATTGAGTCTTTGATTTGGTTCTCAATTAGATTGTTGTTGGCGTATATGAATGCCTCTGATTTCTGTGTATTAATTTTGTATCCTGAGACTTGACTAAATTCATTGATCAGTTCCAGGAGTTTCTTGGTTGAATCCTTGGGGTTTTCTAGATACAATATCATATCATCAGCAAACAGTGAAAGTTTGATATCTTCTGCCTCTATTTGGATACCTTTGATTCCATTTTCCTGTCTGATTGCTGTAGCCAAGACTTCCAGCACTATGTTGAACAGAAGTGGAGATAGTGGGCAGCCTTGTCTGGTTCCGGTTCTAAGTGGGAATGCTTTCAGTTTTTCCCCATTCAGTATGATGTTGGCTATGGGGCTGTCATAAATGGCTTGTATCATTTTTAGGTATGTCCCTTCTATGCCTATTTTCTTCAGTGTTCGTATCATGAAAGGGTGTTGAATTTTGTCAAAAGCTTTTTCTGCATCTATTGAAAGAATCATGTCGTCTTTGTTTTTGCTTCTGTTTATGTGGTGAATTGCATTTATAGATTTACGTATGTTGAACCATCCCTGCATCCCTGGGATGAAGCCCACTTGGTCGTGGTGGATTATTTTTTTGATAAGTGTCTGGATTCGGTTAGCTAAGATTTTGTGGAAAATTTTTGCATCTATATTCATTAGGGATATTGGTCTGTAGTTTTCTTTTTTTGTTGCATCCTTTCCTGGTTTTGGTATCAGAGTAATATTCGCTTCATAAAAGGTGTCAGGGAGGTTTCCGTTCTTCTCGATGTTGTGGAATAGTTTCTGCAAGATAGGTACTAGTTCTTCTTTGTAAGTATGGTAAAATTCAGGTGTGAAGCCATCTGGACCGGGACTTTTCTTTTTAGGGAGATTTTTAATTGCTGTTTCTATTTCAGCTGTTGAGATTGGTCTGTTCAGGGAATCTATTTCTTCCTGGTTGAGCCTAGGGAGGCTGTGTGTTTCTAGAAATTTGTCCATTTGCTCCACATTTTCCAGTTTGTGTGCATAAAGATTTTTGTAGTATTCATAAATTGTATCTTGTATCTCTTTGGGATCAGTTGTGATATCTCCTTTTTTATTCCTGATGGAGCTTATTAGAGATTTCTCTTTTCTGCTTTTCGTTAGCTTAGCCAATGGCGTGTCAATCTTGTTTATTTTTTCAAAGAACCAACTTTTTGTTTTATTAATCTCCTGAATAGCTTTCCTGTTTTCAATTTTGTTTAGTTCTGATTTGATCTTGTTGATTTCACTTCTTCTGCTGGGTTTGGGGTTGGTCTGTTCTTCTTTTTCCAGCTCTTTGAGTCGTTTCATTAGATTGTCTATTTGTGATCTTCTTGCCTTTTGGTTATAGGCATTTATGGAGATAAACTTTCCTCTCAGAACTGCTTTAGCTGTGTCCCAGAGGAGTTGATAACTTGTCTCTCCATTGTCGTTTTCTTCATAGAAGTTTTTTATTTCCGTCTTGATTTCTTCATTTACGAAGTAATCATTTAGTAGGAGGTTGTTTAATTTCCACGTTTTTGTGTAGAAATGTGAGTTTCTCTTAGGGTTGATTTCTAGTTTTATTCCACTGTGATCTGAGAAGGTACATGGTATGATTTCTATTTTTTTAAATTTCTTGAGATTTTCTTTGTGTCCTAGGATATGGTCAATCTTAGAGAATGTCCCATGAGCTGATGAGAAGAACGTATATTCAGTGGATTTTGGGTAGAATGTTCTGTAGATGTCTGTCAGACCCAATTGTTCTAGAGTTTTGTTTAAGTCCATTATTTCTTTATTAATTTTCTGTTTGGAGGATCTGTCTCGTGCCGTCAGTGGGGTGTTGAAATCCCCGGCGATTATGGAGTTGCTATTAATCCATTTGCTTAGCTCCAGTAAGGTTTGCTTTATGAATCTGGGTGCACCTAAGTTGGGTGCATATATATTTAAAATTGTTATCTCTTCTTGTTGGACTGTGCCCTTCACCATTATATAATGACCCTCTTTGTCTTTTACTACTTTTGTTGGTTTAAAAACTAAATCGTCTGAAATTAGAACTGCCACACCAGCCTTCTTTTGGCTTCTATTTGCTTGGAATATTGATCTCCACCCTTTTATTTTTAGTGTATGTGCATCCTTGCAGATTAAATGTGTTTCCTGAAGACAGCATATACTTGGCCTGTATTTTCTTATCCATTCAGCCAGCCTATGTCTCTTGAGTGGAGAGTTTAAGCCATTCACATTTATTGAGAGAACTGATAGGTAAGGTAGATTACTGATCATTCTGTTGGGTTGGATGTTGTTGCTATGATTTCTGTCTTGAGCCATTGTAATACCTGGCCTTTAATATCTTTGGGTTTTAGTTGTTTTTATATCCGTGGATTATTATTATGTTGTTCCGTGCATAACGCTGTTTTAAGTACTTCTTGTAGGGCTGGTCTTGTCTTGGTGAATTCTCTGAGCCTTTGCTTGTCTGAGAATGTTTTTATTTCTCCTTCATATATGAAGCTTAGTTTTGAAGGGAATAATATTCTAGGCTGGGCATTGTTTTGTTTCAAAAGAGTGAGGATGGGGCCCCAGTCTCTCCTTGCTTGTAAAGTCTCATTAGAGAAGTCTGATGTTATTCGAATTGGCATTCCCTTGTATGTCACTTGCTTCTTTTGTCTTACAGCTCTTAGAAGGGCCTCTTTAGTTGATACTTTGGTCAGTCTGATGACTGCATGACGTGACGTCTTCCTGTTTGCATTGAATCTCCCAGGAGTCCTCTGAGCTTCTTGAACTTGTATATCGAGATTTTGAGCAAGGCCTGGGAAATTTTCCTCTATTATTTCTTCAAAAACTTGTCCAGCCCTTGAGTGTTGTCTTCCTCCCCTTCGGCTAAACCTATGACCCTCACGTTAGGTTTTTTCACATAATCCCACAGCTCTTGTAGGCTTTGGTCTTTTCTCTTGTTTCTCTGCTGTATTTCTGTGACTGATTTATTTAATTGGAGGGTGTTATCTTCAAGCTCTGAGATTCTTTCTTCTGCTTGATCTACCCTGTTCTTCAGACTTTCCACAGTATTTTGTAGTTCTCTGAGTTGATTCTTCATCTCCAGGACTTCGGTTAAAGTTTTCTTCACTGTGTCAATCTCTTTGTTGAAACTTTGTTCCATTTCTTGGAGGTTTTTTGTGTTTTCTTGGTGTTGGTTATTGAGTTGTTGTTGCAGCTGGGTGAGTGTTCTTATGATCCACATACGAAATTCCTTTTCTGTCATATTGGTTGCCTGATTTTGGTCGGTGTCCGTTTCTAGGGGGCTGGTGCTCCTCCTTGGGGGTGTGTTTTCCGTTTGGTTCTTCATATTTCCTGAGTTCTTTCGCTGATTTCTTCCCATGTCGATCAGTTGTTGTTTCTTTCCTTAGGTTATTGTTTGGGTATTCACACACCTTGTTTAGTTTCTGAGGCGTTAGGTGGTGCCTGTGGGTGAAATTGGACCACTCCCTGTATATTGAGTCAGTGGATGCCGTGGAAAGGCTGTGCAAGATGCCGTCCCTGTCAGTAGGTGGCGTTTGCTTGGAGGAACAGGCTATGGTGTTGATTTTGAGACCTGTTATCAGCTCTCGTTCTGGGCGGAGCTGGGTTGGATAAGCCTGCCCTCAGGCCGTTAGCAGGGGTCAAAGTTCTGTTCTCTGCTTCCAGGGAGAGCTGTCAGGGCCGGGCTGGAATGGTTCCCTCAGCCAGAAAGTCTGGGTGTGGGGGTGGGGCTGTCTGAGACCCGCAGTCTGCAGCAGGCCTCGCTTCTTTCCACCCTCCCCAACTCTGCAGCTACTCCTGGGCCTCTGCCAGCAGGCCAGACCACAAGCCACCCGGCCTCCCCGGACTGTGGTGCCAGCGGGGAGGTTCCCTGCACAGGAACGCCACCTGGGTTGGGCGCACGGCCTCCTCCTGGGAGGAGAGTTGTTCTCTAGGGCGCTGATCTGCCCCTGGAGGCACACAGCCCTCAGTAGGCTGTTCACGTATAACCCTTCTGTGCCCCGGGCAATGCTAGCCCTCGGTGCAGGGGATCTGGTCTGCAGGTCCGACCTCTGGGTCCCAGAGTTCAAACTGTATCCCCACCAGGGAGAGGATTTCCGGTCCTAATTCACCCACAGGGAGCCCAAGCTGGGTCTATGTCTCTCAGCCTCTGAGTCGGCATCGTTTTCCTGGGAACACGGTGCCAGCAGCACCTGGGAGGGCGGGCGGGGTCCCAAACGGGAAGGTCCCGTTCCCTGGAGGTGCCTCCGGCTGGTGGCTGTATTGTCTCTCTGGGCAGCCGTGGGTAGGGTCGGCGGAGGGGAGGAGGAGGCAATATGGCACCTGCCGCGCGGCTCAGGTCCGTGCACACGGAGGTGCCCGGAGAAAGTTGGGAACCTGGTGCCACGTCTGCTACAGGCTCACCGTTGGCAGGCGGCGGCAGTCTCTGGGCTGATGTCCGCAGGTCTCTCCACCCGCTGGGGAGCCCACCAGCAGTCCCGAATGCTGGGGAGGGGAAAAAGCAGAGCCACCTACCCTTGCCGCTGGTCTCCGGGCTGCTCCGGTGTTCTCAGCCTCCAGTTCTCCTCCTCAGCCTCCTCCCGTGGAGTCTCCCGGGGTCTCAGGTACCCCTCCTTCCGGCCCTTGTCCGCTGTATGCTCGTCTTCTTGCTTCTTTCCTCTAGTTTCTGCTAGAATCGGTCTTTTCTGCAGAGACACTCTGTCTGGCCGTGTTATTCGTCCGCCATCTTGCTCCGCCCCCCTACTACTCTGTTTTAAAACATTATTTTTAAGGCACGACATCTATAAAGTCCTTAACATGTAATATAAATGAAAATTATCAGTATTTAATTAGCATATACTACTATAGCTAATAAAATGTACTATTAATTTCAGTAAAGTTATTGAATGCTAATAAAATGTTAAATAATAATGTAAAACACCACTTAAAAATGAATATATTACATTGATTACTGTATTATTGTTCTATTGCTATTATAACAAATTACCACAAATTTCATGGCTTAAAACAATTCAAATTTATCATCTTAGAATTCTGTAGGTCAGGAGTCAAACATGGGTCTCACAGGGCTAAAAGCAAGGTATGGGCAAGGCTGCGTTCCTTTCTCTAGGTTTCTGGGAAGAATCTGCTTCTCTGCCTTTTCCAGCTTCTAAACACTATCCACATTTCTTGGCTCATGGCCCTCTTCCTCCATCTTCAAAGCCATCACTGTTGCATCTCTCTGACCATTTTTCTTCAATCATATCTCCCTCTGATACTCCTTTTCTGCCTTTGTTTTTCACTATTAAAGACTCCTGTATGAGGGCAAATGAGCATAAAAAAAGAACCCTTGTGATCAGATTGGGCCCACCAAAATAATCCAGTATAATCTCTCTATGTCATATTTCTCATTCATATCTCCAAAGTGCCTTTGGCCACGTACAGGCAAGAAATTCATAGGTTCCAGTGATTTGGATGTGGATTAGAGATAACATCAGAAGCCTGCCACAATGGCAAGCATTGCAATATGTTCACTATTACTAATGAAATAATAACTTTTAACTCTCTTGCTAATATTTTTGCATTAAACAAAAACAAGTTTTCTTTGGGTGATTTATAAATTTTGGGCTTCCCATGCAAAATCAGTGTGAAAATGTACAAGCAATTATTTGACAAACTAATTCTTAATGTTATGACGATTAGAATAGTGATGTGATTACAGGTAATTAGAACATTTAATTTAAGGAATTTATTATGGATTAATTAAATATTTTATAGAACAAACATTCTCTGTTCCAGCATGTCTTAACCCAGTTACATTTATTGCATATATGCATAAACCCTGCAATTTTATTCTTTTATTGATCAAATTAACTTAATTGTTCAGATTTATTCACCAATTTGTGATGCAAATAGTGAATAAATTCAGTGTTTTACAGCAATTTTCATAATCACAAATGTCTTGAGAGCCATAATAGTTACTATAGAGGTATGTAAAAACATTTGATTTTTTTTTAATTTAAGCATATTATGGGGGTACAAATGTTAAGGTTACGTATATTGCCCTTCCCCCTCCCTCGAGTCAGAGCTTCAAGCATATCCATCCCCCAGATGGTGTGCATCACACTCATTATGTATGTATATACCTATCATCTCCTCCCCCCCACCCGCCGCCACCTGCCGCCACCTGCCCAACACCTGATAAATGTTATTCCTATATGTCCACTTAGATGTGAAACCAATTTGCTGGTGAGTACATGTGGTGTTTGTTTTGCCATTCTTGGGATACTTCATTGAGTAAAATTGGTTCCAGCTCTATCCAGGAAAACACAAGAGGTGCTATATCACCATTGTTTCTTACAGCTGAATAGTACTCCATGGTATACATATACTACATTTTATTAATCCACTCATGTATTGATGGGCACTTGGGTTGTTTCCAGATCTTTGCAATTGTGAATTGTGCTGCTATAAACATTCAAGTGCAGGTGTCTTTTTTATAAAGTGTCTTTTGTTCTTTTGGGTAGATGCCCAGTAGTGGGATTGCTGGATCAAATGGTAGATCCACTTGTATCACTTTAAGGTATCTCCATATTGCTTTCCACAGACGTTGAACTAGGTTGCATTTTATTTTTATTAAAGTTCATTATTGAAAACTACAAAAATCTAAGGAATACTATGGGATTGACATTGATAGATACTAGTGTGAGTTTGAAAAACCTATCATTGTGTCCTATGACTATCAAAATGTTTTTTTGGCAAAATTCAACTTGAATTTGTAAGGTCTAATAGATTGCAGGAATATTATTTTCATAATTTTTGTGCGGAAAAACTCAACATGTACCAGATGCTACTGGTAATGCCTAAATTCAAGATCTCAAGTCTTTACATTTGGAAATTCTCCTTCTTAATCAGATAATGGTATCACCTTCCAGTCTTTGGCATGAACTTTACATCAGTCTAGAAGCTTTTAATAACAATAACATTCACTACACACCTATGTTGATAATAATTTATGAATTTTCTGGGAGAGGAAACAGAAACTAATTTTTCTTGAGCCTCTACGATGTGCCCCTTTGCCACCTTCTCTTATTTAACCGTCACAGCATCTCATTAATTTTGAAAGAACCAAAAATATGTTTTTGTCCAAAGATATGTATTTAAGGCCAGGCATTGTATATGTTCACACTTTCAGGATAAGTAAGAGGTCAACATTTTAAATGTTATGGACTCAGCCAACATGAAAAAATTGATGTACATAGGGCATTTTCTTTTATGTTTCTTTTTGTTTCAGGAGCGGATCCCAAAGAGTCCTTCTCCTGCTCCTTCTCTGGAAGAGGGTCATCACCCTGAGAGCCAGACCTCTTCTCATCCCAGCAGCAGTGTGTCCAGCTCTCCCTCTCAGATGGATCATCATTCAGAGAGAATGGGTGAGTATCTTTCTTAAAACAAGTAATTGGAAGATACTCTCAAAAAATGTACCATTAGGCAACAGAGAGGGGAGGAAAAAGCTGGGGGAACAAGACCGCCTTAATATGAATGGCTTTTTGAAGTGGTCTCAAAAGTTTTACACCATAGACACCATTCCAGAAATTGGTGATGACATGGCATATTGGAGACTTTAACCTAGCCACAGGTCTGGAACTAACTAGCTAAGACATCTTGGATATGTCATTTAACCACCAGAGGTTATTTTATCTATTATGCAAATAATTACTGCGCTGCCTAATGTACTAGATTATTGAGAGATCAAATGAAATAGTATATGGAAAACCTTCAAAAGTTGAATTGCTAAGGAAATGTGAGGGATAAAAATTACTTTTCTCTGTGTGACTTTAGTTTGATTGCTTATCATCTCCTGCTGTCTGTCTGATTCTACTCAGGTATATAGAAGTTACCAGGTGCATTCAACTGTAACAAATTCTTATTTAGTATATAATAATTATGGATCAATTGAGCTAGGTAAAATCTTTGTTAATCTTCCATACCTATACAATCTGAGTTCTTATGTATCCGTTTCCTTTAGAGACAATCTCTGCTATTCCTTTAATCTTACCATGAGAATGTTCTTTAAGTGAACTCTAAATTTTTACAGCTCATAATAGAGATTGCTTCCAGCCTCTCCAAAATAATGTGCTTTGTGGGGGAGGAGAGCAATTTGTGCGATTTGGGAAGGTGTCAGGTTGTTAGGTCTTGGATTTGTGCTTGCAAGGAGGAAGATGATTTCTCCCTTGTGGAAATTCACCCAAGTCTCACTTAACCTGTAAATATTATATATGGTGTCTGGCTGTTTATCTTCATAGTGAGCTCAATGGTTCTTAAATCTGGCTGCCCATTATATTCACCAATAGAGTTTTTATAATTACAGATGCTCAAGACACACACTCAGAGTTTGATTTTCTTGGTCTAGAATAGAGCCTAGGCAAGAATATTTTCTTTTACCTTTCCATATCTTCTCAAGAGATTTTAATGTGCAAGCAGGGTTAAGAACCATCAAGTTAGAGCTTAAGGCTAATGGCCCTGAGGGAGTAAGTTTAATTCCTGGAAGAGGTGACAGAGGTCTTCTAACTTTACTCTGTTCTGTGGCACCGACTACCTGGTTGATACAACATTGTGTACAAGTTATTCAAGGCAGTCCGAGCAACACAAGAGGCTATAGCTGGATGACCATTAATTAATCAAGAAACCAAAGCACACATTCTTCTGTTAGGACAATCTTTGTATTGATGAGGGTAGAAAGAGGGAGAAAGAGAGAGGAAAAGGATATAGAGAGATTTATTTATTGAGTGCTAGCTGAAAAATATAATGCATAGGAAAAATAGTGATGGATATATATTATAAGAGAATGGGTAACTGACATTTAGAAGTGAAATCGAATATTTCCAAAGCAATATAATATCCTAGAAAAAAATCTTTTCAACATAGTTTATTTGTAATTGCACTGGCAGTAATTAGGCTCTATATGCTCATGCCACAGTTGTATATGTATGATAGTGTGATTGTCTATAAATGAATAAAACAGTTTGATGTTTAACTTTTAAGTGACCATCTTTTATTAATAGAACTACATAGTGTTTTAATAAAATATGATTAAAGATAATGAAATTATAAATTGAAAATTAGCATGTCTTTTTCCTTTCAATGTAAATGTTTTATGAAGAATCATAATAATCAGAAAATTATATTTTATCTATTAATCTTGATATATATCATATTTGTAAATGATTCTACAGAGTAAGTTAAATTCATAATTAATTTTAACTCATGATCTATTAACTAGTAAATTCTTTTTATAAGCATTCTGAGAAATATGTTATAAATTATGGAGATAAATAATTTGCACATGAAATTTAAAAGAGGAAACATTTTAAATGCTTTAAAGAAATGATATTGTCAATTATATACATATATATGTGTATATATATATATACATATATATGTATGTATATATATATATGTATATATATGTATGTATGTATATATTATTTATACTTTAAAATTCAGATGATTAAGCAGCTTAATGATTTCTAAATTATATGACCTCTGGACTAACAAAAATCTTTCTATTGTTTCAGAAGTAGAAGTAAATAAAATTAATGTTCTTTGTTATTAGATAATATTAGCCATTTGTATAATGCTTTTCTGCCTTTTTTGAATATTTTACATAGAAAATTACTGTTATATCTCTTATCTATAGTTATGATGCCCAACAATAGAGAGGAAGCTATTGTTGATCAGGATAATGGACCAACCATCAAAAAATTCCAAAGAAATAATAAAGGTAAAATGATTTTTGCTTATTTGATGTACATATAATAATCAGATACTAACTCACTTAATATCCCAATGTTGTGTATCGCATCTACATTTCCCTAAGTCGGAATAAATCTATACTGGCTTTGTATAAATGTTTTTAGTAGTAAAAAACATGATGTTTACTCGAAACTTGATTATTTGGTGTTATAAATTACATATTGACATAAAATTTGTGCATGTGGTTAGAAAATTCACCCTAAGCCCTTTTATTATGTCTGTTCAGAAACATGTGACTCTTTTTGTATTATATATACATTTTATTAAATATGTTTAAATAATTGACTATGTGGTGGTATATTTGACAAAAACTGAGTTGCTGTAATGGAGAGATCTACTTCCCTCAACCCTTGAAAATGATTTTTAAAAGTATATGCTAATTTGGACATTTCAAATGAAAGCTTAGCAAGTTAATCCATAAAATATTTACCTGGAATATTGGTAGATACGATCTCAACCTGGCTTTTGATCTGCTGAGGTACATATATTACCTCTGCACACTATCCAGTTTTGTCTTAGGATATCTGTTTAAAGAAGGTAGGAGAGTAAGAATTTCAAAGTGATGCTCTCCTGATCTGAAAGCCAAGTACAACTTTGTTTAAAAAGCTAAAAAGGTAAGAAAACAGGAAAATATATAATCATACAGCATAGATTATGCATTATTGCTGTCGCCATTGTAAATTAAACAGTAGCTAACATAATTTATCAGATCACCAGATGGTCTGCTTGTACTTCACCACAGGGTACATTTTTCTGTCTCTATTATCTATATATTATGAGCAAGATCCAAGATATATAGATAGTAGAGATAGACAAATGCTCATAATATATAGAAAATAAATGCTCATAATATACTAAAGATGCCCATAATATATACAGAAAAGAATGTAAGAGTTAATGGAGATTTTTTTCATTTTTCTTTGGACTTAATTTGCTTCATAATTATCTAGATGAACATTTTAGTTAGAATTTGGAATAATATATGATTTTAATTTCATTGATCCATGATTGGTTTCCTTGTCACATGTTTAGTCTTTTCTTAGCCTGACACTGAAAGGCTGTACCCACTGAAGCTCCAAGATGCAAATGATTGATTTCAGAATAGTCAGAATGAAAGAAGTCAGGTTCAGTATATTAAACTTCCAAAACTCTTGCAAAGGTATTGAAATTGTAGTTAAAGATGAAACTTCATTCATAACCCAGCAACAATTTGTTCCTGAGACCTCTTGCCTATCAAGTCACAACTATTTGAAGGACAACTTGGTAGTAAAGCAGCCTTTCTAGGAAAATCTCAAGCTGTAGATGACACACATGATTCCCTCAGAACTGCAAACCCCATAAGTCAAAATGGCATTTAGGACTGGCCTGTGTACTGCAGCATTCAAGTATACACTGTTGTGTCTTATGAAAAATCAGCTGGACCACAGTACAGATGTACATTAACTGATTTTCATAAAATACACAGTGGTATGTACTGGCATTTCTGAATCTCTTGCTGTGGAATGGCACAGTTTTACTCATTTCAATCAAATAGGTTAGTCACACATCCTGATGAGGACATTAATAAACAGGAGTGGCATATTAAACTGTACCACAGCTATAGTAGAAAATTTCTTTTTAAATGGGATTTTCTGTGTCACATCCTACCAGTTATATTTGTGACAGTAAGATAAAATATATTTTCCTCAAATAGATCATAGTTATTAAAAGGGAATGAGTTACAGTATAAGTCACAATATTTATTAAGTGTGACAAGTAAGCAGTTTATACAACTGTGGCAAACATATGTTTTCACATCTGTTTTGAGTAATATCATGATTTTAAAAATGATTTATAGCTCTGGAAATTATAAAATGCTAGATTTGCTATTATAAAGAAATTTTTAGAAAATGAAGAAATACCATTAGAGTGTTGATGTAGCCCACCCATTACTGCACCTTGTAAAATTGGGTTAGTGCAATACATGTCTCAAATGATAATATGCATTTTACATTGGATTTTAATATGTAGATATGTAAAAGTCTATATGATCTCGGCTTTCTTGGCAGTGATGTCCATTTAGACTATATCCAAAATGACTTACCAAATTAAAAATTTTAATTTTGGATCAAGTATTTTGATTAAACTGACTGGTCAAACAAACATTTGATTTTATTTTTTCAAAGACTTTGTCAAATAAATTGACTAAATCAATTTCATGTTATGACATTCTGTTACATGGTCTTTTACAGTCAGTTCTGGGATTCTTTAGAGTAGAGTAATTGGAACTATCCACTCCAGTTTGCCCAGGAAGATGTAATGACGCAAAGCAAAACCCCCTTCCCTTGGCAACAACTTGTCTCCCAAACTGGTAGCAGAAACAGGATCTTTTTGATATTTTTGCATTGTGTATTCAATGTATTTATTGAAAACTTTCTATGTTCAAGATGCCCAAAACACACTGATAATTAAATCTGGTATGCTATAGAAACAGTGGAACAATTAATTTATCATCCACCCCATGAATTGAGCCCAGGGAATTATTATATTTTAAATCAACCTATAGGCCACAGATGAACAGCTGCTAATAGTTTTAACATCCTTTTTATCATAAGAATCTAAAGTATATCTTACCTAGAATAAAAATACTGTCATATTTCTTTTTTGTGTAGTTATTTTTTATTAAAAATAAGGATGAAATATAAAAAAAAAATGGTCCTTTGAAATCCTGCTGTACCAAAATAAGAAAAATCAGTATGTTATTGCTCATCTGTTCATAAATCTCTTTATATATGGGTATACGCATATATACAAATATTATTAAGCTATCTCTTTCTTATTGTAGATATTACAATACCATCTTTCATTTTTTTTTCCATTCATGCAAACTGGAACAAATTTCAGCTTAGAGGAGGGTTTTTGCTACATATTGGCACAATGATAATGTAAATATTCACTATTCAATCAGATAATTCTCTTTCTTTATGTGTTCCTTAGACCATTGTAGGTACTACACTAAATCTTTCAGACCTAGTGGCAGTTTAAACTATGCAGGTGTTTGGAAATGATTATTGACCCTGTTTTAAATGGGAATATATCTTCTGAATATTATATTTTTTAAAACATGAAAGACTATTGTATAGGACCAACTAAAATACAAACATCATTACAGTCTTTATAATGACATTAAATATATAAAGGAATATGAAGGATACAATTTTGTACATTTTATGGTATTCAGTGACTATATATTAAAATGAGAGAAACAAGGAACATAACTTATTGGAGAGTTTCTTTGAATTACCTTCATTTTAAAACTTTATTATTTAGAAACAATTGTAGATTTAAAAGTTGCAAGAAGAAAACAAACAGAGAGATCCCTTATACTCTTCACCCAGTTTCTTCCAAAGGCAGTATCTTATATAACTATTGTACAATATCAAAATCAGGAAATTTACATTGCTATGATCCACTTGTCTTATTCAGATTTCACTAGTTTTACACTCACTAACTCACTGTCATGTGTGTATGCTTTTATGGAATGTTATGACATATGTAAATTTGTGTAACTACTACTACAATCAAGATATAGGATTATTCCATGACCACAGAAATGTCTCTCCTGCTATTCCTTTATTGTCTCAACCACCACGACCCCTTCAAGATCTCTAATTCCTGAGAACCACTAATCTATTATGTCTCTGTAATTCCATCATTCCAAGAATATTCTATAAATGGAACCGTACAGAATGTGACCTTTGAAGATTGGCTCTTTCACTTAGCATAATTACTTGGATATCTGTCCAAATTGTTGCATATGTCAACTTCCCTTCTTATTGTTGAGTAGTATTCAATAATATGAATATGCCACACTGTGTAACCATTCATCCATTGTAGGACATCTCATTATTTCCAGTTTGGGGCTATTATGAATAATGCTTCTGTGAATTCTCATGTACGGGTTTTTGGGTGGATGTAACTTTCCATTTCTATGAGACAAATACAAAGAATGCAATTGCTGAGTCATATGGAAAATAAATGTTTAGTTCCATAACAAACTTTCAAACTATTTTCCAGAGTGGCTATACCACTTTATTTTCCCATCATCAATATATGATCATCCAGTTTGTCCATATATTCACAGCATTTTATGTTGTCAATATTTTATTTTTAATTTAGATGCCCTCATAGTTGTGTGTAATGATAGCTTATTGTGGTTTTAGTTTATATTCCCTGATGGCTGGTGATATTGAACCTCTTCTGTGGATGTCCTCTTTGGTGAAATGTCGCTCATGTCTTTTGCCAATATTTGAGTTGGTTTGTCTGTTTTCTAATTGTTGAAGTTTGAGAGTTTTTTATATACTCTAGATACAAGTCCTTTATCAGATATGTGTTTTGCAGATATTTTCCCACTCTGTAGCTTGTTTGTATATCCACTTAAAAGAGTCTTCTGCAGAACAAACATTTTTAATTTTGATTAAGTCCAATTTATCATTTTTTCTCTTATGGTAATTTGCTATAAATTCTAAAACCTTTTTACTTGGCCCTAAGTCCTGAAGAATTTCTCCTATGTTTTCTTTTATAAGTTTTATAGTTTTACCTTCTATATTTATGATCATGATCTCAAGGTTGAGTTTCTTTTTTATTTCAGCATATTATAGGGGTACAAATTTTAAGGTTACGTATAATGTCATTGCCCCCTCCCCCCTCAAGTCAGAGCTTCAAGTGTGACCACCCCCCAGACGGTACACATCACACTCATTATGTATGTGTATACACATCCCCTCCTTCCCCCTCCCACCTGCCTAATACCTGATAAATGTAATTCCTATGTGTCCACTTAGGTGTTTATCAGTTAATACCAATTTGCTGGTGAGTATATGTGGTGCTTATTTTTCCATTCTTGGGATACTTCACTTAGTAGTATGGGTTCCAGCTCTATCCAGGAAAACACAAGAGGTGCTATATCACCATCAATTCTTAGAGCTCAATAGTACTCCATAGCATACATATACCACATTTTATTAATCCACTCGTACATTGATGGGCACTTGGGTTGTTTCCAGATCTTTGCAATTGTGAATTGTGCTGCTACAAACATTCGAGTGCAGATGTCTTTATTGTAGATTGTCCTTTGTTCTTTTGGGTAGATGCCCAGTAGTGGCATTGCTGGATCAAATGGTAGATCCACTTGTATCGCTTTAAGGTATCTCCATATTGCTTTCCACAGAAGTTGAACTAGTTTGCAGTCCCACCAGCAGTGTAGGAGTGTTCCTATCTCTCCACATCCATGCCAATATTTATTGTTTGGGGACATTTTGATAAAAGACATTCTTATTGGAGATAAGTGGTATCTCATTGTGGTTTTGATTTGCATTCCCCTGATGATTAGAGATGTTGAGCATTTTTTTATATGCTTGCTACCCATTATTTTATCTTCTTTTGAAAAGTTTCTGTTCATGTCCTTTGCCCACTTTTTGATAGGGTTGTTTGATTTTTTTCTTGCTGATTTTCTTGAGTTCTAAGTAGATTCTAATTATCAGCCCTTTATCAATTGTGTAGGATGCGAAAATTGTCTCCCATTCTGTGGGTTGTCTGTTTGCTCTCTTGACAGCTTCTTTGGCTGTGCATAAACTTTTTAGTTTGATCAGGTCCCATTTATTTATTTTTGTTGCTGGTGTGATTGCCTTTGGGGTCTTCTTCATAAATTCTTTGCCTAGGCCAATGTCTAAGAGAGTGTTTCCAATGTTTTCCTCTAGAATTCTAATAGTTTCATACTTTAGGTTTAAGTCTGTTACCCAGCATGAGTTGATTTTTGTGAGAGGTGAAAGGTGTGGATCCTGTTTCAGTCTTCTACATGTGGCTATCCAGTTTTCCCAGCACCATTTATCGAATAAGGATCCTTTTCCCCATTGTATGTTTTTGTCTGCTTTGTCAAAGATTAGATGGCTATATTAGGATGTTTTTGTGGTTCTCAGTTCTGTTCCACTGGCCAATGTCTCTGTTTTTGTGGCAATACCAAGCTAATTTAATTACTACAGCTTTGTAGTCTAGCTTGAAATCTGGCATATTGATACCTCCCATTTTTTTTCTGTTTGTTTTTTTATTTTGGCATATTATGGGGGTACAGATTTTAAGGTTTCAATAAATGCCCATTTCCCCCCCCCAAAAGTCTGAGTCTCCATCATGACCATCCCCCAGATGGTGCACATCTCACTCATTATGTATGTATATACCCGCCCCCCTCCCCCCTCCCACCTGCCCAATACCCTATTACTGTAGCACCTATGTGTCCACTTAGGTGCTACTCAGTTAATACCAGTTTGCTGGAGAATATATCTGGTGCTTGTTTTTCCATTCTTGGGATACTTCACTTAGTAGTATGGGTTCCAGCTCTAACCAGGAAAATATAAGATGTGCTATATCACCATTGTTTCTTAGAGCTGAATAGTACTCCATGGTATACATATACCACATTTTATTAATCCATTCTTGGATTGATGGGCACTTGGGCTGTTTCCACAGCCTTGCAATTATGAATTGTGCTGCTATAAACATTCGAGTGCAGGTGTCTTTTTTGTAGAGTGTCACTGGATCTTTTGGGTAGATGCCCAGCAATGGGATTGCTGGATCAAATGGTAGATTCACTTGTATCGCTTTAAGGTATCTCCATATTGCTTTCCACAGAGGTTGAACTAGTTTGCAGTCCCACCAACAGTGTAGGAGTGTTCCTCTCTCTCCGCAACCACGCCAGCATTTATTGTTTGGAGATTTTTTGATAAAGGCCATTCTCACTGGGGTTAAGTGATATCTCATTGTAGTTTTGATTTGCATTTCCCTGATGATTAGAGATGTTGAGCATTTCTTCATATGTTTGTTGGCCATTCTTCTGTCTTCTTTAGAAAAATTTCTGTTCAAGTCCTTTGCCCACTTTTTAATGGGGTTATTTGATTTTTTCTTCCTGATTTTCGTGAGTTCTAAGTATATTCTAGTTATCAGTCCCTTATCGGATGCATAGGATGCAAAAATTTTCTCCCATTCTGTAGGTTGTCTGTTTACTTTCATGACTATTTCTTTGGCTGTGCAGAAGCTTTGTAGTTTGATCATGTCCCATTTATTTATTTTTGTTGCTGCTGTGATTGCCTTTGGGGACTTCTTCATAAACTCTTTGCCCAGGCCGATGTCTAGGAGAGTGTTTCCAACTTTTTCCTCTAGAGTTCTAATAGTTTCATATCTTAGGTTTAAGTCTGATATCCAGCGTGAGTTGGTTTTTGTGAGAGGTGAAAGGTGTGGATCCTGTTTTAGCCTTCTACAGGTGGCTATCCAGTTTTCCCAGCACCATTTATTGAAGAGGGATTCTTTTCCCCATCGTATGTTTTTGTCTGCTTTGTCAAAGATTAGATGGCTATATGAGGATGGTTTTATATCAGGATTCTCACATCTGTTCCACTGGTCAATATTCCTGTTTTTGTGCCAATACCATATTGTTTTAATTACTACAGCTTTGTAGTATAGTTTGATATCTGGCATATTAATGCCTCCCATTTTGTTTTTGTTGCCTAGAATTGCTTTTGCTATACGGGGTCTTCTCTTGTTCCAAACGAAGTGTAAAATTATTTTTTCTATATCTGTGAAAAATGATTTTGAGATTTTAATAGATATTGCATTGAATCTGTAGATCAGTTTGGGTAGTATAGACATTTTAACAATGTTGAATCTTCTGACCCACGAGCATGTATGGATATTTCCTTCCTCAGTGTTTCATAGTTCTCCCTGGAGAGGTTTTGTTTTTGTTTTTGTTTTTCTCTCTGAACCATACCATTTGTTGAAAAGGCTATTCTTCCTCCATTAGATTGCTTTTGAAACTTTGAGAAAAATCAGTAGTCTATACTTGTACAAGGCTATTTCCATGTTCTTTATTATGTTTAATTGATCTAAGTAACTATCCTTCTGCCAATGCTATAGTCTTGATTATTGAAACTCCATAGTAAACTTTAATATCAGATACTTATTGCTTTTCAACATTGTTGTAGCCATCCTAGATCCTATGTCTTTATATATATTTTAGAAAAAGCTAGTCTAATTCTCTGAAAATCTTTGCTGGGATTTTGATAGGATTGCATTAAATATATAGATTAATTTGGGGTGAATTGACATCTTTGCTATTTGTCTTACAATGCATGAGCACAGTATGTCTTTCCATTTCTTTAGGTTTTTTTGATTCATCAGCAAATTTACCTTTTGTCATACAAATTATGTAAAAGATTTCTTAGATTTATACTTATTTAATATTTTGAATAATTATAAATGGTTATATATTTTCAAATTCAGTTTTTCTCTTTCTTAGCATATAGAAATGTTGTCAATTTTTATATGTTGATCTTGCAAACTGCCATCTTACTGAACCTAACTTATTGTATCTAGGACGTTATTTGTTTGTGGGTATGTTCATTTGTTTTATTTTTTTTATTTCACTATATTATGGGGGTACAAATGTTTGCATTATGTATACTGCCTTTGCCCCACCCGAGTCACAGCTTCAAGTGTGTCCATCCCCCAGATGGTAAGCACCACAACCATTAGGTATGAGTATATCCATCCCCTCTTCCTCCCTCCCATCTGCCCAAAACCCAATGAATGTTATTACTATATGTGCACTTAAGTGTTGATCAGTTAAATCCAATTTGATGGTGAGTACATGTGGTGCTTGTTTGTCGATTCTTGGGATGCTTCACTTAGTAGAATTGGTTTCAGCTCTATCGAGGATAATGAAGGAGGTGCTATATCACCATTTTTTTGTTGTTGTTGTTACTAATTAGAACTACATGGTATAAATATACCGCATTTTATTAATCCACTCATGTATTGATGGGCACTTCTTTCCACATCTTTGCAATTGTGAATTGTGCTGCTGCAAACATTCTAGTGCAGATGCCTTTTTTATTGAATGTCTTTTGTTCCTTTGTGTACATGCCCAGCAATAGGATTGCTGGATCAAATGGTAGTTTTACTTGTAGCTCTTTGAGTTATCACCACATTTCTTTCCACAGAGGTTATACTAGTTTGCAGTCCCACCAGCAGTGTATGAGCGCTCCTATCTCTCCACATTCATGCCATCATTTATTGTTTTTGGACTTTTTGATAAAGGCCATTCTTACTGGAGATAAGTGATATCTCATTGTGGTTTTGATTTGCATTTCCCTGACGTTTAGAGATGTTGAGCATTTTTTCATATGTTTGTTGGCCATTAGTCTATCTCCTCTTTAAAATTTCTGTTCATGTCCCTTTTCCACTTTTTGATAGGGTTGTTTGATTTTTTTCTTGCTGATTGTCCTGAGTTATATATAGATTCTAGTTATCAGCCCTTCATTGGGTGTATAACATGCGAATATTTTCTCCCTTTCTATAGATTGTCTATTTCCTCTCATGATAGTTTCCTTGGCTGTGCAGAAGCTTTTTAACTTGATCAGGTCCCATTTAATTATTCTTGTAGTTGCTGTGATTGTCTTTGGGGTCTTCATAAATTCTTCGCCTAGGCCAATCTCTATAAGAGTTTTTCCAACATTTGCTTCTAAAATTCTTATAGTTTCACACCTTAGGTTTAAGTCTGTTATCCAGCATGAGTTGATTTTTGTGAGAGGTGAAAGGTGTGGCTCCTGTTTCAATCTTCTGCATGTGGTTATCCAGTTTTCCCAGAACCATTTATTGAATAAGGATTCTTGCCCACCCCCTAGTGTATGTTTTTGTCTGCTTTGTCAAACATTAGATGTCTATATGAGGATGGTTTTATATTTAGGTTCTCAGTTCTGTTCTATTGTTCTATTAGTGTCCTTCTGTTTACAACTTCTTTGATTTGTGCCCTTACCTTTATTATCTCCATTTTTCTGTCACCTTTGCTTTTATTTTGCTCTTTTTTTCTACTTTCTTAAGGTGGTAGCTTAGATAATTGATTTGACCACTTTTCTTTGTTCTATTATAAGTATTTAGTATCATAAGATTTCCTCTCAATACTGTTTAGCTGAGTTCCACTAAGTTCGATATGTTATATTTTCATTTTCATTCATTTCAAAGTATTTCATAAATGTATACTTATACTTTTGCTTGTGTTGTTCCTCTTTCTGATGATCAAATTTCCTTCTTTAATTGTTTTCTTTCTGCTTACAGAAAGTGTTTTTGTTTTTTTGCCATCAATTTAGGGTATGCTTGCTGGTAACAAATTCTCTCTGACAATATCTTAATTTTGCCTTCATTCCTGAAGGATATTTTTACTGGATACACAATATTTAGTTGATGGTTTTTTTTTTTTTTTTTTTTTTTTTTTTTTTTTTTTTTTTTTTTTTTTTTTTTTTTTTAGCACTTGAGAAATGTTGTACTACTTCTTTCTGGTCTCCATGCTTTCTGATGAGAAATCCAATGCTATTTGAGTAATTTTTATTCTAATAGGTAATGGGTTGTTTCTCTGGATGCTTTCAGGATTTTTTTCTTTGTCTTTAGTTTTAAAAATTTGGTGATGATGAGCCTTGCTGAAGACTTCTTTAGATATATTCCATTTGGAGTTTTCTCAGCTTCTTGAATATGTATATTTTGTGTTTTACAGATTTGAGAAGTTTTTAAGCCTTATTTCTTTACTACTTTTTCAGCTTTGCCCTCTTCCCTTTCCCTCTCTGGGACTTCAATGACACAAATGTCCTATCTTGTGTCATAGTCTCACATAACTCTGTGACTCTTTTCTCTCTATGCTTTTTAAATATATTTCTTCCCTGCTATTCAGATAGAGTAATTTATATGTTTCCATTTTTAAGTTCACTGATTTCTGCTCTTTGACCTCTCCAGTCATCTCTTGAGTCCATCCATTGAGTTATTTTATTTTGCTTATTGTAGTTTTCAGTTCTAAAATGTACGTTTGCTTCTTCTTGATCTTTTCTTTGCTGTAACTTTCTATTTCTTTGCTGAGATTTTCTATTCTTTCATTTGTTTAATTCATCTTTGTAATTGCTCATTAAAACATTTCTATAATGGCTGCTGCTTTAAAATACCTTTCAGATAATTACAACATTTACCAAATCTTGGTGTCAGCGGCCATTCATTTTCTTTTGTCATTCAAATTGCGATATTTCTGACTACTAGAGAAATTTATTTAAGTCATTTGTCAATTTGTCTATATTTTGACTGTGCATTTTAGTTTGTATTATTTTTATTTTTATTGTTGCATTATTATTGTTATTGCTTTTTATGTATTTTTAATCTTTGGTTCCCTGAATGCATAAATTTAGAACTGCAGGTGCAGAGGGCCAAATGTAGTCTATAAATTCCTGAGAGTCCTCCAGTCCCATATCTTGACAGACCCACTTGATGTTATCATTACTGTCAAGCAGGATGGAGTTGGTGCATGTGCCACCATCCCCTGGAAGGATGGTGGTGTAGGAAGTAAACTTGACCCTCTTCCTCTTTTGGTCTTATTTTAGTTTCCTAGGGTTACAATTACAAATTATCAAAAACTCAATGGCTTAAAACAACAGAAATTTTTGTATTCATAGTTCTAATTATCCAGAACTTTAAAATAAAGTTGTAATCAGGATTGCTTCCTTCAGGAGGTTCTGAAGGAGATTTGGTTCCTTTCTCCTAGCTTCGGGTAGCTACTGGAAATCCTTGGTATTCCAAGGCTTGTGGACACATCTCACCAATCTCTGCCTCCATCTTCACATAGCCTTCTCCTCTGTGTGTCTCTGTGTCTTCTACATTGGCTTCAACCAGCTACTATATTTGAAGATATAGGATGGTATGAGAAAACAATGTTCATATAGATGCATTTTGATAGATACATATTATAAATCTGTATTAAACATGGTATATATACACACACACACACATAATCTTGCCTTCCAAACAGAAGAAAAGGAACACATACATATTAAAAGATAAATTCAAGTTGCTATTCATTTTTGAAATACTTGTCATTATGCCTCAGGCATTACAGATTAAAAAGGATTTAGATCGAAGGGCAATATAAGAATTTATTTTTAGAGGATTTATTATTTTTATTTTTTATTTGAATGTATACTTTTAAAGGTAAAAACAGATAAAAAATAAAAGATTCAAATAATTATGGGAATTTAACTGCAAATGTATAAAAAGGGGAGAAGTGTCTATGTCAGTTCATGAACCCCCTGAAAAAGTTCTGTACCCTAAAAGCTATTACTTAGGTTAGTGAAAAAATAAGAACTGAAAGAACTTATATCTTGAAACTGGTATCTACAAGCAGTTATATTCAAATAATTAGATCTCTTTTCCAATAAATTCTCATAATCTTATGCTAATCAGAGGATTTGGAAATGAAGATGGAAAAGTCTGTCTTTGAGAGTCTTCCATTAGTAAGGTACTTTTGCTAGTCTCTGGAATTGGGTGGCCAACTTCCAAATAATTGAGAAAATTGGCTATTTTCTATTCTATATAATGAGTAGAAAGATTAGAGCTTCATTTGAATTACTAATTCAGATTAAGAAAGGCACAATCATTGTTAAGATGTCAACCCCGCACTTTAAAAGCATCAGAAGCAAACTAGTGGAGTGAGAAATGAGAGAATGAGTTAAGTAATTAATCAATGACACATTAGATGGATTCTTTAATCTTTCTGAGCCTTAGTTTCCTTATCTGTAAAATGGGAATAATATGTGGCCTCTCAGAGTTGATCTGAAAATAAGTTGAAATGATGCATTTCAGACTATTTTTTAAATTGTCAATTTAGAATTTTTTATACTAGGATAGTATGTTTTTGTTTGTTTTAAAGATGAAAGTTTTAAAGATGAAAGTGTTAAAGATAGGATTTATCTGTAATTTTTATTATTAGGAGTCTTTCATAATTATTAGTAAGATAAACTATTGAAACTGGATTTTTTGAGCTCTAAGAAACAAATAGGAATAAGTTTAGGTCTCTTAATGTCACTTTTCCAATTCTGAAGTCCCTTACATTAGTTCTGTTGGATATCCCCAATGTATAGTCAGTTCGGCTGTTTCTGTTTCAAAACATTTAGCTAAGATACCCATTCCAGACCTGCTACCTGACTTACAAGTTCAGATAAAAAAAAAAAGAAGAAGAAGAAGAACCTGTATAGTTAGGCCTTTAGTTTAGATTCCAGCTTGGCTTGGAATATCTGTTGTTTTATATATTTTAATTGCTCCATCTCAGAGAATTATATGTAATATTTTCCTCAGTGAAGCACATAACAAATAAGAATGGCTGCATTTTTATAGTCACATATAACAGAGAAATGGTCTTTAATAGGCTCAAATGTTATTTGTGCTATTTCTCTTTCTTCATATTTTCAAGGAAAATTAAAGCAAAGTCTTTGGAGATTAACTTCTGCATAAAATTATTTATTATAAAGAGTATATTATTTTTTTTCTTGCTACCATAGCAAATTACCTCAAACTTAGTGGTTTAAAATAATATAAATTTATTGTTACACTTCTGTAAGTCAGGAGTCTGGTATAGGTCTCACCAGATTTAAATCGTGGGGTTGACAGTCTATCTTCCTTTGTGGAGGCTCTTGGGGAGAATGCATTTCCTGTTCACTCAGATTCAGTTTCTTGTGATTGTAGGACTAAGATCCCTGTGTTCTTGTTGGCAGTCAGTTGAAGGCTGTTTCAAGTCTCTAGAGGACATTTATTGGCTCATGTCCCCCTTCCTCCACCTTCAAGGCCAGCAGTGGTGGGTGTACACTTTACATTTCACATTACATTTCTCTGCCGCTTTTCTATTTAAAGACTCATGGTTACACTGGGCCCATCATGATAATCTAAAATAATCTCACCATCTCAAGTCTTTAGACTAAATTGTATCTACCAAGTCCATTTTATCATGTAAGAACATATTCACAGGTTCTAGGAATTAGGATCTGGACATCTTTTAGATAGGGGCATTATTCTGTTTGAGAGTGGGGAAGAGAGAGAGAGAGAGAGAGAGAGAGAGAGAGAGAGAGATTGATTTAGTTCCAAAGATAAGGTAAAAATGAACAACAACTTCCTAATATTAGTTTCAACATCTGAAAAACAAAGACAAATGATGCCACAATGTGAGAGAAATAGAAAACGGAAAAAATGAGAGGATAGAGAATGGGAAAAAATGAAGTAGCTATTGTTTTCTCTAATCCCTTGAGTCCATTTTTGTGTTATATATGCAGGTAAGAAGTAACAGCATCTGGTAGCAAGTAATGTTTTCCTTTCTGTTACCAAATCATCTATATGGAGAAATTATTAGAAATAAGTATATAATGATTTCTGAAAGACGTGGTTAACATTGCATGGGCGTTGAGGTAAGAACTTGACAAATGTGGAAAATATATGCATATCTGTTTTTGAAAAAAGGAGAGATTAACATTCTCTCTATTGTGTGCCAAGACTTATGTATTTAAACTGTTAATAGTTGACCTATTTTCAAAAATTATAAATAAAAATGTTTTCTGTGGAAATAATTTTGCTAAAAATAATTTAAAAGACCACATCATTTTTTGTTTCTTATAATGGCTACATTCAAATTATTGAAAAATATATGCATATAAAATATCTCTGCTTATATCTATAAAAGCTTTTAAATCATTCTAAAGTATTTATGTCCACAAAAAGCTACTTCTAATTTACTTTAAACTTTATTCCCTTTTATTGTGGTTTCTGATTATGATTTTGACTATCATGACATCTATTATAGTTGTTTCAAAAACCTGTGGACACTTTTTAAATGATAGGCCTTTACAAATGGGAACTATTTACATTTAGGTAAAGGAAAAATATAATAAGATGACCATAGGTCACTGACTTACTTTGCAAGGAATGTAATTCCAGCACCTATTTATTAGATTGACATCAATCCAGAAAGATCTCAGCCCCACATTACAAAAATACTTAACTGTTGGGTATCAGCAAATGTTCCTTGTTTTCCATGAAGCAATAATAAAAGTAGCTCATATTTATTAATAACTTACTATGTGCCATGCATTGTTCTTTGTCCGTCATGTGGATCTTCTCATTGAATCCTCACAATTATTCTTTGAGGTAAGAACTATTAAATATTACTATTCTCATTTAGATATAAAGAAACTGAGATCCAGAGAGGTAAAAGTCCTTGCCCAAAGTCATATACAAAAAAAGCCAGGTTTCATACCCAGGTTAAAGGAGTCATTCTTAGTTACTATGCAATAGTGTCTTAGTCACTCATAATATATCGGGAAACTGTATCAGATCATCTAATTTAGGTGGTGGTAATAAGGTTAAAGATTATGGCCCCACAGTTTATATAATGTATGATGACAAAGGGGAGGATATGAAACCTCATATTGTGGGAGAAATAATTCTGAACTTGGAATCAAAAAGGTTGGACTCTACTCCCACATTGTCTGGTTGTCATGTATGCAATCTTAGATAAGTCACTTAATATTATATTTTCAGCCTTGGTTACCTCATTGATAAAATGAGAGTAATACTTACCTCACCGTGTTGTTAGGAAACTTAAATGAAGCATATGCAAGTACTTTGCAATATACATGTGCTAGATATCAGTTATGAACCTTTAAAAATGATGGGTAGGTTCTCATTATTAGTATTAGAGTGTGATAGTGAGAATTATGTCAGGGCAAATCCATAGCAACACCATATTTAATGTATGGTATTTAACATGATGGCACCAAACCATTAACCTTTTTGTTCTTTTGTGCTTACTTTGATACTTAAAACGTGATTCCTGTATCATAGACCTCAGTCAAATTCTGGGAAAGCCTATTGTACACTTGATACACAACAATCTTTTGGTTTTCAATATCTAAACTATGTGCCTAACTACATGTTATATATTAAATGTACAGAAATCAAGTGGTTTATGTGACCCATAGCATGTCATTTTGCTTATATTTTTCTAAGGCCTTTTCTAAGTCTTAATGATGCTTGAACCTTATTTCTTTCTTCTATGACTTGGATCTATCCTAATTTCCTTCCTTCCTTTCTGGCTACTCTTTTTCTGTATTTCATTGGTGGGCTTCTTCCCTTCTTTTACCAAGTCTAGATGTTCCCCAACACTCTTTCCTCCAATATCTTTTGTGTCTAGGTACTTTTTCTTTTGGAAATCCTGTCCATGCTCATGGCTTTAACTTCCTGGTCTAGGTAGATGGCTCCCAAATTATATCATTTGTCTGCTAAAAATTCTTAAATTCCTTCTAATTGTCTCCTGAAATTAGTATTTTCTTGACCCTAGCATTCAAATTCTTAAACACAGTAGTGTGCTGAAAAGTGTTTATTGACTGGCTCTCTCTCCCCTACCAAAATAAATAAAAAGCCCCAATTTGTAGTATTTGCTGAATTCTGTGGTGTAAACTCTCCTCCTTTGGTCAATTTCAAGCTAATATAATAGCATGATGTCAGTGAATGCAAACATGGGAAGAGATGCTAATAGCTCTTGCAAGCTGGTGTGAGCCAATTCCAACACACCAGTGCCTTTACCACTTGTCTTCACATTCTGTTTCTAGCCTTATCTTTTCTTCCTGCATCAAACTAGATTAAAAACTGTTTGCTGAATATGCACCACACATTTATGCTTTCTGCATTGCTACTTTGTTGATGCTATTGACTAAGTTTGGAAAACATCCCACATCCAACCTTTAGTTATTGAAATCCTAATCAGCTTTTCAAGGCCCAATTAGGTGAAGGTTCTCCTGGTATCTATACTAACATACTCAATGTTATGTACTTCAGTGAGGTGCTCTTGCTAATTCCATACTTCCCTACCTTTTTCCATCAAGAGTCTAAACATCCTGAATCTAGGAATTTTTTTTCTTATGCCCAGAAGCGTTCAGCCAGCCTAGAGTCTTGCTTATATCCTTAATACCAAGACTTGCAGCTGGTCAGTATAGTTTGATGTATTCTAGTGGTACACAGAAATTTTCTCCCTCTTGATTTTGTAAAGTATCAGAAACAAGTTTTTCTCAAACTATCACCCATATCCTAAAGAATCATTTGTTTAATCTTATGTATACCTGACCTATATCCCATGAGTCATTGCAGTAAATAGTTGTCTTTAATAATTAATTTAATGTTAGGGATTTAATTGACCATAGAATTTCCCTATTATGGGAAAAATCAATATCATTAAGGCTTGAACATCTGTGCTTGATCTACTTACAGGCTGCATAAGATGTGAATAGGGGGTTAATTCATTGGCTAGAACCTCTGAAGGTTTTTATATTGTATAATACTGTTAATTTGTATTTTACTTATGGTGTCATTTAAACATATGTTTTTATCTTTCCTCCCTAAAGCATAATACAACAAAGAAAAAAAGTCCCTTAATTATTCAAATGGTATTTTCATTTTCCCTAGAAAGTATCAAGGAAGGAGGGCACCTGCCTTCCTTGCAAGAAATGTGGGTGAATAGGTACTCTGAGAATCTATTTGTGTAAATAATTACAGTGCAGACTTTTAGAGACTTCTCCTCCAGGTACTATTAATATTAAGTGAATTATATGAATAGAGTGCCTCACCAATGTCAGCTCTTAATTTGATCTTCTCTGTTATTTGCCACTCTGTAAATTCTCTTTGAAAAATTTATAATAAATTTCAGTCTATTTCAAGTGGTCTAGGGATATCTCTATCTGTACTAAATAAATTAAGCAACCAGCAAATACATTTAAAATGCTTAATAGGTGATTTCTATTCAAAGAAGTAGGTGAAT
Source organism: Microcebus murinus (assembly GCF_040939455.1). Classification (NCBI taxonomy): domain Eukaryota; kingdom Metazoa; phylum Chordata; class Mammalia; order Primates; family Cheirogaleidae; genus Microcebus; species Microcebus murinus. Next base: position 16,646,158 of record NC_134136.1, read on the forward strand.
AAATTGGAGAACAGAAAGATTAGAGAATTTGGCCACTTTGACACAGCTAATAAGCATTAACACTAGAACTTGAACCTGAGTGTGCTATGTTCTTTCTCCTCTACCACACTGCCTATCTTTATAAAATATAAAATACCACACTGGCTATCTTTATAAAATCTGTTCTGGACAGTGAGCCCCTTTTATTTCTGTAAAATGAAGTTCATCCATTAGTGACTTGTGGATGAAATGGCAGGACAGGTCAGGGGAATCTAGTTGTAGAGTGTCAGGATCATCAAGTTATAGTAATATGATCAAAACACTGTTTTTGGAAGGTAAATCTGTTGGTCATTTGCAAGATGGATTAAAAGAGAGGAAAACTAAGCCTGTATTTGCTCAAAAAATTTATATCTGAGAGTGTGATCTAGTTAAGCAAAACAATTACAATGGAAAATACTCTTAAAAATTGTATGATATATTCCACAATCAAAAAATTCACTGCTGGTCTGGTGTGGTGGCTCATGCCTGTAATCCTAGCACTCTGAGAGGCCAAGGCAGGAGAATCGGTTGAGGTCAGGAGTTCAAGACTAGCCTGAGCAAGAGCAAGACCCCATCTCTACTAAAAAAAAAAAAAGAAAAAAAAAGAAAAAAAAAAAAGAAAGAAAGAAATTAACTGGACAACTAAAAAATATATATATAGAAAAAAATTAGCCAGGCATGGTGATGCATGCCTATAGTCCCAGCTACTCAGGAAGCTGAGGTAGAAGGATCGCTTGAGCCCAGGAGTTTGAGGTTGCTGTGAGCTAGGCTGATGCCACGGCACTCTAGCTGGGGCAACAGAGTGAGACTCTGACAAAATAAAAAAAAAAAAATCACTACTTTAGATTATTCCCTGTGGTAGATTTTCTTTACTTTGGTGTCTTCCCTTTGTATGGATAATTAATAATTGACTATATAATATTATCATAATAAATATTTTCCCTGTAGATTAGTATACAGATTAGTATATCTAAGTAACAGGTCATACACAGCCTCAAGCCAAATTTAAGCACTAATTCTCTCATCATGTTTAATAATTTCTAAAGTAATTAAGAGATTTTTTGTAGGACCACTAAATTAACAACATAACAGCAAAGAGAAAGATTGTATTTTCAGCAGAATTTCATGATTAGTAATGTCAGCTTCCCAAAGTAATCATATTTACATTTCTTTTTTAAGATTGTGTATTTTTTCAAATTCATTCTGGATAAAACACTGAAAACTGTCAGTAGTGTTTAGAGTCCATCTTTTTCAAATTGTTTTTCCTTATGTGGAAAAAAAAAACTTTAGTAGACTCTAGCATTTACTTTCAATTATTTAAAAGAATTGATATTGCAGGAGGTAATTGAATGATAAATCTATATATCTAAACATATATTGAATGTTTTCCTACTAATTTTTTGAAAACTGCCAGCATATATTTATTATTAGCTCATTTAAGATGATTTGGTACATTATAGTATTACTTTATGTATTTTTAAATTCTAAGAGCATGTATCTTTAGTCATATAGTCATATAATCATGTAGGAATCAAAGACATGAACATTCTGATATTCTTGGTAGTATCAGAGTAGGTTGGGATCAAGATATTTCACCATAAGATCACATTTATTATTTCAATGACATGATTCTGTTACTGATTTTGACATCCAAAATGATGCCAGAAGCTCTGTGAAATTCCTCTGGTATTCTAATGGTAGAAAACTATACAATGACCCTTTAGTTTGCCTTCATTTTATAGGGAGAATGTTCAGTGAAGTCACCAGGAATTTTAAAGCATGTGCCACCCCCCCCAACACACACACAAACTTAACAGTGATCAAATGTGAGCCACTTTTTTTTTTTTTTTCCATTCAGGCTCTAATATATCCATATAGTCATGTATGATAGCTACATTTTTACAACAAAATTATTGTGGTGAGTTATGTTTGGCTCTAAAAAACTGTGGAACCCAAGGAAGCATCGTGAATTCAAGGTGTTAAAGGATACTCAAATGCCAGCTTCAGAACATCTTTTGAAGAATCATGGAGAGCTTCTCGCTGATTTTGACTTGAGGTAGTTGTAAGCAATTTACTTGAATTGCCCCTGTTTTCCCCACACCTGATTAGCTCATTTTTCCCAGTCAATTGCAAGCATAAAATAAAATTCTGCCTTTCCTCTTGCCCAACTCTCACCTCCATTGGTACATAAGGATAAATGTTACATTTATAAATCTGTCAATTCCTTTACTCAGAGATGATCAGAGGTTGTGCCTCATCTGGCAGTTTCTATTACTAGTTGGTCAGGTGATAATGTCAAACTTTCAAATATAGCCACATACCTTATTTATCAGAGGAAAATAACACATTTTGGGTATTTTAACTATAACCAAATAATTACTTCAACATTTTTTTTTTAGTTCTGATATGTTCTGAGGCCCTAATAACAAACACAGTTAAAATATAGAATATTCCTTGAGACCATGTTGTTGTTTTTAGTTCATGTGGTAACACCTAATACAGTGTCATATCCCCCAATGATACTTACCAAATGCTAAAGAGAAGTTTGTGAAGCATTTAGTGCATAATTCCCAGGAAAAAGCTAGTATATGACATCAGTGTGTTTTAATTCCTGCATTTTAATATATTTTAAATTTGTGGTAGATTTTTGGGTTTACAGTGACATTTACCAGATTACACTTTTGAAAGTCATAAAAATATATTCATAGCCTTTTCATATGCGTATCATAGAAATGTCATATGGCTCGCTTAAAACTGAGGCTTGTAATGACATCGTATACAAGAGTTAGGCTCAATTTTGCCTATAAGTCAGCTTGATGATGAGACTACAGAATCCATTTTTCTACTGTGTTTAATTGCTGAGTTTCTTCACTTATTAAATTGATTTTTGCTGCCTTTCATTTGCCATTTTTCTAAAGTGAGAATGAAAACAATGATATTCCATATTTAACTACATTATTTCTTACTGCTAAATAAATATGAAAAATATTTAGGTAGGCACCCAAACAGTTTTCTACATTTCCATTTCTTAAATATGTACATTGAAACCATTGTTTCAAAAAGTCTGAAATGAAGCTAGAAATTACAGTTTCTGTGGGCAATACAGATACTAAAGTTTCTGCTATTTTGTTTGATTTGAAAGAAGAGTTCAAAGTTAATATTGATGCTAAAGAATGAAAGTGTTTAAGTGAGAAGATAATGTTAACTCAGCAGTATCATTGCTTTGATCTTTGTTTAAAGTCTCACAAAATTAGATTGCTGTTTGATTGACAACCTTGTCAAAGAGTGAATGAAGACTGACACCATAATATTAAAAATGAAGCATTTAAAAAACTTGAAACTCAAGTTTTCTCATGACACTGCTCCTTTTGTGAAAGCCTGCATTTTACATTGTTTTTAAATAAATGTGTACTCTCCTAGAATGCATCTAAACCTCATGGTTTTTGACTTTTGTCCTCTTGAATTTCCATTCATCTCCTTACATGTATAGTTTAGGTATATCCCTATTAGCAAACATTATTAAGAATTTTTGCTGCAGAAGCTTTTTAATTTGATCAAGTAACACTCAAAAATCAAAGTCTCATTATCCTCCTGTCTATTCTTTTTCAGAATATGACTTTGTGAAATGCTGATATAATAGTTAAGTATACCATGAGCCAGGCATTATGCTGTAGTTAAGAGGCAGTTGTTAAGAGCTAGAATCTAGAATCAGACAGAACTGGGTTCACTTCTGAGCTATGCTATGAATTTGGGCAAGCATGTTTCCTCAGCTAGAAAATGAGCAAATAATAGTGCCCTTTTTATGCTGCTGGTATAAAAATGAAATGATATAGTGAATTTAAAATGCTAAGCACAGGACATGGCACCTGTATAATTATAACCATTACTATCATGCTTTGTACAATATCACACTCATCAATAACAGCAAAGAATGTTTGAAGACCATATGAATTAGTAGAACAAGCAAATTATTTGTTTTAGGCCATTTAATTGTCTTACTAATAAGAAGCTAGAAGTCATTCTAAATTCTGTTGGGTTTGTAAAAGTTTATTTTTCTATTGTTCACAATTTTAATCTTATAGAAGTATTCATACTGTACAAGAAGAGTGCAAAGTGACCCACTAGTCATCATTATATAAACTGATAGAATCATAAAAACATGAAGATTGCAAAATCATTAAAAATAAGGCATAGATGTTTTTCCCTTTATCTGGGAATAGTAGAGATAGAATACTGTATTTGGGAAGAGTGGGAAACATAGAGGAAAAAGACATTATCAGAGTTTTTATTACTTTATTAATTGCCAGAAATATTTCTGCTCCCATTACATAGAACTAATGTTCTGAAATGACTTCACTAGACACAAAGTGTGAAATGAAATCTGGGGCTGAATTGTCTAACGGGAGTCACATAATCATCAGTAAAAAATATTTATAAAATTCCTAAGCCCCTTGAGGATAGATTTTATTTCTTACTATATAAGACAGTCATATTTGTGCTATTATTGTTTTAAGGAAAACATCTTGTAAGCCTACAGACATTGAGCATTCAATCAGGTGCTTCTGTGAAAGTACATGAACTACACACATCCATCTCCTACCTTCTAGGGGGAGCTTAAAATCTGACCGAGGAAACTAAAGTTTCTTCTACAAATCTAATTTTAGATTATTTGTAACTATGGTAACAATTTTTCCTAACCCAAAGAACGTGATTAAATTGTGGTCAGCTTGCCTCATTTTATTTTTTTGAGCCACTAGATGACCCATTTAATGCTCTGAAAATAAGGCTCATGTTTTTACTGGCAACTTAGTAGGACTTGAAAGAGTTTCTCACCTGTTTAAAAGGTAATCACAAATCTTGGCTGGAGATATGAATGCCTGGGAGACAAGCTTAGTTTTTCATTATTTGCATTTCTGCATGGACTTCTCAGAGTAAAATTTAGATATCTGTTTCAGTGTAACAAAATTACATTGTTCCTAGAGGAAGACAAATCTAATAAAATGAAGCACTGAAATTTATTTTATTTGTATGTAATGCCTATGCTTTAGGCTTGGTTTAACACAAATCTGATTTTGAACAAGTATTATTTATTTATTTATTTTGAGACAGAGTCTCACTCTGTTGCCAAAGCTACAGTGCCATGGTGTCAGCCTAGCTCACAGCAACCTCAAACTCCTGGCCTCAAGCAGTCCTTCTGCCTCAGCCTCCCGAGCAGCTGGGACTACAGGCATGTACCACCATGGCCGGCTAATTTTTTCTATATATTTTTACTGGGCCAATTAATTTCTTTCCATTTTTAGTAGAGGCGGGATCTCACTCTTGCTCAGGCTGGTTTTGAACTCCTGACCTTGAATGATCCTCCCGCCTCGGCTTCCCAGAGTACTAGGATTATAGGCGTGAGCCACCACGCCCGGCCTGATTTTGACCAAGTACAATTTATTAGCAAACAATTGTTCATTTTCTTTCAAAGCATTTTTCAGTATAGTGATTTGATTATTTTGACACTTTTATGATTTAACACACTAACTGCCATGTGAGTTGTATTTAACTAATGCTAGTTTTGTGCCTGGGGCCTCGTGAAGTATATGTAACTCACAGGTCTCTTCACCTTGGGAGACCACGTGAACTATTTTGAAGTTGCATATAACTTACACACAGGGAACAATAAAAAATAACAAATTTCTCATTAAATTAGAAAGGATCATTTTGTTTTTGAAGTTTTTATTCTATTTTTGTAATAAAATACTGTGGTCTCAAGGAAAAAATGTTTTTTCTTGTGTAGAATTTAATGTGTTACATTTACACCTTGAAATTGACTTATAAATATCAACATAGCAATAATGATAACAATTCTAATTACATGATTTTTTTCAATATTTATGTTATTTGTCTATCGGTTTAATATTTCAACACATTTTCAGAGTCACTCATTGGTGGCATTCAGAAAAGGCAATAAAATTCATTGGACTTGGGATTCACAATTATCACATTTACCACCATGTCAACACCAAATATCAGTCTTTTATGTTCAGCTTTCATCATTTTCTTTTACCTTTCTGATCATACCCATTTATCTCTTTGTGACTTATTCCTATTCCTCATCATTATAGAAAATATTGAAATTAGGCATTTAGAAGCTAATTAAGTTGTGTTTTGAAAACGAATATGCCTATGGTGTTTCATTTAATATTTCAAGTTTAGAAAAGTTATTAATTGTCCCCAGAATGGTATTGCAAATGAAAATAATTTCTATGTAAACAATAGCATAAATATTTTCATGGTGTTTTGAGCTCAGAAAATTTCTTTGAAAGAGATAAGCTACTGCCCCCCTTTTAAAACATGAGACTTCATTTATTGTTTCCTTTCATCTGTTGAAATAATTACTTTTCTTTTTGCCTTTAATAGTTCTGTTCATTAACATTTCTATAAAATTAAGTTTGAAAGGTGCTTTTAATGTTCAGATAGACTGCAGTGCACATTTGGTTATTAAAATCAACCTATTTAAGGCTGAACTAATGTTTAACACTCACAGCTATTTGAAGTAGTTCATTACCCAGTTTAATGGTGCTGCCAAGGGCAATGATCATATTACTTGCTATTATATTTTGGGGGTTTGTTATTCCAGTAATAAAGAAAATCAATAGCATTTCTGAACATAGTGGCTCAGATCCTTTACATTGTCATTCCCCACTAACAAGCTGCAAACTATGTTTCCTGTGGAAATGGTATGTGGGAGGCCTTAGTTGTGTTCCATTTCATGAAAGTTCATTGAGTTAAGCAACTATATTCATTACATTATTTATAAGTGTGTGTGCCTACATTCTTATATACACTCAAATAAGCCTACGTTTCTGTGTCAGTAATGAGTATAAACTTATGAGAAAGGATTTTTACTGTATATGAACCTTATAGAAATCAGTATTATTATATTATTACCATGTAAAAAAATAGAATAGGGTAAAACTCAATCAACAAATAATCATTGTGAATATTCCATATATGCAAAGCAGTGTTATGGGTGCTGTAAGAATATAAAGAGATTCAATATAGTGTTCTCCCTTTATGGAACTTACAGGGTATATAGGAACAATAAGGACATCATAAAAGGGAATGTCACAAGGTAGGAAATGATTACTTCACAAATGACTTGTATAGACAATTGATGATGTAAGCATAGGTGGAGTGGATTGTGTAGTCTCCAAAGTCTTTACGGATGATGGGGGACTTTTAAGTATTGGAATGAGTATGTATTGATTAATTAGATTTAAGATATGAGGTGTTTTAGGTAACATAAATATATGTCCAAAGGATAATAATATGCTCAGTTCATATTGTTATTAAACAAAACAGAACAATAGAAATTTAATGGCAAAAGACAACTTCTAAAGTGCAGTGCTGTTGCCAGGGAAATGCTGATGTATTTAGACTTTGTTATTCTTATGTACTCTCACAATCAAAATATTTTTAAAAACATGATTAATAACAATCAAAACCTAATAAGATCTTACCTCAGGCCAAGCATGGCTCTAAGGACTTTGCAAGTATTAACTTATTTAAACTTTAAAATCACCTTATAAGGTAGGTACTACTTTAATGCCCATTTAAAAAATGATAAAAATGAGGCACAGAGGGAAGAAATTTACCCAAATTCACTCAGTAAGTGGTGGAAGCTTAATTTGAACCTAGGGAATCTGACTCCAGAGCTTGCATGCTTGATGACTATAACATACTTCTTTCCACACTTTGTGTTTTAGACACCAGGCATAGAAAGTAAAGGAAATCACATACTGCTTTCATTAAAAACACCAAAAAGGGTATGTCTTAGTCAGTTCAGATTGCTATAACAAGAATGATATAAACTGGGTGACTTAAACAGCAATCCTTTTTTTTTCTCTCTCTCTCACACAGTTCTGGAGGCTAAAAAGTCCAAGATCAAGGCACCAGCAGATTCCATGTCTGGTGAGTGCCTGCTTCCAGGTTTGCTCAAGTGGTAGAGAGAGAGAGGCTTGGGTGTCTTCATCTACTTATACGGGTACCATTCCCATCATGGGGGCTCTACCCCCATGACCTCATCTAAACCTAATTATCTCTCAAAGCCCCACCCCCAAATGCCATCACATTGGGGATTAAGGTTTCAGCATGTGAATTTGGGGAGGACACAAACATTCAGTCCATGGCATGGCATATATGTTAAGAAAACTGAGAATGGAACATAAATGGGAAAACACTGGTTTAACTTGCACAAGTATATTTTTTTAGACTTTATCCTTTAGTGAAAGGGAACATCTGGAGTTAATGTTTTGAGTATACCTTCACACCTGTCCCTGCACATTAAAAATTGGTACCCCATAATATGCTGAAATAAAAAAAAAAATCCTAGAGGAGAGGGTTTTCACTGGCCCAAGGGAAGAAGGATGCATTACCACGTTTTGAAATTTATTGAAAGACACACTTCCTGTCATTAAAAGACTCTCTTAGTTTCTATGTTTTTTTTTCAAATTATGTCTTATTTTTTGCCGAAAATACAAGTGTTTTGCCGAAAATACAAGAAACTATATCTATCTATCTATCTATCTATCTATCTATCTATCTATCTATCTATCTATCCATCGTGTTTCCCCCAAAATAAGACAGGGTCTTATATTTATTTTTCCTCAAGAAGACATCCTAGGGCTTATTTTCAGGGGATGTGTTATTTTCTTTAAGTACGGTACAACAATCTACATTTATTCAAATATAGTTAAGTCGTCTTCTTCTGGAACAACATCATAACTCTACAAACACCGAATTCCATCCTGAGTTTCTTGTGACTCTATTTCCTTTAGAACCATTGGCCCCAATCTCTCATGTCAAGCAATAGAGCTCTCCTGGGGCAGATGAGAAGGGCTGCTTATTCTTTACCAGTTTGTGACAAAATCCATGGGTTGTGCAGATACGCTGCGTAGCCATGACCATCACTAGGTCTTATTTTCGGGGTAGGGTTTATATTGCACAAATGCTTAGAAATTCTGCTAGGACTTATTTTATGAGTAGGCCTTATTTTTGGGGAAACACGGTATATATATATATATATATATATATATATATACACACACACACATACACACATTTGGCTATATGCATACATATTTATGATATTATGTTTATGTCTCTTAAGCACTTAAATAAATCCCTGTTAGATGTTTTTTGTATCTCTCTAAATAGAAATGTTATATTTAAATAGCTTATTTAGAAAACTTTCAGTTTTCATTTGTGGAATAAACAGCTTGTCAAAACCATTTTCTCCTTGTTAGCCCTTGTGATATTCCTTTGAGTGACCAAACTGTGCTCTGTAATGCTAATGACAATAACATCTATTTTAGTATAAATGTAAATAGACAAAATTTGTAAGGATGCCTCAGAGAAAATATAAAAATTCCAGTTAAGATTCAAGCTTTTTAAGAGAGGAGTTAAAAATCAAACATGTGGATTTGAGTCACCTGTAGGTTATATGCATCATCAAATAGTCATTAAGCATGCTGTACAAAGACATCAGAAGCATAACACACTCATCTGTAAATGGGCATTTAGGGTGATTCCATATCTTGGCTATTGCGAATAGGGCTGTAATAAAAATGAATGTGCATTAGTCTCTTCAACATACTGATTTCATTTACTTTGGATATATACCCTGTAATGGGATTGCTGGATCATATGGTAATTCCATCTTTAGTTTTCTGAGGAAGCTCCATACTGTTTTCTATAATGGTTGAACTAATTTGCATTCCCACCAAAAGTGTATAAGTGTTCCCTTTTCCCTGCATCTTTTAGAGCATTTGTTATTTTCTGTCTTCGATAATAGCTATTCTAACTGGGGTGAGGTGATATCTCAATGTGGTTTAGATTTTCATTTCTCTCATGATTAATGATGTTGAGCAAAATAATAATAATAATAATAATGGAGGAACTAGTGTTTTTCTTCACTTGACCAGCCTTAAAAATAGTTTATAGTTGAATTAAATAAGTCAAACACATGCAATGTTAAATAGTAATAAAATAACTAACTACTGGTTTAAGACTATAAAAAAGAATGTCACAACCCAACATATGAATTATTAAATGAATGATACTCTCTATAAATGCCACAGACATTCATTATGCCCAAGAAGACTAGAACCTTAATAACATTTTCATTTTTCTTTAATTTATTTAACAAATATTTATTGACTTCTTACCATGGGCCAGGCAGTATTCTAGATGCTAAATATACAGTAGTAAATAAAAGAGACAAAATTGCCTACTCCTTTGGAAATTATATTCACTGGATGAGATAGATAAGGTTATCTATCTCATATATATATATATATATATACCCATATATAATATGTAATGTTGTAATGTATACATATTCATATCTATCTAATGTTACATGATGATAACTGCTATGGAAAAAATAAACCAGAAAAGAGGGATGATTTCTGTAAGCAGAGTGAAAGGTATTCCAATTAAAATAAGGTGGGCAGAGCTATGTGGCTCCACTTTGAGGCTCCTGCAATGCCACTGGTCCCCACACTCGCCCTTGAAGCTCCAGCGCCACCACTGGATGCCAGGGCTACACGCCCGAGGCTCCATTACCATTACCAGGCACCATGATGCCAGATCTAAGGAATCCCCACTGCCGCTGTGCCCTGTGCCTTGCCCCTGAGGTTCCAGCACCCACAGGCCACATGACTCTGCCCCTGAGGCTCCAGCACTGCCACCAGGCACCGTGGTCCCACATTCGAGGCTCCAGCTGCACCACTGAGCTCCATGGCCCACATTCCAAGGCTCCCCTGCTGCTGTTGGTCCTGCAGACCAGCTGCTGAGGCTTCAACATGGCTTCTAGGCCCCACAGCCCATCCTCCAAGTCATTCCCATTGCCGCTGGAGCCCTTACCTCACCCCGACGTTTCAGCACCTCTGACAGGCCATGGGCTCCAGGGCCTCCATGGGGCCTCCATTGGGCCTCATGGCCCTAACTCCAAGGCCCCTTTAATGCTGTCTGACTCCATGGCCCTACCCTCGATGTTCCAGTCCTGCTGATGGGCCCCGCAGATCTGCCCTTGAGGCTGCAGAATTTCTGAAGGCCATAGAGCCTGGCTCTGAGGCTCCCTGACTGCCATTGAGCCCTGAGGCCTCGCACCAAGACTCTCACCAGCTACCTGGTGTGAAATATCCCTGCAGTCCAGTGCTCCACCAGTGAACCTCTTGCCTCAAGCCACCATTGCACCTGGACCCATTTTGAGAGAATACTCACAGCCTTGACACCCACAACCACTGCCTATATGGCCTCCCCTAGCTGCCACTGTCACTACTGAGGGGAGACTGGGCAGAGCAGTCTCCTGCAGTGTCAGCTTCTGTGGAGAGAGGCTTGTCAACACTCAACCTGAGCTTCCAACAACTGACTTGGGAACAACCCACCACTCAGCACTAATATCATTCAGCAGCCGCTTGGACTATGACAATCACAGGGGAATGGGACAATAGAGATCAGCTATATTACAGGCCCTCAGTTCATCCACCTGTCCCCTGTTGAGTCAATATCCCAGAGTAGGTCAAAAAGCACCACCTAGGGTCCTCTCCTTCTTCTCACTATGCAGGTAAGTTATCAGCAAAAGAGAAAAGATATGCTATCTTTTCTACCTATCTGCTCTGAGATGACAGAAGAGGACTCAGATGAGGAAAAAAAAAAACAGCAAAAGAACTCAGGCAACATGAAAAAAGCTAGTTTGACAACTCTAAGAGGTCACAATGGATCTATAGCAAAGAACCACAACCAAAAGGAAATTGTCAAAATGTCAGAAATGGAATTTAGAATATGGATATCAAATAAGATGAATGGGATTGAAGAGAAAGTTGAAAAACAATGTAAAGAAGCCATAAAACAGTATTTCATAACAATAATGAAAAAATGAGAAATTTGCTAGAGAGCTAGATGACATAAGAAAAGATATAACAGAACTTAAAGAAATGAAAGTCATTTAGGAAATTTCAAAATACAGAATAAAACTTCATCAACACACTAGACCAAGCAAAAAAAATGCAGAAAAAAGAATAATCAAGAATGAAAAATCACTCAAAGAAATATGGGACTATGTGAAGTGAACCAATATATGAAGTATAGGTGTTCCAGAGGGAGAAGAATGAACAGTAAAAAGCATGTGAAATCTATCTGAAGTAATTATTAAGGAAAACTTCCATGGTATCACCAGAGATTCAGATATCCAGATACAGCATGATCGTCAAACAGCAGAACATAAGACTGCTTCAAGACACATAATAATCATCCTGGCCAAATGAAGGAGAAAATGAAGGAGAAAATTCTACAAGAGCACGATTAAAGTAACAACTAACGTTCAAAGGAAAACCCATCAGACTAACTAACAGCAGACTTCTTGGTGGAGGACTTACAAACCAGAAGGGATTAGACCCCATTTCTACTCTTCTTAAAAAGAACAACTGCCACCAAAGAATTTGGTAACCTAGAGCACTGTTTCATAAATGGTGGACAAATAAAGACCTTTCAGACAAGCATACACCAAGAGGATTTTTCAATAGTAGTCATAGTTTATAGGAAACATTCATAACTGCATTATAAATTGAATAGCAAAATACATTCCTGGCAGTGTAAAAACACCAGAAAGTAGCACAAGTCACTATTGCAAGGATGTGGAAACAACCCAAGCACTCGTCAATTCATGAAGGGATTATTAAAATTTGGTATATGTTTACAATGGAATATTACTCAATTCTAAGAAATAACAGTGAAGTAGCACTGCTTATATTATCCTGGATTAAGCTTAAGCCCATTATCCAAAGTGAGGTGACACAAGATCAGAAAAATGGGCTCCACACATACTCACCATCAAATGGTACTGACTGATTAACACCATGGTGCTCAAATGGTGGTAGTGTCCACCAGGGATTCAGTGATTTGGGGGGGTAGACCCACATTTGAGGGGTGTGGTGAGCATTGTGGAGGGGAAGGGCATACCTCTAACTCTTGCTAGGGAGAGGCAAAGATATAAAATGTAACAAAAAATAAACAAACAAAACAAAACACCAGAAAGTAAAGGTAAAGAAAGTGAAGCTCTTATAAAACAAGAAGGAAACAAACAACAAGGTTTGATTGAAAGTGAATAACCAAACAGTATCTCATATATCAATCAATGGTAACACTGAACATGAACAGTCTTAATGTCTCACTTAAAAGACATACACTGGTTGAGTGAATGAAAAAACACATCCTAAGTATATGCTGTCTCCAAGAAACAAATCTAACTCACAAAGACTCATACAGCCTCAAGGTAAAGGGATGGAAAAAAGTATTCCACATAAATGTAAACCAAATGCAAACAGGTATAGCCATTTTCGTATCAGAGTAAAATAGGGATTAAATCAACAATGATATAAAAGACAAACATAGTCATTATATAATGGTAAAGGGAGCAATTCATAAGACAATATAAAAATTCTATATGTATCTAACACAAGAGCTTCCAGGTTCATAAAACAAATTCTATTAGATCTAAGCAAAGAAATAAATACTATCATAGTGATTACTGTGGCCTTCAACAACCCGCTGACAGTGCAGGACAGATCATTGAAGCAGAAAATAAATACAGAAACACTAGACTTAAACAGGAATCTAGAACAAATGGAACTGACAGAAATCTGTAGGACCTGCTATCCCCAAATTACTGGATATGCATTCTTCTCATCAGCACATGGGACATTCTCCAAGACTAATAATATCTTAGGCCATAAAACAGGTCTCAGCAAAGCAAAATAATTGAAATAATATCATATATCTTCTCAGACCACAGTGGAATGAAAGTAGACATCAACTGCAAGAGAAATACTCAAATATGCACAAAATCATGGAAATTAAACAACTTGCGATTGAACAATCCTTAGGTCAATAATGAAATTAAGATAGAAATAAAAAGATTCCTCATTCATACCCCCACAATGGCTAAAAAAAATAAAAAAAAAAAAGATTCCTCAAACTGAATGACAAAGGGGATAAAAGCTCTCAAAATCTATGGAATTCAGCAAAAGCAGTTCTAAGGAGAAACATCACAGCCTTACATGCCTACATCAAAAAGACAGAAAGAAAGCCGGGCGCGGTGGCTCACGCCTGTAATCCTAGCACTCTGGGAGGCCGAGGCGGGCGGATTGCTCTCGAGGTCAGGAGTTCAAAACCAGCCTGAGCAAGAGCAAGACCCCGTCTCTACTATAAATAGAAAGAAATTAATTGGCCAACTAATATATATATATATATATATATATATATATATATATAATTAGCCGGGCATGGTGGCGCATGCCTGTAGTCCCAGCTATTCGGGAGGCTGAGGCAGAAGGATTGCTTGAGCCCAGGAGTTTGAGGTTGCTGTGAGCTAGGCTGACGCCATGGCACTCACTCTAGCCTGGGCAACAAGCGAGACTCTGTCTCAAAAAAAAAAAAAAAAAAAAAAAAAAAGGCAGAAAGATCACACATTAACAACCTGATGTCACATCTCAAGGAATTAGGAAAAGAAGAGCAAACCAAACCTGAAACCAGCAGAAGTAAAGAAATAACAAAGTTCAGAGGAGAACTAAACTAAATCAAAACCAATGCAAATGATCAACAAAACAAAAAGTTTGTTCTTTGAAAAGATAAACAACATTGATGGACCATTAGCAAGATTAATCAGAAATAGAGGAGAAAAGAGTCAATTAAATTCAATCACAAATGAAAAAGGAGGCAATACAATGGATATCATAGAAACACAAAATATTATCAGTGAGTACTACAAAAATCTCTATGAATACAAACTAGAAAAGCTGGAGGAAATTTATAAACTCCTGGAAACACACAACCTTCCAAGCTTGAATCAAGAAGAAATAGAAATCCTGAACAGAACAATGATGAGCAGTGAGTTTGAAGCAAAATTAAAATCTTCCAACAAAAAGAAGCCCTGGATCAGACAGATTCATAAGGCCAAATTCTATAAGACCTACAAAGAAGAAATGGTACTTATTCTACAGAAATTATTCCATAACATCAAGCAGGAAGGAATCCTCCCTAACTCATTCTTCAAAGCCAGTATCACCTTGATATCAAGGGCAGGAAATGATACAACAACAACAAAAAAAGAAAACTACAGGCCAGTGACCCTTGTAAACATAAATTCCAAAATCCTCAACAAAATACTAGCAAACTGAATTCAACATCATATTGAAAAGATAATTCACCATAATCAAATGGGTTTCATCTCAGGGATGCAAGATGGTTTAACATGAGCCAATCAATCAACTTGATTTACCACATGAACAGAAGCAAAAACAAAGATCATATGATCATCTCAATAGATGCAGAAAAAGCATTTGATAACAGCTAGTCCCCTTACATGATAAAAACCACAAACTAGGCATAGAGGGAATATATTTCAAAATAATAAAATAAAATTACATAAATTGCAAAAGCCACAGCCAACCTCATACTGAAGGGGGAAAAGTTTAAAGCATTCCCCCTAAGAAATGGAAGAAGACAAGAGTGCCCAATGTCACCACTTCTATTCAACATACTGCTAGAAGTTCTAACCTGAGCAATCAGGCATGAGTAAGAAATAAAGGGTATCCATATTGGGAAAGAGTAGATCAAACTATCCCTATTTGGTGATGATATTATCTTGTATTTAGAAAACTCTAAAGACTCCACCAAAAGACTCCTAGAATTGATACATAAATTCAGCAGTCTTAGGTTATAAAATCAATGTACACAAATCAGTAACATTTCTATAGACTTGTAACAGTCAAGCAGAGATTCAAATCAATTACTCAACAGTATAATAACTAAAAAAGAAAATAAGATACCCAAGTATATACTTAACCAAGGAGCTGAAAGAAGTCTACAAGGAGAACTACAAAACACTGATGAAAGGAATTATAAATGACGCAAAGAAATAGAAAAAACATCCCGTGCTAATGGATTGGTAGAATCAACATCTTTAAAATTCTCATACTGCCCACAGCGATTTACAGATGCAATGCAATCCCCATTAAAATGTTGGCATCATAATTCACAGATCTAGAAAAATTAATTCAGTATTTCATTTGAAACCAAAATGAGTCCTAATAGCCAAAGCAATCATAAACACTAAGAACAAATCTGGCCTTCAAATTATATTACAAAGCTATAGTAACCAAAACAGCGTGGGCTGGTTTAAAATTAGAGACATAGAACAATGGAACAGAATAGAAAATCTAGAAATAAAACCATCAACCTACAACCAACTAATTTTCAACAAAGCAAATAACATACATTGGGGACAGGAAACCCTATTTAATACATAGTACTGGGAAAACTTTATAGCCACATGCAGAAGAATGAAATAGGATCCATATATCTCACCATATACAACAATTAATTAAATATGGATAAAATACTTAGATGTAAGGCATGATACCATAAATATTCTGGAAAGAAATGTAGGGGAAATTCTTCCAGACATCTGCTGGAGCAAGGAAATTATAACTAAGACCCCAAAGCTATATATAGTAGCAACAAAAATAAATAAATGGTATTAACTAAACTATAAAGCTCTTGTACAGCAAAGGAAATAACCCACAGAGTAAATAGGCAGCCTACAGAATGGGAGTAAATATTAACAAACTATGCATTTGATAAAAGTCTACTATCTAGAAACTACAATGAACTCAAATCAGCAAGAAAAAAAATATTGAAAATTGGGCAAAAGACCAGAATAGAAGTTTATGAAAAGAAGATAGACAAATGGTCAACAAACATATGAAAAAATGCTCAACATCACTAATCATCAGGAAAATACAAATTAAAAGTGCAATGGACCACCTTACCCCTGTCAGAATAGTCATTATTTAAAAGTCAATATCCAATAGATACTGGCATGGATGCAGAGAGAAAGGAATGCTTATACATTGTTGGTGGGACTGCAAATTAGTACCTCTATTGAAAACTGTATGGAGATTTCTCACAGAAATAAACGTAGACTTACCATTTCATCCAGCAGTCTCACTACTGGGTATGTACCCAAGAGCAAAGAAGTCATTTTATCAAAAAAGACACCTGGACTCCAATGTTTATCACAGCACAATTCACAGTTGCAAAGATGTGTAGTCAACCCAAGTGGTCCTCAATTCGTGAGTGGATTAAGAAAATGTTTTGTGTGTGTGTGTGTATACATAATTATGCACACATACATACACATACTGATAAACAGAACCTACAACAATCTCCATATCTTGTTTGTGTGTATGTAGTGTGTGTATGTGTGTGTGTTTGTGTGTGTATATATGTGTGTGTGTGCGTATATGTGTGTGTGTGTGTATGTGTGTGTGTGTGTGTATCATGGAGTACTACTTAACCATAAAAAGGAATGAATATCTTTTGCAGCATCTTTGTGGAACTGAGGACCCTTTCCTAAGGAATGGAAAAACAAACACCACATGTTCTCTCTAATAATTGGGAGCTAAACAATGAGTACACATGGGCACACAGAGATGTAAAGGTCATTGTAATCCAAGAAATGGGGAGGGAGGGAAGGACTGAGGGATTAAAACTTATCAGGTACAATAAACACTATTCTGGTGATGGGCACACTACAAGCCTTGACTGAAGCATTATACAATGCTTCCATGTCACAAAAATATTTATATCACCTCAATATTTTGATATAAAAAAGTAAAATAAATTGGCCTTAAAAGGAATCACAGAAGGTAACATTTGAATAAAGAACTGAAGCAAGTGAGGGAGCTAACCATGCTGATATCTGATGGAAGATCATTGTAGTCAGATAAAATAGTAAATGTAAGGGTCTTGATTTTGAGATGTAGCTGAGGCAGAGGAAATGAATGGGCGTGTCTTAGAAGTTGCAATTTGAGAGGTAAAGTGGCCCAGGTCATGTAAGACTCTATTAGCTATTTTAAGGATTTAAAACAGAAGCCACTGGGAAAATGGGAAGCCAACCATGATGAGATGTGGAGATGAGAAGCCATTGGAAAGTTCTGAATATTAAAGAGACATAACTTGATATATTTCTTAAGGGATCACTCTGAATACTGATTAAGCATGAATGAAGGGAAGCAAGGACTGAAACAGAAAGAACTGTCAGAACACAACAATTGCAGTAATGTTATGTGAGACTATAGTGGTTTGGCCCAGGGTGACAGAAATGGAAGTGGTGAAAAGTGGCCTGATTTTGGATGTATGTTTAAGGTAGAGACAAAAGAGTTTGTTGATGGACATTTTATTTAGTGTAAGAGGAAGACAGGGGTCAAGATCGACTCCAAAAGTTTGTGTTCTGAGCATTTGGAAGGATGACATTGCTATTACCTAACTTGAAAATTCTCTAGAAAGAGCATTAAGGTAGGGGAGATGATCATGTAAATTTTGATATACATATTAGACATTCAGTAAAACATGTTAACAGTAGAATATACAGCCTGAAGATATCAATTTGTGAATAATAAGCTTGTAGATGATGTTTAAAGCCATGAAATTAGACAAAATCACCAAAGGAGTGATTAAAGAGAAAAAAAAGAAGAGGCTCAAGGACTTAGCCCTCAGGCATTCCAAGATAGGTTTGGGAGATGAAGAAGAACTTCTGAAGGAAGCTCAGAAGGAGCAGTAAATGAAATAGGAAGAAAACTAACAGAAGAGCTGTCCTGTGAAGTACTTTAAGAAGGAGGGCATGATTAACTGCTTCAAAACCTACCAAGAAATCAAGTAAGATTGAGCCTGAGAATTGACCTTTGTATTTAGAAATGTGAATAATTTCCATCATTATAAAAGTATAAGAATAGTGTTTGTGGACAGATGTGAACAAAAGCTTAATTGAAATAAGTTTGAGAGAGAATCAAGCAAATAACTTTTTCAAGGAGTTTTTCTACAAAGGGTTAGGAGAGCAGTGGTGTGATAGTTGGGGGGCATATGATCAAGAAAAAGTCCTTTTTAATATGTGAAAATTTTAGAAGCAAGACAAGAGGGCAACAGGTAGAATTGTGGAGATGGAGTTTGAAACATTGAGAATTCCAAAGGCATTGCTTCATATATGCTACATATATGCCATGTATGGCTCATGTATGCTTTCCCAAATTATAATTCAGAGAATGTTCTCATAAGTTTCAAGAAAAAGACAAGCTAAGATAACTAGGTTTCAAACATGGCTATGTATTAATATAAGGTCCAGTGATTCATATCTCATAATTTGACAGTCATATCATAAGAAACAACTCTATATAAGAACATACAAGAGTCTTTATAAGAATATGCAGGAGGTACCAAGGAGAGAAAAATTGTAACACCCTTTATCCTTCTATAATCCCAAATACAGACCATAACTACTTCCTCACACTACTCCTACCATGTATACCCTGAAGAAAGATAGAAGGGAGAAGGCACACTAAAAAACAGGTAGATAGATAATCATTTGGAAGTAGGGTGACAGAACTGAAATCAACAAAATATTTATCTTGGCTTTATTTCCTCTTACTTCAAACCAGGGCACAGAGGGCAGTACCAGAAGTTTCTGGAATAGTAAGCAGAAGAGAGAGTGGAGATGCACATGCACATATGACCTAAAGGGCAAGCTGCTGCCCATTAGGTTGTGAGTGCTTGGTAATGATTATATCATAGCTGATACATCTGCAACCTTCAGGGACCAAGGGACTAGCAGTCAGTGTTCATGTCATGGTTATCATCATAATAAGAAGGCAGCCAAACTAATTACTCTAAGTGATGGATGAGATGTGTTTAGAAACAACTTGTTGAAATTGGTCTGATGAAAATTCTTACTGATTTTGTGATAAAAGAAAAAATGCTAGCATCTTAAATGTTCACAGTAGTCCTGGAAACTGTGGGACTGTTCTTTGGAAAACACTTACAAATATTTCTAGGAAACATTTCCCTGTTAAGATTCCATGTGCCAATTCTAGCACAACATTATGGCTACTGGATTGGGTAACTTCTTCTAATTTAATGAACAGGAGCTGTGAACAAATTTAAGACTAATGTATTAAACACTATTTTAATCCAAAAATAATTTTATTTCATCATCATTCCCTTCAAATAGGGTTGAAAAATAAATCTTCAAACAATAGCACCTAAATCTGCTGCCGGCATAGAAACATGCCTATAGAGTTTTAAATGGAAAAAATAATTTTGTGCTCTGACACTTTTGAGTGACAATTAAAAGATTCAGTTCACTCCTTCAGGGTTAGAAAATGAGTTTTGCCCTCACAAACTTTATTTATTTTACTTTGTAAAATAAATATACATGCCCTGGCTAGAATGTGATGCATAACAAATAGTGTTTTTGTTGTTATTATTGTTCTTGTTCAAAGCACAACACTTTAATGAAACATGTTATTTGAGACCCCAATCAATGGAACTGAATTTGCTTTTACAAGGTGCATGCCTCTTTACAATTGCTGGACTGCAATGATATGCAAAACAGTACTTGTAATTATAACACTTTCCCATTTTCATTTTCTCCTTGATGATTTATTTTGATTGATAATAGCCATACTTCAGTCTAATGAGGATTTCCCTTTTCCCTTACTGTTATTTAATGGAGATTTCCTTCACACCAATGGCTGAATTACAGAGGTGAGGGCAAAATAACAGCTCAAAAACAATCAGCCAGTAAAGGAGACTTATTTATATTCACATTACACAGAAGGTACCTTCAAGTCACTGGAGACCTACTTTAAGTTTCTCCATTGTTTTTATACCCCCTTGATAAACAAACAACTTAAAGCTGAATGAGGCTCTAAGAATATTTAGGAGTTATTCATTTTTTTAACATAAGTTGGTTGTACTCCTGAGGTCTGAGGTATATCTAACTACACTTTCCCCTTTCTGATTTGTCCTTACATGCGGGGTTAGCATTCCACCTTGTGAGAATTTCATGAGGTGTTTTTGAAAAAATTTCCATATATCTACATTTTAGGGTTATTTTTCCTCCTATGCTAAATCTTTACTCTCAATTTATATTACTCTAGATCATTTTTACCATGCATATAAGAATGTTTTACTATGATGATTCATGAAAGAAGAACAAAGTTGTTCTTTTTGTTATTGTTATTGCAAATGGTTAAATTCTGGAGGCTTCTCAGTGGTTTCAGTAATGGGAAAGGACAGTAGCTCCCAAAAGGTAGTTTTATCTTCCTCCCGAAAGGAGAGAATCACCCTTGTCTCTGATGGATATTTTTGTGTGGCTTTCCAGCTTCAGGTATTTAATTATAGGTTAGAACTTTAAGGGATGATTGAGTATTAGGATTGTGTTTCGTTTGCATGGATAACACAAGTAAATTTACCCTAATGTTTAGTTTGCAACAATCTCTTGAAACCTACTGAAGACCAAAAGGTTACATCTGGTATCACCTATTCTTTTAATACCTAAAACAATAGTTGAAGCCTATTTCAAATGTTATGTATAATTTGGAAAACATACCCTTGCCTTTTAATTATCTTCAATGAAAATGTTCAAAATGATTGTGTTTATTCAAAAGGTATAAAAAACAGTCTACCATTTATTAATCCCTAAATAGCAAAGTATATCTCTATTCTGGTTCTTCTAAATCAATTTGAACAGGGTAAAAGATATTCCCAAATATACAACATTAAAGGGAGATAAGGAGAAAAAAGACAGTTAAATACTACATATTTGTGTGTAAATGCCTTGCTTGTATATAAAGATACTACAGTATAAGAGTTAACCTTGGCTGGATGCTGTGGCTCATGCCTGTAATCCTAGCACTCTGGGAGGCCAAGGTGGGAGGATTGCTCAAGGTCAGGAGTTCAAAGACAGCCTGAGCAAGAGTGAGACCCCATCTCTACTAAAAAATAGAAAGAAATTAATTGGCCAATTAAAATGTAAAAAATTAGCCGGGCATGGTGGTGCATGCCTGTAGTCCCAGCTACTCGGGAAGATGAGGCAGAAGGATCACTTGAACCCAGGAGTTTGAGGTTGTTGTGAGTTAGGCTGATGCCACGGCACTCTAGCCCAGGCAACAGAGTGAGACTCTGTCTCAAAAAAAAAAAAAAAGTTAACCTTTATTCTGCATATAAAATATGATGCCAAAAGGACTCATAAAGCTACCATTTTCTTCAGGTACTAGAATAGATGTCACCAAGTTCCCAAATGACATACAATTTGACGAAAGTTAGAGGGGTGGAATCAACCAAAGGAAAATATAACACGAAATAATTGAATTTAATTGAATAATTAAATTTTGGATAACAGTTCAGATGCTACAAAAATTCTTTCATTTTTCATAGAGAAAAAGCATTTCATATGTGTTCTATATTTCTTGGTAGAAATGAAGAGGGTAGTTTTAAGTTTTATATGCACTTGACTATCATACATGCATATTCACACATAAAGTTTGGCCATTAAAATGGAATTAGACAATCAATTCAATTTGAAAACATGTCAGCTCTATGGGATAATTGATTTGGTTTCTTTTTTTTTTTTTTTTGAATTCACTAATGTTTTATACCAAAACGGTTCAATAGAAAGGATCAATATAGTTGTATGTATAAACATAGCCCCAGTTGTATTCCATGATGACTAGTCTTTTTTGAAAGTGTAGCATTTAAAATTAAATTATTTTGGTTCTACATAATAAAGAACAAGTATATAAGAGTTTGGTATTCACAAATATTTAATTAAGTTTTCACAATGTTAAAAAATGAATTGAAGAATAACTCCAGTTTAAGTTATAAATACAACTGACCCATGAACAATACAGGAGTTAGGAGGGCCAACCCCCCCACACAATATAACTTTTAATTCCCACAAAAGTAAACTTCTAATAGCCTACTGTTCACCAGAAGCCTTACTGACAATAATCAATTAACACATATTCTGTATGTTATATGTGATATATACCATCGTCTTAGAATAAAGTAAGCTAGAGAAAAGAAAATGTCATTAAGCAAATCATAAGAAAGATAAAATATATTTATTCATTAAGTGGAAGTGGGCCACCATAAAGATCTTCATCCTCACCTTGATGTTGAGTAGGCTGAGGAGGAGGTAGGAAAGAAGGGGTTGGTCTTGCTGTCTCTGGGATGGCAGAAATAGAAGTAAATTTACATCTGAGTGGACCCACGCAATTTAAATCCATGTTGTTCAAGAGTCAACTGTAATATGTCCTACTAAGGACAAAAAACACTTTGGTAATTAACTCTCAGAGAACAAGAACACAACTCACACCAAGAATAGAGAGCTCTTCAAGAAATGTTCTTAAGTAATGCTAGGAGAATCACACATTTTCTTTTCCACCTATATAAATCTGTTCATTTTGGAATTAGGAAATAGGGATTTGATCAGGGGTGAATCAGTACCTCAAAATCTCATTCTCGCTGATTTTCTGATCACTAGATATGTCCACATTATTTAACAATCCCAGTCAAACCACAGAATGGATGTTATCCTGTTGAGTGTTCTTTCCTTAAATTAGGAATCATGGGAAGTTTCCAAACATTTAGAGTCTAGGGACCTATCTACCTTTATACTTCTGTGTTCCTTTTTTTTTTAACCTTTTGAGATTTTTATTGATAAGCTACAAGAAAGAAAGAAAGAAAGAAAGAAAGAAAGAAAGAAAGAAAGAAAGAAAGAAAGAAAGAAAGAAAGAAAGAAAGAAGAAAGAGAGAAAGAAAGAAAAAAGAAAGAAAGAGAGAGAGAGAGAAAGAAAGAAAGAAAGAAAGAAAGAAAGAAAGAAAGAAAGAAGAAAGAGAGAAAGAAAGAAAAAAGAAAGAAAGAAAGAAAGAAAGAGAGAGAGAGAGAGAGAGAGAAAGAAAGAAAGAAAGAAGAAAGAAAGAAAGAAAGAAAGAAAGAAAGAAAGAAAGAAAGAAAGAAAGAAAGAAAGAAAGAAAGAAAGAAAGAAAGAAAGAAAAGAAAGGGGAAAAAGGCACACACTGCCATTATTAAATACTTTTCCCCCCTGGTGTTCTACCTCAGCTTTGTCACAAAAACTTAGGAGTTCAGTTTGTCTGTGTATTTGTAAAGTTTTACAATTACAGCTTCTATTTTGATGGGTAGAATATTGCTGCTACTTCAGGCACAATTACAAATTGTGTATACCATAACCAGTTCTAAGTACATTATCTGCCCTATAAACTTCTTTTTTTAAAATAATTTTTATTACTTCATATTATGAGGGTACAGATATTGTTAGGGTTACATATCTTGCCCCTGCCCCCTCCGCCACCCCACTATGCCAGAGCTTCTAGCGTGTCCAGCCTCCAGATGGTGCGCACCACACCTACCCTGTAAGTACATACCCTTCCCCTCCTCCTCCCTTCCCCCTGCCCACTTCCCAATAACAGATTTTTTTTCAGACATTTTGGTTACAATGTATATCTTTACCTCTCCCTAAAAAGTGATAGAGGTAATCCCTTCCCCACCCCACAATGCTCGCCACTTCTTAAGATGTGGGTCTCCCCCCAAATCCCTGTTGAACACTACCATTTTTTGAGCACCATGGTTTTAGTCAGTCAGTACCAATTTGATGGTGAGTAGATATGTAGCCCATTTTCCAGATCTTGTGTCCTCTTGCTTTGTATTACAGGGTTAAGCTTAATCCAAGATAGCATAAACAGTGCTAGCTCACTGTTGTTTCTTAGGATTGAGTAATATTTCATTGTGGCAATATACTACATTTTAGTTATCCACTCATGAATTGATGGGCACTTGGGTAGTTTCCATGCCCTTGCAATAGTGAATTGTGCTGCCATAAACATTCGGGTGCAGATGTCTTTATAATAGACTTATGTGTGTTCTAAGCCTTAATGTGTGCTTTCTAGGCAGCCCGAGCCTGCTTTAATTGTTCTTATGGCTTCCCATCCTGTGAAATTTAGAAAACAAGCTACAAATATTTACTAAATGTCTACTGTGTGGAGGGCAAAATGGTAGCTTCTGCAGAGTAAAAAGAGAACAATAAGTAGGTAGCAGTCCCCACCCTCAAATAATTTAATGTCTAATTGGGGATTTAAGACATTAACATTTTAAAATGTATTTACTGATAAAAGCTATAAATAGCATTATAAAGAACATATTTTAGTAGATAGTACAAGATTCCATATGTTTGATCGGAAAATATACTCTGAATAAGATTTCAGAGATGTGGAAAATTATTGTGGGCTGAGGTAGTCAGAAAAAACTTTACTGGAGAATATTCATTTAAGATCTTAAAGTGGATATAATAATATTTTAGATGTGTGTTGAAGAAAAATTATAGAAATGAGACTTATGAGTAGTAGATGACAGGAATTCAAACAGTTGGACTACAGGTGAAATTTTTATAGTGAAATATTTGTGTATAAAGCACGAAAGTTGGGTAAATCTATGGGGGTCCTTGAGGGCCTATTGGTTTGTTTACAGGGGATGACATTGACTTTGGACAATTTATTCCAGGATTAATGTCCAATATGGAATTGTCTAGGAAAAGACTAAAACTACAGACTCCAGTTAAGGAAGCTATTTTTAACTATCCAAGTATGAGGTGGTTGGAGCAAGAGATATTTTAAAGGAAGTGTTTAGAAAACCTGTTTATGGATTAGATATGAAAGAGAAACAAGAGGGAAAAGAGTCAAAGTGATTAGGAAGATTCAAGTCTTGGTAAGAGATGGTGAAAATGACAAAAATAAGAATCACAACATGAAGTCGTATTTGGATGAGGCCTGTGGCTAGAAGAAAAGTAGCCTGAATAAAGTGGTAGGCCTACTTTCTCAATAGTATGTCATGATGGGCTATCCCAGTGAAAGTGTCCATTAGGAAGTGGGAGGTGCAACAATGGAGCTAAAAGTAATTGCTAAAAACACAGATTAGAGAAGACTTTACTTTTTAACTCTTTATCTTTCAAACAAAAATGGTACTATACTTTTGCTTTCTTCAAAAGTTTGGGCATCTTTAAGAGACAGAATAATGATTCATGTTTATGTGATGTTTAATAGGTTTTAATATTTTGACTGTCATATAACATAATTGACAAAAGACAGCTGAGGAACAGGCAGTTGGTGAAGGTTTTACATTTCATATGATAACTGTATTCTTTTGTGAAAATTATTGGAAACTGCTAGTAAATTTTTATTGATATATGATATTTGTACATTTTAGTGTGGTATATGTGATATTTTGTAACATCCTTAAAATATATAATGATCATTTCAGGGTATTTAGGGTATCTCAAGTATTTTTCTTATTTCTATGTGTTGGGAACATTTCAAGTCCTCTTTTCTAGCTATTTAGAAGTATGTAATACATTGTTGCTAACTGCAGTTATCCTACTATGCTATTGAATGTTGGAACTTATTTCTCCTATCTAACTGTATGTTTGTACCCGTTAACCAGCTTCTTTTTACCCCTCCTTCCCTACACGCACACATTCCCTTCTCATTTTACTCCCTAACTCCATGAGATCAACTTTTTAGGCTCCCACATATGAATGAGAACATGTGATATTTGTCTTTCTGTGCTTGGCTTAGCTTATTTTACTTAACATAATGACCTTCAGTTCTATCCATGTTGTTGCAAATTACAGAATTTCATTTTTTTATGCCCAAGTAGTATCCCATTGTGTACATATACCATATTTTCTTTGTCCATTTATCTGTTGATAAACACTTAGTTTTATTCCATATCTTGGCTATTGTCAATAGTGCTACAATAAACATGGGGGTGCAGGTATCACTTTGATCTACTGATTTTCTTTCCTTTGGATAAATATCCTGAAGTGGGATTGCTGGATCATATGGTGGTTCTAATTTTAGTTTTTGAGAAATCTCCATACTGTTTTCCATAATGGCTGTACTAATTTATATTCCCACCAGTAGTGTATAAGAGTTCCCTTTTCTCCACATCCTCACCAGCATCTGCTACCTTTTCTCTTTGTGATAATAACAATTCTAACTGGGGTGAGATATCTCATTGTGGTTTTGATTTCCATTTCTTTGATGATTAATGATGTTGATCATTTTTGTATATATATATGTCATCCATTTGCATGTCTTCTTTTGAGGAGTGACTATTCAGAACATTTGACTATTTTTTAATGGGATTATTTATTTTTCTTTTGAATTGTTTGAGTTCCTCACATGTTCTGAATATTAGTCCCTTGTCAGATGAATAGTTTGCAAGTATTTCCTCCCATTACACAGGTTGTCTCTATATTGATTGTTTGCTAGTAAATTTTGAAGAAAGATGCTAAGTAACAAAACTCATATGTGGGAGCTAAATATTAAAACAATTGATCTCAGAGTCAGAGAGTAGAACCAATGGTTACCAGAGGTTGGGAACAGGGATAAAGTGAGGATGGTTAATGGGTGCAAAAATATAACTAGATAGTTAGATAGAATGAACAATGTTTGACAGCACAACCAAATGACTGTCAACAATACCTTATGGTATAATTTAAGATAACTAAAAGAGTACAATTAAAATGTTCCTAACATAAAGAAATGATAAATGTTTGAGGTGATGGCTACCCCAATTACCTTGAATTGGTGAATACACATTCATTCCTATATCAAACATCACATGTACCCTGAGATACATAGAATACCCACTTTAGGATAAAACAAGTATATAGGAAGTGTCCTTTTATTCCACCTTGAGTGGTGGAGAAAAGAATGTACATATATATCACAAACACTTTTTATTCACAAACATGGAAATGGACCTTCTGAAAACTGAGTAGAAGCCAACATACAATAATGAGGAGCTTAATTCTTAATTAATTCCTAAGATTTCTTAAAAAATTGAAAAACTGTAAAACAAATATTTCCAAATTTCAACAATTAAAATTCAGAATTTAGGATTTGATTTTCTTTGCTTCTAACTTAAACCCTAATATTCTCTACCTTGAGGGCTTCTTTTCCCACTGTGGCTCATTTGAACATTACAAAAACATATATAGCACATTGAGCATGTAAAACACCATTTTTCTTTGCTAAATTATAGTAATCAAACAATGCCTTGTGCAGAAAGAGTAAAACATATGCTGAAGGGAAAATACATTTTCTGGCTTCATTTTGGAAAACATTGTAATATGGCAAATTGGCAACCAGATTATTCATTATCATACTAGCACATGGATTGCATTGTATTTTAATCCTTTTTTAAATTTCAAGAGCAAGACCTATGGAAAATCAAGGAAATTAAAAGAATTTGAGCTCTGATATATAAGAAGACACATTCTCATTCTTAAAATTATTTAAACAGTTGCAGTGGAAAACCATTGCCTTTATAAAGCTTTTAAGATGTTTACAGCAATACATTTTCTCCTGTGATTGAATTTTTCAAAGAATAAAAATACCATGGAGAAATATGTTTTCTACCAGTTTTATGGCTCCATAGCTGCATTCTCTACAAATCTTTTGTCTGCTTGGACACAAACAATTTTGCAAAAAGACATCATGCCATTTGAACAGGGTATGCAGTTTTGAAAAGGTATGCAAGGTGCTAATGGGAATGTCAGTATCATAAGAGTGATGCAGTTTTAATGCTACTCTTTTATTAAAGTAGACCCGAGTAATTGTTCTTATTTTATATCTCTATTTTATTAGGAGTATTTTACATCTCTGGCAATATTACCACATCATTATTTTGTGTACACTTCTGGTTTCAGTGGTGATGTGGGATATATTTAATACTATGTTCTAAAAATCTCATGACAAATTGAAATGTTATGATTTTAAAAAATAGCTTATATAGTTGTCATGGTATGTGTAGTATACATTTATTGAATTTTTCTATATATCATAATCCTTTGAGCAAAAAATAGTAAAGTCTAAATTTTCTGGCCCACACACATACTTTCTCATCATCTCTCAGATTATCTATTATTACATCAGAGATAAAGCAAACCTGATTGATTTCTTTTTATGCACCTCTATATTCTCTAGAGCCTAGAAACAGAAAAAGGCTGAGGTTCCAGAGTAGAAATGTTACCAAAAACTCGGTACTTATCTGTCTCTGAAGCCACAGCAGAAAAGTGGTTTGAGGAAAAGGAAAGAGGGTTTTATTACTTTGCCAGCAAAGGAGGAGGATGGAGACTACTGTCTGAAATGTCATCATCCTAATAATAATCACAAATACAGAGCTTTTAAAGGGTAGGTTATCAGCTACAGGCAGGCAATTGCTGTTCAACTATAGTTGATGATCCTGATCATCCCATCTCCCTGAAAACTGCCACCTAGGACCTCCATCCACTACGTTAGGGCTGAGCCATCTCCAGTAGCACAGAGAACCAAAGACATTACCCTGCCCATCTCAACCACTAGCCTGAGGCAGGGATGCTTGTTTTAATTCTCATAAAGGAGTGGAAGATGTTTTAAAGAGACAGAAAATATTTTTGCCCTTTTTACAAGCCATTCCCTCTGATACATATTCCCCACTATCAACATTTCCCTTCATCTTTATGGGAGGAGGGGTGACTATTCTGTTACAGAAAGAAGTTTATACAGAGCCTAGAATTTGATCCCAAAACTGCAAGAAAACCAAGAATTTCTGAAATAAACAGCATCAGAGACATATACAAGTTTCTTCTCCAGAAAACCAGCCTGGCTACTTCTGTATAAAAGGCTGCAAAGAGGAGAACATTTCTGAGTGCAGAGAAGTAATATAACAGTCTGCGTCACAAATTGGCAAACAAAAGGCAGGATGGGGAGTAGGGGTAAGGTAGAAAGAAAGCTGACGTTTTAAAGAGAGGTGTTTGGGATAGATTGAGGGGAGGGCATGTATTTCCAGCAATTAGCTAACCCTTCCAAGCGATAATGTTTTCTCACCCTGGTTTATCAGTTACATGGCCTCAGGGTTCCAATACAGTCCTGCTTTTAGCCTTACTGAGAGTTCAGTCATCTGGCTGACTGCAAAGGCTGTAAAGCAGATTTCTCATTTTGTTTCCCTGCCAGGAGTTGTGCAGTCTTTTCCATCAACCAGGGAAGAAACCTCTCTTCTTAATCTGGCACAAATCAGGAAGAGAAATTTACTGTGCTGACCTGGCAATTCAGGTGCCAACTTTAAAATCATTGCTTTTTTCTTCTTCTTCTTTGCTTAGTTAACATATCTGAATAGAGAAGGCCAGTGGAAGGTACAAAGGAGCAGATTATTAATGGAGCACCCTAAAGCAGTGGCTCTCAAACGTTATCTTGCATAAAAATGCCCTGGAGGCCTTTTAAAAACATGTACCACTCCTAGAGTTTCTGATTCACTATGTCTAGGGTATGGTTTGGCAATTTGAATTTCTAATAAGTGCCCAGTTGATGCTGATGTTGTTGGTGTGGGAATCACACTTCGAGAATTTTTGCTGCATTTTAAAAGATATTTAATATTGTTTCCTATCACAGTATCTTTTATAACTAGTTGTCTTTCAAATTTGAAGAAATCATTTCAAAATTAAACCCAATTTTAAGTATGTATCACCAAAAACTCAAGAAATTGCATAATATCAGAGGTACATCAACCAGGCTATTCTATAGATTTAGAGATTCTGAAAGCCAATTTACATTGCAGAAAACAATGTATAATGGGCCT
Source organism: Microcebus murinus (assembly GCF_040939455.1). Lineage (NCBI taxonomy): Eukaryota > Metazoa > Chordata > Mammalia > Primates > Cheirogaleidae > Microcebus > Microcebus murinus. The sequence continues at coordinate 16,676,759 of NC_134136.1, forward strand.
ATTTTTAACATAGAATAAGGAAACAAAATAGTAAAAATTGTGAGCCTACATGTTTCTTAAAGGCAAAATACTTTTCCAAGAATGAATTTTACATAAACAACTATTTAATAAAGAAAACAGAACTTCTGAGGATTAATCCTTAGACAATATTTACTTGTATCCAAAAAAAGGTGAAAAGGGGGTATTTGGGAAGGATTAAGATTAAAAATAAAAGATAATTCAACATTGCAATGATAATCTCATGGAAAACTTAGCAAGGACAGTCTATATAACAATTTAGAATTTGTCACCTCCTGTAAATTCTTTAAAAGAGAAATGTGTAGAAAAGTACAGGTTTGACATTTATCTCAATATGCTCACTAATAACTATGTGCAGTTACAGCTATTTATAATCTATACATATTCATAATATTTTTGATGTTACCAATAATATAAAATTGGGCATATTCTATTTCATTAGCTATCTCTCTCTGTCTCTGTCTCTCACATACAATCAGTGAGAATATATATGAGAATTTTTCAGGCAGCTAAAAGATTTAGGTACTGAGGCACAATATTTTTATGATAGAAAAATATTAAGGATTTTTCTAATAGGTAATTCTTGAAATGATAATTTCAACACTATTATAAACCTCATGGGTTCAAAATGACCTTATTCATCTAATTTATTTTACAAAGCTAAATTTTCTTTAAAATATATTTTACTTATTAAGGCAAAGCATTGTAATTGTCACATTTTTTTCTTGTCCTATGTAATGTAATGATAATAAAATATTGTTGCTTCTTCCCTGAAAGTCTATGAAGTTTTATCAAAGAAGTAGGCATCTATTAGCAATGTTGAATTCAACAACCTTCACCAAGTGCACAATCCTAGTTTTAGATCTTGTATATTGCCATGGGAGTTTATAACATCCAGTGAACAAGCTCTTTTTTGGGTAAAAAAAATAATGACATAATTAATAAGATATAGCCAAGGGGGTAAGGAGGGGTAAAAACCATCACTAGAAAACATTAATGTGCCATTTTGTTTTGTGTTTTAACACTGTCTCTTCCTCATCTCTATTTATAGTTTTTCTGTGGAGCTTGATTAAATTTTACTTTCTTCTATTTCAATATTCACATCTACCTTAATGACTTTTATCAGAAACACTTTTGAGTAACCAGCTGTGCATGGTATTGTGGCATACCACAATACCAATTAAAGTGAGTTCACAAACTTGTAATTTGAAGAGTTTGGTAGAGATTTCCTGTAATATTATTAATAGACAAATATTACTTGTCTATATGACAAAGAGAAACATTTTACCCAAAACATCTCAATTAGAAAGCTTTCAAAAATGTATGATGCTGTATAATGCAATTGAACTTGAATGGTTTTACAGGGGCTAACACCCCCCTTTTCGGATTTTAACTTTTTTCCCCAAAATCTGCATTCTTCTTATAGCACAATAAACATGACTGAATCTCTGTGTGTGTTGGGATGTTACATCCCTAAACTTCAATGACCTTATTTATAGAAAAGAAAGAAGTACCTTGGGGTATTTTTTTATGGGAAGTTTAAATTAGAAAACTAAAGTGGAAGTACCCAGCATGGTACTCAGCATAAAGTAGTCCCTTCAAAAAAGATTGGCTGAATCTGAAGCTATGCTAGCCTTCTACATATGTACAACTATTTTGAGTCTATATTGATTCCAGGCTTTACCCATGAACTTTCCTTTTGTAAAAAATTTCTTCTGGTAAATTTAATGAAAGATTTAGTTAGTGTGGCAACAATAAATTAAGGATTTATGTTTTACTAACAACCAGACAAAAACTAAACATAATTTTGTAAGTGAATGCTCTGAGATTAATTCCAAGGTAATTAGAAGACCTCAGGCTCTCAGTATTTGAGTCACATTTCTCCATAAGTTAAATTTAGGTTGAATCTTTTTTCCCATGGAGACTTGCAGGTTTAAGATAGGTGTGATTTCACTATGGTGCTCAAAGGGTGGTGGTGTTCACCAGGGATTCGGGGGTTGGGGGGGTAGTCCCACATCTGAAGGATGTGGTGAGCATTGTGGAGAGGAAGGGCATACCTCTAACCCTTGCTAGGGAGAGGCAAAGATATATAATGTAACCAAAATGTAAAAAAAAAAACAAAAAAAACATTTATTGGGTGTTGGGCAAGTGGGATGGGGAAGGAGGGGATGGATATATATATATATATATATATATATATATATATATATATATAGTGAATGTGATGCACACCATCTGGGGGATGGACGTGCTTAAAGCTATGACTCGAGGGGTGAGGGGAGGCAAGGGCAATGTATGAAACCTTAACATTTGTACCCCCACAATATGCTGAAAAAAAAAAAAGAAAAGAAAACAGGAAAAAAAATCTAAAATTTTCCCTGGCAAATTTGACCTTATTTTATTAATGTTGAAAATCCTTCACCCACTGTTACAAATATTTATGGGTCCATATGGAATGGCAGATGTTAAAGCCAAGACACTACAGACATTTTTCACTTTTGCTAATAACCCTAGTACTTGAGAATTTTTTTATTGTCTTCTGTCATAAGAGCTTTAGTTTGAAAGAAAAATCTAAAATTTTCACTGAATATAAGATTGTATCTGTGCTGAGACTGAGTCTATGCAGACGATGTAGAGTTTGATGCTTTTTTGAGCCTGCAAATATATACATAATGCATATTGACATATGTAAAATATATATTTATTAAACATGTTTAATATATTTTGAAGCTTGAAACAAAGAGAAAATTATTTGATCAGGTCCAACTTCCGGTGATATTTTAGATCACCATGATTTTCCCCTTTTACCTTTCCCTATCTGATACTATCGTTATATATACAGTCGTCCCTGCTTATCTGCAGTTTTGCTTTCTGGGGGTTTCAAGTACTATCAGTCAACTGTGGTCAGAAAATAGTAGGCTACAATAAGATATTTTGAGAGAACACGAGACTACATTCACACAACTTTTATTACAGCATATTATTATAATTATTCTATTTTATTATTGTTGTTAATTTCTTACTTTCCTAATTTGTAAATTAAATTTTAGCATAAATATATATGTATAAGAAAGATCATAGTACATATACTGTTCAGCACTATAGACTATTGAAGGCATCCACTGGGGTTCTTGAAACCTATACCTCACAGATAAGGTGAGACTACTGTCCTTGTAGCCAGTAATATTTCTTTAGCAGAAAAAACTTTTAAGATTTACTTGTACAAAGCCTTATAAAATTCAGCAATTAATATTAAATGCAGTTTTCTAACATTTTCTGTTTTTATGACTGTGTAAATATAATGAACTTGGGCCGGGCGTGGTGGTTCACATCTGTAATCCTAGCTCTCTGGGAGGCCGAGGTGGGTGGATTGCTTGAGGTCAGGAGTTCGAAACCAGCCTGAGCGAGACCCCGTCTCTACTAAAAGTAGAAAGAAATTAATTGACCAACTAAAAATATTTATACAAAACATTAGCTGGGCATGGTGGCACATGCCTGTAGTCCCAGCTACTGGGGAGGCTGAGGCAGTAGAATAGCTTGAGCCCAGGAGATTGAGGTAGCTGTGAGCTAGGCTGATGCCACGGCACTCACTCTAGCCTGGGCAACAAACTGAGACTCTGTCTCTAAATAAATTAATTAATTAATTAAAAAAATGAACTTAATAGCCTAGAAACCTTGTAATGTGAAGAAAGGAAAATAATGAGGAAATTAAGAACTAATATCTAATATCTTTCAATACTAATATCTTGCAATCAAACTTGAACAAATTACCCAAACTTTCTGCCCTAGATTCCAATTCTGTAAAATTGGTATATTTTTATGTTTCACTTATTTAGGATAACGTGCTTTAAGAATCAATATTATAACATTTGATTCCAATGAAGTTATTTTCAGTTTAATATCATATGTTAGCCATTTCAGCATTTTTCCTGTACCTGTCTTCATATTTGTTTTGGATGACCTGAAAGAACATGTCTCCATCACCCAAACAACTGTATATATCCAGTTCCCTTAGAGATTGTAATTTTCCTAATCTCATTAGATTACTAGGGAAGATCACTTTGCTCACTGACTCTGTGTCCATTATCACTTTCCCTCCGTTATTAAGTTCTGATGTAGCATTTTTCAATTATGAATGTCTAAAATGCCATATTTTTTTGCCACAATGTCAAAATTACTGCCTATTCTTGGTCACTGACAAGGAATTACATCTTATCTTCAGTTAAAATAAATAAATGAAATAAAATAAATGAATTAACAGATGGTGAAATGTGCCATAGTTGAGCTATGGTTCTCGAGTACAGTCAGTATCACAGTTTCTTGGAAGAATTTACTAATAATCCATTATAATCATCTACCCATACCACTGTCTCTTACAGTCGGCATGTTTTAAGAAAAATTATCAGAGAGAAAAGGCAATACAGCATGCTATTCAAGTTTGGATATTGATGTGTATTGCTTTATTGCCTCACCTACAACTTCCCAGAAGGTACTTTTCTGACCCAGATACTTACAATAGTGTTATCTTTCTCTTTTTACCTAGAAAGTGGACTCTGTGATTAGCAAAACTCCAGTATTGATACCTCATAGCTTTTTTTTTTTTTTTTTTTTTTTTTTTTTTTTTTTTTTTTTTTTGAGACAGAGTCTCGCTTTCTTGCCCAGGCTAGAGTGAGTGCCATGGCGTCAGCCTAGCTCACAGCAACCTCAAACTCCTGGGCTCAAGCGATCCTCCTGCCTCAGCCTCCCGAGTAGCTGGGACTACAGGCACGAGCCACCATGCCCGGCTGATTTTTATATTATATATATTAGTTGGCCAATTAATTTCTTTCTATTTTTATGGTAGAGACGGGGTCTCGCTCAGGCTGGTTTTGAACTCCTGACCTTGAGCAATCCGCCCGCCTCGGCCTCCCAGAGTGCTAGGATTACAGACGTGAGCCACCGCGCCCGGCCCCTCATAGCTTTTTAAACTTTGTCAGCCCTTCAAATATTTGGAGCACATAGAAACTGCATTTTTTCAGGTCCCACATAATTATTTCTTATTTGCTTTTCAGTGGAATAAAATATGTTATAAAGAAAAATTTTGCTATTATGTCTTACCCTACTTAGACTTCACAAATATAGTATTGTGTATATTAAATGGTAGTAAATTTTACCAAAAAAGTGTGTTAATGGGGTGGAAATAGGGATGCATATTGCAATGTTAAATAGAATGGTCAGTATAGGTTTCACTAAGGTGACATTTGAGCTAAAAATGAAGATAGTGATCCCAAATTAAATGCATAAATCTCTGAAACATACCTTGTAAAACACTTTGTTAGTTCTAAATAATTGATTTGACCATTTTTTTTTTTTTTTTTTTTTTTGAGACAGAGTCTCACTTTGTTGCCCAGGCTAGAGTGAGTGCCGTTGACCATTTTTCTTATTAATCTTATTAAACTGTCTGCTGGTTAAGTATCCCTTATCCTAAACACTTGGGACCAGAGTGTTTCAGACTTTTTTATTTTTTTGGATTTTGGAATATTTGCATGTATATAATGACATATCTTGGGGATGGGAACTGAGTCTAAACATGAAATTCATTTCGTATACATCTTATATAAATAGTCTGAACATAAATTTATACAGTATTTATTTTATATCCGCATATTATGGGGGTACAGATTTTAAGGTTTCAATAAATGCCCATTTCCCCCCCTCCCCCCAAAAGTCTGAGTCTCCATCATGACCATCCCCCAGATGGTGCACATCTCACTCATTATGTATGTATATACCCGCCCCCCTCCCCCCTCCCACCTGCCCAATACCCTATTACTGTAGTACCTATGTGTCCACTTAGGTGCTACACAGTTAATACCAGTTTGCTGGAGAATATATCTGGTGCTTGTTTTTCCATTCTTGGGATACTTCACTTAGTAGTATGGGTTCCATCTCTAACCAGGAAAATATAAGATGTGCTATATCACCGTTGTTTCTTAGAGCTGAATAGTACTCCATGGTATACATATACCACATTTTATTAATCCATTCTTGGATTGATGGGCACTTGGGCTGTTTCCACAGCCTTGCAATTATGAATTGTGCTGCTATAAACATTCGAGTGCAGGTGTCTTTTTTGTAGAGTGTCATTGGATCATTTGGGTAGATGCCCAGCAATGGGATTGCTGGATCAAATGGTAGATTCACTTGTATCGCTTTAAGGTATCTCCATATTGCTTTCCACAGAGGTTGAACTAGTTTGCAGTCCCACAGCAGTGTAGGAGTGTTCCTCTCTCTCCACAACCACACCAGCATTTATTGTTTGGAGATTTTTTGATAAAGGCCATTCTCACTGGGGTTAAGTGATATCTCATTGTGGTTTTGATTTGCATTGCCCTGATGATTAGAGATGTTGAGCATTTTTTCATATGTTTGTTGGCCATGTTTCTGCCTTCTTTAGAAAAATTTCTGTTAAAGTCCTTTGCCCACTTTTTAATGGGGTTGTTTGATTTTTTCTTCCTGATTTTCGTGAGTTCTAAGTATATTCTAGTTATCAGTCCCTTATCGGATGCATAGGATGCAAAAATTTTCTCCCATTCTGTAGATTGTCTGTTTACTTTCATGACTACTTCTTTGCCTGTGCAGTAACTTTGTAGCTTCATCATGTCCCATTTATTTATTTTTGTTGCTGCTGTAATTGCCTTTGGGGACTTCTTCATGGACTCTTTGCCCAGGCCGATGTCTAGCAGAGTGTTTCCAACTTTTTCCTCTAGAGTTCTAATAGTTTCATACCTTAGGTTTAAGTCTGTTATCCAGCGTGAGTTGGTTTTTGTGAGAGGTGAAAGGTGTGGGTCCTGTTTTAGCCTTCTACAGGTGGCTATCCAGTTTTCCCAGCACCATTTATTGAAGAGGGATTCTTTCCCCCAGCGTTTGTTTTTGTCTGCTTTATCAAAGATTAGATGGCTATATAAGGATGGTTTTATATCAGGATTCTCACATCTGTTCCACTGGTCAATGTTCCTATTTTTGTGCCAATACCATATTGTTTTAATTACTACAGCTTTGTAGTATAGTTTGATATCTGGCATATTAATGCCTCCCATTTTGTTTCTGTTGCCTAGAATTGCTCTTGATATTCGGGGTCTTCTTTGGTTCCATACGAAGCGTAAAATTATTTTTTCTATATCTGTTAAGAATGCTGATGGGATTTTAATAGGTATTGCATTGAATCTGTAGATCAGTTTGAGTAGTATAGACATTTTGATGATATTGAGTCTGCCAATCTACGAGCATGGTATGGATTTCCATCTGTTTACATCCTCTGCTATTTCCTTCCTCAATGTTTCATAGTTCTCCCTGTAGAGATCTTTTACGTCCTTGCTTAAGTATATTCCTAGGTACTTTAATTTCTTTGTTGCTCTTGTGAAGGGAATTGAGTCTTTGATTTGGTTCTCAATTAGATTGTTGTTGGCGTATATGAATGCCTCTGATTTCTGTGTATTGATTTGTATCCTGAGACTTTACTAAATTCATTGATCAGTTCCAGGAGTTTCTTGGTTGAATATTTGGGGTTTTCTAGATACAATATCATATCATCAGCAAACAGTGAATGTTTGATCTCTTCTGCCCCTATTTGGATACCTTTGATTCCATTTTCCTGTCTGATTGCTGTAGCCAAGACTTCCAGCACTATGTTGAACAGAAGTGGAGATAGTGGGCAGCCTTGTCTGGTTCCAGTTCTAAGTGGGAATGATTTCAATTTTTCCCCATTAAGTATGATGTTGGCTATGTGTCTGTCATATATGGCTTGTATCATTTTTAGGTATGTCCCTTCTATACCTATTTTCTTAAGTGTTCATATCATGAAAGGGTGTTGAATTTTGTCAAAAGCTTTTTCTGCATCTATAGAAAGAATCATGTGGTCTTTGTTTTTGCTTCTGTTTATGTGGTGAATTGCATTTATAGATTTACGTATGTTGAACCATCCCTGCATCCCTGGGATGAAGCCCACTTGGTCATGGTGGATTATTTTTTTGATAAGTGTCTGGATTCGGTTAGCTAAGATTTTGTTGAAAATTTTTGCATCTATATTCATTAGGGATATTGGTCTGTAGTTTTCTTTTTTTGTTGCATCCTTTCCTAGTTTGGGTATCAGAGTAATATCCGCTTCATAAAAGGTGTCAGGGAGGTTTCCGTTCTTCTCGATGTTGTGGAATAGTTTCTGCAAGATAGTTCTTCTTTGTAAGTGTGGTAAAATTCGGGTGTGAAGCCATCTGGACTGGGACTTTTCTTTTTAGGGAGATTTTTAATTGCTGTTTCTATTTCAGCTGTTGAGATTGGTCTGTTCAGGGAATCTATTTCTTCCTGGTTGAGCCTAGGGAGGCTGTGTGTTTCTAGAAATTTGTCCATTTCCTCCACATTTTCCAGTTTGTGTGCATAAAGATTTTTGTAGTATTCAGAAATTGTATCTTGTATCTCTTTGGGATCAGTTGTGATATCTCCTTTTTTGTTCCTGATGGAGCTTATTAGAGATTTCTCTTTTCTGCTTTTCGTTAGCTTAGCCAATGGTGTGTCAATTTTGTTTATTCTTTCAAAGAACCAACTTTTTGTTTTATTAATATCCTGAATAGCTTCCCTGTTTTCAATTTAGTTTAGTTCTGATTTGATCTTGTTGATTTCACTTCTTCTGCTGGGTTTGGGGTTGGTCTGTTCTTCTTTTTCCAGCTCTGTGAGTCGTTTCATTAGATTGTCTATTTGTGATCTTCTTGACTTTTGGTTATAGGCATTTATGGAGATAAACTTTCCTCTCAGAACTGCTTTAGCTGTGTCCCAGAGGAGTTGATAACTTGTCTCTCCATTGTCGTTTTCTTCATAGAATTTTTTTATTTCCGTCTTGATTTCTTCATTTACGTAGTAATCATTTAGTAGGAGGTTGTTTAATTTCCACGTTTTTGTGTAGAAATATGAGTTTCTCTTAGGGTTGATTTCTAGTTTTATTCCACTGTGATCTGAGAAGGTACATGGTATGATTTCTATTTTTTTAAATTTCTTGAGATTTTCTTTTTGTCCTAGGATATGGTCAATGTTAGAGAATGTCCCGTGAGCTGATGAGAAGCAGGTATATTCAGTGGATTTTGGGTAGAATGTTCTGTAAATGTCAGTCAGACCCAATTGTTCTAGAGTTTTGCTTAAGTCCATTATTTCTTTATTAATTTTCTGTTTGGAGGATCTGTCATGCCGTCAGTGGGCCGTTGAAATCTCCAGTGATTATGGAGCTGCTATTAATCCATTTGCTTTGCTCCAGTAAGGTTTGCTTTATGAATCTGGGTGCACCTAAGTTGGGTGCATATATATTTAAAATTGTTGTCTCTTCTTGATGAACTGTGCCCTTCACCATTATATAATGACCCTCTTTGTCTTTCACTACTTTTGTTAGTTTAAAAACTGAATCGTCTGAAATTAGAACTGCCACACCAGCCTTCTTTTGGCTTCTATTTGCTTGGAATATTGCTCTCCACCCTTTTATTTTTAGTCTATATGCATCCTTGCAGGTTAGATGTGTTTCCTGAAGACAGCATATACTTGGCCTGTATTTTCTTATCCATTCAGCCAGCCTATGTCTCTTGAGTGGAGAGTTTAAGCCATTCACATTTATTGAGAGAACTGATAGGTAAGGTAGATTAGTGTTCATTCTGTTGGGTTGGATGTTGTTGCTATGAGTTCTGTCTTGAGCCATTGTAATATCTGGCCTTTAATATCCTTGGGTTTTGGTTGTTTTTATATTCGTGGGTTATTATTATGATGTTCCATATGTAGCGCTGTTTTAAGTACTTTTTGTAGAGCTGGTCTTGTCTTGGTGAATTCTGTGAGCCTTTGCTTGTCTGAGAATGTTTTTATTTCTCCTTCATATACGAAGCTTAGTTTTCTAGGGAATAATATTCTAGGCTGGGCATTATTTTGTTTCAAAAGAGTGAGAATGGGGCCCCAGTCTCTCCTTGCTTGTAAGGTCTCATTTGAGAAGTCTGATGTTATTCGAATTGGCTTTCCCTTGTATGTTACTTGCTTCTTTTGTCTTACAGCTCTTAGAAGGGCCTCTTTAGTTGATACTTTGGTCAATCTGATGACTGCATGTCGTGACGTCTTCCTGTTTGCATTGAATCTGCCAGGGGTCCTCTGAGCTTCTTGAACTTGTATATCAAGATTTTGAGCAAGGCCTGGGAAGTTTTCCTCTATTATATATTCAAACAGCTTGTCCAACCCTTGAGTGTTGTCTTCTTCCCTTTCTTGTAAGCCTATAACCCTCACATTAGGTTTGTTCACATAATCCCACAGCTCTTGTAGGCTTTGCTCTTTTCTCTTGTTTCTCTGCTCTATTTCTGTGACTGATTTATTTAATTGGAGGATGTTATCTTCAACTCTGAGATTCTTTCTTCTGTTTGATCTACCCTGTTCTTGAGACTTTCTACTGTATTTTGTAGTTCTTGAATTGATTCTTCTTTTCCAGGAGTTCGGTTACACTTTTATTCATTGTGTCTATTTCTTTTCCCATATCCTGTAGGCTTTTTGTGGTTTCTTTATGTTGGTTATTGAGTTGTTGTTTCAGCTGGGTGAGTGTTCTTATGATCCACATACAAAATTCCTGTTCTGTCATATTGGTTTCCTGATTTTGGTTGGTGTCCGTTTCTAGGGGGCTGGTGCTCCTCTTTGGAGGTGTGTTTTCCGTTTGGTTCTTCATATTTCCTGAGTTCTTTCGCTGATTTCTTCCCATGTCGATCAGTTGTTGTTTCTTTCCTTAAGTTATTGTTTGGGTATTCACACACCTTGTTTAGTTTCTGAGGCGTTAGGTGGTGTCTGTGGGTGAAATTGGACCACTCCCTGTATATTGAGTCAGTGGGTGCTGTGAAAAGGCTGTGCAGGATGTCGTACCTGTCAGTAGGTGGCGTTTGCTTGGAGGAACAGGCTATGCTGTGGATTTTGTGTAAGCCTGCCCTCAGGCCGTTAGCCGGGGTCAAAGGTCTGGTCTCTGCTTCCAGGGAAAGCTGTCAGGGCAGGGCTGGAATGGACCCGCTCAACCAGAAAGTCTGGGTGTGGGGGCGGGGCTGTCTGAGACTGGCAGTCTGCAGCGGGCCTCGTTTCTTTCCACCCTCCCCAACTCCGCAGCTACTCCTGGGCCTCTGCCAGCAGGCCAGACCACAAGCCACCAGGCCTCCCGGGACTGTGATGCCAGCGGGGAGGTTCCCTACACAGGAACGCCACTTGGGTTGGGCGCATGGCCTCCTCCTGGGAGGAGGGTTGCCCTTTAGGATGCCAATCCGCCCCTGGAGGCACACACACCTCCGTAGGCTGTTCACGTATAACCTTTCTGTGCCCTGGGCAATGCTAGCCCTTGGTGCAGGGGATCTGGTCTGCAGGTCCGACCTCTGGGTCCCAGAGTTCAAACTGTATCCCCACCAGGGAGAGGATTTCTGGTCCCAATTCACCCACAGGGAGCCCAAGCTGGGTCTATGTCTCTCAGCCTCTGAGTCGGCACCGTTCTCCTGGGAACTCAGTGCCAGTAGCACCTGGGAGGGCGGGCGGGTAGGGAGCTCACAGTCTGAGTTCCCCTGAGTCAGCTATAGGGTCCTAAGAGGGAAAGTCCCGTTCCCTGGAGGTGCCTCCAGCTGGTGGCTGTATTGTCTCTCTGGGCAGCCGCAGGTAGGGTCAGAGGAGGGGAGGAGGAGGCAACATGGCGCCTGCCGCGCGGCTCGTGTCTGTGCACATGGAGGTGCCCGGAGGAAGTTGGGAACCTGGTGCCACGTCTGCTACAGGCTCACCGCTGGCTGGCGGCGGCGGTGGTCTCTGGGCTGGTGTCCGCAGGTCTCTCCACCTGCTGTGGAGCCCACCAGCAGTCCCAAATGCAGAGGAGGGGAAACAGCAAATCCACCTACCCTTGCCGCTGGTCTCCGGGCTGCTCTGGTGGTCTCAGCCTCCAGTTCTCCTCCGCAGCCTCCTCCCGTGGAGTCTCCCGGGGTCTCAGGTACCCCTCCTTCCGGCCCTTGTCCACTGTATGCTCGTCTTCTTGCTTCTTTTTTCTAATTTCTGCTAGAATCTGTCTTTTCTGCAGAGAGACTCTGTTTGGCGGTGTTATTCGTCCGCCATCTTGCTCCGCCCCCCCTGTATTTTTAATAATTTTGTGTACAAAACAAATTTTGTACTGTGTTTTGATTGTAACCCTTCACATGATGTCAGGTGTGAAATTTGCCATTTGTGGTGTCATGTCAGAGCTCAAAACGTTTTGAAGTTGGGAACATTTGAGAGTTTAGATTTTTGGATTAGGGTTGCTCAACCTGTAGTAGAAGTTCAGTGCAGAAAGGGACATCAAGTTAACTGTCCATTCATTGAGATTTTCCTATGTAACTCTAGAACAGTGCTTCTCAACCAGTGTTGACATCTGGACAGATAATTTGTTTTCTAGGATGAGGTAGGGGTAAGAGGTTATGGGCTGTCCTATTCTTTGTAGGGCGTTTGGAGCATCCCTAGCCTCTACCACTAGATGTCAGTAACACACAGTTTTGACAAAAATTTCTCCAGCTATTGCCAAATGTCCTCTGGGCAGCAAAATTACTCCAGGTTAAGAACCACTGACCTAAGTCTCCTCGGGTCTTTGATGACTGGGAAAGTAAAATTGACCTAATTTAAAATGAAGCTGGGCTCATCCCGTTATTACCTAGAAAAGGATCTTTTCAAACATGATATATCATGAAGTATTACTACATGCTTAGGTGGTTAAATACATTACTATATTCCCCTCTCCCACTTCTAGAAATTTTCAATTACCATTTAATTTATTTAACAAACACTTATATTGCATTTATTTGGGTTCAGACATTGTTCTATGGACTTTGCAGATAGTAACTCATTAATCTTTATAACAACCCTAAGAGGTAGCTATTATTATTAGCATCCTCTTTACAGATGAGGAAACTGAGGCACAGAAAGGTTAAGTAGTTTTCCCAGGGGCTTGTAAATCATAGAGCAGGGATTCAAACCCAGGCAGTCAGGCTCCAGTGTCTTTTGCTCTTCATCACTATGCTCTCTGCTGCCTGTCTTAACATATAATATATGTTAATATTTAGTATTAGCGTTTGAAAGGCTCTGGGATGTTCTTCAAAAGATTTAGCAAATAAAAAAAGGGAAACTGTGCCCTCTGAAATTTTAATTTTAGCTAAATGACAAGTCATTTTTTATATAAGGATGTCTCATGGAATATTTTGGACATATATTAAAATGATTTGCTGTTTATCTGAAATTCAAATTTCACCCAGTACCTTATAACATATCTGACAGTTTTTTCAACTCTAATTTGAGCAAGGAACATTTTCTAATCTCATAATTTATAAATGAGTCTGTTGTGCCAAATTGCTAATCTCAAAATTCAGAGCAAAACAGGGGCATTAATTGGTTTTAGAGTATCTATCTCAGGTTGCTTGTCCTTCATTCATTCCTTTGCTACTAGCTTTCTGTTTTCATTTATCTGTATTATTTTTTATTCCATCTGCTAAAAAAATGTAACAACTTGAGGATCAAGTTTTCCTTTTCTATATTTGATGATGGAACACTTGAAGAGTCATTGTTCAACTGAGATTATGTATACTTCCTTATATTCATGCAGGTCACATCATTACACAGCAGTTGGCCATTCTGTTGCTGTTATTGTTACTCAGCTTGGAAGAAGGAAACAGGTGTCTTGCTTGTGCTGAATGTAATACTAATGACATTGACAAAGGAGAGTCCCTTGGGCCAGCTGTATTTAGGGGAAAGCTCTCAAATCAAATAATGGAATATAATTTACTTGTTAAAGAATAAAACTGATGACCTGTTAGGTAGCTGCATTTTTCCACTGCTGGGTGAGTCAGCTATTTTCAGTGTATATTCCTGTATTGCAATCCTCAAAGCCCAGAGGAAAGCAGAAACAGCTTCACAAGAAAAGTAGGAGAATAAGCACTGGAGTCATATGGAAACTCTCTACCTGCCTTGATTTTATTTTCATGATGACTTTTTCATCCCGAGAATTTACCATATATATATATATATATATATATATATATATATATATATATATCTTTTTTTTTCTACAAATGAAGTTCTTGTCAACTTTTACATCTATTTATCTGGGTCCTAAGCAAGTGATTAAAATAAAGAGCCTGTTCCCTATGTGGATTCCCGTGTGCTATCACAAAGTATGGCAGGTTTTACAACTGGGCTCAATAAAATCAGCCCCCATGTTGCTTCAAAAAAATGAGAGATTGTTCATGTTCTTGACAAGATAGCAGTTGTTCTATCTTTATTTTTTAGTTTATACCATTGCATTTTATGTGCTGATAAAGATTTTAATATATACACTTGAACACCAGCCTTTTAAATCAAAATAATAAAAAACCTTTCTCCTGGGGTTACAAGGTGATGCTCTCATTTAACTGACAATCCATGTTTCTAGTACTTACCCATTTTAATTTCATTGCCAATTAGGATTTCTGAACTCCACCTAATAAATTCCTACATAATAGTGGAATTTATTCAAACTGAGAAAAATGATAGATAGATGCCATTCAGATGTGAAGACCTGTTGTTACAAGATTGAAATCAATTTCTAATGCATTTATCATTCATTTTTGTAGAATGTGATTTAAATCAGAAAAAAAACTCGGATGTATAGTTTGATAGTTTCTACTAGTATATGCTAAAACATAATACACTTTAACTATTAGTTTTTGGGTATTACAGACCTTAACATGCAATGTGACCTTGGTCTGAAAAGCATATTTTGTTTGCACAGAAACTTAATCATAAGAAGTCATAAGTAGAATCCTTCTTTACTGCCCTTTTTCTAGGACTAGGAAATTTATTGCTTGTGGGACAGGTAGGATATGAACAATGGGCCAAATAGAGTCCAGGGTTATCTCATCTGTGTGGAAACTGCTGCTGAAAATCGATGTGACCTCTGCTACACTGTCATCCCAGTTCCCACCCTCTGTGTCCTATTTGTCTTTTGATAGAAATTTAGATCTGTGTGCTGTCTCTATGTGTCTCTCTTGGGCCAGATTATCAAAATGAATCATTGCCTGCATACCTCTTATATTTCTATTTATTTTCCTGGTGTTGACTAGGTCTGATGAAATATGATTTTTTTGCATTTGATCCTCACTGCAGTAAGCAACATCTAATTCAGCTGTGTCTATCTCTTTAAAGAAGAGTAATACTATTTTGCAACTTCAATCTACTGTACAGCAGCATTGCAAACCATAGACCATGCAACCTGTATTCTTAGTTAATGGTAATTTTTCTTTCAGACAATTTAATGGCATTTCTTCCATCTCCAAATAGAAGACTTCTAGCAATTTTAACGTCATTATAATTTTGTTTTGTGAATACTAAATGTATTGGTTTCCTTTTCAGGTATCTTGTTTGTAAGGCAACATTCATATTCTTACCACTGAGATTACATATATGTGTAGAGTGATACAGAACAAGGAATCCATTAATTTTAAGAAATCTGTCCCTGAAACAAATGTTTATTCAAAGTAACTATTTTATTGTCTCTGAATCAGCAGGAAGTCAATATTCTACCTTTGTAGATGTTCATTTTATAAAAACAGATTTTCTAGGCTATATAAATTCATACTTTAAGATTTATAAACATCAGTATAAAGGTATAGAACCTCTTGAACTATTAATATTGATAGGTCATTATGAAGTCCTTCTATCCACTTAATGCATTCATGTGGAGAAGACAAAATACAAATGATACAATAAATCATAATATTGCTTGGTTATTTGTTGAGAAATGTACTTTAGAGACATTAGAGCTGCTGCCTAAGACGTGTTTTAGGATTTAGTTTTTTAAAAAATAATATTTCAAATGAAACAATGTAGTTGAATAAGGTCACATAATTTGATTAATATGCTGATTCACTCTGAGTACTTCAACTCTTCCAAACCTACCACTGACTTAAAAAAAAAGAGAGAGAGAAGTGTTCTATAAGTGGTTATGGTAAATTTTAAATATCCAAATTATTATAAGTAAATAATATGGAAATAAAACTACAAGGGAGTTGTAGAAAACACATACATCTATGATCAAAATACTATTTTTAAAGGGTTACTAGAAATAATTCCTAGGAAAATATTCATCATAACTTCCTGTGCTAAAAAGAAATAATGAAATATTTTATGCATTTTATTGGATTATTTAAGACCAATAAACAAATACTTATTTTAACATTTGGATTCAAATAATGTGAAACCTTTTATGATTATTTTCTAAAATAATCATTTAGCATTTTTTAAAATTCCTATTGATTTTAGAAAATAGAAAAAGTAAAGCTGGCCTATATTAAGTACCTTTTATTCACAGATAATACTATCATGTTAAGTAGTCTCACTGAAGCTTCCAGCAATTGTATGCAGCAACTTCCCACACTCAGATTCCCACAGCAAACCATCATGACTGTGAAATCAGTGTAGTTTAAGACTTTATACACTTCGTATGTAGGCTGCTTGCAATTGAAAAAATGAAGTCTAATTGTGCGACAAGTCGATATTTACATTTCTACAGGAACCAGAACCAATAGCTAGGGTTTTCAGTTTGCTTTTTTCTAAACCATGTAAAAATTATCTAGGTCTAGATTCAAATCTAGTCTTTTTTAAATTTACTTATTTAAAAACATTTTGTTTTGTTTATTCAGGATATTATGGGGGTACAAAAATTTTGGTTACATGAAATGCATCTGTACCGCCCAAGCCAGTACTACAAGTGTGTCCCTCCCCCATACAGTGTGTTCCACTTCCATTAGTTGTGGGTTTATGCCCCCCACCCCCTCCCCAACTGGCTTTCAATGAATATTACTACCATGTGAACACCTTAGTGTTGGTCAATTAGTACCAATTTGATGGCAAGTACATGTGGTGCATATTTTTCCCTCTTTGTGATATTATCCTGGGTAGAGATTGAGCCCATTCTTTGAAGTGAGGCAAACATAGTCTTCTTTTTTTTTAATGTGTCTCACTAGAATATATGGAGTCACTGAAATTATTTCTGACCAGAGGGATATATATTTTTTAAACCTTGCTTATATCGTGTTACTGAAATTAAGAGACTACAATGAGTAGAATAACTGTCTGAGGTGCTATAATTCACCCCATCATGTAATGCTGTTGAACCACAATTAAGAATAACTTTAGTTACATTTCAAGATAACCTCTCTGTAGCAGTTTCTTTGGCATACGTCATATGTATATATATGTAGTTTTTACATATGCAATTTTAGAGGAAACTTTGCTATCTAGTTCATACATCTCACATAAAAGATTGTCAGCCATAATATCCAAGTAATTAAGGTTCTCAAAGAGGTGATTCCTTTTGTAATTTTGATGTATCCACCTAAATAAAATCTGAAGCATCTTAACAGACAAAATTCTATTAGCAAGAAAAATAAACAAATGGGATCTCATTTAAAAATTAAAAAGCTTCTGCACAGCCAAGGAAACTATCATTAGAGCAAATAGATAACCTATGGAATGGGAGAAAATATTTGCTCTTTACACTTCCAATAAAGGTCTGATAACAAGGATCTATCTAGAATTTCAAAAGAATTAACAAGAAAAAATGAAACAACCGCATCAAGAAATAGACAACGGAAATGAACAGAAACTTTTCTAAAGAAGACAGAATAATGGCCAGCAAACATATAAAATATGTTCAACATCGCTAATCATTAAAGAAATGCAAATCAAAACCACAATGAGATACCACCTAACCCCAGTGAGAATGGCCTGTATCAAGAAATCTGAAAACAACAAATTCTGGCGAGGATGTGGAGACACAGGAACACTCTTACACTGCTGGTGGGACTGCAAATTAGTGCAACCTTTGTGGAAAAGAATTTTGAGATACCTCAAAGAGCTAAAAGTAGAAATACCATTCGACCCAGCAATAGCATTATTAGGCATCTATCCAAAAGAGCATAAGACATTCTATTATAAAGACATCTGTACCCGAATGTTTAAGGCAGCACAATTCACTATTGCAAGGATGTGGAAACAACCCAAGTGTCCGTCAATTCATGAGTGGATTATTAAAATTTGGTATATGTTTACAATGGAATTTTACTCAATTCTAAGAAATGACAGTGAGCTAGCACTGCTTATATTATCCTGGATTGAGCTTAAGCTCATTATCCAAAGTAAGGTGACACAAGATCAGAAAAATGGGCTCCACATGTACTCGCCATCAAATTGGTACTGACTGATTAACACTATGGTGCTCAAATAGTGGTAGTATTCACCAGGGATTTAGGGGTTGAGGGGTAGACCCACATCTGAGGGATGTGGTGAGCGTTGTGGAGGGGAATGGCATAACTCTAACCCTTGCTAGGGAGAGGCAAAGATATCAAATGTAACCAAAATGTTAAAAAAAATTATCGGGTGTTGGGCAGGTAGGAGGGGGCAGGAGGGGATGGGTATTTACATACATAGTGAGTGTGATATGCACTATCTGGGGGGGGATGGACACGCTTGAAGCTCTGACTCGAGGGGGGAGGGGAGGCAAGGGCAATGTACGTAACCTTAACATTTGTACCTCCATAATATGCTTAAGTAAAAAAAAAAAAAATCTGTTAGTATCTCTCTATATGAAACTAAAAGGGAATCTCATTAAAGTAGTGAGAATGTTAGAAAAGACATTATAAAAATAAAAGAGGGAAATAAGTAAAACTCATGTTTTTATGTCATAGGTGATATTTTTCTCATAAGGACTATTCCTCAAAAAGTAGCACTGAAAATAATCCAAATGTCCATCAACTAGAAAATATTTAAACACAAGGTGGTATATTCATGCAATGGAATACTATTCAGCAATAAAAGGGAATAAACTACACATACATGCCACACCATGAATAAACCTCATAAACATTATGCTAAGTGAAAGAAGCCTGATATAAAAGTCCACATATTGTAGGATTCTATTTATATGAAATATCCAGAAAAGGCAAACCTTTGGAGACAAAAAATAGATTAGTGCTTGCCAGGAGCTGGGGTGGAAAAGGAGATTAACTATAAATGAGCATGAAGAATCTTATTGGAAGGATTGAGATGTTCTAAAATAGATTTGTGGTGATGATTAGACAAGTCTAAATTTGCTAAAAATGAAGTTGAAATACATAAATTTTAATGGATGTAAATTATGCTTCAATAAAGCTGTTAAAATAATGAAGGTAGATAGATAAATTGATATGTTAATAGATTTGAAGAGAAAAAATAACAGGCACCTTATGTTTTTCCAGGAAGTGATCTGATTATTTAATTTATAGATATTCATAAACATATATGTCAATTGCTTATATCTTAAATCTGTTTCTTCAAATATCAAATCTCATGCCTCTTTAGCAATAAATGTGTTTCAGTTCCATGAGTTCTTCATAGAAGTATATATTTTGACAAATTTGAGGCAGCTGGAGAATAGATATGACTTTTAACTATTAGTGTAAAGTGTCAGCCATTTAGTTTTAGAAACAAAAATCTTTATAGAATCCTAGTAGAGATGACTTAGTGAAATTTTTGAGCTGTTAATTTGTGAAACTTCTGATATAAATTTTGTATTTGCAGAAGAGGTACCAGTTCAAATTCCAATGATGAAGTCACCTTTGGACAAGATCCAACTGACTCCTGGGCAGGCATTGCCTCCTGGATTCCCTGGACCATTCATTTTTGCTGATAGTCTGTCCTCCGTGGAGACTCTGTTGACCAACATTCAGGTCAACAATATTTCTATAAACAAAATAAATGTAATACAAGACATTAGCACCTACATACATTATTTAATATTTGATAAATTAAAACAGATAAGATGAACTGCATGTCATTTGCTGTACTTTGACAGGGTCTACTGAAAGTGGCGTTGGATAATGCTCGCATCCAAGAGAAGCAGATTCAGCAAGAAAAGAAGGAACTGAGGATGGAGCTCTATAGAGAGAGGGAAATTAGAGAAAACCTTGAAAGACAACTTGCAGTTGAGCTTCAAAGTAGAAGTAAGTTTAACAAGTGCAATTGCCCAGTGAATATTTTGTTGGAAGTATTTTCAATAGTAATAAAAAATATTCTCAGGAATAGGTTAGAATTTCTGAAAAGAAATGACAAGCTAAGAATCCATATTGTGTATAAGCCACAAGGTAAGAAATTTCTCTCTCTCTCTCTCTCTCTCTTCTAAAAGACAATAAGCTAGATCTGCACTTTGGGTCAGTTGCAGATTTAAAAACATGAATATTCATAGTTCTCTCACAATTTCATAAAATCAACCTGGATAGAGATAATCTTAAAATTCCTTATATATTAAATTATTACTCTTTGTCAGGCACAGTGCTAGATTATGAAATTATAAAATGAATAACATTCAGTCCTGTTTTTAAGGGATTTAAAAGACTAGAAAAAATAGACTAGTTTAAAAGACTAGAAAAAATAGTTAATTTTAAAACAAAGTGGCAAGAGTAACCATGGCCAGTCTATATGGTTATATAGTGAGGGAGTAGTTAGGTTAGTTTACTGGTGGTTGTGAGATGGTTAAGGAAGACTTTCTGACATGAATCTGAGTCTTAAAGTATCAGTAGACTAAAAAAGAGTATATGTGTATTTGAGTGATTTGGACATCCTAGTCAGAGGTATCAGTTAGCAAAGGCATAGGGAGAAGAAACTTCATACATGAATGGCTAAGTACATTTTATTACAGTGGCTTTGAGTTTTATGAAATGAATGGTAGAAGAGCATGCAGGATGATGGGGATAGGAACTAACTTATGAAGGGCATTTTTAACCATGTAAAAGATTAGCTTGGACTTTATCCTGTAGGTGACGGGAAGCATGGGAATTTTCTGGTCTGATTTCAGTTGGATAGATTCTGGTGTTGGGAATAGATTGGGGGAGGTGAAAAACTAGAAATAAGGAATTTATGCAAAATGAGATTGCTCACATCCAGACAATGGTGAGGAGAACTGAATTAGGGTAGCAGAAGTAGGTATGGAAAGAAAGGGGACAGAATAGAGAAATATTGAATTATTCACAAATAGAATAAACTTTCTAACCATTGGTAGCTATTTTATTATCTACAGCAATGGATAAATGAGACTGGTTCATATCAAAACCACAAAAGATTTGCAATCTCACTTTAGTCAATATTTCTATATCTTCCCTACATTTACCATAAAACACCAAATGGCAGCATAGGTGACTTTTGTGAATTTGAGCTTCTTTCCCTTCCCTGATTACTCTTCTATGGAACAGTCATGAAGCCTAAAAATAAGTAAAGAGAGTGGGAAGAAGAGGCAAAGAAAGGCAGAGAAAAATCCACAATCTAGATATAACTCCCTGAACAAGTAAAGATGATTCCATTTGACTGAAATCCAACTAACCTTATATTAATCCCAAGTGGCATGTTATGCTCTGAAATTTGTTTCAAGACATTTAAAATGTACTGTATATTTTTTTAGGGCCAATCATTTATTCAGTTCAAAATGGAAATCCAGTCATTGAATTTAAAAATAAATATGTTTTTTTTATATTTTTCCAAGTTAATTAAATACCATAAAACAAAGGCTAAATTATCTTTTTAAAATTTGGTGAAATTAGTATGTTTCTGATATTTGGTATGAAAACTAGGATATTGTGATTAATAGTCATAATAATTCACATTTCTTTAGTTCTACTAAGTGAAGTATTCCAGGAATGGACAAACAAGCACAACATGTACTCACCATCAAATTGGTATTAACTAATCAACACTTATGTGCACATATAGTAGCAACATTCATCGGGCATCAGGCAGGTGCCAGGGGAGGAAAGGATGGGTATATTCACACCTGATGGGTGCGGTGTGCACTGTCTGGGGGATGGACATGCTTGAAGCTCTGACTTGGCTGGGGCACAGGCAATATATCTAACCTAACATTTGTACCTCCATAATATGCTGAAATAAAAAAATAAAAATATAAAAAACCCTGAAAAATCATATGTTAACTATAATAAGATTCTTAAATTGGCTTATAAAAATCTGCATGTAGTAAAATTGGCTTCTATAATAACTTTTAGTTATCTACTCATTCTGATTTCTGTTTACTAACTTTCTGTAGACACCTCAGATCTGTAATTATAATTGATATCATATATACTGTCCTTTAAAAAGTCCTAGACATGGTAGATATAATGTTGTATCTATTATTAAATTTACTGTGAAGTATTTGTGTTTAATAAATTTAATATTTATTACAATATAATAATAATGATACCACTACTGCTATTACTATCATTGTTACTATTACTCTCATTATTGTAACTACTAATACTACTAGCTAATGCTTATCAACTGTCTACTACAGGTTAAGCACTGTTTTTAGCATTTTACATCTAATGACTAACATAATTATAGGAAACTATTATACTCATTGATTTATAGAAACTATGTACTACATCTCTATGAATCTCAGTACCTCACCTATTAAAATAATTGTACTAGACAATCACTTAAATTCCTTCCTACTTCCTTCCATATCTCAGTATACCCAACTTTTTATGACAAAGAGTAAACTCTTTATCTAAAGTCACAGGATGTATTAGACAGAGGGGAAGACTGATGTTGTGGTTACAAAGTAACATCTCTCCAAGGATATAGTAAGAATAGAGTATGTATATGTATTATATATATAATATATTTAGTATATGTATACATATAATATATTTATTTTATTATTTTTTTATTTCAACATATTATGGGGATACAAATGTTTAAGTTATGAGTCTTGCATTTCCCCCCCTTCTCCCCTGGAGTCAGAGTTTCAAGTGTACATATATATAACTATATATATAAAACTATGTATAATTATATATGTATTAAAAGAATCCTGTGACTTTTTCTAATCAAATTATTTGGTTGGAATATTCTATACTCAATATTACATATTAAAAAATTATCTAATTACCTTTTTGTTGCTAGCCAGTCTGTGTTATCTGAATTAAGTGTATATACATATATATAATAATATTCTTTGCAGATTAAACACTTAAAATCATAGAATTATAGAGCTACGAGAAACCTTGGAGGTCACTTGTCTTGGTACCCTGACCAACTATATGGTTTCTAGGCTTTTGAACAACTACCTATATGATCTTTGGTCCTTAGGCTTTGAAAACTAGTAGCTATGTGATCTTGGATAATTTTTTAACCTTTCAAGGACTTAGTTTCTTCATCTGTAAATTGGAGATAATAGTACTTTCTTTGCTGGGGAGTTTATTGTTTATATGACTTGCAACATAGTAGGTTTTTTGCAGCAGCACCACTACAGACACATGAGTAATGTTAGTAATGTGTTTGTTGTGCTACGACAATGTTATTGTGACTACAATGTCACTAGGCAATAGAAATTTTTCAGTTCCATTATAATCGTATGGGACCTCCATCATATATGGGGTACATCATTGACTGAAACAATGGATAGACAGATATTTGCCTTTATAACTGGTAACATTTCAGAGAAATAGACACTTGCCATTTTCAGTTTTAAAGATCATGTTTTGCAACCCAATAGATATTTTTAGGTTTTCTTTCTTCATTTTGAAATATGAATAGAAATCAATAATCTGATGAATAATAAGAATATCTTTCTTAAGAGAATTATAAAATATTTAATGCTATCATTAAATGCATGTAGTGAGTCAAAATAAAAAAAACAATTATTCACCCACACAGCCACCATTATATAAGTGCATGTGTATACACCCTAAAAATGTGAAAATAAAAAGAAGTTGGTTGTGTGATTAAACTGCAGTAAACAAAACACTCTTTGGATGTGCCTAATGAGAACTTGTGCCAAAAGAAGCTAATCATATGTCAACTGAAACGTTAATAGTTCTCTCTGTATCTATACCTATATTTATGGTTTATAATTCATTAAAACTGGCAGCCCTATTGCATTGACCAAGCTTTTGCAAACTACCTTTTCATATTTCAGCTACCATGCAAAAGCGCCTGAAAAAGGAGAAAAAAGCTAAGAGAAAACTGCAGGAAGCCTTGGAATTTGAATCAAAGCGTCGAGAACAAGTGGAGCAGGCACTTAAGCAAGCCACCACTAGTGACAGTGGCCTAAGGATGTTAAAAGGTAATGTCTAATTTGGACTTAACACTCAAGGTAAACAAAGTAAAACCTGATTTAAAAACGAAAGAAGGAAGGAGAAAGAAAGAAACAAACAGAAAAACGAACAGACAAAAAGAAAGATTGACTTTGTCTAGTAATAATTAGAAAATCAATGTGAGGCCAAAATGTTTTAGGTTGTGAATTAAATGTGGTCAAAATAATCCCTATTATAGGAGATACAAATAGCCTAGGAGTAACAGGAAATCCTGCTAACATTTGCAGTGGAAGCAATAATACTGATATCCTCCCTTCATCTAAAATGTAAGTGCTTTATATCTATTCACATTAGAATACACTGATATTTGGTGAACTATATTTTGATCTGCTATAGGATGCTGGTTCCTTTAATGCAGATTGCATCAGTGTTGAGGTGCCTAAAGAGGCCTAGTTGAAAAAGAGTGTTGTAAGTAAATCCTTGGAGATCCCACTGGAGGAAGTGCTTGCATTGTGAAACATCTTAATTCCAAACTTTTCTATTCCATTTTTAATTTGGAAATTCCATAACATTGTTTCATCTTATTTAGACTCAATTTGAAGTAAATGTTCAAATAAACATGTACACACACAAACAGAACCTTTTCACATCACAATTACTTTTGCAATTTATCTGAAGAGCACAATAATAAAGCATTTGTCCCTAGAGCAATAGAGCAAATACTGCATAAAGACCACAAACCATAATGTGTATTTTTATCTTCACTTGCACTTACCAGATAGATAATATCATTATCTATCACATCTTACAAATGGAAAATACACCAAATACAATAAGAATCAGGAACCTCTACTTATGCAATTGCATCCATCATCTTTTTCTTGTTCCACAGTCAGAGCATGTTAACCCAATAGTCTTAATGGGATTTTTATGAACAGATTATTTTTCTAATATTTATCTTGAGGGAATGAAATGAATAAAGAAGTATTTACTATATACCCGGAAATATATGCACAATTGTAAAATTCAGCTACACTTTATAATCCTCCCTCCTACCATTAAAAACAAATAGACATACAAAAACAAAAATACCACCCAAGATCTTGTGCTATCTACAGGACCAAAGTACCTGCTTACTGGAGTTTTCCCTTTAAATCGAATCAGGAAACATAAAAGTATACCCTAATCTTGACTGTCACTTCTTTCAGATTCTGGAATTTCAGATACTGAAATGGAAAACAATGGGACTCCTCATGATAGTGCTGCTATGCAAGGTATAGTAAACTCATACTTATATGTGACCCTGGGAGTGGGGGTAAGGGATGAGCTACTATATTGATATTCTTCATAAGTAAGTTTTAACTCTTCTTACTTTATGACAGAAGAAGCAATTTGCAGTGTTTTTTAAGAAACAAATATATTTGACATGTCTTTTAAAAACCTAATAACAGTAAGGATACTTAGGGACTAATAACTTTACATATACAATGTGAGCAAATTATGTTTAGCTATTAAAAGGATAAACATTTATATGTTAGGGAAATTCTAAAAATGCATAAAGAAGTATATAATACAGTATTTTTTTCTTATAACTTCATTACAGTCTGTAAAAGGCACAGGTACAATAATTTGTAACCTATCAATATTTTAAAGGTGCTCTAGACAAGATTTTTCATCAGCCTTTAAATTTTGATGTTAATTTTAGAAACCACCTAAATATGTAAATAAGAACACGACTTGTAATTCATGATTTATAGGATTCCCATAAATGCTTAGATACTTTAAAATCTTTAAAATAAAGGCAACACACATAACCTAAACATTTGTACCCCCATAATATGCTGAAATTAAAAAAAATATTTATTAGTAAGAAAACAACTGAAACAAATGAATAGAGTCTCCCTGGAGTGCAAAAGCACCTAAAAATTAGACCTTAATTTGACCAGTGGAAATTTTCCAGTGTGATCTTAGTATATATTTCTAGCCCTTTATATGTAGATTATATTTATTTTTACATTGATTGTAATACAATGTCTCATTTCAATTAAAAAAACCCACATATGTATGAAAAAACTATTTCCTAACTTTGAAAAACAAAGACAACCACGGATATGTTGCTTGCTGGAGGTTTAATGAGTGACTTTCTACTGTGTGGTGACTGGATCTAGATGAAGGCAACAGAACTAGATATGACCAAAAGATCAATTTGGGTTTACCTGAGGGTCACCATTTTATGTGGCAGATTCAGAAAATTTAGAAGCTCCCATTCATATAGTTTTACAAATCATCTTTACAAATCCAGGAACGTCAGAGTTTATGGATCTTCTGATAATACCTGATTCTGGTGCAGCTGGGTAAGCCTAACTAATGAATTAACTACGTTAGGGTGAAAGCATGTACACTTAGCTCATTTGCAGTTTCTTATTCCCTTTTTTGCTTGCTTGCTTTCTTCTCTGGGTTTAAAGGATGTGTCTATGTGAGAAAGGTCAATTTGAATGGAATTCAATGTTTGTCCAATCAATTCACCACAGCTAAATTAATTAAGAAAAGTCCCACTAGTTGGCTTGGTATTTGAGGTTACCATAATATACAAGAGATATGGTAGCAATGAATAGCCTGAAGCATTTGATCCCTTCTGAATTAGTGACACACAATTATAGAAAGTCTTTAAGAAGCATTGAGTTTGACTGTGTCCTGCACTCAGAGTGATGTAAGATCAGCTTTGGAACTAGAGGAGGGAAATCAAATACACCACTAGTGAGTTTTACCTTTATTATCTTTTAATTCTGCACCTCCAATTAATTCCTGTTTTTTAAATTTATATGATGCCTTTAGTTCATAAGAGAAACATCTTTCCCAACTTTGAGATAAATACAAGCTTATGAACTGTCCTAAAGTTATTTAATTTCCATGCAACAAACAATATCTTATTCATGGGCAGTCAATTAGGTGATATAAGCAAAATGTAGATTCACTCTCCATTTAGCTCCAGTGTTTTTTATGAAGTCTGCAAAGAATGGCTTTTGCATATTAACTTGTACTTAAGGAATGACACATTTAATATTTGTTTTCAATGAGCATACTTTTAATGAATTCTACTAGTTTTTGCAGGCTAAACATGAGCGAATTAGATGCACTTTTAAAGAGATTGGGATACAACTTATTTTAAAGCAAAGAAATGGACTTTTATTATTTTTTTCAAGCTACAAATAAGATTGTCTAGCATTTATGGTCAATATTGTCTATATATGGTAAATATGGTGGCTTAATTATTCCTTATTGAATTTCTCCCTTTTAGATTATATTAAATAATGTTCTTGAGAACTATGATAAAAATGGAAAAGTCCACATTTTCCCTTCTCTTAGGACCATTTGTAAATGATAATGCTCCCATAATTACTTTATAGAAAACTATAGTGAATGTCTTGCATTAATATGACAGTTGAATCACGATTTAATATCAAAAAGATTATTTTTGAGCAAAAATAATTTATTCTGTTAGCCAGGGCAATAGGTGCCTGAAAATATTATCAGAACTAATCTTAAACATACTTCATCAAATCAATCAGGTCAAGTAATTGCCTAAAAATTCCCAGTCATTTTGCCTGTTATTTGAGATGCTCAGAATTGAAAGATTACTTTTGTATGTGTCTATGAACCTCAGAAAATATATTATGCTTGGAAAACATGAAATGGAAGTTTACCCATTATTTTCCCATTCTTCCTAATAAGTTTGCTTTTGTGAGTTACAGTTACGTTGAGACTTATTTTGACACTGTTTTCATCTTTTTCATGTCTCTCAATTACCCATCTTTTTTAACTTGGAAGATTATTTCCTACCATTGTTTGTGAGAGTCAATTCATGCATACCAATACAATATCATTTCCAAAACTCATCTCCACCACAACAAAATGATTCCAGCATCAATGAAGTCCTTTCTCTTCCTATTGTCAATAGCTCTGCTGGATAGAAATCTATCTTTCACCTAGAGCTCTCCCTTTGAAATTCAATTAGTTCCAATGTGATATCTTCTTAAGGGTATTTAAAGGAGACTTGGAAAAATTTAGCATGGCCACCCTTAGAAGCAAAAAAGCCATATGCAGTTTCATGATAATTTGTAAGTAGAATTTAGTGCAGACAAACTGCTCATGCAACAGGATTCTTATATGTATTATACATCCTTTCAGCTAAGGTATTTCATGTCTTTTATGCCTTGAATGTTGTTTAATGGATAAGATATCATGCATAGACCATCTTCCTATAAAAGGATGGAAGTATCACTTATATTTTAGTTATCTACTATAGCAATTCCTCCTGAATGTTTTTGGGTGATCAAATAATGAATAATACTCTCTCCAATGGCTGTGGCCACTACTCTAGAGGTGAAGGATTCAATTGGAACATATATACCAATGTCATCTCATCCAGATTCCTATAACACATTTGGGGGCCTGCAAGACAGCATATCAACCATCTTATCAACCAATCTCCATTTCAAATAAAATAAACGCACTGGGTGTCATTAAGTGTACCTTCAGATCAATGATTTTTGCAAATGACATTCAAGTGCTATTTGTGTAGTGCATTTTTGCTGATAAAAGCAAATTAAATTAGCACAACTACAAGTGTGCTGATAAAAACTAAAACCCAACAGCAGTACCATTAGCTAACAAAGTAATATTTTCTCTTTACTGCGTTCTGCCATTTCGTTATTATCCTATTGGAAATCTAATTATAATCCTTTTACTCCCTAGTCAAACTTCACAGTTTTTGCAAGCCTAGCACCGACAAGTGATTTCATTACATTTGATTGCCCACACCCAGATTGACTTAACTTTACTTGGAGACCTAAAAGCCCTCTCAGTTTCTCAGATTCCCTGTTTGCACATTACTGCAACAGCTCCTTTAATTAATTAGCATGAACAGCAGTAACATGAACTGCTGAACAGAAAATAACATCATTTTATGATCGCAGGGAGACTTCTCCTTTTGCATGTTTATACCTTAGTTAACTTTTGTATGACTATATTTCATTGTTAGGGGATATTGGTATAGTCGACAGTGCATGTTTCTTAAATTTTTAAAAATTGACACCATTATCTTCATAATAATAGGCAAAACAAACACAGAATATGAAGCTCCTAAATTTTAGGATGTAGACAACATCATTTATGAGCTGACTTTATAGTAAAAAATAAAATACTAAAAAAAAGTTCATGGGCAATGATATCATAAAGTACAAGGGCATAGTGACACATTGCTCCTGTTTCTGCCACAGCATTTCTTTGTGGATACAAAACAAAACAAAACAAAAAACTAGGAACTTTCTTTTGCAAGTGGAATGGCAATCTTTGTAAATAATTTTTACAGTTTGCTTTTTTTGACTAGATTTGACAAAGACACAAGATGATTGATTTAGAACTGAAATATATTTTCCTACGATATTTTTCCCATAAATATGGTGGGATCCTAAATAATTTTTCTTCTTTTTGCTACTAGCACACTAGAAGTAGATATTAAATCCAACCTAAATGCCAAAGTAAACCAAAAATTTGATGTAAAATTAAGCCTACCAACTCTTCTTTTTTCCTCCTCTGAACCATTTTTATTCAGAAAAAAATATGTAAGATCTTATTCAGAATACAAACTGACCATTCAAAGATGTAAAATTCATGATCTTATCTATGTAGTACCTGGTAAAGGTACCACTGAAAAATTAAAAACAAAATGATAAAGTATCACTTCACTCTAAGATAAGCAGATACAATTTTAACATTTATATATTTTAAATGTATATTTTATAGCATACACTAATATATAATATAAAACATATAATAAATCTTTATAATATAAAATATATGTGAATGTGTATATTCTTATCCATTCTCTTGAAATAAATTTGAACAATGTGTATCTTTTCTTTTTGCTGCTTGCTTAGTAACCTAGAACAACATTCCTCTAATGAGCTTGAGATGTTTTGCCAGTATTTACTAAAAACACCTACCCTTGGGATAAGATGATCATTGTAAAATTTGGAAGAATAATAAGAAAAATGATGGTAGGAGCATGAAAGGGGACAGGAAAAGATAAATCATGTATTATTTCTTGTCATGTATGTGATATGATAAGAATAACTAAAAGGAGAGCAGACAGAATTTCTCTATGGGCTTTTCTACTAATGTCCACCACAGCGTGATCTCCATCTTTCTCTAGGGATTCCACAGTCTGCTTCCTGCCCTAAACTTAGCAACCATTACTTTATCTCTTTATGTCTTGTACTGTGTTAGAAGATACAGATAGGCACTCTGATGTTCCCCTTGTAAAATGGAAATGTTTTCTTGTAGAGTGCAGATATATCTAACTTGCTGTCAGAGACCAGATGTATTTTGGGAGGTAGGTCTTCTTAAAGATTTCCTCTTAAATGCTTCCTTGGAGAGTAGGAGCCTTTTACTACCCAGAGAAACTTTACTGTAACTGCCATCATCGAGTGGGAAAAGGCTCTAGTACACACCCCACAAAGAAGGTCCCAACATCTTTCTCTAAATCCACAGACTTTTTTTTTTTCTATAAGATTCAGTAGATTGCCTGACTCTTTTTATTGTATTCCTCAGGAAGTATTTGTCTCTTATTTTCTCCACAGGATTTTTATGCTAATTCATGGTACCATTACCTCCCTGACTATATTATACTTCTCTGCTATGAAATACTTGTCAGACCATAGCACACATATGTGTCTAGTTCTTTCTTAGAAATATGTGAAGAGCTTACATTCCTTGATCATTTAGGACCTGGTTGTCATGTGGTGGCTTATACCAGGTACTTGCATTTTTAACAGAATTATTTTCAGTGAGTGAAAGGCTATCACACTAATTATGATCGTAACATAAAATCTCATATACAGATCTAAGACTTGCAATTCCAGGTAGATCTCACTTGTATAACAGATGAAATTGCAGTGCAAGCAAGATAGTGAGACTTGGAAGCCAAGACAGATTGTTCTGCTAGTCAGTATTTTGAGTCTCTGGGGGTAATTCATTAATTAACAGATTTTTTTTTTTACTACAGTCTAGGAAGGGTTGTTGAACCTAACACTAATAACTTCTCAACCTTATTTATGCCCCATCCCCTTTACATATACAATGCAATTTTTGAAGCTTGGGATTCACCCTACTCCACCCCTAATCCAGATATTATTGAAGAACATGCAAAAGGAAACGTCTTTAATGAGGAATCCAGAGTCTAAAATTTAAATAGTGAAAAAAGGCCATAACTACTACATGTATAGCATGGTGAACTTTGTGCTGTGTGCCATTCTAGTTCTTAACCCAAATAGCCTATAGGAGGATTATCTGTGTGTGGCAGATTGGAAAGGTGTGATTAACCTCTTATTTTAAGTATGGAAAAGTTAATTTGCTTGTTGTTGATAATGAGAACTAAAACATAGGAATCTTAACTCTCTCACTCATTGCTCTCAGTATGTATCACTTTCAATCCATACCTGTAAAAATATCTTAGTTAATTAGCCAGGATATGTAACAAGAGTATAGTATTATCCCATGCAAAACAGTGTATCGAGGGTGGGGAAGGAGAGGCTTTCCAAGATTGTACTTAACTAACCAAAACTGTCTAAAACCAACTATAATTTAATAATCACTTTTCTTTTAAAATTTTGCAGAGATTGTGGTGATATTTACAAAAATTAGACAAATACCATACATCTCTCTTTTCTATTTAAAACTGCATAGAGTAGCTGAAATAGTAATAGAAGGAAATTTTTTTTTATTTGTGATTAAATTCACATCACCCTGTCAGAACTAGACTCCAACAGATCCTCACTTATCTAAATTTTTGGCTGGGATTTTTTTTTTTACTGTGGAGCATTAGCATAAAGTTTTATTTGTTTACTCTAGGGAACTTCTTTCTCATTTATATTAGGTTATTAGGTATGAAATGTCTGATTTCCTTGAATATTAATACTAAGTTTGACATTTGATATCTCTGACATTTCACTTTGACACTTCTTGTTTTATTTTTATTGTAAAGGTTCATCCTCAGTCTTTGAAATGCATGTTTTGGTTTGTGATTATCTTTCAAAATTCTTTTTAGATACATTTTTGTAAAATCATGAATAAGTCAAAACTTAATATTATTTTTGAATATGAGTTCCATTGTGGAATCAATGTGGTACAGACAGTTCTAAATATCAACAATGTTTTTGGGAAGGATGGGGCTAATGAATGCACAGTACCTCAGTGGTTTGAGAAGTTCCACTCTGGTGATTTTAATCTTGAAAATGAGCCACGTGGGCAACCTGAGACCAAGGTTGATAATGGTGACCTGAAAGCCATAGTGGAAACAAATCCATCTCAACCTACGCATGAATTAGCAGCAAGGTTTGCAAGGTTTGATGTTACTATTTCAACAATATTGGAACATTTGAAAAAAATCAGCAAGGTAAAGAAGCTAGGTAGATGGGTTCTCCATGAATTAAACTAGCGTCAGAAGACAAATTGTCTTGAAACTTGCCTTTCTTTGCTGTCATGACATAAAGACAAACCATTTCTACACTGTATTATTACATGTGATAAAAAAAAAATGGATTTTTCTTGACAATCACAAGCATTCAGCACAATGGTTGGATAAAGATGAAATGCTGAAGCACAGTGCAAAACTGAATATTCATCAACAAAAGTTAATGTAATGGCATCTGTTTGGTGGTCCAGCGCTGGTATTATCCACTACAGCTTCATGAAACCTGGTCATTTGATTACAGCAGATGTCTACTGTAACCAATTGGGCTCAGTGATGAGGATGCTTGCAATTAAGCAGCTGAGATTGGTCAATAGACACAGGCCAATCCTCTTGCAAAACAACACTCGACTACATGTCACACAAACTATGCTGCTCTAACTACAGAAGCTGGACTTGGAAACTCTGTTATCCACTGTGTTCAACAGACCTTGTAGCAACTGACTACCACTTTTTTCAGGATTTGGATAACTTCTGGCAGGGAAAAATATTTAATCTCAACAAGCTGTGGAAAATGCCTTTTACAATTTCATCGCTACTTGCTGTCCGGGCTTCTTTGCTCTGGCATAAGCAAGCTACAATTAAGATGGCAAAATGGTGTTGATAGTTTAGGTGCATACTTTGATTAATGGTACTGTTTCTTGTTTGAGATACAATAAACTACACTTTTAATTTGAAATCGGACATTTCATATTTAATGACCTAATGGCCATGTAATATTCACATTTGAAAATTAAAATGAATGTAAAGTGTAGGGACTAAGGTTCTTGGCCTCCTAAAGGTTTGCTGAAAAATCATTGACATAATGCAGATTGATTAAAAGGAGAAAAGACATACAAATTTATTTTTTATTTATTTATTTATTTATTTATTTATTTATTTATTTTGAGACAGAGTCTCGCTTTGTTGCCCAGGCTAGAGTGAGTGCCGTGGCATCAGCCTAGCTCACAGTAACCTCAAACTCCTGGGCTCAAGCAATCCTGCTGCCTCAGCCTCCCAAGTAGCTGGGACTATAGGCATGTGCCACCATGCCCAGATAATTTTTTCTTTATATATTAGTTGGCCAATTAATTTCTTTCTATTTATAGTAGAGACAGGGGTCTCACTTTTGCTCAGGCTGGTTTCTAACTCCTGACCTGGAGCAATCCGCCCACCTTGGCCTCCCAGAGTGCTAGGATTACAGGCGTGAGCCACTGCGCTCGGCTCTCCATACAAATTTATTTAATGTATATGCATCTAATACATTCAGAATGAAGACCCAAAAATACAGGGGAAATTTTCCATTTTATGCTTAGGTTTGTCAACGAAAGAGAAGCCACACTTTGTAAAATAATTTAAAGAGGTTTATTCTGAGCCAAGCATGAGAACCATTGCCCAGAGCCATGCCCAAGAAGCCTTGAGCAAGTGGACTCACTGTGGTTACAGCTATAGTTTGGTTGTAGTTAGGTTACAGTTTCATTCAAGGAGACAGAAATTACACCTAAGTCATAAATCAATACATGGAAAGTATACATTGGTTTGGCCCAAAAAGGTGGGACATCTCAAAGCAGGGGTTTACAGGTTTAAATAGGTGGGTTTAAAGAATGTTTTATTTATAACTGATTAAAGAAATGAAGCTTTGTCAAAAAGCTTGGAATGTTTTACTTTAAGATAAGGGAGTCTGTTAATCAGGGAAAAGTCACCAGACATATACCCAGACTCAAGTGATCTGTTAAGTAATTTGAGGACCTGAAGGTTTATCTTGCATAACCACAGGCCTGTTAATGAGTTACAAAGGATGCCTTCAAGGAGGGAAGGGAGCATAATGAGGCGTGTCTGACCTCCCTTCTCATGGCCAGCAACTCAGCTTTAGGGTATTGCTCAGGTTCCCCTTGGCCAAGAGGATGTTCATTCAGTCAGTTGGTGGGGCAGGGGAAGGGGCTTAAGATTTTTTTTTTTTTTTTTTTAGTTTACCAGTTCAATGAAGTATAGACAGCTGTGTAGAAATATGATTGAAGAAAAAGCATATGATCTAATGCTAATAGACTGAGTGGGGAAACCCAGTAAGGCCTATCTATCTACATTCTTCTTGGCCTCTCTGAGCATGTATACCTTCCTTCTGGGTTTCATGCAGGGGCCCCTGTGGAATGGAGATCTTATGACCTCCAGTCAAACAAGGTAGGTTAGATAATTTCTTACGGCCAGTTTTTACACAGAATTTCATTCCTAGCTTTCAGAAAAAGGGATTCTGCCTTTTAGTTCTTGGCTTGGGGAAGAGAGATTCTGGTTTCTATAGCTAGCCTTAGGGAAGAATGGGACTGAGAGTCAGGAGGACAGGAGGTAATCAGAGAAAAACTTTTGCTTCTGAGGTCTTCATTTTGGGGTGCTGTTTCCTGAGCCCTATCAAGAGAAAAATTCTTCAGAATTTTAAATATACCTCCTTGAACATATACCTCCTTAGAGTCCCCTAATCTGTTGACTCCCCTCAAGTTAATGCTTTACTGTTTTAATGTTTGACAATTAACATCAGTAATGAAGGATCTCAGGAAATTTCACCTTAAAATATGACTTTTTTGGTATAAAGTGTATTTTAAATAAAGGCCCTTTGAGATCAACAGGAATTGGAAGAGGCATTCTATCTGTATAAAACCAGATGAGACCTCTCAAAGTAACAATGGACTTCCCTTTCCTTCCTTGTTACCTCAAATATATTACAGGAAAGATCAAGTATGCAACCAGACTTGGCCCTAATCATTTTAAGTATAATACCTGTCTCTCAGGTTAATTTAATTTGCAAAGAGAGTCATTTACAAGTCAATCTGTTTCCACCCATCCATTCATCCTCCTAAT
Organism: Microcebus murinus; assembly: GCF_040939455.1. NCBI lineage: Eukaryota > Metazoa > Chordata > Mammalia > Primates > Cheirogaleidae > Microcebus > Microcebus murinus. The sequence continues at coordinate 16,712,258 of NC_134136.1, forward strand.
AACCATTTATTGCCCCTAAACAGAAGTACCTATATTCTTCATCTCCCTCTCCCATTTAAAATGATGGTATATAAACTTCTGGACCTCATTGGGATATTGGGTAATCACTCCTGGATTCTCCCAGTGCCCACAGTAAATAAACCTCTTTCTTTTGTAAATCTTCCTTAATTGTGAGTTGATGTTTCAGTTAACCTTCCAGAGTAAAGGGGTAGTTTCCCCTCACATCCACAGTAAGCCATATACTTAAGCTGGAATCTACTTTCATCAATAATGTAAATAATTACTGGGGCAACATTTTCACCAATCCCTCTATTAGCTTTCAAGAAAGAATAATTTATTTTACAAATATTTCTTCCCTATATCCCTGTTCTCTCACAAATGTTTAAGTGTTCTTATTTTCTTTAAAATGATAAAAATGAATAAATTAAATGTTAATCTCAGCTTCTGTGAGCCACCATTTAATAATAAGTAAGATAAAATCTGCAACAGGGAGGGCTAAGAAATACTCAAATCTTACAACCTCCTGATAATTTAATTTCAAATTTAAATGAGAAATATTAGATATTTTTATTTTTAACATTGTAGAAGTTATTGTTTAATGTTTATACACTACTTCCATTTTTCATTTTCCTCCATATTTTGATCCCTTTGAAATCAGGTATTATAGTGTTTTTCTATCAGTTTAGCAGACAAAAGGAATAGTTAAATATTATTACCAAAAAACCTTAATTATACTCTTAAATATTCCAATATACATCCTATATAGAAGTCAAATAAATTTGACCTTTATGAAACATTTTGTAACTTAGATACTTATGGAAGGTGGGGGATGTGACTTTAGATTTTTAGGGGAATGGTATAGAAATATAAGTAGCACTTTTCACCATAACATTATCCACAACAAGAAAATAGTGAAAGAAGGTGGTATTCTGCATGTGACATAAGTATTTAGAGTGGTTCCTGACATAGTGTTTCATAAATATTAATGATAGATTTCATTTATTCTCCTTTCACTTCCTCTTTCTTCTCTGCTGTAAAACAGAATTCAAGTATTTCTAAAGCTCTTATCATGATGCAAACATTGCAGGTCTCTGTACCGAACACGTGCTTTTATTGCAATTTTATAACTGGTATGTGTTAGACAAAATAAAATGGCAGAAAGAATACTGGTCTACTAATCAGAGTTTCTCTATTACTAACTAATGCAGTTACTGACATTGAAAAGTCCTTCTTTCTACCTCTCTCTGCTTTAATTTTAGAAAAACAGGTATCATAATACTTGCCCGATCCTCCTCATCAATATGTTAGGTACATACTCTCTGACAAGTATGGCAAGTATAAGATATCATTAATATTATGGACTATAAAATACACACCAAGTTACCATTTGTGTTTGCAGATGTAGATTTTAGTAGGAATGAACTTTTTGGTGTATAAGTGATATACAAAGCTTTCTCTAAAACATATGTTCTTCAGTATGTAGTTATGATAACTATATCATTATATTTTGTCCCCATGTAAGAAATACATTCATGCCTCTTTTTGAGGTCTTATAAGAACTAGAGGTTAAGTAAAAGGGGAAAAGATGTATTTTGAATAATTATTTCCCCAAAACAGAGTTAGTTAAAAGTGAGCAAGAGAGTTTGATACTCCATCAAGATAGTACTTGCAAAGAAAGGCAACTTGTACTGGTGTGTGTTTTAATTAAATTATAAATCAGAAATATTTTAGGGCAAATAATCCCAAGTGGTTATTATTTTCAAGAAATCTGTTTTTCTAAAGTGTCTTATTTTAAAAATGAGCACCAGAACCTTTTGAAAAAATGACTCCAAATAATTTTCTTCTTTAGAGAAAAAGTAATCAAATACTGTACTGTTTTATTATCTGCACCTAGATTGCAATAGTCAACTTTTTCCCACTTTCAATTTAGTAGCTCCATATTGATACTACTGATCTAATGACTAACTGGACCCCAAACTAACCTCACTACTATCACTTATTTGATTTGAGGATGACATGTTCTGAATATATTTCCACAACTGAAGTAGAGTTACAATTAATTCTACATTTAATTTGGATCAAACCTAAGACTGAAGTGGAACATTAATCAGCACATTATTATATCTATCTCTTATTCAGGTTAGGAAAACATTGCCTTCTAGAGGTGATCTTACTTGGTGTCAAATAATATAATGCCCATTTGAAAATTAGAAACATCATTAATTAAGCAACTTAAAGAAAAACATGGAATTTATTATTTAGCTGAAGAACTTTTTTATAAAATATTGCCATTACTTCAAGAATAAGTTAGCTACCTCAAAATAAAAGTTTGATACCCTAAATTATGCCTGTGATGAAGCCTATTATTTCTTAAGGAGGTTTTATTGTTTATAGAATTGAGCAAGTTACACTTGGAAGAAAACATGAGCCTTGGGTAGGAAAAATGATAAAAGCATTTTATTGTAAACATAAATTAAACTTCTGAAAATGTTATAGACACACTTCTTGTTAGCTTTTTAAAAATAAAAAGTAAGTAGTTAACTTTCAAATAACCATCCTGTCAGGGAAGGAAATCTCATCCTGAGGCAAAATTGTCATGACTGACAAAGATTTTGACTCACAATAAAACAATGTGGATTTTTACTTATGTTTTAGACTATGGAGGAAAAAAACTTCCCAAATGCATTGCTTATTAAGCTAGTCATGTATTTCATTGCAGGTTGTAAAACAGGAGAACATGCACAAGGGGCTCATAAGCATATTTTAGAGTTAGAGAATATCATTTATATCATTTTATATTGTCAATATCACCCCTGCAGAATAAGATTTAGCTTTAAATACTGTAAATCTACAATTTTGCTCACCTTTGTATAAATTAATTTTTAATAGAATGAGACTTATATAAATGATTATTTGATTAAGCGATATATCTAATAAAATAATACATTTATTGCATACAGATTTATTCATATTGAATAAATTGAACATAGCACAGCAAAATACTATAAAGCGAGTTTGTAGTTTTCAGTGAAGTGCATTGATTAGATTTTGGATTTTCTTTGTTGGAATGAAATTTTGACCAGGTCTTATTGTTTTTTCTGTGCAGCCTGAACACTGATGCCGGAACTCCAACTGATCATAGGCACGAATAGGGTGCTGTAGCAGTTACCTGCTTAATTAGTGTTGTAATTCTTTAGAATTCATACTCAAATTCCTAAAATATGGAACCTACAATTACTATTTGTTTATAACTGATAAATAGAACCCTGCACGTACAGAAAAAATGTGCTAGAGAATGGGCTTTATGAGTCTTTAGAGGATAATCATAATGATGACTAAACATGATATTTTACACTTTTTTTAACCCCTTTCTTCCAAAGAGTTAACAGTGCTTCACAAACATTATCACATTAACCCACATAGCATCCTAGTGGGGTAAGTAGGTGGAAGAATTTTTAAGACAAAGAAAGTGCTATTTCTAAGTGGTATAAGAGAAGTTAAAATACAGACATGTCTACTTTAAGCTGTGATTATTATGAAATAGCTTTTTATTTGTCTGTCCTGGGATTTAGCAGGAAGTATATCAGGAGATAATTCATTTGTGCAAATGATCAATATTTGTTATCACTGCTTTGGAGCTCAGATTTCTCAAAGAAACACTTTGCCTGTAATATTCTCTAATGGAATACAAGGAGCTCTAGTTTCTAGATTTTACCATGCCTACTGTTTCCCTTGAACTGTTGGCAGAGCAAGACACTTAACCCCTTTTTAGTAGAGCATTCCTTATCTGTAAAGAAGGCAATGATAAAACCATATACCCAAGCTACTAAAAATGCCCCCTTTATTCTTTTCTTCTCGCCTCCCATCCCCAATCTTGCTTCCTTTTTATTAAGCTATCAATAAGCAAACAGAACAAAAAATCTATAGACATGAGAAAGGAGAAAGGGAGATATGATGGGCCAATCACATCATGGATATTTTCACTCTTCACTATTGGCCTAGATATAAATAGATGCCTAACATGTTCAAGTGATTAGGACCAAATGGGTCATTTGGCTTGAATTGCCCAGGAAATGGCCTCACATATTTTTAACTATTTACTTAATGGGGGCCTGGCCACAGGCTAGTGGCAAGATACCTTTCATCATCATTTTCATACCTACTAAAAATATAACAGAGCAGCATTCTAGTGCGCTATATGGTACTCTAGTGATCAGAAAGATTTAATGCCCCTCCTAAAGTTCCCTACACCAAGCAAAATCTAATCCATTGTGTTATTTTTATTTTTGCCCTAGAATTAATCATTATGTGACAAAAGCATCACTTGTCTTACGCAAAAGGCCAAACTGAGTTTTTATCCATTCTCCAATAATCAGTTCCCTGTGGCAGTACATGCAATTTCTGTTGGAATGGCAACCTACCTTGCACACTTAAAATATTATATTAATTCATACCAATGTGACATTTCAGTCATTACATGCTCTGAAGGAATTTCTTCTACAGCATAGGAATTTGGATTCTGGTATTTTCCACAGATTGTATAAAGATCTGCTTATGTAGAATAGGTGTACTCTTCTAATCTAATTCAGTGAAATAATGCCAAATTAGACATAGGACATGAAGAAGGATGGAGGTAATCAGATTAAAATTTTTATTAATATCAAATATCTAAATAACAATGAGGAGTGACTAAAATTATAACATCCAAAAATGTCTCATCATTATATAGTCAAATGGCATAAATTGGAATATAGGTATAATTGAACAGAATTTTCAAATTAATTAAGTCACTTAAGTACTGTCTTTTTACAAATAGATATGTTTAAGTTACTTTGTTTGAACCATAAAGACTCCTCATATGTTTTTTTCCTGGCCTTTTCCCACGTATCTGCCTTCTTTCTGACATCTAATTTTAGCTATTTCTTCTTGTAGGCTTCAGATATATATCGCAGAAGGGATGTCTCACATTTATTTGAGTTTGGAGCAGCCAGTTGTGTTCCTTTATATATAACTCAACTGATTGCAGAGGTTCCTATCCTGTATGGAAGGCCCATACTGGCCTTCAGTGCCATGGCATATGTCCATGTCAGGTAGTGCTGTGCTAAGAGAAGGACTGCATGGGCCTACACTTTTAGTTTAAAATAGGTCACATTTGTAATTCCTCCTGTCAGATGTCCCCAAATGTCAGTGTGTGTCCCTCCTTGTGAGATCCCAACCTCCCTATAATTCCTCTGGAGAGGTTTTGTTAGTTGCTCTTTCTGATCTATAATCTTCTTTACATCCAGAATGCATATGAGTTCATTTCTGCTTGGAGCTCAAGTACAAACTCTCTTAAAAACATAAAACATTCAATTACTAATTAGCTGTTTCCTCTTCCTAATGAAGTGAGCATGTCAGGTCTGGATTAAAATTCAGCTACTACTCTCTTCTGTTTATGTTTCCAGATGTTTGTGTTTTATCTATGAGTTTACTTTGACAGCTACTACTAAATCATAAATCACTCATATTATAGCTGAAATTCATTTTGAAATTGAAATGTGGCAAATTTTGAGATTGCTCCAAGGATCATGTCAATTAGCAGGTCAATACTGGTTCTTTCCTTATGATCATTCAGTGTTGGCATTTATAAAATAGTAACTGAATATGTGTCAACATTATACAGCATGGTACACAGAAGTCTATTTTGCTACTATCCTCGAAATTGGGAGAAAAAGTTTTACTATCATGAAATGTCAATTTATTGTATTCTGGTTAGAAAAATTGATTCATATTTATAATATCTTCTTGCAAGCCTAGTTTTTCTTTGGATTTTCGAGCTGCTGTGGAAACTGTTCCTGATAGGCCTTGTAAGAGGGCACACTTAATGAAGGGTGTGGGCAGATATGTTTTTCCCTTAATAAAGACAATAATTAAATATAACAAAGGTGGACAGTTTTCAGAAACTGCATTTTTCTAAAGGACAAATGGTGATTGTCTTTCACCATTTATTGCTGTGTTTATGTACCATTTTTTAGAGGACATTATTTGTTTTGTCATTGCTTTCAAGTTTGTAATGTTCACAATTTATATTGCATGATATAAGCTTTAGCTGTACTGTATAAACTTTAATCCTGGTAATGACTGTCTGCCATTTGATATTGAAGAGCTTTTCCTTTGACATTTAGGCTGTGTATACAGAGGATGAGGTTGACTGGAGGACTGAGTAACTATCTGGTCAATTTTATCAGAGTAAATATTCTCAGACTCCACAAAGGAATCTGAGCAATTCTCTGGGATGACAGATGACCAGACAGTTTCCAAAAGTTCAGGCTTTGTTTTCTTCTGGTCCCTGAAAAAGTTCAGATGAATTCCATGGGCTCTTTGAGAAAATGCCCGGTTTCCCTCTATTTATGTCCTACCCTCTAGCCAGTCTGACTGACTCAGACCCTCAACTCTTATTCTTCTATTACCTTACTACATCTTTATTTTTGGTTCTTAGGTATTATCCAGAAAATTCCATTGACTCACCATGATACCTTTTACACAGAAAGGATAAATACTTTAAAGATATTTTACATAACATTTAAAAATAATATACTTTCCTCCTAACAATGGGAAGCTTTGGCTAGACCGAGTTAATATTTTAGACCAGGCATATCAGTCCAAAAATGATAATGTACTCTCCTTATATGTGGAGATGATGCATTTGACTCACAAACATGGACTTTAAGTGTTTCTTAAGCACAGGTGATAGATTTTTACTGATTCATACACACTGTTTTCCTGTTTCTTATTTTGTAACCAAAAACCAATTGTTGTGATGCAGCTAGATAGAGATTTAGGCCGTAAGCCATTGCTATGGAAAAGAGAAATGTTAGACAAAAAGAAGTAGAATAGACTTTTTTTTTTTTTAATTCCCAACAATAACTTTTACTCATACCAATCAACTAATTTGTAACTCTGGAATTATATGGACTCTTTTAACTACCAACATTTAAATGTATACTGGTTTGGCCAAACACTATGGCTAAATAGTATTTAGAACTAGTCTCCCTTCATGCAGTATACACAGTCTCAGGGTTAACCTGGGGAGAGGAAATTCTGAATGTACAAAGCTGTCATTATCTTAGATCATAACAAGCAAATGCTCCTTTCTCCCTGTTTTGGTAAACCATAGGGATTTCAAATGTGCCATTATATACAAAAGTTAAAACTAATATAGAACATTATAGACATTATAACATAGTTCATGAAAATAATCTTTATTGGGCTTTGATGACTTCAGTGCTATGGAAAGAAGAACAGAAGCTGTAGCATGAAACTTGAAAGGCCTTTGAAAACTGATACATTAACATATAGAAATGTTAAATGCTAAATTTTACCAACACTAAATCAAGCCTGTTACAACAGATCATTTTAGGTTCCTGAAGATAGAAGTTTTAGTATTTTTAAGCACGTATCAGAATTATTCCTCAGAAGAACTAACTTGTTTTCTTTTTTTTAAAGGAGGTAACTATTACTGTTTAGCAATGGCACAACAGTTTTATTCGGCCTGAAAGGTCCTCGCTGGCTTTACATAAATGAAGATGCTTGTGATTCCAGTTTATCTCTGAAACTATTCAACACGGAGTTATTTCAATTGTGTTTATCTGCAAAGCTTTGTTTACTGAATGAGCTATTCAATCTGTTACATGTTAAAAAAAGGAACGTGTGTACATTTTAAAAGCAATGATGTAAACTTTGTCCTTGCATTAGATTGAACAGTTTGAGAATATGAGCTAAATCCTAATGGCTAAAGCAACTTGATCATATTTCATGCTTTTCTATGCTCATTTCAGCTTGGCTTTTTGTCTTTTAAGGAAAAAATGCAGTAGTGTGTTAGGGACTAGAAACTTATATGTATGGTTTCTCTGTTCTACCATATATTAAGTTAAAGTACACCTTCTTTGTTAAAAATGTACTTGCTAAACTTCAGTATAAATAAAAGCATTTGACTTTGCCAGTTGTCACTGAGTTTTTATTTTCAAATTGCCAACTGCAGTCACTAAAATATATAGGAGAGTCAGTGCAAATTAAAATAGAGGAACCAGGAAGGCATCTGCTAAGCTTCCTCCAGTTTTGTTATTTCCAAATATATATATATATATATATATATATATATATATATATATATATATATACAGAGAGAGAGAGAGACAGAGAGACAGAGAGAGAGAGAGAGAGAGAGAGAGAGAGAGAGAGAGACATCTTATTTCAGTTGACCTGCTTAAATAGGTTGATATTCTTGTCCTCAATTGTTCTATTGACTCACACTGGATTGCCTTTTTCTGGCTGTGTATGCTTAGTGAACCTGCTTCCAGGAGGAATGATTTACTGGAAAGTAGGAAAAATGGGTGAACCAAGACTTAGAAAATCCTTTCTGAATATCCATTATTTTCAAAAAGTTTCCTCTAAAACCACCTTCAGTGGAGAACAACAACAACAACAAAAATAAAAATGAAAAACAAAACAAAAGGAAGGAATATATCTACTCTGGTCCAAAGAAATAGCAGGTCTCTTTGTATGTCCAGGTGTCTGTCAGAGCTTAATGAAAAACCAAGGCCAGTCATGGCCCTGCCCTACAGTTTACCTAATTGCTGTTTTTACCTCTCCTTAGTTAACTTCCAGTAAAATCCTGGAGCCCACCCAAATTATGGTTCATCAAGGAACTTCTCAGTTTTTCCTATGCAGAGGCAGTGCTACTTCCAATACTTACCTGTTTTGTGAAACGTGTGTTAAATATTTCTACTCCTTACCTGTTTTGTGAAACATGTGTTCTATCTCACTGTACTTTTAGCTGGTCACCCAATGACTGTAGGTCATCTGGTTTGGAAGAATGATGCTACTTCCACAGATGTTTCCTCTCGCCATCACCTCCTCACCATCCTCATTTATGGAAATGTTGAGAGTCCTGACAGAACTATCAGCTCTTTCTCTGCTATAGAGGAGGAAGATCCCTAGGGTTTTTGTTGGCTAAGCAGATCTGCTCTGGTAGGATATTATATGCCCCACCATAACAAACAACGTAGGGGCCCAATAGTCAATCATATGATATGCAGGCCTGTATTATTTAAAAGTTAATAAAACAACCAGAGGAGGCTTATGCTATTAGGCTTCTCAACTTCCAGGGGTCCGAGTGCCCAATATTTTATCTGGTTTAACCTCATCTGGTAGCAGTTATCCACACTGGCTTAATATTGATGGGGTAACTTCATTGTGGGTCCTGTGGATGGTTGGGACTTCTGGGGATATAGAAGCAACTATAGGAATCTCCTAGTTATTTGGAGCACACTTCATTGGCCCATCTGAAATGAATGAACCAGGAAAATACTGGGAGTGAGATCCACCATGAACCACCATGTTTCCTGTGATACGATGGCTTGCCATTTCAACGCAACTCCTTGACCACTGTTCCATATCCCCCTCCTTCCACTACCTCTGTCCTCTAACAACATAAGAACCTTAGCTTATAAAAGGAACTGAGTACAGGACAGTAATTACTTCATCGCAGGCTGGTGGTTTCACTGAATATCCATTCTATTTCAGGTGTAAACCCTTTTCTCCTAGGGTTGGATCCCTTTGCACTGTCTTTGGAGAAAATACAGTTTACATTCATCCTGGAAGTGTGGCTGCAGGAATTGGATCAACTTCATGCAATCTATAGGGTCTCTGACATTCCTGACTTCACTTCTTCTGTAGTAGAAGTGGGGGGACACAGCTGCTATCACCACCAGACGTATTCATGGCACTATTATCTGTGATTATAATCCTGGTATAAGAGTATCTTTCCATACCTTTCAGATCACCTAACCTTTTTGATATATTCAATTGTTGCTGTTCTTCCCAATGTGTGCCATTCATGTATAATGCCATTTATGTATAAATGAATCTCAATGGATTTGCTCATGAAGACCTCTCTATCCCAGGAAATACCAGCATTATGCCTTTTTACTCAGGGAAGTGTGTCTCTGTGGATGATGTTACAAAAATAACTTACAATAGAATCTGAGATTAGGGAGTGAGTGGAAGAGTCTTTGAAGACTGTCAAAAGTCTTATATCTCAAAGATAGGCACACAAATTACTATTTGAACAATTATAATGCCAAGGAGCTGATTTTTTGGATAGATATCTGTCATTATTATAGAGATCAAAAGTGATATTGAACCAAAAATTTCTCCACTTGAAATTGAACTTGGAAGAAGACTGCTCCCAAGCACACACATAGCTAAGTGACTGCCTCATTTAAAATTATAGAAATCTGTCAGCTATTACAGGGGACGTAAAAAGAATCAGCATAGTTTTTATTCCTGGTTGCACTTGAGTGTGTACATGTGTGTATATGCAGAATATATATGCATGAAACTCTCCTGGTTTTCTTTGCCAATGAATTACTAAAACCAAATCTGGGCATTTTTTCCAGTTTCACCTGGTTCAACTTTCTTGAAGCATATAAGCATCTAAATTATGAGATGTTAAATGAAAGTTAGGTATAAAGGCAGTCAACTATCATTGGGAGAGGTGGTAGTGATTTTGAAAATAAAGCATCTAGATGATGATGATTATTCTGAAGCTCAGCTCTTTAATTGTTTAAACTAAAAGTCCCTTCTCTGGACCCCACACTGGTCATGTAAGATTTCCCTATTTTATACCTTCTGTCAGTTACCCTACAATCCTTCTGTAAAGTTTCTAGGTTTAAACCAAATAATGCTACAGCTGAGAACACAGAACTAGGACCCTGAAGCATGGGGGTAGATAGAAGCATGGGGGTAGATAGAAGCACCAAGAAGGCAAATGTACTGATTTTAAGGCTGCATTGGTATCAGGCATATTTATTAACATCTTTGGAGTTGATCTGTGGCCCATCAACAACTTCCCTCACTCGAATCAGAGAGCTACAATAATCACAAGTGCAGTTGAACTCAACTAATGAACATTTTAGGGCATGTCATAGTAATTAATTATATTCTGATGAGAATATTTCTTCCCTTTTGAATGACTTTTAAAAATGAGTTAAACATATAATCCTCTGAGTAAAATTTATGCTAAAAATTATGGTAGAGCTTGTTTCTTGGGTTGCTGTGCCATTTATCAAATTAGCAGGGTATGAAGATCTTAGAAGTCCCATAGCAACGTGAACACACCTAAAAATCTGTCTTAAGTAGTCAAAGGGGAAAAATAGAATTAAAAGTAAGTAATTAGGTGCAATTCAGTATCTGACACTGAAAGGATACTCTGTGTTGCAAGAAACTTGTAATAGAATCAAGACAGCAGTGATTATATTACAAACAATTAAAAGTCACTACAAATGCTAGATAATTAAATGCCAATGTGTATGATACAAAGGTAAAGAAGGAAGAACATGTTATATGCAATAATAGGTAGGTTTTGCAAAACTTAGAGCCCTAACAAGCAAGTAGGATGGGAGGGGGTGGCCAAAGGTAAAAGACCAGCACCAGAGTTAGAAATTAGAATAGCATGCCCTGTTTGTGGAACAAAAACAAATCCACTAAAAGGAAGCACAAAATTCTTGTCTAGCTTTAGTGGGAGATAAGATTTGATAGTTAAGATGGGGTTATATTATAGACCACCTTGAATAGGTACCAATGAGCAAGTAACAGCAATCCATTTGGAAGATCAATCTGAGAACAGTATGGGAGGGATTGAATGGAGAAGATGCAAGAAGAAAGAAAACTGCGTGTCATAAAATAAAAATTTAATATTTTTCTCTACATATTTCTTATGTAAAAGGATAATTTGGTATAATTCAGGATGACACACACACTAACGATTTTCACAAATGCTTATAATCCTAGCTAACTAGGATTTTCATGGGTTAATCAATATGAAGAAAATGATCTTGACAAGGTTTAATATTTGGATTTTGTTAATTTTATCTTTTTATTTCAGAGTATTATGGGAGTAAAAATGCTTTGGTTACATAAATTGCTTTGGCACTGCCTGACAAGCATGCCCATCCCCCAGACAACATACATCACATCTGTTAGGTGTGGGTTTACCCATCCCCTCCTCCCCCTCCCACCTGCCAGACAACCTATGAATGTTACTTCTCATATGTGCACATTAGTGTTGATAAAATACCTTCTACAAACATCAATAAAATCATAAGCCATAAACTGAGTTTTATTTGAAATAAAACATTTTAGCTGATTTCTCAGTCAATCTACTTCTTTCACCTTAACTAATGCAGGCCATCCCTGAATTCTAAATGGTATGACAATGGAACATCTTTTTATGTGTACCATGGCTCCAGTGAAAGCTCGCTTCCCTCACTACCCTTCAAGGTTTCACTCCTCCTACTACTAAGTTGCTCTGCCACCTGAGAAGACAAGTTTCCATTGAAACTCACCCTACTCCTTACCACCTGTACTTCCCTGTTAAAGTTAACCTCCAAATCAGAGCTGCTATGATATTCACATTCCCGTGAAATTCCTTGCTCCTATCACTCAGCATACTAAGAAATAATTCTATAGTGTGCTACTAAGAATGCTCTGGCCATGTATCTTTTGGATCTAATATGAAATTCAGAATGAGGCTTTTTTTTTTTCCCCATGGACGAGATTATTAGACTGGATAAATAGTTGCAGGTTTTAAAATACAAGTGGTTCTATAGATAAGTTATCTTATGGGTGTAATTGTAAATTTCATTGGTGCAAGAAGGTAAACATTATTAATGATAAGTTGGATATGGAAAAATGTATTTTTTTCTTCCAAACAATCAGATTACCAATGAAACTCTTGAATATATTCCAGCTGGAAATCAGAGGTTGCCTAATAGTATTATAATAATATACAATTAGACTTCATCAGGGAACAAGGTGAAGTGTGTAAGTGAATTTTCCCAGTGATAAAAATTATTCTTGGAAACTATAAACAGACAACCCACATAATGGAAGAAAATATTTGCTCTCTACATTTCTGATAAAGGTCTAATAACAAGAATCTATCTAGAACTTAAAAGAATTAACAAGAAAAAATCAAACAACCCCATCAAGGAATGGGCAACAGAAATGAACAGAAACTTCTCCAAAGAAGACAGAATAATGGCCTGCAAACGTATAAAAAAACGCTCAACATCTCTAATCATCAGAGAAATGCAAATCAAAACCATAATGAGGTACCACCAAACCCCAGTGAGAATGTGCTGTGTCATGAAATCCGAAAACCACAAATGCTGGCGAGGATGTGGAGAGACAGGAACAATCTTACACTGCTGATGGGACTGAAAATTAGTGCAACCTTTGTGGAAAAGAATTTGGAGATACTTCATACATCTAGAAATAGAAATACCACTCAACCCAGCAATAGCATTGTTGGGCATCTACCCAAAAGAGCATAAGACATTATATTATAAAGACATCTGCACCTGAATGTTTATGGCAGCACAATTCACTATTGCAAGGTCATGGAAACAACCCAAGTGTCCGTCAATTCATGAGTGGATAATTAAAATCTGGTATATGCTCACAGTGGAACATTACTCAATTCTAAGAAACGATAGTGAGCTAGCACCATTTATGCTATCCTGGAATTAAGCTTAAGCCCATTATCCAAAGTGAGGCATCACAAGATCAGGAAAATGGGCTCCACATCTACTCACCATCAAATTGGTACTGAATGATTAAAACTATGGTGCTCAAATGGTGGTGGTGTTCACTAGGGATTCAGGGTTGGAGGGGGTCTCACTTCTTAGGGATGTGGTGAGCATTGTGGGAAGGAAGGAAATACCTCTAACCCTTCTTAGGGAGAGGCAAAGATATACAATGTAATCAAAATGTCAAAAAAAACCCACTTTTATCAGGTGGTGGGCAGGTGGGAGGAGGAAGGAGGGGAAGGGTGTATACTTTCACTTACATAATGGGTGCAGTGCGTACCACCTGGGGGTTGGACATGCTTGAAGCTCTGGCACAGTGGGGGCAGAGAGGGGTAGCAGGGGCAATATATGTAACTCTAACAATATTTGTACTCCCATAATGTGATGAAATAAAAGGAAAAAAAAAAAAACCTGAACTGAAATATTGTCAGGGGGCCTATTTGAAGTAATAAATTAATCACAACCATATATTCTCCACTTCCACAACTTCTTAAGTCTAATTTATATTTTTTTATGGTTCAGGGTCATAATTATATTTTTCCCTATGAATAAACATGCTTGATGGTCTGTTTTTCATGTTACTTGACCCTTCTGTAACTAGACCCTAGCTGTAACTTCTGCTGTCTTTGTGCCTATCTCAAATAATGTCTAGTGTTCTCAACCTACTTATTTGCTATTTGTACTCGTCTGTTTGCTTCAAAATTTCCTGTGGGTCCCTGGCCCACTAAGATTCCTATTTGTGCAAAAACTCATATTTCCTGAAAATATAACATTTATTAATTTATTTTTTTCCATTCATCTATTCATTTATGCATACAACAAACATTTATTGAACATTATGCTGAATGTTGAATGGATAAGACAGAAATACATCCTCTCTTCAAGGATCTTGCAGTTCTTCCAGATAATTGCATTATTCCGTGTGATATCATGAGAGATATAAAGATTTCTGTGGGACCACAGAGGGGAAACACCTAGATAAAACCTAGGAGTCAAGGAAGGCTTCCTGGAGAAAATGATATCTTACTTAAAACTTGAAGGATAAGCATAGTTCACTAGGAGAACAGAGACTAATAGAACACCTTCAAGCAAAGATACAATTTAGTTTTAGGAAAATCCACCTTTCCCCCTAAAATCCCCACTTTAGTATCTTGGTACTGTATAAAGGAATAAACCTAAAGTCGCCTCTTATCTTTACATTTCCCTTGATTTCCCCTCCTCTGTGATCTTCAACACCCTCAGATTTGTGATTTTGAACTCATAGAAGTAGAGAGTAGAATAATGGTTGCCAGAGCTTGGGGGGGGGGGAGTATGGATGAGGAAGAGGGAGATGTCGACCAAAAGGTACAAAATTTCAGTTAGACAGGACAGATAAGTTGTAGTGATCTATTTCACAGCATTGTTATCATAGTTAATAATGTATTGTATGCCTTAAAATTGCTAAAATGATAGATTTTAAATAACCTTACTACAAAAGAATAAGTAAGTGAGGTGATGGGTATGTTAACTAGTTTGATTTGATTATTGTACAATGTCTACATATATAAAATCACATTATACCCCATAAATATATATTATTATTATTTTCCAATTAAAAATAAAATGAAATAAAATAAAGGTGGCCCCAAGTACAAGGTGCACACTCCATAGTCCATGGGCTTAAAGGATTCTAAAGCCCTTAAAAACTTCCCATTCCTTAAAGGCCCAAACACCTTTACCATAATAAGGCTTGTGTCCTTAATTTTTATGATATTTTCAAATATGAGAAGGCTAAAATGTCTTATTCTCTTAGTGTTTGTGGATGACCAGTTTCACACTGAGTACCTAAATCCATAGCAGATGTTTATGTTGTAATTTGCATTTGATAAATTTTTTTACACAAATCATTTCATTTAATGTCAGTATTCAACATGTTTATAAGGGAATACACTTTCCTTTATTTCCATATATTCTTCTTCTTTTTTCTTTTTTTATTTCAGCATATTATGGGGGTACAAATTTTAAGGTTTCAAATAGTGCCTTTGCCCCCCTGCCCCCTCACAAGTCTGATTTTCAAGCGTGACAATCCCCCAGATGGTGCACATCTCACTCAAAATGTATGTATATACCCTCTCCCTCCCCCTTCCCGCCCGCCCAATACCCAATTAACGTACTTCCTATGTGTCCACTTAGGTGCGGATCAGTTAATACCAATTTTCTGGTGAGTATATGGGGTGCTTATTTTTCCATTCTTGAGATACTTCACTTAGTAGTATGGGTTACAGCTCTATCCAGGAAAATATGAGATGTGCTATATCATTGTTGTTTCTTAGAGCTTAATAGTACTCCATGGCATACCTATACCACATTTTATTAATCCATTCATGAATTGATGGGCACTTGGGTTGTTTTCCAAAGCTTTGCAATTGTGAATTGTGCTGCTATAAACATTTGAGTCCAGGTGTCTTTTTTATAGAGTGTCATTGGACCTTTTGGGTAGATCCCCAGTAATAGGATTGCTGGATCAAATGGTAGATCCACTTGTATCGCTTTAAGGTATCTACATATTGCTTTCCATAGAGGTTGAACTACTATGCAGTACAACCAGCAGTGTAGGAGTGTTCCTATCTCTCCACATCCACGCCAACATCTATTGATTTAGGATGTTTAGATAAAGGCCATTCTCACTGGAGTTAAGTGATATATCATTGTAGTTTTGATTTGCATTTCCCTAATGATTAGAGATGTTGAACATTTTTTCAAATGTTTGTTAGCCATTCTTCTGTCTTCTTTAGAAAATTTTCTGTTCATGTCCTTTGCCCACTTTATGATAGGGTTGTTTGATTTTTTTCTTGCTGATTTTCGTGAGTTCTAAGTAGATTCTAATTATCAGCCCCTTATCAGATGTGTAGGATGTGAACATTTTCTCCCATTCTGTAGGTTGTCTGTTTACTTTCATAACTATTTCTTTGGCTGTACAGAAGCCTTTTAGTTTGATCATGACCAATTTATTTATTTTTGTTCCTGCTGTGATTGCCTTTGGGGCCTTCTTCATAAATTTTTTGCCTAGGCCAATGTCTTGAAGAGTATTTCCAATATTTTCCTCTAGAATTCTAGTAGTTTCAGACCTTAGGTTTAAGTCTGTTATCCAGCATGCATTGATTTCTGTGAGAGGTGAAAGATGTGGATCCTGCTTCAGTCTTCTACAAGTGGCTATCCAGTTTTCCCAGCACCATTTGTTGAAAAGGGATTCTTTTCCCCAGTGTTTGTTTTTGTCTACTTTGTCAAAGATTAGATGGCTATATGAGGATGGTTTTATATCAGAGTTCTCAGATCTGTTCCACTGGTCAATATTCCTATTGTTGTGCCAATACCAGATTTATTTAATTACTACAGCTTTGTAGTATAGTTTGATATCTGGCATATTAATACCTCCCATTTTGTTTTTATTGCCTAGAATTGCTTTTGATATGCGGTGCCTTCTCTGGTTCCCAATGGAGCATAAAATTATTTTTTTCATATCTGTGAAGTATAATAGGTATTGTATTGAATCTGTAGATCAGTTTGGGTAATATAGACATTTTAATGACATGGAGTCTGCGGACCCACAAGCATGGTATAGATTTCCATATGTTTACACTCTCTGCTATTTCTTTCCTCAGTGTTTCATAGTTCTCCCTGTAGAGGTCTCTTACCTCATTCATTAAGAATATTTCTAGGTACTTTATTTTCTTTATTGCTATTGTGAAGGGTATTGAGTCTTTGATTTGGTTTCAATTTCATTGTTATTAGCGTATATGAATGCCTCTGATTTCTGTGTATTGATTTTGTATCCTGAGACTTTACTAAATTCATTTATCAATTCCAGGAGTTTCTTGGTTGAATCCTTGGGGTTTTCTAAATATAATATCATATCATCAGCAAACAGTGACAGTTTGATCTCTTCTCCCCCTATTTGGATACCTTTAATTCCACTTTCCTGTCTGATTGCTATAGCCAGGACTTCCAGCACTATGTTGATAGAAGTGGAGATAGTGGGCAGCCTTGCCTGGTTCCAGTTCTAAGTGGGAATGCTTTCAATTTTTCCCCATTCAGTATGATGTTGGCTATGGGTCTGTCGTATATGGCTTGTATCATTTTTAAGTATGTCCCTTCTATGCCTATTTTATTAAGTGTCCTTTTCATGAAAGGGTGTTGAATTTTGTCAAAAGCTTTTTCTGCATCTATTGAAAGAATTGTGTGGTCTTTGTTTTAGCTTCTGTTTATGTGGTGAATTACATTTATAGATTTACATATGTTGAACCATCCCTGCATCCTTGGGATGAAGCTCACTTGGTTGTGATGGATTATTTTTTAGATAAGTGTCTGGATTTGGTTAGCTAGAATTTTGTTGAAAATTTTTGCATCTATATTCATAAGGAATATTCGTCTGTAGTTTTATTTTTGTTGTTGCAACGTTACCTGGTTGTTGTATCAGGGAAAGTTCACTTCATAAAAGGTGTTGGAGAGATTTCCATTCTTCTCTATGTTGTGGAATAATTTCTGCAATATAAGCACCAGTTATTCTTTGTAAGTGTGTAAAATTCAAGTGTTAAACCATCTGGGCCGGGATTTTTCTTTTGAGGAAGATTTTTAATTGCTGTTTCTATTTTGGCTGTTGATATTGGTCTGTTCAGGAATTCTATTTCTTCTTGGTTGAGCCTAGGGAGGCTGTGTGTTTCTAGAAATTTGTCTATTTCCTACACATTTTCCAGTTTGTGTGCATAAAGGGTTTTGTAGTATTCATAAATTATATCTTGTATCTCCTTGGGATCAGTTGTGATATCTCCTTTTTTGTTTCTGATAAAGGTTATTAGAGATTTCTCTTTTCTGCTTTTCGTTAGCCTAGCCAAAGGCGTGTCAATTTTGTTTATTTTTTCAAAGAACCAACTTTTTGTTTTATTAATCTTCTTTAGAGCTTCCCTGTTGTCAATTTCATTTAGTTCTGATTTGATCTTGTTCATTTAACTTCTTCTGCTGGGTTTGGGGTCGGTCTGTACTTCTTTTTCCCTGCTCTTTGAGTCGTTTCATTAAATTGTCTATTTGTGATCTTTTTGACTTTTGCTTATAGGCTTTTATGGAGATAAACTTTTCTCTCAGTACTGCTTTATTTTGTTGAAAAAATTTTTTTATTTCCATCTTGATTTCTTCATTTATGAAGTAGTCATTTAGTAGAAGGATTTTTAATTTCCACATTTTTAGGTAGAAATATGAGTTTCTGTTAGGGTTGATTTCTACTTTTATTCCACTGTGATCTGAGAAGATACATGGTATGATTTCTATTTTTTTAAATGTTTTGAGGCTGACTTTGTGTCCTAGGGTATGGTCAATCTTAGAGAATGTCCCGTGAGCTGATGAGAAGAATGTATATTCAGTGGATTTTGGGTAGAATGTCCTGTAAATGTGAGTAAGACCCAATTGTTCTAGAGTTTTGTTTAAGTCCATTATTTCTTTATTGATTTTCTGTTTGGAGGATACGTCCTGTGCCGTCAGTGGGGTGTTGAAATCTCCAGTAATTATGGAGTTGCTGTTAATCAATTTGCTTAGATTCAGTAAGGTTTGCTTTATGAATCTGGGTGCACCTAAGTTGGGTGCATATATATTTAAAATTGTTATCTCTTCTTGTTGAAGTGTGCCCTTCACCATTATATAATGACCATGTTTGTCTTTCATTACCTTTTGTTGGTTTAAAAACTAAATTGTCTGAGATCAGAACTACCACACCAGCATTCTTTTGGCTTCTTCTTGCTTGAAATACTGATCTCCACCCCTTCACTTTTAGTCTATTTCCATCCTTGTGGGTTATATGTGTTTCCTGAAGACAGCAGATACTTGGCTTGTGTTTTCTTATCCATTCAGCCAGCCTATGTCTCTTGAGTGGAGAGTTTAAGCCATTCACATTTATTGAGAGAACTGATAGGTGAGGCAGATTATTATTCATTCTCTTGGGTTGGACGTTGTTGCTTTGATTTCTCTCTTATGCCATTGTGACATATAGCCTTTAATCTTTAGGTTTATGGTGTTTTTATGTTCATGAGTTTTGATTATGCTGTTCCATATGTAACACTGTTTTGAATACTTCTTATAGTTCTGGTCTTGTCTTGGTGAATTCCCTCAGACTTTGTTTATCTGAGAATGTCTTACTTTCTTCTTCATATATAAAGCTTAGATTTTCAGGGTACAAGAATCTAGGCTGGACATTATTTTGCTTCAAAAGCATGAGAATGGGGTCCCCGTCTCTCCTTGATTGTAGTGTTTCATTTGATAAATCTGGCATTATCCTGATCGATTTTCCTTTGTACATAACTTGCTTCTTTCATCTTACAGGTCATAGAAGGGCCTCTTTAGTTGATATTTTGGTCAGTCTGATAGTTTGGTCATGCCATGATGTCTTCCTGTTTGCATTGAATCTCCCAGGGGTCCTTTGAACTTCTTGAACTTTATCTGGAGATGTTTAGCAAGGCCTGGGAAATTTTCCTCTATTATATCTTCAAATAGCTTGTCCAACCCTTGAGTGTTTTTTTATTCCCCCTCTGGTAACCCTGTGACCCTTGCATTAGGTTTCTTCACATAATCTCACATCTCTTGTAGACTTCACTCTTTTCTCTTGTTTCTCTGCTCTATTTCTATGACTGATTTATTTAATTGGCAAGTGTTATCTTCAATCTTTGAGATTCTTTTTTCTGTTTGGTCCACCCTATTTTGGGGGCTTTCCACTGTGTTTTGTATTTCCCTGAATAAATTCTTCATTTCCAGGAGATCGGATTGATTTTTCTTCAAGATCTCAATTTCCTTAGTGAATCTTTGTTCCAATTCCTGAATTTTCTTTGTGGTTTCTTGTGTTGGTTGTCCATTTTTTCTTGCATATCATTGAGCTTTCTTACAATCCAATTTTGGAAATCTTCTGTCATTTTAGTGTTTTGGGTTTGTTCAGTGTCAAATTCTTGAGAGCTGGTGTATCTCCTAGGGGGAGAGTTTTCGGTTTGAATTTTTGAAGTTCCAGAAATCTTACACTGAGCCCTCCCCATCTGGATCAGCTGATGGGACCCAGGCATCCTCTCTTCTGTAGTTTCTTGATCAGCCACTGGGGGAGCACTTCCACCACACTTGGAAGGTACCCCCGATGTTAGGGGTTACTTGTGGAGCCTATAGTGGCGACTTGTGGAGGATTTGTTCCTTGCCATGTCACTGACCGGGGGAGGAGATCCAGCCCCAGGATTTTGATCAACTGGGTGACCTAAACTGTTCTGGGAAGCAAAGTCTTTTATACTGTGCACTTAAGCCCTGCACACAGGCCCAGTGGATTCTCCCTAGATCTGAGGGAGAGTGGTTTTCTTGTCTCACCCTGCCTCCAGGGGTGGAGCCTTCCACTTTCTGCAGGAGAGATGTGGGCTGGGGGATGAAGTGGCTCCTCAGTCTTCCCTGCACCCCAGCGCCCCTGTGGCTATGGCTCCCGTTGGCATTAGTTTTCTCAGTAGTTCGTTCATCGAGCCAGGCCTGGCGAGCTGATCACAGATTGTGTAGTGGCGGAAGTTGTCAGGAGAGTCTCTAGGCTGGGTTGGAGGAACTCGCCCTCTGCGCTGTATCATATTGTGGTTGCTGGGCTGTGGGCCCACTCAATGGTGACTGCTTGCTCACTTGCAGGGCACCAGCACTGGGGGTGAATGTTTAGGAGGTGGCAGGTGCCGGGTTTGGGGTCTTGGTCATCAGGATGTCTAATTGCCTCCTCTATGCCGCCTTCCCAACCACCAGTTCAGCCATAGTTCTCACTCTTACTGACCCACCCTGTGCAGTCTTATTTGCCTGAGGCAGTTCCAGCTTAGAGCCCCCGACTTAGTGAACAGCTCTATAGGGCTGGCCCTGCTTATTACCAGAGGCAAGACATCTAACTGTCTCCCCTATCAGCTCAGTTCAATTTCCTCCCATCTTGGAGCTGTCCTAGCATGGAGGTCCAGGGAATTTCCACTAATGACTGTACTCTCCAGCACCCTCTTCTCCTGCCGTGATTTTGCACCGATTTCAGACAGGTCCCTGGCTGGGTGGGTGTGGAGGTCGATGGGAAAGCAAAGAGTTCTCCTGTAGGTGTGATCCCACTTCACCCCTGGCCCGGTGGGCCAGCACCCTCCCACGCACCCTATAGTTTGTTTTGCACTCTCCAGAGAATGCGATCTTATCTCCCAATCACCTTGTTATTCCTTTTTCAGAGTTCTGTGTTGAACCTCTGCAAATTCTCAATGCTGTCCTTGTAGGGGGGAGACCTACTCATGTGTAGGAGACCAAGATCTATGTCTCCTTCTCTGGGAGCAGGAATCCAGGGGGTTACCTTTACTCTGCCATTTTTCCTCCTCCATCCATTAGCACATTTTGATATTTCTCCATATATTCTTCAACCGTACATCCTTGATACTTCTCAAAACTCTTCTCCAAAAAGTAGACATGAGTGACAGGGGTCTCATGGATAGATAGTCAAGCAGGATAAATGTTAGTATGAGTAATGCTTTATGTCAGAGCCTAAAAGAATACATCATGTGGTTTTAGCCCAGGCTTTTGTGAACAATCTTTTAGACTCTGAGACTGATTTGCTTACTTCTGGACTTAAAAGCCAGTTCTGAAGAATATGTATAACTATTAATAGAAATCAGTCAGACAATTAAAAATTATTACATAAATAACAAAATATGGTATTATTGGTGCACAGACATTTCTGGTCTCATATTTCCAAGAGTCTGCTTGCTATACCCATTCAAAAATAATAAATGCAGCATATAAAATATATTCAAAACTAAATTTTTGAATATATTTAAACATGCTTCTTTTGGTATAATTCTTTTATTAGTTAAGGCAAAACCATTGATGGATCTTTTAAGCTAGAAACCTTCCAGAAATCCTAAATCTTTCTTTTTCTTTATTACCAACATCTAACCAATCATCAAATCCTGTCATTTCTGCCTCAGAAATAAATTTCAAAATCATTTCCCTTCCATAATGTCACTGTCTTAGTTCAAACACATGCTATCTCCTACCTGGAGAATTTAAGAATTGAACTAGTTTTTCAGGTTGTAGTCTTTTCAATTACATGCTGTCATAAACCCAAACTTGTACTTTCTAGGATTTTATTTGGGTCAGGTTATTATTGATCTTAATTCTTCAGTGCCTTCTTCCTGATTGGGGATGGAATATATGGCAGTCTTACTTTATACACCTCAATTCCTACTACTTTCCCTCACATGCCAACCATACACCCACAATCTAATCAATACATAATATTTAATGCTTCCATTTCCTCCATTTTATGCTCTCTTTGCCTGAAATGACTAGGATCCAGGACTAGCTACATAATTTGTGGGTCTAACTGCAAAATGAATATGTGAGACCCCTTGTTGAAAAGCAAGAAAGAAGTGCCATTGAAGGTACATATAAAGGCTTTTTCTTTCTTCCATGTTCTCTTTCTCTTCTGGACATAGCATTTTTAATTTTGACAATTTGTATGTATTCTTTCAAAAATGTCTGTTCAGATGTTTTGCCCATTTTTAATAAGATTATTTGATTTTTTGCTATTGAGTTGTCTGAGCTCTTTATATATTTTATTTATTAATCCTTTGTCAGAGGGATAGTTTGCAAATATTCTCTCCCATTCTGTAGATTGTCTCTTCATTTGTTCATTGTTTCCTTTGCTGTGAAGAAATTTTTTTAGCTTAATATGATCCCATTTGTCCAATTTTGCTTTGGTTGCCTGTGCTTTGGGGATATTACTCAAGAAAGCCTTGCCCAGACCAATGTCCTGGAGCATTTACCCAATGTTTTCTTTTAGTAGTTTCAGAGTTCCATATCTTGGATTTGAGTTTTTAATCCATTTTGATTTGGTTTTTATATATGGTGAGAGATAAGGGTCCAGTTTCATTCTTCTGCATATCGATATCCAGTTTTCACAGCATCATTTATTGAAGAGACTGTCTTTTCCCCAGTGTATGTTCTTGGCACCATTGTGAAAAAATTAGTTCATTATAGATGTGTGGATTTATTTCTGGATTCTCTATTCTGTCCCATTGGTCTATTATTCTCTTTTTATGCCAGTACCATGTTGTTTTGGTTGCTACAGCCCTGTAATATAATTTTAAGTCAGGTAATGTGATTCCTCCAGTTTTGTTCTTTTTGTTCAGGATGGCTTTGTCTATTTTTGGTCTTTTGTGGTTCCATATAAATTTTAGGATTATTTTTTCTATTTCTGTGAAGATTTTAATTGGTATTTTGATGAGGATTATATTGAATCTGTATATTGATTTGTGTATTATGGACATTTTAACAATATTGATTCTTCTAATGCATGAGGATGGACTATCTTTCCATTCTTCTGAGTCCTCTTCAACTTCTTTCATCAGTGTTTTATAGTTTTCATTTAATATGTTCTACTTCTTTAGTTTACTCCTAGTTTTTTTTATCTTATCTGTAGCTATTGTAAATGAGAATATTTTATTGATTTCTTTTTCAAATTGTTTGCTATTGGCATATAGAAATGATATACAGTTTTGTAGGTTGTTTTCATATCCTTCAAATTTACTGTTTTTGTTATAATTTCTAATAGTTTTTTGTGGGGTCTTTAGGTTTCTCTAGAAATAAGATCATATTATCCACAAACAAGGATAATTTGACTTCTTCCTTTCCAATTTGGATACTATTTATTTCTTTTCTTGTCTAATCACTCTAGCTAGAACTTCCAGTGGTATACATAACAGTGGTGAAAGTGAACATCTTTGTCTTTATCCAGATCTTAGATGAAAGGATTTTAATTTTTCCCCATTCAGTATGATACTAGCTGTGGATCTGTCATATATGACTTCTATTGTATTTAGGTATGTTTCTTTTATATACATATATCCATTTTTTGAGAGTTTTAATCATGAAGTTATGTTGAATTTTATCAAATACTTTTTTAGCATTAATTGAAATGATCATGTGTTTTTGTCCTTTGTTATGGGTAGATGATGTATTACATTGATTAATTTGTATATGTTGAAATATCCTTGCATCTGTAGAATGAATCCCACCTTATTATGATGAATAATCTTTGCACTGTGCTGTTTAATTTGGTTTGCTAATATTTGGTTTATTCAGGTTTTTGATGTCTTCCTGGTTCAATCTTGGTAGGTTGTATGCGTCTAGGAATTTATCTGTTTCTTCTACGTTTTCCAACTTATTGGCAAATATTAATAGTTGCTCACAGTAGTCTCTAATGATCCTTTGAATTTCTGCATTAACAATTGTAACGTCTGTTTTTTCATCTCTGATTTTATTTATTTGTGTCCCCTCTCTTTTTCTTTTCTTAGTCTGGCTAAAGGTACATCAATTTGGTTTATCTTTTCAAAAAAACAAACTTAACATTGCATTGATCTTTTATATGTTTTGGTTCCAATTTCATTTAAATCTGCTTTGAACTTTGTTATTTCTTTTTTCCAATAATTGTGCATTTGAATGCTCATTGTTTCATTCTTTAAGATACATCACTAGGTTGTTTATTTGAAACTCTTCTACATTTTTGATGTAGGCACTTACTGCTATAAACATTCCTCTTTCTACTGTTTTCATTATATTCCATAGGTTTTTGTATGTTGTGTTTTCATTTTCATTTGTTTTGAGAACATTTTTCATTTCCTTTTAATTACTTCATTGACCCATTGGTGGTTCAGGAGCATATGATTTAATTTTCATGTGTTTGTATAGTTTCCAACATTCCTCTTGTTGTTGATTTCTAGTTTTATTTCATTGTAATCATAGAAAATACACAAATTGATTTAAATTTTTTTGAATTTTTAAAGACATGTTTTGTGACCTAACATATGGTCTATCCTTGAGAATGATCTATGAGCTGAGGAGAAGAACATGTATTGTGCAGCTGTGGATGAATAATTTTTTAAATATAGATTAGGTCCTTTTGGTCTATTGTGCAGGTTAAATCCAATGGTTCTTTGTTAATTTTCTGTCTGATCTTTCCAATGTGAAAGTGTAGTGTTGAGTTGCCAAACTATTATTGTGGTGGGGTCTATCTCTCTCTTAACACTGATAATATTTGCTTTATATATCTGGGTGCTCCAGTATTGGGTGCACATATATTTAGAATTGATATATATTTTTACTGAATTGTCCCCTTTATCATTATCTAATGAACTTCTTGGACTGTAAACTTCTTTTACAGTTTTTGTCTTGAAATCTATTTTATCTTAAAGAAGTATAGCTGTGACTGCTCTCTTTTGATTTCCATTTACATGGAATATCTTTTTCCATTCCTTTACTTTCACCCTATGTGTGTATTTATAGGTGAGTTATGTTTCTTGTAGACAACATATAATTGGGTCTTGCTTTTTAATCGATTTGGCCACTCTGTGTCTTTTGATTGGAGAGTTTAGTTCATTTACATTTGATGTTACTTTTGATGGATAAGAATTTAATACTGCCATGTTGTTATTTGGTTTCTGGTTCTTTTTTGGTTCTTTCTTTCTTTCTTACTTCCTGTCTTCATTTCAGTAAAAGTGACTTTCTCAAACATGTCCTTCATTTGAGGCCCTGGCTTGAGTGAGGCAAATGTATTTCATGTAACCAAAATGTTTGTACACAATATCCTGAATGAAAAAAATAGAAATTAAATAATTATAATAACAATGACAATAATAAAAAGTAGATATCTTCCAATAAACAAAGCCACTTTCTCCAGTAGTTTTAATTTATCATATATCATTTTATGTATCTGTTGTAAGTTCTTTGATTTGAGGTTACCATAACCAGATGACAACTTAACTCTGCTTGTAAACGAACAAACAAGCAGACAGAAATCTAAGAGAAACACTATATTTTAACTCCATCTCCTCCACTTTTCTCCTTTCCATTTGTATATATTTTATACTATTTGTCTCTTAAAAAGTTATTGCGGTTATTGGTATTTTTAGGTTTTCTTTTAGTTTTCCTAATCAAGATATAAGTGGTTTATACACCACATGATAGCAATAGAGTGCTCTGTATTTGTGTACTTACTCTGACTAGTGGATTTTATACCTTCATAAGGTTTCTTATTTTTTCATTAACATATTTTTCTTTCAGTTTGAAGAAATCCGTTTATCATTTCTTGTAGTCATGTCTGATGTTGATGAAATCCCTCAGCTTTTGTTTGTCTGGGAAAGCATTCATTTCTCCTTCATATTAGAATGATGATTTCTTGGGTTAATATTTTTTTCTGTCAGTACATTGAATATGTCATGCCACTCTGCCCGGACTGTAAGGTTTCCAATGAGAAGTCTGCTGCCACACATATTGGAGCTCCTTTATATGTTAAGTTTTTATTTTTTCTGACTGTGTATTTTCAAATAGCCTATCTTCAAGCTTACAAATTTTTTCATCTGCTGGATAAATTCTGCTGTTTAGAGACTCAGATACAATTTTTCAATTTGTCAGTTGAATTTTTCAGCTCCAGAGTTTCTGCTTGATTTTTTAAAATTATTTCTATGTCTTTGTTAAATTTCTCTGATAAGCTTCTGAACTCCTCTGTATTGTCTTCAAGTTCACTGAGCTTCTTCAGAATAGCTATTGTGAATTCTTTATCTGAAAGCTTACCTATCTCCATCACTCCAAAAACACCCTTTAAAAATGAGGTACAAGACAAGAATCGTGGTAAAGGCATAGCTAAAAATAATGCACAGCCCTGGTTAAAAATAATGATAATGATTAGTAATTGTTCCCCTGTAATTTCCACTCCAGAGCTACATAGATGGTGGTCATAAAGATTCTTAACTTCTCCCCATAGTTGGTGTCATAAAGATCCTATTTATTTCAGCATATTACAGGGGTACTGATATTTAGGTTACACGGTTTTAAACACATTAATGTTTCTTTTTAATGTTTTCTATAAAAATTATTTTTAATTTTTTTATTATTTCAGATATTATGGGGGTACAAATGTTTAGATTACATATATTTCCCTTGCCACACCCAAGTTAGAGCTTCAAGCACGTCAATCCTCCAAACTGTGCACACCACACCCATTAGGTGTATATATACATACCCATCCCCTCCTCCCCACTCCTATCTGCCCAACACCTGATTAATGTTATTACTATATGTGCACTTAAGTGTTGATCAGTTAAAACCAATTTGATGGTTAGTAATGTGGTGCTTGTGTTTTCCATTATTGAGATACTTCACTTAGTAGAATGGGTTGCAGCTCTTTTCAGGGTAATACAAGAAGTGCTATGTCACCATTGATTTTTGTGGAAGTCCTAGCCAGAGCAATCAGACAAGAGAAGGAAATCAAGGCCAACCAAATGGGGCCAGAAGAGGTCAACCTATCTCTCTTTGCTTACAATATGATCTTATATCTACAATACCCCAAAGGCTCTCCCATGAAACTACTCGAAGTGATAAACAAATTCAGCAAGTCTCAGGTTACAAAATCAATGTACAGAAATTAGTAGCATTCTATGCTCCAACAGCAGTCAAACTGAGAACCAATCAAAGACTCAATACCCTTCACAGTAGCAACAAAGAAAATAAAATACCTAGGAATATATTTAACTAAGGAGGTAAAAGACTTCTACAGTGATAACTACAAAACATTGAGGAAGAAAATAGCAGAGGACATAAACAGGTGGAAAATCATACCATGCTCATGGGTTGGAAGAATCGACATTGTTAAAATGTCTATACTACCCAAAGTGATCTACAGATTCAATGCAATCCCTATTACAATACAAACATAATTTTCATAGATCTAGAAAAAAATAATTCTATGTTTTGTATAGAACCAGAGAAGACCCCATATAGCAAAAGTAATCTTAAGCAAAAGGAACAAATTGGGAGATATCAATTTACCAGACTTCAAGCTATACTACACGGCTATAGTAACTAAAACAGCATACAATTGGCACAAGAACAGAGACATAGACCAATGAAACAGAACTGAGAACCCAGATATAAAATTATCCTCAGATAGCCATCTAATTTTTGACAATGTAGACAAAAACATACACTGAAGAAAAAAATCTTTATTCGATAAATGGTTCTGGGAAAACTGGATACCCTCATGTAGAGGACTGAAATAGGATCTGCACCTTTCACCTCTCAAAAAAATGAACTTATGGTGGATAACAAAGCTATGATGTGAAACTATAAGAATTCTAGAAGAAAATGTTGGAAAAACTCTTATAGACATTGGTCTAGGCAAATAATTTATGAAGCCCATAAAGGCAATCAGGGCAACAACAAAAATAAATAAATGGAACCTGATCAAATTAAAAAGCTTCTGCATAGATAAGGAAACTATCATAAGAGCAAACAGACATCCTATGGAATGGGAGAAAATAACATGTTACAATCTGATAAAAGGCTGATAACTAGAATCTATATAGAACTCATGAAAATCAGCAAGAAAAATGAAGATTCCTAAGTTCTTCCCATAGCTCGTGTCCATAAAGATTCTTAACTTTCTCTGTAGATAACATTACCTTTTTGAAACCTAAGGGTAGTTTTTAAGATATCTTCCAGGCCCTGCATTCCAGTGCATCAATTGGCCCACCCAAACCAGTGGCCCATACCAAGAAACTAGCTCAACTGGAATTGTGATTCCAGGGACTAGAGCCATACAAGAAGATAATTTCTACATCCCTATAATTTTGCTCCAATTAAAAAACTTAATTGTGTAATACATTGCCTGTCAAACTATCCTTAAAAATGTTATCTCCCAAGTTCTCTGGGAGGCCAATTTGAGAAATTTCTCCCGACTCCCCACTCAGTGCTATGCAGAATAAAGACCCTTTCTCCAGCAAAAAAAAACCCCGCTTACTCAGCATATTCACTGCTTCTTGGGAAGTGGGCAAGTGAACTTGGTTGGGGAGCAACAGTTCTGGGATTTGCCACTGGTGCCTTGTTTATTTCATTTGGTGAGGTCATGTTTTCCTGCATATTCTTAATGCTTGTGGAAATTCACTGCTATCTGGGCATTGAAGAGTTACATATTTATTCTAATCTTCACAGTGTTAGTTTGTTTGAACCTGTCCTTCTTAAGAAGGCTTTCCAGATATTCAAAGGAAAGCGAGTGCTTTGATCTAAGTCTTTGTTTACTACAGTGTATCAGCACTTGGGGCACCCCAAGCCCAGTACTGCTGTGAATCTTGCAGTATCCAGGTGGTACCATCTGGTGGATTGGGGTATTATAAGGTCGAATGCCCTGGATTAACAGCATCTTTCACTCTTTTTCTTCACTCTCTGTGCTGGAATGCTGGATTTGGGTGAGGAGTGACATGGGCACTCCTTCATGGCTACCACAGCTGGCTACCTCTGTTATTTACTCAAAGCCCAAGGGTTCTTTAGTCAGTAGGTGGTAAACCTTGCCATGACTGGGACATTCTTTTCATGTCAGTGGATTACCTTCTGGTCCAGGATGGGTCAAAAACTGCCATCCAGGAACTAAGACCTGGGATCATGGGCTTCAGCAGTGTGCTTGGTAGTTTATTTTACTGTGACTGCACTAGTAACCAAGTTGCAAGACAAAGCCTTTGTATTCATTCCTTTCCTTTCCCCAAGTGGGAGAAAACTCTCCTTGAGTTGCACTGGGTGAAGTTAGGGAAGGAGTAACATGGTCACTTGCTTGGCCACTGCTGCTTTTGTCTCAGTAGGTTACATGTACCCCAAGTCCACTGGCTCCTAGCCATCACAACCATAGTACTTGCCCCAGGACTGCAGAATTTGTAGCCTGACTGCCTTTTAAATTTATTCTTCACTTCATGCCACCTTTGTCAGGAAATGCTTGGGCTAGCTGGAACTCATATTTCTATCACTGGGATAAAGGATTTCTCTTTCACTGGGGTAGTCTAAATGCTCCCTCCATGGGTACTGGCATTGTTTTGCCCTGTGCTGTGTTTCCCTGTGATAGGCAAGCCTTGAGTTACAATACAAAGTCCCATAATCACTTCATTCTCCTTCCCTTGGGAACATGGATTCTTTCTACCCCTGGTGCCAACACTGATGCAGCTTTCCCAGGGGATGGAGGATGAGGCCACACAAGACTGTCTTTCCTGCCCTCTTTAGTGTCTCTTTCCTTGATATAATGTTAAAAACAGGGACTGTGATCACTCTCCTGATTTTTGTTTTTTTCTGAAGGTGTTTTCTTACATGTATAGTTGTTGAATTTGGTGTCCATGCAGAGGGACAATCACTGAAGGATTCTATTCACCCATCTTGCTCTGCCCCCTTCCACTTATCCAATTCAATTTTGTGTGAGGCTAATTTTAATTCAAAATCCAGCCCTGCTGTCACCTTTTTCTCCATCTGGTGAACTCTTACTTCATTCATCTTTTGAGACTCAGAACAATTATTTTCCTTCTGTGAAGGAAAGGCCCATTTTTTCACTCTACTTCACAAACGTTTGTACTTTTCTATTTTAATGAACACAGGCTTTGGAAACAGACAAATGAGTTTGAGTTCCAATTCTGTCTCATCAGAAAAAAATATTTACTCACCATGAACCCTAATTTCCTGGTGTGAAATGTAGATAATAGTACCCACAAGATTTGTATAGACATAAAGAGTTAAAGCACTTAAATAATTTGAATAGTGCCTAGAACAATGATTGCATCCACTAAACAGTACCTTTTATTGCCATTATTAGCAGGTGACATTTTACTAGAATTACTTTTGATAGTATTCATCTCCTCACTAGATTAGAAATTGTTTATACTACTCAGTAACTTCCCAAGTATATCAATAACACCCAGAACATCCAATAAAATATGCTCAATGAATGAACTAATGCTTTTATTGAGCACTTACCACAGCATCCAATACACCGTACTCACTGTTTTAATGCTTGTTGAATATGTGTGAAGAAACAATTGAATGTTTCAACCACCTTTACTTGCATTCAAGTTGAAGCTGATATTGACTACTACTGATACACAGTAAATTAAAATCATGTTTCCTTCTTCTCAAAACAAATAATTCTAGAACTCATAAAA
Source organism: Microcebus murinus (assembly GCF_040939455.1). Lineage (NCBI taxonomy): Eukaryota > Metazoa > Chordata > Mammalia > Primates > Cheirogaleidae > Microcebus > Microcebus murinus. The sequence continues at coordinate 16,743,900 of NC_134136.1, forward strand.
ATAGTTATTCATTTACCTCCTGGATTTTGCTAAAATCAGAGTTTTCAAATGCTGCCAAAATTAGGAAGCAAGGGATGAGTTTGGGGAACACGAGAGGCAGAAATTTGCTTTCATGCACTAATTTTAAAAGGAAAATGTTTAGGAGAGAATATTTCCTGTAAAATGTTTCCAGTGATACCTCTTTTAGATCTTGAGGATGCTGAAAGGGTATCTGACAGCACTAAGATTTTTCTGTAATACCATAGTGATCAGTTGTCTTATGGAAGGCTTTTCTTTTCTTTTCTTTTTTGTTTTGTTAAGGCCAACTCATAGAGTTCCACAGTAAAATAAGTAGACAATATAAACCATCATTCTGAATTCCAGCTTGTCAATGTTCTGTTATACTCAACTAATAAAAGGAGATGCTGATGAGATGACATCTGATGTTCTGTCACAGTGCAGCCAGCTTTTCAACACATCTAGAATGTCAACTCAGGCCTATATGTACCATTATCCTTCCATGAACTGTTAGCATGAAACCTCTGGATACAAATCTATTAGTTCTCACAGTACTGATTGTCAGAAGAAATGGAATTATTTCCTCTTATGACTAAATGCCCAGTGAATTTACACTGGCATGATCTCAGGATTAAAAGTAACGTTTACTGGCAGTTATTTCACAGAAAATTTTGAGATCTAAATATCTGCCTCTTCTTTAATATCTGACAACTGTAATCTTAGTACTTTCCCTCAAAACTTGCTTTATATTTTTTTCTAAACTGCACTGATATTAGCTTGGTAAGTATGTCATTGATTTATATTTTGCCGTTCCAAGAATAATTTTAAATGTCAAACTACTGGCAAATGAGATTTAGGAAATTGATAAGCTTTACAGAAGAAATCTGTTGCTAAGTTCTTATTAGCTTTCTACTGACAAATATTGACAGGCCAGGATATGAAGCACAAATATCTCAGCTTTACCTAATCAAATGGCTTGTAGCTAATACTTTGTTTTGCTGAGTTTTTCATACTCTCAACATGACCAAATTAAGATTATCAGTGAGCAGCCACTGATTCCTAAGTACGACATTCAAGTTAATTAATAAGAATCCAAACATTGTCTGTGTGTAACTCCCATGTGAATCAGGCTGCCAGAAAATACCCCTTCCCAATGAATAGTATTCCCATATCAGAGATGCTAATGAGCTCCAGAATAGTAATGTTTCTCGGTGGGATTTTTTTTTTTCAGTGTGATTATTTCCCTATTGCAGGGAGCCTCCAGTGATAGATATAGAAAATAGTAAAGTGTATATCTGTGATTGTAGTCCAGAGATATCATTTGTAAAAGCCCTAAGGTACTATGGCAACTTTCATGCCATAAAAGCATCACTCTAATGGTCATATGCACAGCATTACTTATTATGCAATTTAATATTTAAAATATTCATTTGTAACATGGCCAGTAATGATGCCCAATGACAAATTGCAGCAATAGAGTAAAATACTAGCAAATGGAATTCCACAATGTAGTCAAAGGATTATATACCATGACAAAGTGAGATTCATCCCAGATATGCAAGGGTAGTTTAACATAAGCAAATCAATGTAATAATACACAAAACATATCAAAGGGAAAAAAAAAACATGCAATTATTTCAATTGATGTAAAAAAAGGCATTTATTTGACAAAGTTTAATGCTCTTTCATAATGTAAAAACTCTGAACACTATGAATATAAGTATACTTATTCAACATCATAAAGAACATTTATTTAAAAAGCCACAGCTAACATAATGGTAAAAAAGGGAAACATTTTCCTTTCCAGGAACAAGACAAGGATGCTCATTTTAAATATTGTCATTCAACTTTTTACTATAAGTTCTAGCCAGATAAATACTAATACTTTGTTTAGTTAAGAAAAAGTTCCATTTGTTAACTGTTGGTATTATATATAGGAAAATAATTGAGTTTTCCATATTAACTATATATCCTACAATTTTGCTATAATTACTTATTAATTCCAGGAAGATTTTTATTGATTCATTCACATTTTCTACATAGACAATTATGGCATCTATGAATGACAGTTGTTTTTCTTTCTTTCCAATCTGTATGACTTTAACTTCCTGTTCTCATCTTATCGAATTAGCTAGGACTTCTTGTATGATGATGAAAAACAGTGATGACAGATGACACCCTTGCCTCACCCTTCAACTTATATTTTTATTTGTCACTGTTAAGTATGATGTTAGTAAAGTGGTAGGAAAAGATAATACTCACAAATGGAAACCAAAGACAAGAAGGAGTAGCTAAACTTACATCAGATAAAACAAACCTTAAGTCAAAAGCAGTAAAGAATAAAGACAAAAGTCATTACATAATGATAAAAGGATCAATTCAGCAAGAGGATATAACAATTCTAAATATATATGCACTCAACACTGGAGCACCCAAATTCATAAAACAAATATTAATAGACCTAAAGAGAGATAGATAGTAATAAAATAATTGTGAGGGACATGATCACCCACTCACGGAATTAGACAGATCACATAGATGGAAAATCAACAAAGAAATATTGGACCTAAATTGGACTATAAAACAAATAAACCTAACAGATATTTACAGAACATTCTAGCCAACAAGGACAGAATATACATTTTTTGTCAGCACATAGAACATTCTCCAAGAAAGACAATATGTTAGACAATGAAAGAAGCCTTATAATTTTTGTAAATCAAATTCATTTTATGTATCTTTTCAGAACACAGTGGAATATAAGTAGAAATCAATATCAAGAAGAACCTCAAAAACTCTACAAATACATGGAAATTAAACAACATGCTCCCTAATGACCATTGGGTCACTGAAGAAATTAAGATGAAAATTAGAAAAAAGTTTTTGAAACAGATGAAAATATAAGCACAATATCCCACTTTTTCTGTGGGATACAGAAAAAGCAACACTAGGAGAAATATTTATAGCATTAAATGCATACATCAAAAAAGTGAAAAGATTAGAAATTAATAACAATATAATGGCACACATTAAGAAACTAAAACAACAACAAAAACCACAAACCAAACTCAACATTAGCAGAGGAAAAGAAATAACAAAGACGAGAGCAGAACTAAGTGAAATAGAGAATCAAGAAGAAAAATACAAGTGACTTTTTAATAAAATGTCTTTTTTTCCTTTGGATAAATACCTGGTAGTAGAATTGCTGGATCAAATGGTAGGTCTACTTTTAGTTCTTTGAAGTATCTCCATATTGCTTTCCATAGAGGTTGTACTAGTTTGTAGTCCCACCAATAGAATATAAGTGTTCCTTTCTCTATCCATTCATGCCAGCATCTGTTGTTTTGGGACTTTTTGATAAAAGACATTCTCACTGATGTTAGATTTTGATTTGCATGTCCCTGATGATTAGAAACGTTGAGCATTTTTTCATATGTTTATTAGCCATTAGTGTATCTTTTTTTGAAAACCTTCTGTTCATGTCTTTTGTCAAATTTTAGTGGGGTTACTGGATGTTTTCTTGCTGATTTGCTAGAGTTCTCTGTAGATTCTGGTTATCAGCCCTTTATCAAATGTATAGTAGGCAAATATTTTCTCCCTTTCTGTACGTTCTCTAGTTGCTTGAGGGAGATGAGGGGATTGAGTTAATTCACTTCTAATGGGTACAATGCACACTATTTGGGTGATAGACACACTTATAATTTTGACTCAAAATGTAAAAAACAATTCATGTAACCCAAAGTTTTTTACACCCATAATATCCTGAGGGGGAAAAAGAAAAATACAGAGAATCAATGAAAGAAAAAGTTGGTTCTTCAAAAACATAAAAACAATTTCTTAAACCATAAGCTAGATTAACCAGAAAAAGAAGAGAGAAGACCAAAATAAACAAAATCAGAAAAGAAGAATGAGGTATTATTAGAAATGATATCACAGAAATGCAAAAGATCATCAGAGACTATTATGAGCAACTATTAACTAACAAACTAGAAAAGCTAGAGGATATGGATACATTTCTGGAAACATACAACTTCCCAAGACTCAATCAGGAAGAAATAGAAAACCTGATCAGATCAGGAATGAGTAGGTAGACTGAATCATTAAAAAGTCCCCAAAATAAAAGCCCAGAATCACATGGATTGACAGCCAAATTCTACCAGACATTCAAGCAAGAAATAATATCAATTTTCCTGGAACTGTTCCAAACGTTAGAAGGAAGAAATTTCCTTACCACATTCAACCAGGCCAATATCACTCTGGTACCCAAACCAGAAAAGAACACAACAAAAAAGAAAACTACAGATTAATATCTCTGATGATCATAGACACAAAAATCCTCAAAAGAAACCTAGCAAATCAAATTCAACAGCACATCAAGAGGATCATACACCATGACCAAGTGGGCTTTATACCGTGGAGGCAAAGAAGGTTCAACATATTCAAATAAGTAAATGTGATTCATTAAACAGAATCAGGGACAAGAAACATGATCATCCCAAGAGACACATAAAAAAACATTTGATAAAATTCAGGATGACTTCATAATTAAAACCCTCAACAAACTCAGTATCTAATGAAAATATCTCAATATAATTAAAGCCATATATGACAAACCCACAGCCAACATCATACTGAATGGGAAAAAGTTGAAATCATTGCCTCCAAGAACTAGACAAGACAAGGATGCCCACTTACACCACTCCTATTCAACATAGTACTGGAAACCCCAGACAGAGCAATCAGGCAAAAGAAATAAATAAGAGGCACCCAAATTAGAAAGTAAGTCAAATTATCCCTGTTTTCTGATGATATAATCTTATAAAAAAACCCTAAGGATTCTAACAAAAAATTCTTAGATATTATAAAGAGATTTAATAAAGTTTCAGGACACAAAATAAATGTATAAATATCAATGTTGTTTCTATGCACCACAAACAATCTAGTTTAGGAAGAAACCAAGATAAAATCCCATCTGCAATAGCTACAAAAAAAAAAAATACATAGGAATAAATTTAACCAAGCAGGTGAAAGATCTCTAAAAGGAAAACTACAAAACACTGATGAAAGAAATTGTAGGTAACACAAATGAAAAAATGTTCCATGCTCATGGATTAGAAGAATAAATATGGTTAAAATGATGAAATAGCCCAAAGAAATTTACAGATTTAATGCAATCCCTATCAAAATAGCAACTTCATTTTTCACAGAATTAGAAAAAAAAAATCCTAAAATTCACATTGAAACACAAAAGAACCCAAATAGTCAAAACAGTCTTAAGCATAAAGAACAAAGCTGGGACACCACAATACCTGACTACAAATTATACTACAAGGCTATAGCAAGCAAAACATCATAGTACTGGCATAAATATAGACACATAGATCAATTGAACACAATAGAGAACCTGGAAATAAAGCCACATGTCTACAGCTATCTAATCTTTGAAAAAGTTGACAAAATCATACACTGGGGAAAGGACATCTCTTTCATAAGATGGTGCTTGGAAAATTGGAGAGCCATGTAAATGAATGAAGCTGGACCTCTATTTCTCACCATACACAAAAGTCAACAGAGGATGGATTAAAGAGATAAAAATGTAAGTAAGACCCAAACTTATAAAATAACTAAAGAGAAAACCTAAGGAAAACTTTTCTGAACTTTAATCTAGGCCAAGAATTTATGAATAAAGTCTCAAAACCACAGGCACCAAAACCAAAAAATAGACAAATGAAATCTAATTAAATAGATAAGCTTCTGCACAGTAAAAGAAATTATCAAACAAGTGAATAGACAACCTGCAGAATGGTAGAAAATATTTGCAAACTATTTATTTGACAGGACACTAATATCCAGAATATACAAGTAACTGAAACAACTTATCAAGAACAAAGCAGGTTAACCTCAATGATAGCAGTTAAAAAGTCCTATCTTATGTTTTTCTTTTAAGTATTACTAGTATGGTGTTACTGAGCATTTTATTTTGATAAAAAGAAAAATGCCATGGGCTGCAATCTTCTTCCATCACGTTTGCTCACCAGGTCCATTAATATGCTTAAAACACTAGTGCCAATTATTTTATTTGATAATGCTTATTATGGTATTTGTATATATGTTTGCATTCCAATTTTGTTCAATAATGAGTGTGTAAACCACTTATGTTAAATAAATGTAAATACTAATGTAAAAAAATAAAATAAAAATAAAAAAGTAAAAGTGGTCAAAGGACATGAATAGACATTTTTCAAAAGAAGATGGACATATGGCCAACAGGTACATGAAACTGTTCAACATTACCAATCATCAAATAAATGCAAACTAAAACCATAATGAGATATCAGGTTACTCCAGTCAAAATGGCTATTACTAAAAAGAAAAAAAAAATCCAACATTCCTTCCTAGTAAAAATGCTGAGCAAACTAGCAATAGAGGGGAACTGACCCATTTTGATAGAGAATATCTACAAAATTGTACGGCTAACATATATTTCTATTTGTATAAATTTATGTGGCACTAGGGCAATTTTGTTACATGTACATATTGCATAGTTATTAAGTCAGAGCTTTAAGGGTATACATCACCTGAATAACATGTGTTTTAACCATTAAGTAATTTCTCATCATGCATACCCCACCCAATCCCTCACCCCGTCAAGTCTCCTTTGTCTGGTTTTGGTATTAGGGTAATGCTGGCCTCATAGAATAAGTTAGGAAGTGTTCCATCTGCTAACATTGACATAATTTCTTCTTAAAATATTTATTATAATTCACTAGTGAATCCATATAGCCCTGGTGCTTTCTGTTTTAAAAACATTATTAATTATTGAATCAATTGCTATAGTAGATACAGGCCTATTTTAATTGTCTATTTCATCTTGTGTGAATTTGGGCTTATTGTGTCTTTCAAGAAATTGGTCCATTCATCTAGGTTATCAAATTTGTGGACATAGAGGTTTTGAGAATATTCCTCTATTATACTTTAATGACCAAGGTATCTGTAGGGGTTCCCCCTCTTTTCTTATATCAATAATTTGTGTACTCTCTCTTTTTTTCTCTTAGAGTAGCTAGAGGCTTATTGGTTTTATTGATTTTTTCAAATAATCAACTTTTTATTCAGGATATTATGGGGGTGCAAACATTTTGGTTACATGTAATTCATTTGCCCCACCCAAGCCAGGGCTACAAGAATGTCCCTCCCCATACAGTGAGTTCCACCTCCATTATTTGTGTGTTTACTCCCACACACATCTGACTGGCACTCAATGAGTATTACTACTATGTGAACACTATTGATTTGTTTCTTTTTCTGAATTTAATTTGCTTTGCTGTTCCTAGTTTTCTGTGATGTAAGCTTATTGATTTTAGACCTTTCTCCTTTTCTAGTACATGCATTCAATGCTAAAAATTTCCTTAAGCACTGTTTTCACTACATTCCTCAAATTTTGTTAGGTTTCATTTTCATTTCCACTTAATTTATCTTTTAATTTCTCTTGAGTCTTTTTTCTTTGATCACTGTGCAATTTAAAAGTGTGTTGTTTAATATCCAAATGCTTTGAGATTTTACAGCTATCTTTATGTTATTGATTTCTAGTTTAATTACATTATAATATGAGAGTAGTCATTGTATGATTTCTATTCTTTTAAATATGTCAAGGTGTGTTTTATCTAGGATGTTGTCTATATTGGTGAATGTTTTGTGTGAGCTTGAGAAAAACTTGTAATCTATTCTAATTGGGTTTTGTAGTCTATAGACGTCAATAATATTCAGTTGACTGATGAGTCAACTCAACTCAGTTGAGTTCAACTATGTTGTTCCTGATTTTCTGCCAGCAATATATGTCCATTTCTCATAAAAGGGTGTTAAAATCTCCAACTACCATAGTGGATTCATCTATTTCTTCTTGTTCTTCTACCAGTTTTTTCCTTTCATATTTTGATGCTCTGTTCTTAGGCACATATACATATTAAGGATTGCTACAGGCCACGTGCAGTGGCTCATGCCTGTAATCCTAGCATTCTGGGAGGATGAGGTGGGAGGGTCTCTTGAAGTAAGGAGTTTGAGACCAGCCTGAGCAAGAGTGAGACACTTTCTTTACTAAAAATAGCTGGGTGTGATGGTGCGTGCCTATAATCCAAGCTACTAGTAAAGCTGAGGCAGGAGGATTGCTTGACCCCTGGAGTTTGAGGCTGCTATGAGCTAGGCCAATGCCACAGCACACTAGCCCTGGTGATAGAGTAAGAATCTGTCTCAAAAAAAAAAAAAAAAAGGATTGCTTTGCTGTGTATTCATGGAGTATTGAGTATTGGCCATTTTATCATTGTATGATGCCCATATTTATGCCTGATAACATTCATTGCTCGGAAATGCACTCTATCTGAAATTGATATAGCTACTCCTGCTTTCTTCTGGTTAATGCTGGCATGGTATATTTTTCTCCATCCTTTTGCTTTTAATCTATATATGTCTTTGTGTTAAAAGTGTGTTTGTTAAAGACCACATATAACTGGGTCATGTTATTTTATTCTCTCAGACTATTTCTGTCCTTTAATTTGTGTATTTTGACCATTGGTGTTTGAGTTGATTATTAATATAGTTAGATCAGGGGTCCTCAAACATTTTAAAAGGGGGCCAGTTCACTGTCCCTCAGACCATTGGAGAGTGTGCACTGTGGGCCTGGGATGAGTCAGCTGCTAAGCAGGACAGGCAATGGTGTCAAAAACACCCGGAGGGATGGATAAATGTGCTAGGCGGCCTGTATGTGGCCTGCGGGCTATAGCTTGAGGATGCCTGAGCTAGATTAATATGTACCATAACATTAAGATGTATCATATTGATTCATTTTCTGTTTTTACCATTGTTTTATGTTGCTTTGCATTTTCCATATTTTTCTGCATTTTTTATTTTAGTTGAGGCTCTTTATGTGATTCTGTTTTCCCTCCTTTCTTAGCATTTCAATTTTATTTTTTTCAACCATGTTTAGTGGTTTCCCTACTATTATTTTTTATCAGATATTTATTTCTCTGATTTTTTTCTGTTATTTACTTCTTGAACCCTAATAAGATCCCTTAGAACATCTTATTCTAGGCTCTACAGTTCTTAACATATCTTTTATATTTAAAATTTTCTTAACACTCATGGTTATATTCTGTATAATTTCTTTAGTTCTATCTTCTAGTTGGCTCATCATTTGTCCTAACTTGTTGTTTAACAACCCAATGGATTTATTTAAAACAAATATTTTATATCAAGAAATTATTTTCCAATAATTTTTTCTTCTGTGCATAGTCTATTTTTGCTCATTCAGTTTGAGGACTTAATTTGTTAATTATTTAAATATTTAATATGTGCTGACTTTCTGTTTGCTGATAATTCCAATAAATGGAAACCTAAGGGTATAAATGTATGGCTTACTTTACTGTTTGGTGATTTTTCTGGATAAGTGCATATTTGATTATTTTTTAATCTTCAAAACCTTCATTAGTGGGATGCCTTTTTACACTGAGCTATGGAGAGAAAGAAGGTACTGCAGACCTGGAACCCCTTTAGCTTCCTTCAAAATCCAAGTTTTTTGGGGAGGGAGTCTTATGTTCAGCGTTCATAACATTGGCAATTAATCTTTTAATAACTCATACTATTAAACTGGATATTTTGTCTCAGGGAAACATCTCTTATTTTTATCTTATTCATTTAATATTATTATTATTTGTTGTTGTTGTTGTTGATCTCTGCTCTGGATGGGCTCACTTTGACAAAGAGAGGGTGTTTTAAAATTTTTCTGCCAATCCAGAAAAATGCAACTATATTGTTTCTTTCAATTTTTAGTTATTTTCTGGTGGGAGAATCTTTCAGAATATTGGTTATTCTATATTCACTGACATATCTAATTTTCCTTGACTCAGTTTTTATTATATTTTTTCTAGAAAAAATTTTATCTGTATTTTATTTTATTGTTTTTTCTTCTTTATATAAGCATATTGTGGGGGTACAAAAGTTTAGGTTACATATATTGCCTTCGCCCCACCCAAGTGAGAGCTTCAAGCGTGTCTATCTCCAAGATGATGCAAATCACACTCATTATGTGTATATATATCCATCCCCTCCTCCCCCTCCCATCTTCCTGACACCCAATGCATATTATTGCTATTGTGCACCTAAGTGTTGATCAGTTAAAACCAATTTGATGGTGAGTACATGTGGTGTTTTTTTCCCATTCTTGAGATACTTCACTTAGTAGAATGGACTCCAGCTCTATCCAGGATAATACAAGAAGTGCTATCACCATTGTTTTTTGTGGCTGAATAGAGCTCCATGGTATACATATACCACATTTTATTAATCCACTCGTGTATTGATGGGAACTTGGGTTGTTTCCACAGCTCTGCAATTGTGAATTGTGTTGCTATAAACATTCCAATGCAGATGTTTTATTACAGAATGCCTTTCTTTCTCCCCTATGGATAAATACCCAATAGTGGGATTGCTGGATCAAGTGATAGGTCTACTTTTAGATCTTTGAGGTATCTCCATATTACTTTCCATAGAGACTATACTAGTTTGTAGTCCTACCAGCGGTGTATGAGTGTTCCTATCTCTCCACATCCACGCCAATATTTGTTGTTTTGGGACAGTTTGATAAGAGCCATTCTCACTAGAGTTAAATGATGTCTCATTGTGGGTTTGATTTGCATTTCCCTGATAATTAGAGATATTGACTTTTTTTTCATATGTTTTTGGTCATTAATCTCTCTTCTTTTGAAAACTTTCTGTTTATGTCCTTTGCCCACTTATTAATGCGGTTGTTTGATTTTCTCTTGATGATTTTCCTGACCTCTATATATGTTCTACTTATTAGATCTTTGTCAGATGTATAGTATGCAAATCTTTTCTCCTATTCTGTAGAATGTCTATTTATTTACTCTTAATGATAGTTTCGTTGGCTGTGCAGAAGCTTTCTAATTTGGACAAGTCCAATTATTTATTTTTGTTGAAGCTCTGATTGGTTTTGGGGTCTTCTTCATAAATTATTTGCCTAGGCCAATGTTTATAATAATTTTACAACATTTTCTTCTAGGATTATTATGGTTTCATGCCTTAGATTTAAGTCTGTTATGCATCATGAGTTGATATTTGTAAGAGGTGAGAGATGTGGATCCTGTATGAGTCTTGTACATGTGGTTATCCAATTTCCCCAACACCAGTAACTGAATAGGGATTCCTTTCCACAGTGTATATTTTGATTGCTTTATTAAAGATCAGATGGCTATATGAGGATGGTTTTATGGTTTTCAGTCATGTTCCATTGGTCAATGTTTCTGATCTCATGGCAGTCAAATGCTGTTTTGGTTATTATTGCCTTGTAGTGTACCTTGAAGTCTGATAAATCAATGCTGCTCAATTTATTATTTTAGATTAAAGTGTTTTTTGCTATATGAGGTTTTCTCTGGATTTTTACAATGCATAGAATTATTTTTTCTAGATCTGTGAAAAATGATAATGGTATTTTTATAGCAATTACATTGAATCTGTAGATCACTTTGGGTAGTATAGACATTTCAACAATGTTGATTCTGTCAATCCATGAGCATGGTATGTATTTTCATCTGTTAACGTCCTCTGCTGTTTCCCTCCTCAGTATTTTTTTTTTGTTTGTATGTTTGTTTTTTTATTTTTATTTTATTTTTTTATTTCGGCATATTATGGGGGTACAGATTTTAAGGTTTTAATAAATGCCCATTTCCCCCCCTCCCACAAAAAGTCTGAGTCTCCATCATAATCATCCCCCAGATGGTAAACATCTCACTCATTATGTATGTATATACCCGCCCCCTCCCCCCTCCCACCTGCCCAATACCCTATTACTGTAGCACCTATGTGTCCACTTAGGTGCTACTCAGTTAATACCAGTTTGCTAGAGAATATATCTGGTGCTTGTTTTTCCATTCTTGGGATACTTCACTTAGTAGTATGGGTTCCAGCTCTAACCAGGAAATTATAAGATGTGCTATATCACCATTGTTTCTTAGAGCTGAATAGTACTCCATGGCATACATGTACCACATTTTATTAATCCATTCTTGGATTATGGGCACTTGGGCTGTTTCCACAGCCTTGGAATTATGAATTGTGCTGCTATAAACATTTGAGTGCAGGTGAATTTTTGTAGAGTGTCATTGGATCATTTGGGTAGATGCCCAGCAATGGGATTGCTGGATCAAATGGTAGATTCACTTGTATCGCTTTAAGGTATCTCCATATTGCTTTCCACAGAGGTTGAACTAGTTTGCAGTCCCACCAGCAGTGTAGGAGTGTTCCTCTCTCTCCGCAACCACGCCAGCATTTATAGTTCGGAGACTTTCTGATAAAGGCCATTCTCACTGGGGTTAAGTGATATCTCATTGTGGTTTTGATTTGCATTTCCCTGATGATTAGAGATGTTGAGCATTTTTTCATATGTGTGTCGGCCATTCTTCTGACTTCTTTAGAAAAATTTCTGTTCAAGTCCTTTGCCCACTTTTTAATGGGGTTATTTGATTTTTTCTTCCTGATATTCGTGAGTTCTAAGTATATTCTAGTTATCAGTCCCTTATCGGATGCATAGGATGCAAAAATTTTCTCCCATTCTGTAGGTTGTCTGTTTACTTTCATGACTATTTCTTTGGCTGTGCAGAAGCTTTGTAGTTTGATCATGTCCCATTTATTTATTTTTGTTGCTGCTGTGATTGCCTTTGGGGACTTCTTCATAAACTCTTTGCCCAGGCCGATGTCTAGGAGGGTGTTTCCAACTTTTTCCTCTCGAGTTCTAATAGTTTCATACCTTAGATTTAAGTCTGTTATCCAGCGTGAGTTGATTTTTGTGAGAGGTGAAAGGTGTGGGTCCTGTTTTAGCCTTCTACAGGTGGCTGTTCAATTTTCCCAGCACCATTTATTGAAGAGGGATTCTTTTCCCCAGCGTATGTTTTTGTCTGCTTTGTCAAAGATGAGATGGCTATATGAGGATGGTTTTATATCAGGATTCTCACATATGTTCCACTGGTCAATGTTCCTATTTTTGTGCCAATACCATATTGATTTAATTACTACAGCTTTGTAGTATAGTTTGATATCTGGCATATTAATGCCTCCCATTTTGTTTTTGTTGCCTAGAATTGCTCTGGATATTCGGGGTCTTCTTTGGTTCCATATGAAGCGTAAAATCATTTTGATGATATTGAGTGTACCGATCCACGAGCATGGTATGGATTTCCATCTGTTTACATCCTCTGCTATTTCCTTCCTCAGTGTTTCATAGTTCTCCCTGTAGAGGTCTTTTACGACCTTGGTTAAGTAAATTCCTAGGTACTTTAATTTCTTTGTTGCTATTGTGAAGGGAATTGAGTCTTTGACTTGGTTCTCAATTAGATTGTTGTTGGCGTATCTGAATGCCTCTGATTTCTGTGTATTGATTTTGTACCCTGAGACTTTACTAAATTCATTGATCAGTTCCAGGAGTTTCTTAGTTGAGTTTTTGGGGTTTTCTAGATATAATATCATATCATCAGCAAACAGTGAAAGTTTGATCTCTTCTGCCCCTATTTGGATACCTTTGATTCCATATTCCTGTCTGATTGCTGTAGCCAAGACTTCCACCACTATGATGAACAGAAGTGGAGATAGTGGGCAGCCTTGTCAGGTTCTAGTTCTAAGTGGAATGACTTCAATTTTTCCCCATTCAGTATGATGTTGGCTATGGGTCTGTCATATATGGCTTGTATCATTTTTAGGTATGTCCCTTCTATGCCTATTTTCTTAAGTGTTCGTATCATGAAAGGGTGTTGAATTTTGTCAAAAGCTTTTTCTGCATCTATTGAAAGAATCATGTGGTCTTTGTTTTTTCTTCTGTTTATGTGGTGAATTGCATTTATAGATTTACGTATGTTGAACCATCCCTGCATCCCTGGTATGAAGCCCACTTGGTCGTGGTGGATTATTTTTTTGATAAGTGTCTGGATTCGGTTAGCTAAGATTTTGTTGAAAATTTTTGCATCTATATTCATTAGGGATATTGGTCTGTAGTTTTCTTTTTTTGTTGCATCCTTTCCTGGTTTTGGTATCAGAGTAATATTCGCTTCATAAAAGGTGTCGGGGAGGTTTCCGTTCTTCTCGATGTTGTGGAATAGTTTCTGCAAGATAGGTACTAGTTCTTCTTTGTAAGTATGGTAAAATTCAGGTGTGAAGCCATCTGGACTGGGACTTTTCTTTTTAGGGAGATTTTTAATTGCTGTTTGTATTTCAGCTGTTGAGATTGGTCTGTTCAGGGAATCTATTTCTTCCTGGTTGAGCCTAGGGAGGCTGTGTGTTTCTAGAAATTTGTCCATTTCCTCCACATTTTCCAGTTTGTGTGCATAAAGATTTTTGTAGTATTCATAAATTGTATCTTGTGTCTCTTAGGGATCTGTTGTGATATCTCCTTTTTTGTTCTGGATGGAGCTTATTAGAGATTTCTCTTTTCTGTTTTTCGTTAGCTTAGCCAATGGTGTATCAATTTTGTTTATTTTTTCAAAGACCCAACTTCTTGTTTTATTAATCTCCTTAATAGCTTCCCTGTTTTCAATTTTGTTTAGTTATGATTTGATCTTGTTGATTTCACTTCTCCTGCTGGGTTTGGGGTTGGTCTGTTCTTCTTTTTCCAGCTCTTTGAGTCATTTCATTAGATTGTCTATTTGTGATATTCTTGCCTTTTGGTTATAGGCATTTATGGAGATAAACTTTCCTCTCAGAACTACTTTAGCTGTGTCCCAGAGGAGTTGATAACTTCTCTCTCCATTATCGTTTTTTTCGTAGAATTTTTTTATTTCCATCTTGATTTATTTATTTATGAAGTAATCATTTAGTAGGAGGTTGTTTAATTTCCACGTTTTTGTGTAGAAATGTGAGTTTCTCTTAGGGTTGATTTCTAGTTTTATTCCACTGTGATCTGAGAAGGTACATGGTATGATTTCTATTTTTTTATAATTTCTTGAGATTTTCCTTGTGTCCTAGGATATAGTCAATCTTAGAGAATGTCCCGTGAGCTGATGAGAAGAACATATATTCAGTGGATTTTGGGTAGAATGTTCTGTAAATGTCAGTCAGACCCACTTGTTCTACAGTTTTGTTTAAGTCCTTTATTTCTTTATTAATTTTCTGTTTGGAGGATCTGTCTCATGCCGTCAGTGGGGTGTTGAAATCTCCGGCGATTATGGAGTTGCTATTAATCCATTTGCTTAGCTCCAGTAAGGTTTGCTTTATGAATCTGGGTGCACTTAAGTTGGGTGGATATATATTTAAAATTATTATCTCTTCTTGTTGAACTGTGCCCTTCACCATTATATAATGACCCTCTTTGTCTTTCACTACTTTTGTTGCTTTAAAAACGGAATCGTCTGAAATTAGAACTGCCACACTAACCTTCTTTTGGCATCTATTTGCTTGGAATATTGATCTCCACCCTTTTATTTTTAGTCTATTTGCATCCTTGCACGTTAGATGTGTTTCCTGAAGACAGTATATACTTGGCCTGTATTTTCTTATCCATTCAGCCAGCCTATGTCTCTTGAGTGGAGAGTTTAAGCCATTCACATTTATTGAGAGAACTGATAGGTTAGGTAGATTACTGATCATTCTGTTGGGTTGGATGTTGTTGCTATTATTTCTGTCTTGAGCCATTGTAATATCTGGCCTTTAATATCTTTGGGTTTTTGTTGTTTTTATATTCGTGGGTTATTATTATGATGTTCCGTGCATAACGCTGTTTTAAGTACTTCTTGTAGGGCTGGTCTTGTCTTGGTGAATTCTCTGAGCCTTTGCTTGTCTGAGAATGTTTTTATTTCTCCTTCATATACGAAGCTTAGTCTTGCAGGGAATAATATTCTAGGCTGGGCATTGTTTTGTTTCAAAAGAGTGAGAATGGGGCCCCAGTCCCTCCTTGCTTGTAAAGTCTCATTAGAGAAGTCTAGGGGGCTGGTGCTCCTCCTTGGGGGTGTGTTTTCCGTTTGGTTCTTCATATTTCCTGAGTTCTTTCGCTGATTTCTTCCCATGTCGATCAGTTGTTGTTTCTTTCCTTAGGTTATTGTTTGGGTATTCACACACCTTGTTTAGTTTCTGAGGCATTAGGTGGTGTCTGTGGGTGATATTGGACCTCTCCCTGTATATTGAGTCAGTGGGTGCCATGAAAAGGCTGTGGAAGATGCTGTCCCTGTCAGTAGGTTGCGTTTGCTTGGAGGAACAGGTTATGCTGTTGATTTTGTGTCTTGTTATCAGCTCTTGTTCTGGGCGGAGCTGGGTTGTGTAAGCCTGCCCTCAGGCCGTTAGCAGGGGTCAAAGTTCTGTTCTCTGCTTCCAGGGAAAGCTGTCAGGGCGGGGCTGGAATGGTCCCACTCAGCCAGAAAGTCTGTGTTTCGGGGTGGGGCTGTCTGAGACCCACAGTCTGGAGCGGGCCTGGCTTCTTTCCACCCTCCCCAGGTCTGCAGCTACTCCTGGGACTCTGCCCCCAGGCCAGACCACAAGCCACCAGGCCTCCCTGGACTGTGATGCCGGCGGGGAAGTTCCCTGCACAGGAAAGCCACCTGGGTTGGGCGCACGGTCTCCTCCTGGGAGGAGGGTTACCCTCTAGGAAGCCGATCCGCCCCTGGAGGCACACACACCTCAGTAGGCTGTTCACGTATAACCTTTCTGTGCCCCGGGCAATGCTAGCCCTTGGTGCAGTGGATCTAGTGTGCAGGTCCGACCTCTGGGTCCCAGAGTTCAAACTTTATCCCCACCAGGGAGAGGATTTCAGGTCCCAATTCACCCACAGGGAGTCCAAGCTGGTTCTATGTCTCTCAGCCTCTGAGTCAGCACCGTTCTCCTGGGAACACTGTGCCAGCAGCACCTGGGAGGGCGGTCGGGTAGGGAGCTCACAGTCTGAGTTCCCCTGAGTCAGCTGTAGGGTCTCAAACGGGAAGGTCCCGTTCCCTGGAGGTGCCTCCAGCTGGTGGCTGTATTGTCTCTCTGGGCAGCCGCAGGTAGGGTCAGAGGAGGGGAGGAGGAGGCAACATGGCGCCTGCCGCGCGGCTCGTGTCTGTGCACATGGAGGTGCCCGGAGGAAGTTGGGAACCTGGTGCCACGTCTGCTACAGGCTCACTGCTGGCTGGCGGCGGTGGTCTCTGGGCTGGTGTCCACAGGTCTCTCCACCCGCTGGGGAGCCCACCTGCAGTCCCAAATGCAGGGGAGGGGAAACAGCAAATCCAGCTACCCTTGCTGCTGGTCTCCGGGCTGCTCTGGTGGTCTCAGCCTCCAGTTCTCCTCCGCAGCCTCCTCCCGTGGAGTCTCCCGGGGTCTCAGGTACACCTCCTTCCGGCCCTTGTCTGCTGTATGCTCGTCTTCTTGCTTGTTTCCTCTAATTTCTGCTAGAATCTGTCTTTTCTGCAGATACATTCTGTCTGGCAGTGTTATTCGTCCACCATCTTGCTCTACCTCTCCTCTCCTCAGTGTTTTATAGTTCTTCTTGTAGAGTTACTTCATCTCCTTAGCTAAATGTATTCTTAAGTATTTTATTTTCTTTGTTGCTATTGTGAAATGTATCAAGACTTTGATTTCATTCTTAGTTTGTCTGTTGTTGGTATAGATGAATGCTACTGATTTGTGTACATAGATTTTGTAACCTGAGAATTTGCTAAACCTATGTATCAATTTCAGAAGTCTCTTGACACAATATTTTGGGTTTTATAGATATAAGATTGTATCATCTGCAAAGAACAAGTGTTTTACCCCTCTATCCCTATTTGATTGCCTTGATTTCTTTCTCTGGTCTGATTGCTCTGTTTAGGACTTTCAACACTATGTTGAAGAGGAGTGGTGATAGAGAACAGCCTTGTCTGGTTCCAGTTCTAAGTGGGAATGCTTTCAATATTTTTCCATTCAGTATTATGTTGGCTATGGTTTTGTCATATATGTCTGGTATCATTTTTAGTTCAGTCCCGTCTATGACTATTTTGTGAAGTCTTATCATAAAGATGTGCTGAATTTTGATGAATACTTTTTCTACATCTATTGATAGTATCTTATGTTTTTTGTTTTTACTGCTATTTATGTAGTGAATTACATTTATAGATTTATATATGTTAAGCTATCCCTGTGTCTCTGGGTTGTATACTACCTGGTTGTGATGGATTTTTTTTTGGGGGGGGATGAGCAACTGAATTCTATTTCCTAGGATTTTACTGAGAATTTTTACATCTATATTCGTATGTGGTATTGGTCTGTAGTTATCTTTTTTTGTTGGGCCCTTTACGGGATTTGGTATCAGGGTGATGTTGGCTTCATAAAACATGTTGGGGAGGATTCCTTCCTTCTCAACTTTGTGGAATAATTTCTGCAGGATAGGTACCAGTTCTTCTTTGTAGGTCTGGTAGAATTTGAGTGTGAGATCACCTGGTGTGGGACTTATTTTTAGGAAGTTTTTCTATTGCCTCTTCAATGTTGGTACTTCATGTTGATCTGTTCAAGAATTCTGTGTCTTCCTTGTTGAGCCTATGTAGGCTGTGTATTTCTAATAATTTCTCTATTTCTTCTATATTTTTTTGTTCATGTACATAGATCTTTTATAGAATTAAAAGATGGTATTTTGTAAGTCTGTGGTATCAGTTGCAATTTCTCCTTTTTCATTCCTAATTGAGCTTATTAGTGTTTTTCATTTTCTGTTTCTAGTCAATCTAGCAAGAGGAATGCCAATTTTGTTTATCTTTTCAAAGAATCAACTTTATTTTATTAATATTTCATATGGTTCTTTTGTTATTGATTTCACTTATTCTCTGATCTACTTTGTTTCTTTTCTTCTGCTGGGTTGGGGATTTCTTTGCTCATCCTTTTCCGGATCTTTGAGATGCTTCATTAAATTGTTGATTTGTGAATTTTTTTGCATGTAGCTATTTATTGCTATGAATATTCCTCTCAGCACCACTTTAGCTGTGTCCCACAGATTTTGATAACTTGTGTCCTCATCATCATTCAGTTCAAAGAGTCTTTTGATTTCCATCTTAAGTCTCTCCTTGATCTGCCAATCATTCAGCAGTAGGTTGTTTAGTTTCCATGATTTTGTGTAGAGATGAGTATTTCTGTTGGAGTTGATTTCTAATTTTATTCCACTGTGGTCTGAGAAGATGCATGGTATAATTTCTAATTTTTTAAAATTTGTTGAGAAATGTTTTGTGGCCTAGGATGTGATCAATCTTAGAGAATGTCCTGTGAGCTGATGAGAAGAATGTATATTTTGTGGTTTGGGGGTAGAATGTTCTATAAATATCTGTTAGGCCCACATGCCCTACAGTTCTAGTTAAGTACCTTGTTTCTTTGTTTATTTTCTGTTTGGAGGATCTGTCCAGTTCAGTCAGTAGAGTGTTGAAGTACCTGGCTATTATGGTGCTGCTGTTTATCATTTTGTTTAGATCAAGTAGGATTTGCTTTATGAATCTGGGCTTTTCTCTGTATGTGTGTAAATATTTAAGATTGCTATGTCTTCTTGTTGAATTATTCTCTTTATCGTTGTTTAATGACCATCTTTGTATTTCATTACTTTTGTTGATTTGAAGACTGAGTTATCTGCTATTGGTACTGCTATGCCAGCTTTCTTTTGGTTTTCATTAGCATGGAATGTTGTTTTCCATCTCATCACCTTGAGTCTGGATGCATTCTTGTGGATTAAATGTGTTTCCTGGAGACAACAGATACTTGGTTTGTGTATATTTATCCATTTGGACAGCCTATGTTACTTTAGTTAGCAGTTCAAGCCATTAGCATTTATTGAAGGAATTGATAATTGGGGTGGGTTTCTGTTCATCCTGTTGGGTTGAACTTTGCTGCTTTGTTTCGTCTCTTGAACCATTCTAGTATCTGGCCTTCAACCTTAACCTTTTGGGTAAATTTACACTGGTGTTTATTGTGTTGATATGTGGCTAGCAATTTACATTGGTAAGTGTGTATTATGCTGATCTCTGAATAACAGAGTTCTGAGCACTTCCTATAGGACATGTCTGGCCTCCATATATTCCCTCAGTCTTTGGTTGTCTGAGAAAAGCTTTATCTTACCCTTCGATATTAAACATAGTTTTAAAGAGTACAAAATTCTAGGCTGGGCATTATTGTGTTTGAGAAGTCTGAGATTGAGGTCCCAATCCCTTCTGGGTTTTAGGTATCAGATGAGAAGTCTGCAGTTATTCTGATGGGTTTTCCTTTGTAGGATGCCTTCTGCTTTCACATTACAGCTCATAGGAGTGCTTCCTTCTTGTTTATTTTGGCCAGTCTGATGACTATGTGTCATGTTGTATTTCTCTTTCTGATGCATGTTCCGGGAGTCTTATGCACTTCTTTTACCCAGATGTATAGATTTCTAGCAAGTTAAAGGAAATTTTCCTCAATTATTATCTTGAATAAATTATCCAACCCTGTGTATTTTCTTCTTCACTCTAGAGATGCCAATGATGATTTTAGGCTTCTTTACACAGTCTAATATTTCTAGTAGGCTTTGTTCTCTCCTCTTATTTCTCTGCTATATCTCTGTGACTTACTTGCTTAATTGAAAGTTGTTGTCTTGAAGCTCTGAGTTCCTTTCTTCTGCATCATCTAACCTTTTATTAAGGCTTTCTACTTTTTTTAATTCCTTGAATGAATTTTTCATTTTCAGAGGTGCTGTTTGATTTTCCTTAATAATTCAATATTTTTAGTAAATTTTTCATTTATTTCCTGCATTGTTTCATGGTTCCTTTGTGTTGGGTTTCTATTTTATCTTATATTTCATTAAGCATTTTTAGAATCCATGTTCAAAATTCTTTGTCTGTCCTTTCAATATTCTGCTTTTGGTTGTTATCTATTGCGAGGGAGCTGGTGTTCCCTTGTGCGAGTGACCTTTCCCTCTGATTCTTCATGCTTCCAGAGTTGTTGTTTTTTTTGATTTTTTTTTTTTTTTTTGCTGGTTCCTTCTTATCTGGAGCAAATATTTCTCACTTTTGGATTTTCTTTTTTTTAGATAATGACACATGCAATTTAGTTTCTGAGTGAGTAGGTGGTTCTTGTCAGTGAGAATCAACCAAACCCACTATGAATGTGTCAGTAAAGGCTGTAACTGCTGTGCAAATTGACCTCCCTCAAGTAGGTGGTGCTCACTGGAGGGAACAAGCAGCGCTGTTGTTTTTGAATCATTTAACCCACTCTGGTTTCTCAGGACAAGCCCTTTAATGCCCCTGGTGGTGAGTGGGGCCCGAGTACATCCAGGTGAGTCCTTTATTCACCACTACTGCAAAGCCGGGTGGAGGAATTAGGCTGGCCTGTTTTGGCTGGGTTAGTCTATCATCCAGCTCCACAAATGCTGGTAAGGGGTATGCAGGGATTAAAGGACCAATTTCCTGCCTCTGGGCTAAAGGTCCTGGGAGGGATTTATTCATACAGAGAGTCTGCTCTCTAATCCCAGAAAACTCACCTAGGAGGATGCTCCCACCAAGGGAATAGTGGGAGCTTAAGAAACTCTTGGATCAATCTGAACTCCCTATTAAAGTCAGTGGTCGTGTGTGCAGCTACTTGTATTCAGCCTGAGGCACTAGTGTCATTTGGGCCATGGGAACCAGTACTTACATAAATTAATCAGCTAGATTCTGTAAAATTCAATATGATGGTTTATCATGGTAGATTGGGAGGGGGCACATTTATGGACCCCTCTTCTCCTGTGCTCCTACCCACCCTCCAAATAAGCCAGAGCTTTCACTCACCACAAAACCCTGAGTCCAGAACCTCTCTCAAATGCCTCTTTGCCCAGCCACAAGCACCATCAGCTGATCGATGCGCCAAACACCTGTAAGTGAGAAGGTCCCCAACTGAGGCTGCTCTGCCAGCTCGGCTGGAAGTGGAGACATGCCCCCAGCATTTGAACAGGGGGCTCTCAGTACAGAGAACTCAAGCAGCTGTTATGGTGATGGAGAAGGACCCACAGACTTCCAGTAATGCTCTTGAGCTGGAAGGGGGGAAGCACCTGTATGCTGTCCTTTCCATGGCTGTGGCAGCAGTCACTCTCTATGAGGCACTGTTGGCCAGGAGAGTGCTCCTCCCCCCCACCTGAGGCAGGATAAGTCACTCAGTCAAGGGTCAACCATGGTTGCACTCTCCCACTGCTAAAGGCAGGCTCAGTTACTCAGCATGGGCTGGGCTGGGAGTGTGCTCCTCTTTTCCCAAGAGAGGCTCAGTCACTCAATACAGGCTGGGCCATGCCTCCACTCCCTGGTGGCCAAAGCAGATTCAGTCACTTAGTGCAGTGGGCTATCTGGTTCTTTGAGAAACTCCACCATGGTATGAGAGCCCTGTATCCCCATTGCAGGCTCAAGGTACCCAAGTGGGGGAAGGGAAATATCCCTTACCCTTTCCCTGGGCTCTGGAACTCCTGAGTTGGTTCTTGCCAATTTCTCCTTTCTATACTCCTCTCTGCGAGCTCTGTGGTTCCTCCTGGTGGTATCCTGGGTTCCACTGGTATCACTATCACTCTCTGCTTCCCTCAGTCCAAAACTCAGCTCCTGTACTGGGAATGTCTGACAAACTTTGACTCTAGTCAGCCATCTTGTCCTAATATGTAAATAGATATTTTTAATGTGAAGTCTCTGGTGTCATTTATTCTGCATCAAATGCTATCTTCATAATTTTTTACATAGGGATATCTATCCCCAAGACACTAATTTTGTTTAAGAACTTTGGTGAGCCATGGGTTCTTCCTGAAATAAAAACGTACATTCATCTTGTGAATGATCTCATGCTGGTGACTACTTCTAGATCAATTAATGTTTGACATATTTATTATCAATGCATTTTTTCAAATATACAGAGCATTGCATTGAGAGGATGTATCTGTGTTGTGACTATGAACATGAACTCTTTATAATCAGAAATGTCTGCATGATTAAATCCTTTCATGTCACCCTTCTAAGACTAGATGTTTAGGTCACTTGAAAAGAAAAAATTCATTGAAATTGCAGAAACAAGACCCTTTATGGATTGACTCAGTTGGCCTTGCATTATGATATCTAGGAAGCTCTAAGAAAACTGGTGCTTTCAGAACATATTATGTGAATAAAATAAGTTACCTGTGGTTGAAAGACCTTAGGATTAAATGCTACACTTACAGATATTAGAAGTAAAAGTACTGGAACAAAAAGAGTTTTGTCAAAAATATATTTGACTACAAATATCTTAAATACATTAAATATATTAAAACAGGAAGAGAAAACATGGGAATGCAAATCCCTTAGGAAACACAAATACTAACCAAATTGTCTACTTTTGAAGCCTAAGCTGATACTCTCTCATGCACATACTTTAACCAATTATTGTAATCCTAGTATACAAGACATCCTTAATATTCCTATCACATTTGTTTTTTGGTTTTTATTTCAGCATATTATGGGGATACAAATGTTTAGGTTGTGTATATTTCCCTTGCCCTCCCTCATCTCTGAGTCAGAGCTTCAAGCATGTCCATCCCCCAGATGGTGTGCATTGCACTTGTTGTGTGTATATATCCACCTACTACTCTCCCCTCCTACCTGCCTGATGCTTGATGAATGTTATTACTATATGTGTACTTAGGTGCTGATTAGTTAAAACCAATTTGATGGTGAGTACATGTGGCACTTATTTTTCAATTCTTTGGATACTTCACTTAGTAGAATGGGTTCTAGATCTATCCAGGATAACACAAGAGGTGCTATATCTCCATTGTTTCTTGTAGCTGAATAGTAATACATGGTATATATATACCACATTTTATTAATCCACTCATGTATTGATGGGCACTTGTGTTGTTTCCACATCATAGCAATTGTGAATTGTGCTGATATAAACATTTGAGTGCAGACGTCTTTTTAATAGAATGTCTTTTGTTCTTTTGGGTAGATGCCTAGTAATGGGAATGCTGGATCAAATGGTAGATCTACTTATATCTCATTGAGGTGATCTCTATATTGCTTTCCACAGAGGTTGTATTATTTTGCAGTGCCAGCACCAGCGTATGAGTGTTCCTATCTCTCCGCATCCACGCCAACATTTATTGTTTGGGGACTTTTTGATAAAGGCCATTCTCACTGGAGTTTACATTTCCCTGTGGTCTGAAAAGATAAATGGTATAATTTTTTTTTTTTAATTTGTCAAGATATGATTTGTGACTTAATTGTAGTACAGTTTGAAGTCTGGTAAATTGATGGTTCCCAATTTGTTCTTTTTGCCTAAGATTTCTTTTGCTATACAGAATGTTCTTGGTGTAGCACCTCTAGTATTATCTTGGATAGACCTGGAGCCCATTCTATTAAGTGAAGTATCACAACACTGGAAAAAGAGGCACTACATGTACTCCCTATCAAATTGGTACTAACCGATAAACACTTATGTGTGTATCTAGTAGTAACATTCAGAAGGTGTCAGGCCAGTGGGAGGAGGAGGAGGAGATAGGTATATTCACACCTAATGATTGTGGTGTGCAGTGCCTGAGGGCTGGACATGCTTGAAGCTCTGAGTAGAGTGGGCCAAAGGCAATATATGTAACCTAGCATTTGCACTGTTTTAATATGCTGAAATGAAAAAAAATAATTTTAAAAAAAGAATGTGAATCAATTAGTGAAAGTTACTGTTATTTAAAAAGAATTAAACTTCATGAGGACAGGAACTTTTGTGTTACTGTGAACTTCTAAATCTCTACCATTTGGAATAGTTCTCAGATATATTAAAATTTCAAACATTTTGTGGAATGAATGAATGAATCACTGTATAGACAGATCACAAACTCTGAATCCAAATGGTTAGTATTTACGCATTTATGGATCGGCTGTTATGAATCTGGAGATTTTGGATATATATACAATGTTATGAGGTAGCATAATTTAGTTTCCATCTAGGTGAACTTTAGGAAAGACTCAGTTTTTTGTACTTTGAGTTCCATATAACAACAACAAAAAAAGGATTTTGTATTTTATTTATGTATTTATTCATGCATTTATTTTTAATTCAGGATATTATGGGGATACAAACATTTTGGTTACATGTAATGTGTTTGCCTCACCCTATCCAGGGTTGCCAGTGTGTCCTTCCCCATACAGCAGGCTCCACTTCCATTAGTTGTGAGTTTACTCTATCACCCACTACCTGACTGGCACCCTATGAGTATTAGTATCATGTAACCATATTGGTGTTGATCAATTGGTATGAATTTGATGTTAAGTACATATTTTTCCACCCTTGTGATACCTCACTTTGAAGGATGGATTCAATCTCTATCCAGGATAATATAAGAGGTGCTAGTTCATGATTGTTTTTTGTAGTTGAGTATATCCCATGGTATACGCATATACTACATTTAATTAATCCACTCACGTATTTATGGGCACTTTGGTTGTTTCCAAATATTTGCAATTGTGAATTGTCCTGCTATAAACATTCGAGTACAGATGTCTTTATTATAGAATTTCTATTTTTTCCTTTGGATATATGTCTAGTAGTGGGATTACTGAATCAAATGGTATTTTATTTTTAGCTCTTTGAGGTATCTCCAAATTACTTTCCACAGGGGTCTCTTAATTTGCAGTCCCACCAGCAGTATAAGCATATTCCAATATCTCCATATCCACACCAGCATTTCTTGTTTTGGCACATTTTGATGAAGGCCATTCTCACTGAAGTTAGGTGGTATCTCATATTGGATTTATTTGAATTTACTTAATGATTAGAGATGTTGTGCACTTTTTTATATGTTTGCTGGCCATTATTCTGTCTTCTTTTGAAAAGTTTCTGTTCATGTCTTTGCCCATTTCTTAATGGGGTATTTGATTTTTTTTCATTTTTATTTTCTTATGTTTTTTATAGATTTTTGTTATCAGCTCTTTACCAGATGTGTATAAAGTTAATATTTTCTCTCATCCTGTAGGTTGGTTATTTACTCTAATGTTAGTTTCCTTGGCTGTGCAGAAATTTTTAGTTTGATGAAGTCCCATTTGTTTATTTTTGTGGCTGCTGTGGTTGCTTTTGGGGTCTTATTTATAAACTCTTTGCCTAGGCCAATGTCTAAAAGAGTCTTCCCAATATTTTCTTCCAGAATTCTTAACGTTCATGCCTTAGGTTTAAGTCTGTCATCCATCATGATTTGATTTTTGTGAGAAGTGAGAGGTAGGGATCCAGTTTCAATCTTCTGCATGTGGATACCGAGTTTTCCCAGCACCATTTATTAAATAGAGATTCCTCTCCCAAATGTATATTTTTGTCTGCTTTGTCAAAGATTAGATGATGATATGAGGATGAGTTTATATCTGGGATCTCTGTCCTATTACAAAGGTTTATATCTCTGTTCTTGTGCCAGTCCCATGCTGTTTTGGTTACTATATCCTTCTAGTAAAGTTTGAAGCCTGGAAGACTGATGCCTCCTGATTTGTTCTTTTGTTCTTAAGATTGATTTTGCTATACGAGATTTTCTCTGGTTTCAGACAAAGCATAAAATTATTTTTTTCTAAATCTGTAAAGAATGATGATGGTGTTTTGATAGAGATTGCAATTATTCTATAGATCACTTTAGGCAGCATGGACATTTTAACAATATTGATTCTACCAATCTATGAGCATAGTACAGATTTCTATATCTTTACATCTTCTATGATTTCTTTTCTCAGTTTTTTGTAGTTTTCCCTATATAGGCCTCTGACCTCCTTCATTAAGTATATTCCTAAATATTTAATATTCTCTGATGCTATTGTGAAAGGTGTTGTGCCTTCAAGTTGATTTTCAGTTTGCATTTTATTGGCATATATGAAAGCCACTGATTGTGTGCATTAATTTTGCATCCTGAGACTTTACAGCAGGGGTCCTCAAACTACGGCCCACGGGCCACATGCGGCCCGCCGAGGACATTTATCTGGCCTGCTGGGTGTTTTTGCTACTGCTGCCTGTCCTGCTTAGCAGCCGACTCATCCTGGGCCCACAGTGCGCATGTGTGGAATGTGCGCCGCACTCTCTAATGGCCCTCCAACAGTCTGAGGGACAGTAAACTGGACCAGTTTAAAAAATTTGAGGACTCCTGCGTTACAGAATTCATTTATGAATTCCAAGAGCCACTTGGTTGAATCCTTGGTATTTTCTAACTGCAAACTATGGTATTATCTAACTGCAAACTACAAACCTTGGTATTTTCTAACTATGATAGCATATCATCAGCAAAGAGTGAGAGTTTTACCTTTTTTGTGCCTATTTGAATGCCTTTAATTCCCCTCTTTTGTCTGATTGCTCTGGAAAGGACTTCCAGTGCTATGCTTAATAGCAGGGGAAATAGTAGGCAATCTTGTCTGTTTCCTGTTCTATGTGAGAATGCTTTAAAGTTTTTCTCATTCAGTATGATATTGGCTATGGGTTTATTATGTATGACCTTAATAATTTTAAGGAATGTCCCATCTATACCTATTTTGTTAAGAGTTTTTATCATAAATGTGAGCTGGATTTTGTCAAATGCTTTTTCTTTTTTTTTATCAAGAGAATCATATGGTCTTTGTTCTTGCTTTTATTTGTGTGGTGAATCACATTTATAGATTTGTGTATGTTGAACCAGCCTTCCATATCTGGGATAAAGCCCACTTGATCACAATGAATTATTGTTTTGATGTGCTGTTGGGTTTGATTTGCCAAGATTTTGTTGAGGATTTTTGCATCTATATTCATGAGGGATATTGGTGTGTAGTTTTCTTTTTTTTGTTGTTGTGTCCTTTCCTGTCTTTGGTATCAATTTGATATTGGCTTCCTAGAAATAGGTGGAGAGGATACCATCCTTCTTGATGTTGTGGAAACATTTCTGCATTATAGATATGAGTTCTTCTTTGTAGGTTTTGTAACATTCAGGTGTGAACCCATCTACTCCGGGACTTTTTTTGTTGCTGTTGGAACATTTTAAATTGCTGCTCCAATTTCCATGCTTGATATTGATCTTTTCAGGAATTCTATTTCCTGCAGATTGAGCTTAGTGAGGTTGTGTGTTTCCAAATATTTGTCAATTTCCTTCACATTTTGTAGATTTTAGGCATATAGATTTTTATGGTATTCAAATATAATGTTTTGTATTCTTGTGATGTCTGTAGTGACATCTCATTTTCATTTCTGGTTGATTTTATTAAAGTCCTTTCCTTTCTGGTTCTTGTCAATCTAGCAAGAGGTCGATCAATTTTGTTTATGTTTTTGAAGAACCAACTTTTGTTTTAATTGATCTTCTCTATAATTGTTTTGTTCTCAATTTCCTTTAGTTTTGTTCTGATCTTAGTTATTTCCTTCCTTTTCTATGTTTAGAATTAATTCGCTCTTCCTTTTCCAGTTCTTTGATTTGGTTTATTAGTTTGTTGATTTGTGAGCTTTCTGTCTTTTCGATGTGAGCATTTAATGTCATTAGTTTTCATCTCAGGAATGCTTTTGCTATATCCCACAGATTTTAATAAATTGTGTCCGCATTATTATTTAGTTCGAAGAATCTTTTAATCTCCATCTTGATCTCCTCCTTGACCCAATAGTCATTCAGCAATAAATTGTTTAATTTCCATGACTTTGTGACGTGTTGACTGTTTCTGTTGCAAATGATCTATAATTTTAGACCACTGTGGTCTGAGAAGATACATGATATAATTGATTTTCTTTTTTTTTTAATTTTTGAGGTCTGATTTGTGGCCCAGGATGTGATCAATTTTGGAGAAAGTTCTATGAACTGAAGAGATGAATATATATTTGGCTGTATTTTTATGGAATGTTTTGTAGATGTCTGTTACAACCACTTATTCTATAGCTCTGTTTAAGTCAATTGTTTCTTTGTTTAATTTGTGGAGGATTTTGCCAAATTCAGTCAGTGGAGTGTTGAAATCCCCAGATACTATGGCATTACTGTTCATTATGCTATTTAGATCAAACAGGATTTGCTTTATGTCTCTGGTAACTCCTTTGTTGGGTGCATAAATATTAAGAATTGTTAAGTCTTCTTGTTTTATTTTTCCTTTCATCATTACATAATGACCATCTTTGTCTTTCTTTACTTTTGTTATTTTAAAGTTTATGTTGTCTGAAATAAGAATCACTACTGCCACTCTCTTTTGGCTTTCATATGCCTGTACATTTCTTTTCTACCCATGATATTAAGTCTGAAAGCATCTTTTAGGTTTAGTTGCATTTCCTAAAGATATTAGATACTTGGCTTATAATTTTGTATCCACTTATCCAGTCTATGTTTTCTCACAGGACAATTCAAGCCACTCATATTCATTGAGAGGATTGATATTTAGGGTATATTTCTGTTTATATTGTTGGGTAAATTCTTATTGTTTTGCTTTACCTCTTGAGCCATTGTGGAATCTAGGCTGTAGACTTTAACTCTTGGATTATTTTACTTTGGTGAACATCTATTATGCTGTTCAGTGTATAATGCAGGTCTGGATACTTCCTGCAGGATAGATCTGGTCTTTGCATGTTCCATGAAAGATTGCTTGTCTGGGACAGTCTGTATTTCTCCCTCATAGATAAAGCATACTTTAGTCAGGTCAAGAATTCTAGGTTGGCCATTATTCTGTTTTAGAAGATTGAGGATAGGACCTGTGTCCATTCTGGCTTGCAGGGCTTCAGTTGAGAAGTCTGCAGTCAATCTGATAGGTTTTCTTTTGTAGGTAATCTGCTGTCTTTGTTGTCTTTGTCTTGGAACTCAAAGGATTGCCTCTTTTGTGTTTACTTTGGCCATTCTAATAATAATATGATGTGGTGATTGCCTTTTCATGTTGAGACTCCCAGGAGATCTGCATGCCTCTTGTATCTGGATATCTAGATTTCTGGCCAGGCCAGGTATATTTTCTCTGGTATTCCCAGAAATAGGTTTTCCAGTTCTTGAGTATTTTCTTCTTCTTCTCTATTGGATGCTTATAATTCTTAGAGTTCTTTTCTTCACATAATCCCACATTTCGTGTATGTTTTGTTCTTGTCTCTTGTTTCTGTGTTCTTTTTATTCATCTGACTTGCTTAGCACATGGGCATTATCTTCAAGCTCTGAGATTCTCTCCTCTGTGTGATCCATTCCATTTTTAAGGCTTTGCACTGTGTTTTGAAGTTCCTTTAATGCCTTTTTCATTTATATATTTCTGTTTGTCTCCTTCATAATATTTCAGTTTCTTTAGATAATTTTTTATTCATTTCCTGTATTGTTCTCATGGCTTCTTTGTGTTGTGTTTCTATTTGCTCTTCAATTCCATTGAGTTTTATTACAATCCATATTTGGAACTCATCATCTGTCATTTTAATGATTTTGTTTAATTTAGTATCTTCTATTTAAGGTATAATTGTTTCTTTTGTGGGTGACTTTTCTCTCTGGTCTTTCATGTTTTATGCATTCTTTCACTGATTCTTTCTCGCCAGGCTACTTGGTTGAGAAATGGGGGTACTAGGACTGGTTTGTGCCCCGAACTTCAAGCCCCCAAGGGATGTTCCTTGACAGTGGTGGGAAGAGGTTCACTGGTATTATATTGCCTTAGGCATATTTTAGCATATTGGGTTACTTCTGACCTGTTGTCTTCACCTCTTGCCAATGGAGATTAATGAGTTTCACCTCCCAGCTTAATCTACCAGATGGTGGATCGCACTTGTGTTTATGGCTCCACTGCCCCCAATAGATTGAGGTGGAGGGCACTTTGTTAATCTCTGGGGTTACCCTCTCTGTTGTTCATTGTTGATTGCATGGAGGAGTCAGTTATCAAGGAATATGATGCCTCTGTGTTAGTCTCTGGTCTCCCAAATGAGGAATATGAATGTCTCAATCTTTAGGAAGAGTCTTGCCACTATTGAGGGTTACTTGGACCTTATTCCCCTTTAAACTGGGGGTAAGGGCAAGAGAGATCTCAGCTAATGCCTGAAAGCCTGTGTGTGTTTACTTCTATGGTTGCCCAATCTGCCACTAGGCGGAGCTGCTAATGTGTTATTCAAGGCTTTTTCAACATGCTAGGGAGGTTGCTCCTAATGGGAGGGGTCAATTGGTGGAATTGGTAAAGTCTCTGGCCAGGATTTTCCTTCCCTGTCTACAGACCCCACTGTTTGCAACCACAGAGATGTGGAGAGTAAGCCCTAGACTTATGTTCTTATTAGGTGACCTAAGCTGGTCCAGCAGACAAAATCAATGGGCTATCAATTATTGTTCAGTGCCATGGCCCTGCAGATTCATGCCAGTCACACGGGCAAAGCAGCTTTTCTCACTTCTTCCCACCTCCAAGGGCAGAGCCCAACATGTCCTGTGCAAAAGTTGCTGGGTTAGTAGAGAGGTGCCACCTGACTACCAAGCATCCCAGCATCTGGGGAATCCACAGGTGGTAGCCTCCCATGACTGAGGATGTAGCACTGGGGAGAAGCACCCAAGATTCTCCCACCCACACAGGTCTGGCCATCCAAATCAATAGGTTGTTGAAGTCCTACAGATTCATACCAACTGCTCAGAGCAAACAGCTATACTTGCCTCTCCCCACCTCCAAGGGTGGAGCCCTCCATGTTGAGTGCCAAACTCCCTAGGCTGGGGGAGTGGTGCTGCCCTAAACCATAGCACACTGCAGCATCCAGGTTGTGGACCTCACAATGGCTGCCACTCACTCGCAGAGAGCTAGTGCTGGGGGTGACTGCTCAGAAGTTGGCAGATGCCAGCTCGGTGGGCTGAATCAACAGGATGCCCACTGTCTCTTGTGTGTCACAGTCCCACAATCTCATGCCTGTGCAGCAGAAGGTCTTGCTCTTTCTGTCCTGCTTTGAACTGGCCTAATAATCAGCAGTTTTCAGGGGCAGAGGCCCCTTTTCAGTGTTTACCTTTTTTGTTTTGGCCCAACTGACCTCCAGAGGTGAGTTGCCTGTCTCCAAACTCCCTCGCACATTTGCGGGAAATCACTCAGACCAGTCCCTCTCCTGCCCAGTGCAGTCCTCTAGCACAGAGCACCAGGGAGTTAAAGATGTTTCCCACTATTGCCCCCACTCCATAGAGCCTACCATCTCATGCAAAGGCTTTGCACCGACTTCCTGTCTGATTGGGTGTGGAGGTCAGTGGCGGAGCCCAGCATCCTGTGGATCAAATTCCACTGCACTCACTGGCTTAGAAGGTATGGCCATGCCACACTGTATTCTTTATTGTTTATCTTGCACTCTCTAGACTTTGTGATCATATCTCCCATTCACCTCTTTCCCCCTCTGAATTGCATGTCCTGCACTATTTCTCTACTGTTTCACAATGCTGTTCTTTGGGGGAGCAATCCAGTCATGTGTACCCGTCCAAGTTCTTCAGCTCATTTTCTGGGAACAGAGCCAGGAGATAACCTCTAGTCCACCATTTTTTCTAAGATCCCCAGATTTTATATTTTAAATATGTCTTAACATTATTAGATTTTTCTCCTTAGCTTATGATCTCCATGAAGTCATCCTGAGGCCAAAATATGTGTGGTACATCCAGGCAATGTAATGTCATTCAGCACTAATCAGAAATGACCTATCATGTCATGAAAACATGAAAGAAGCTTAAATAGATATTATTAAATGAAAGAACATAATTTGAAATGTCATCATACTATACAATTTCAACTGTACGATGTTTTGTCAAAGGCAAAACTATGGGGACAGTAGAAAGATCAGTGATTGCTTGAATTTGGGGAGGGAAGGAGTGAAAAGACAGGACATGGAAGATTTTTAGGGCACTGAAAGTATTCTGTGTGATATTATAATGGTGGATACATGTCATTATCCATTTGTCTACACTCATGGAGTCAGAGATGTTGATATTGGGAAGGCTATTCATGTGTGAGGACAGGCATATGGGGAATCTGTGTATTTTCCATGCAATTTTGCCATGAACTTTAAACTATTCTAAAAATAAATTTTATTAAAACAACAGAAATAAATTTGCTTAAAATGCAAACAAAATGTGCTGACAGATTATTTAGTAAAGTAGTCCCAAGGAGCAGGACTGAGACAAGGAAGGTAGGCTCAGTATGTCTCTGTTAAAATAAAATTACCATGAGGAAGTGCAATATTTTTAGTTGTTACTCTTAGTGAAAGAAAAACCCTGAGATAAAATTTATGAGAAGCCAAGCATGTGGATTATATAATAAGGGCTTTGTTGCTATTGAGTCCAACTTAAGGCTATAGAATGAGAAATTAGGGGAATAATGACAAAGATAATTTTTCCTAGAGTTGCCTCCCTTTCTATTGTGATGTTTTTATATTTTTCCAGTGGAGGATAATTGCTACTCTTTCAAACATTTTACACTTATGTTAACTAAACTGCAAATTATATCAAAGAAAATAACAGAAAAGTTCACTATCTGAACATTCATGATGGTGGTTAAATATTGATATTTTTAAAGGAATGTAATTTACCTTTCCATCACCTCCACCTTAGGAAATCCTTTTTATCTGTGATGGCCTCCAGTTAATCTCTAAATGTTTCCATGTTGCACTTGAATCTCCAGAGTGAGATCACTATCCTTAAAACTGAGATTCAGCGCAATTAGTCCTCTGCTTCCCTAAGAGAATTCTCTGAGCTACTGAGCATTGAGAATCACCATATCCTATGGAACATGGCAGATAATTAATGTTTACTTTCAAGTAGATGGAAATCTGGGATCAAAATTTCATTCATAATGATAGCCATTAATAAGAAACTTTGGAAGTGTAAATAGTGTGTCTTATAATTTATAGTAAAACTGCAATAAGAGTTTTGATTATTTGGATAACTTCCTTAGATGTTTCTTAGCACTAAGTTTCTCTCTTCCCCTCTTCTCTCTCATTCTCCATGATATTTCCATAATTGGTGAGTGTTAAACAGGAGGAGAACAATTCTTTTTGCATCATTGGACTATTTATTGCATATTAATGGTTTGAGAATGATGATTTGCAGAGAAATGATAATATGAAAATGTGACAAATGAATAATATAATTACAATATGACATATAGATACAGCAATATAAAAG
This sequence comes from Microcebus murinus, assembly GCF_040939455.1. Taxonomy (NCBI): domain Eukaryota; kingdom Metazoa; phylum Chordata; class Mammalia; order Primates; family Cheirogaleidae; genus Microcebus; species Microcebus murinus. Next base: position 16,777,903 of record NC_134136.1, read on the forward strand.
AGTTAATAAATGTCTAATCATTTTTACTGCATTTAAAAAGTATTTTTTATAAACAGACCTTATTATTATATAGCATTATGATTCATTTATAATTATATTATATATATTTACAAGACTTTCATTTGGTTTTCACTTTTAACATTGAATTATTTTCTTTAATTGAAAAAATTACTGAGAAGAATATTTCTTCACAAGCATAAAGGATCAATAAATATACCCCAAATTATGTTTCACTGGGTTCATTCTTCGTATCCCATTTCTGGGCAAAGTTGGCTTTCCTTTTTTTCCTGTTCTCTCTTAACTATCCCTGCTCTTTTGGGTGAGAAAGAAGTGAATATAGAGGTTAGGAATGGAGAGTAGGGGAGGATTTTACCAGTAAAAAATATTACCTCAGGTTTCATTTTGGTCAAAGACAGAGGCACCATTACATAGAAAAAAAAGAAAGGAAAAAAAAAAAAAACTTCTGGTGAATAGACAACATCTAATTTCTCTGCAAAAACCCAGTTAAATCACTTGCAATTATTATTCCAAAAGGAAAAATTAATTGTAAATAACTAGAAGTCAATTAAAGCAGAGTTCTGCTGGGTAATGCAAATCTTTTATAGTTTTGTTTCAGTTAACTACCTCATTAATGATTTATAGATGTGTATACAGCTGTGGGAAACATAGCATTATCTAATGCACTCAGAGAATAATTACATTTGAAAAGAACTATGCAGCTCAAGGGAAAATCTCTGAAATTACTTACTGTTTTAACTTCAACCATATTAAAATGCAAAGCATTAGAAATAGACTGGGATATTTTATCATGTTTTTGACTCATAATGTTGCCAATTTTTAAGGAAAAATTAGGATTTTCTATCATATAAAAATGTTTGCATACTTCTGTTCATAGTATGCAGAGACACTGAAGCTTATCAAACAAAGAAAGTAAGCAATGTATTTATTATTTAGGAGGCTAATTCATAAAACACTCCTTCTCTTTGTGCATCTGTTATTTATTAAGAATAAAAATTTTCACAGCAAAACAATTTAAAAGCCAAAATCATAATATTTTTTATTATTATACTATAATTCAAATAATTTTTAAGACAAAAGTCATAGAATGCTAGTTGTCCATCAGATTAGATTATATCTAGTTATATGGGGTAACACTTTTTATTATAACCACTACTTTTTTTTTTTTTTTGGCTACAGATTTCCACAGCTCTACATTAGCATCATTTGTTCTATTTCCCCATCCATTTCTTCTTTGTTGAGTATTTTGTTCCTGAATTTTGACTGCCTACATAATTGTATACATCACAATTATTTCTGGACTCTTTTTTGGTTCTGCATTTTAATATGCATGCATATAACTTCGAACATCTAGGTTCTTAATTGTGACTTTATATTTATAAATAGGGCATATTCACAATTTTAGGATCTCCTATTTATCTGAATGAAACTTCAATGTTAGCTGATTTCCGGTTTGGGTGGTATGTGCAAACAAAATAATAATTAACAATTCTCAATATTTATGCACCTAACTCAGGTGCACCCAGATTAATACAGCAATCCTACTTGGTCTAAACAAAATGATAAACATTAATACCATAATACCCAGAGAATTCAACATGCCTCCTACAGAATATGACAGATTCTCCAAATAGAAAATTAACAAAGAAACAGAGGACTTAAACAGAACTCTAGGAAAAATGGGCCTGTTGACATTTACAGAAAATTCTATCCCAGAACCACTGAATATACATTTTTCTCATCAGCTCATGGGACATTCTCTAAGATTGACCATATCCTAGGCCACAAAGCATGTCTCAACAAATTTTTAAAATTAGAATTTATACCATGGATCTTCTCAGACCACAGGGGAATAAAATTAGAAATGAACTCCAACAGAAACTCTCATCTCTACATGAAGTCATGGAAACTAAATAATCTTCTTCTGAACATTTATTTTGGTAAGGAGGAAATCAAGATGGAAATTAAAAGATTATTTGAATTAAATGATAAATGAAACATAAGTTATAAAAATCTGTAAAAAAATTTTTTTTACATGCCCTTTACATGTAGGACACATGTAAAGTAGTCCTCAGAGGAAAATTTATATCCATAAATGCCTATATCCAAAAGACAGATCACAAATAAAAAATGTAATGAATTGTCTCAAAGAACTGAAAGAGGTTGACCCCCAAACCAAGTAGAAGAGGAAAATAACCAAGATCAGAATATAAGTGAAATTGATGAGAAAAAAAAAAAACTATAAAACTTTGTTTTAATAAAAAAAAAGTTAAGTTCTTTGAAAACATGAGCATAATTGATATGCCTCCTGCTAGATTAACAAGAAGAAGAAAAGAAAGGACTCTAATAAGGTCCATCAGGAATGAAAAAGGAGGATTACAACTGATGCCATGGAAATACAAAATATCATCTATGAATACAATGAAAACCTCTATGCACAAAAACTTGAAAATGTGAAGGAAATGGACAAATTTCTAGAAATACACAGCCTCCCTAGGCTCAATCAGGAAGAAATAGAATTCCTGAACATAACACTATGAACTACCAAAATTGAAGCAACAATAAAATACTTTCCTAAAAAGAAAAGTCCCACACCAGATGATTTCACACCCACATTTCACCAGACCTACAAAGAAGAACTGGTGCCTATCCTGCAGAAATTATTTCACAACATCAAGAAGAAAGGAATCCTCCCCAGCACATTTTATGAAGCCAACATCACCCTGATATCAAAACCATGAAAGAACACAACAAAAAGAGAAAACTACAGACCAATATCCCTTATGAATATAGACGCAAAAATACTCAACAAAATCATTGCAAACTGAATTCAGATGCTTATCAAAAAAATAACCCATCACCAAGGAAGAGGGCTTCATAGCAGAGATGCAGGGGTTGTTTAACATACAGAAATCTATAAATGTAATTCACCACATAAATAGAAGCCAAAAAAGACAATATTATTTTTTCAATAGATGCAAAAAACAATCAAAAAATTCAACAAACTTTTATGATAAAACTACTTAACAAAATAGGCATAGGTGGGACTTACCAGAAAATGATATAAGCCATAAGTGACAAACCCACAGCCAACATAACACTGAATGGGGAAATGTTGAAATCATTCCCACTTACAACTGGAACCAGACCTAATGCTAGAAGTCAAAGACAGAGCAATCGGACAAGAGAAAGAAAACAAGGGCATTAAAATGGAGGTAAAGTTCTCAGATGTGTTCCACAGGTCAACATTCCTATTTTTGTGCCAATACCAGATTGATTTAATTACTACAGCTTTGTAGTAGTTTGATATATGGCATATTAATACCTCCCATTTTTTTTTTAATTTTTTTTTTATTTTGGCATATTATGGGGGTACAGATTTTAAGGTTTCAATAAATGCCCATTTCCCCCCCCATTTTGTTTTTATAACATAGAATTGCTTTTGATATGCAGGGTCTTCTATGGTTCCAAACGAAGCGTAAAATTATTCTATATCTGTGAAGAATGATGATGGGATTTTAAAAGATATTTCATTGAATCTGTAGATCAGTTTGGGTAGTACAGACATTTTAATGATGTTGAGTCTGCCAACCCACGAGCATGGTATGGCTTTCCATCTGTTTACATCCTCTGCTATTTCTTTCATCAGTGTTTCATAGTTCTCTCTGTAGAGGTCTTTTATCTACTTGGTTAAGTATATTCCTAGGTACTTTATTTTCTTTGTTGCTATTGTGAAGGGAATTGAGCCTTTGACTTGGTTCTCAGTTTGATGGTTGTTGGTGTATATGAATGCCTCTGATTTCTGAGAACCCTGATATAAAACCATCCTCATGTAGCCATATAATCTTTGACAAAGCAGACAAAAACATACACTGGGGAAAAGAATCCCTTTTCAATAAATGGTGCTGGGAAAACTGGATAGCCACTTATAGAAGGCTGAAGATGGATCCACACCTTTCACCTCTCACAGAAATCAACGCATGCTGGATAACAGACTTAAACCTTAGGTGTGAAAGTATTAGAATTCTAGAGGAAAATGTTGGAAACACTCTCCTAGACATCGGCCTAGGGAATGAATTTATGAAGAAGACCCCAAAGGCAATCACAGCAGCAACAAAAATAAATAAATTGGACATGAGCAAACTAAAAAGCTTCCATACAACCAAAGAAATAGTTATGAAAGGAAACAGACAACCTACAGAATGGGAGAAAATGTTCACATCCTACACATCTGATCAGGGCCTGATAACTAGAATATACTTAGAACTCATGAAAAACAACAAGAAAAAAATCAAACAACCCTATCAAGAAGTGGGCAAAGGACATGAACAGAAATTTTTGAAAAGAAGACAGTAGAATGGCCAACAAACATATGGAAAAATGCTCAACTTCTCTAATTATCAGGGAAATACAAATAAAAACTACAATGAAATATCACTAAACTCCAGTGAGAATGGTCTTTATCAAAAAGTCCCCAAACAATAAATGTTGGCATGGATGTGAAGAGATAGGAACACTCCTACACTGCTGGTTGGACTGCAAACTAGTTCAACCTCTTTTGAAAGCAATATATACCTTAAAGTGATACAAGTGGATCTACCATTTGATCCAGCAATCCCATTACTGGGCATCTACCCAAAAGATCCAATGACACTCTACAAAAAAGACACCTGCACTCGAATGTTCATAGCAACGCAATTCATAATTGCAAAACTGTGGAAACAACCCAAGTGCCCATCAATTCATGAGTGGATTAACAAAATGTGGTATATGTATACCATGGAGTACTATTCAGCTCTAAGAAACAACACTGATACAGCACACCTTGTATTTTCCTGGTTAGAGCTGGAACCCATACTACAAAGTGAAGTATCCCAAGAATGGAAAAACAAGCACCACATATACTCACCAGCAAACTGGTATTAACTGAGCAGCACCTAAGTGGACACATAGGTACTACAGTAATAGGGTATAGGGCAGGTGGGAGGGGGACACATAGGAACAATAGTAATTAGGTATTGGGCAGGTGGGAGGGGGAAGGGGGTGAGTATATACATAATGAATGAGATGTGTACTATCTGGGGGATGGTCACACTGGAAGGTCAGACTTGTGGGGGGAGGAGAGGAAAGGGTATTATTTGAAACCTTAAAATTTGTAACCCCATAATATGCTGAAATAAAAAATAAATAAAATGGAGGTAGAATAAGACATGCTATTGCTCTTTGCAGACCATGTAATCTTATATCTAGAAAACCCCAAAGATTCTCCCATGAAACTGCTGGAATTGATAAACAAATTCACAAAGTCTCAAGTTACAAAATCAATGTACAGAAATCAGTATCACTTCTACACACCAACAATAGTCAAACAGAACACTAAATCAAAGTGTCTATACGCTTGACAATAGCAAGAAAAAAAAATAAAATAATTAGGAATAACTAAGGAAATAGAAGACTGCCACAGGGAGAAGCATGAAACACTGAGGAAGGAAAAAGTAGAGGACATTAACAGGTGGAAAACCATACCATGGTCATGGTTAAGCATGTGCAACATTGTTAAAATGCCAATACTGCTCAAAGTGATCTACAAGTTTGATGCAATCCTTATTAAAATGCCAACACCATTTTTCACAGATCTAGAAAAACAATTCTATGCTTCATATGAAACCAGAGAAGACTCTGTAAAGCAATCTTAATCAAAAAGAACAAATTGGGAGGCATCAATTTCCAGAATTCAACCTATACTAAAAAGGCAATAATAACCCCAACAGCATGGGACTGGTGCAAGAACAGAGGTATAGACTGATGGAAAAGAACTCAGAGCCAGATATAATACCATTCTCATATAGCCATTGAATCTTTGAAAAAGCAGACAAAAATATTCACTGGGAAAAAGAATACTTATTCAATAAATGGTGCTGGGAAAATTGGATACCCACATCTACAATACTGAAACAAGTTACCCACCTCTCTCCTCTCACAATAAGCTCATGGTGGGAAACAGATTTACACCTAAGGCATGAATCTATCAGAATTCCAGAAGAAAATGTTGGAAATGCTCTTATAGACATTGGCCTAGACAAAGAATTTATGAAGAAGACCCCAAAGAAGACAATCACAGTGACAACAAAAATCAATAAATGAGACCTGATCAAATTAAAAACCTTCTGCACAACCAAGGAAACTATCACAAGAGCAAACATACAACCTACAGAATAGGAGAAAATATTTGCATTTTACATATCTGATAAAGGGCTGATAACTAGAATCTATATAGAACTCAGGAAAATCCGCAAGAATAAAATCAAACAACCCTATAAAAAAGAGGGCAAAGGACATGAATAGAAACTTTCCAAAAAAAGACCGACTAATGACCAACAAGATATGAAAAAATGCTCAACATCTCTAATTATCATGGAAATGCAAATCAAAACCACAATGAGGCTGGGCGCGATGGCTCACGCCTGTAATCCTAGCACTCTGGGAGGCCGAGGCGGGAGGATTGCTCAAGGTCAGGAGTTCAAAACCAGCCTGAGCGAGACCCCGTCTCTACCATAAAAATAGAAAGAAATTAATTGGCCAACTAATATATATAATATAAAAATCAGCCGGGCATGGTGGCTCGTGCCTGTAGTCCCAGCTACTCGGGAGGCTGAGGCAGGAGGATTGCTTGAGCCCAGGAGTTTGAGGTTGCTGTGAGCTAGGCTGACGCCACGGCACTCACTCTAGCCTAGGCAAGAAAGCGAGACTCTGTCTCAGAAAAAAAAAAAAAAAAAAAACCCACAATGAGATATCACTTATCTCCAGTGAGAATGGTCTTTATCAAGAAGTGCCAATACAATAAATGTTGGTGTGGATGTGAAGAGATAGGAACATTCATACACTTCTGGTGGGACTGCAAAATAATACAACCTCTGTGGAAAGTAATTTGGAGATACTTCAAAGAGATACAAGTATATCTACCATTTTATCCAGCAATCCCATTACTGGGACTGCATATAAAAAACTTGCAATATTGATCCAAATGATCTAAGCAATAATCCTTTAATGTATAAAGTCTTCATGACAAAGAGCTAAATGGTTAGCAGAGAACTGGTTGAGGTAAAATATTTCTGAATAGAGGAATGAGGAGCATAAGTGGTAGCAAAAGTATTTACTGATGTATGAGTCATTGCACTATTTTCTTCTTGGTTCAGAGATATTTTTGTGAAAGATAGACTGAGTACACATTATGATTCAGAACAGAAGAACCAAAAACACAGGACACTGTCACACTTTGAAGAAAACAGTAATATGGTATAAAATAACACTGGCTCTCTAAGTCTGATTAGACAATAGAATGACAAACTGTTGGATTCCAAATTACACGTGAACTTTACAATGACCAATGCCCACGAGAGAATTCTGTTCAAGTTTCTAACACTGTTTAAGATGAATCTTAAAGTGATTCTCCTTGTACTTTCTTCTTAAACTCATACTTACCTGGCTGATGTTTACATATGACCCATAGGTTTGGTAGTTTCACTAAGCCTGGGATGGGTTCCAGGCAGTGTGGTTGGCGGCTCTGCCAATATGGCAGAAACTTTTTCTTCCTCCCTTCTCTTAAGGCAGACTGCTTTGGGGTTAAGGTTCCTCTCTAAAACAGGAGGAGATAATTTTTATCATTATGGGCATTAGTTATGAATCGGGAACTATTAGGTCTTAAGATAAACAAATTCCTGTTATTTTTTATTCTGTGGGGATTACCAATCTCTCTGTAATTTCACTCCTAGAGTAGGTACCATCACATAGGGGCAAGAACGATGTGCTCATATAAAACCTCAGCATTAAATGAGCCTCCAGACTTATACTGAGTGAGCAGTTAGTGTTTTCTTCATGTTATGCTTATGATTTAGCCTTCTAGGGTTTGATTGGATCTGAATCAACATCCTACTCTTCATTCAAACATTTTGGCAAGTGTTGTTATCAGTCTACCAAGTCTCCTCAGTGTCCTAAGACATGGTGCACTGATTGAATGCTGACATTCCCTAAGTACCTGAGAGAGACATCTGTGCTTTATCAAGTATGTTACCAGTTCAGAAAATGATAAGAAATAACCTCAGCTACTCCTATATAGGAAATGTACCAATTCAAGGGTGATAAATAGCTAGTGTACATCTTGCCTTTCTACTTGATATATATGTAGAACAAGATTGACTTGTTCTTTCTATTGCTCAAAGTGTAGTTAAGAAGGTGATAAAAAGCCTTTTCTATTGCTTCTTATATAAGATAGCAAAGACAACTAGATTGGACCTGCAATATAATCCCATTGAAAAGAGGCTATTAAAGAATTGGGTATTATTATGAGAAATCAAGAGAAAGGAAATTCATGGATCAAAGACCCACTGACCCAAAATACACTTAGGAACTACTATTCCTGTTACATTTTCTTTAAATGAGTTTTAAACATAAGATGTTCAGTTTATGACAGCTTCTGGTATAGTCCTTTGTTTCTGATTATAACATACAGCATAGACTAAAATTGTTACATGTATTTTTATAAACTGATTAAAAATGCCATGTATATATAATGAATATAACATAAATGGTTTGTTTCAAAAAAGACATTTGCACTCAAATGTTTATAGCAGCACAAGTCACAATTGCATAGACATAGAAATAACCCAAGTGTTCATTAATTCACGAATGGATTAATAAAACGTGGTGTATGTATATCATGGACTTCTTTTCAGTCATAAGAAATAATGGTGATCTAGCACCTCTTGTATTGTCCTGCATAGAGCTGGAGCCCATTTTACTAAGTGAGGTATGCTAAGAATGTACAAACGAGTGCCATATGTACTCACCATCAAATTGGTATTAACTGATCAACACTTAAATGCACATATAGTAATAACATTCCTAGGGTGTTGGGAAGATGGGTGGGGGGAGTAGGGAGTGGGTATATACACACCTAATGGATGTGGTACCCACCATCTGGGGGATGGACACACGTAAAGCTCTGACTCAGGTGAGAGAAAGGCAATGTATATAACTTAAACCTTTGTGCCCCTGTAATATGCTGAAATAAAAACAATAATCATATATATTAATATTTGTTCTCTTGTCAACATATTCTTTTTTAGTTATACAATTATTTCATTTTCTAGACTATAAAATTATAACATTTGCTAGAGAATTTTAGTATTATGATTTGATTTATAATTTGATTTTAAATATTCTCCATATTGAGATGAACACATTTAATTCATTAAAAATATTATTAACTCTAGATTTTTGTTTCATGCCAGGCTTACAAAAGTCTTTACCATTTTTTCCTGAAATTAATAAGAGATTAGAAATATTAATACAAAGATTGAGGAGATTAAAATTTCCTAGGAAGATCATGGTATTATAGTTGTAAATATTCTCAGATGTTTTGTTCCCTCTGTATAATATGACACATGATACAAACATTTGATTACATAAAACAATAGCCAGGAATTGATATCAAGACCTCCACAACATTGTGCCTATATTATATTTCTCTCTTATATTGGTCATTATAAAAGGTAGAAATAAATCAAAAAGCCATGTGGTTGGTTCCATGTGTGAATTATTTCCAATATATATATTGCCTTTCCGGTACCTTTTGAGCTACTAATCATTTTTAGCTTTGATTTACACTTTTTAGGACTACAAATATATTTTAATATTTTCTAGTTGAGGTGTGTTTTAGTTCTTGCTTCAAGTATTATTAATATTACATTGAGCTCCCTTTGATAAGATACAGAAAGAAAAATAACCAGGTTATTTAAAATGTAAAAAAGCACAAATGAATACTCACCAAATATCCTTTATAATTTCAATTTTTATAAAAGTAAAACTAATATCATTCCTACCACCACAAAATCACTAGAAAAGAAGTCTTTCCTCAGTTCCTTTGGCTGGACACTGTGTCACCACTGACACTCTTGTCCCAGCACCACTATATAAGTAAAGGAAATAGGCAGAAACATTTATTTACAAATTTCATGAAGCAAGTAAGTGAATGACTGCATATGTTCAGAACTTTACAAAGTTAACTCAAGAAATAAGTTTCAGCTTTTTTGAGTTTACATGTTCTTTGGCTAAAATTTTACTTCACTAGATTTCCCCAAATGAGTTATGAAGTAACTCAGGATGTGTTTATTCACTGTGGTTTGGTCTACATTAGGTTGCTCTTTCATTTCTAACTCCCACATGTATCTAGTTAACTACTGAGCTCTGACATGCTACCATTCACTAATTTGTACATATAAAATAGTGGCTGTTCCAAGAGCAGGTGCTAGCTTCCAAACAGGATTCACTTAATGCTAAAATATGAAGAATATCTGACATTTAGTGCCAAAAAGTAAATTTTATACTAGAGCCAGTATGAGCCTTTGTTTAACCATATAGAGTTCCTTCTATTCATCTGTAACAAGAAAAGAATCATTTTTGTGAACACAACTCTAAAAGGCTGGGTTGTGACTTAATGACCAAATGGGACCGATTGTGACCTATTTCTCAACTGCTAGTAGTACATCATTAATAATTATATTAGTGGAGTATTTATATGCCATGCTTTACTTATATTAATTCATGTAGTCATTGCAATAGCTCTGTGATATCTTTATAATTATTATTACTACTCGACAGATGAGGAATATGATGGCCATGATGTTTAAGTAACTTGTTTAATATGACAGAGCTAGTCAGTAAGCAGCAGAGTTAGAAAGAAAAACAAGTGTTGTTGAACTCTAGATATCACTTTTATAAACATTGTGTAATACTGCCACTAAGGATTAAGCCTACCCATTCCACACTTGCATAGTACAGAATTTTTTTTTCTGAAAGTTACTATATAAGTTATTTTCTTCTAAAAGTTATTATGCAGTTAATAATATAATACTTAGCTTTTATTAGAAGATGGTCATACAACAAATATTTCTTCTATTCCTTGTAAAAATAGTTTAAAATTTAGCAAATCTTTGGATTCCAAAGAATGAAAATTTGAAAGTAAAATATTGCTGTTAAGCCAAGGGAGTTTGCTAGGCTTATACAAACTTCTGAAAAATTGTCTGATTATTAGCTAAGATTCTCTTTTATTCATCTTGATTTTTCAGTTCTGCTACTTTTTGAGGTAAATTTATGCACTGCTTCAATTATATAGAATTTTCAAAAAATTTCCTTTAGATGAAGTCTTGAGTTTTCCATGCAATTCTTTTTCACTGTTGCATACATTTTCTTTTTGTTGTTGTTGTATATTTCAGCATATTATGGGGATGCAAATGTTAAGGTTATGTATATTGCCCATGCTCCTACTCCCCCCTTGAGTCAGAGCTTCAAGCATGACCCTCCCCCAAATGTGGTACATATCACTCATTATGTTTATATATACCCATCCCCTCCTCCCTTCACCCACCCAACCGACACCCGATAAATGTTATTCCTATATGTCCACTGAGGTGTTGACCCATTAATACCAATTTGCTGGTGAGTACATATGATACTTGTTTTTCCATTCTTGAGATACTTCACTTACTAGTATGGGTTCCAGCTCTATCCAGGAAAATACAGAGATTTGCTTCTTAAAGCTGAATAGTATTCCATGGTATACATATACCACATTTTATTAATCCACTCATGTATTGATGGGCACCTGGGTTGTTTTCACAACTTTGCAATTGTGAACTGTGCTGCTATAAACATTCAAGTGCATGTGTCCCTTTTGTAGAGTGTCATTTGATCTTTTAGGTAGATGCCCAGTAGTGGAATTGCTGGATCAAATGGTAGATATACTTGTATAGTTTTAAGGTATCTCCACATTGATTTCCACAGAGGTTGAACTAGTTTGCAGTCCCACCACCAGTGTGGAAGTGTTCCTGTCTCTTGGCATCCATGCCAACATTTATTGTTTGGGGACTTTTTGATAAAGGCCATTTTTATTGGAGATCAGTGATATCTCATTGCAGTTTTGATTTGCATTTCCCTGATAATTAGTGATGTTGAGCATTTTTTCATATGTTTGTTGGCCATTATTCTGTCTTCTTTTGAAAACTTTCTTTTCATGTCCTTTGCCCACTTTTTGATAGGGTTGCTTGATTTTTCCTTGCTGACTTTCCTGAGTTCTAAATAGATTCTACTTATCAGCCCTTTATCGAATGTGTAGCTTGAAAAATTTTCTCCCATTCTGTGGGTTGTCTGTTTGCTCTCTTGGCAGTTTATTTGGCTGTGCAGAAGCTTTTTAATGTGATCAGGTCCCATTTATTTATTTTTGTTGCTGCTGTGATTTCCTTTGGGATCTTCTTCATAAATTCTTTGCCTAGGCCAATGTCTAGAAGAGTATTTCCAACGTTTTCCTCTAGAATTCTAATAGTTTCGCACCTAAGGCTCAAGTCTGTTACCCAGTGTGAGTTGATTTTTGTGAGAGGTGAAAAGTGTGGGTCCTGTTTCAGTCTTCTATCTGTGGCTATCCAGTTTTCTCAGGACCTCTTTAAGACTTTTTTTTATTTAAAGAACTTCCCTTACTATCATTGCACTAACTGCTATTAGTTCATGTTATTTCATATTTCATAGGCTCACAGATGTAAATATATGTTATCATTTCCTTATTGACAAAATAAATACAGTATTCTGGCCAACTCATATGACTTTGTAAAGTCTTATTTAGTTCTCTTCACCTGGGAATCTATTCCAGATAATAAAAGAAACATGTAAACTTTTGGAAATATTTAGAATTTTTCATTTATGGTCTACATGTTTTTTTCTTATAATACCCTAAAAATATGTGATTTTACATAAATTTTAGGTTTTCTTACAAGCTTTGAATGTAAGGCAGAAACCCAAAGGTTCATAGCAAATTAAATAAGAACCTAACTATAATTTAAAATACCATTCCATTAAGCCCCTATCCTTTAGCAGCACATGAACTGGAAAACTCCAAATACCATAGCAAAATTTAGAACTGAATGCATACTGGAACCACTGCCCACAGAAGGTGAGACATAACTTGTGGTCTGAACCTAAAAGTGTTGATTCCTGCTAAAATAGCAAGAAAGAAATCAGTCTCCTACAGAGAATTTTAACATTACCCAGAGTATACAGTATATTATTCAAAATGTCCAGAATGCAATACAAAATTACTTGAAATAAAAAGAATAAGGAAAAATTCTCAATTCTCAAAGGAAAAGATCATAGAAAACAATGATGATATGAACCACATGTTAGAACTATCAAAGGATTTAAAATCACTACTCTAAATATGTTTCATGAAGTAAGAGTAAGCACTCTTGAAACAAATGAGAAGATATAAGTTCTCAGCAGAGAATTAGAAACTAAACAATAGAACCATATGAAAGAAAGTGGAAACTTTATAACTTAAAGTTAACACATCTGAAAAAATATCGGATGGGCTCACTAATGAAGATGATATTGGAAATAGTAAACTTGAAGACAAATAAACAAAATTTATACAATTTGATGAACAAAAAGAAAATCAAAGTAATTGAACAAGATAATTAAGTAGGAATGTGACAAAATGAAAGTGTCCAAAAATTATGTCACTGAAGTCTGAAAAGAAGAAGTGAAAAAGATGGAGGAATAAAAATATTTGAACAAATAATAGTTAAAATTTTCCCCTAACTGTTCAAAAATTACAGATTTAAGAAGCTTAATGAATCCAAACATGAAATTAAACTGCTAAAATGTAAGATGAAGGAAAAAAATCTTGAAAGCAGTCAAAGAAAATATAACATATGGGGGAACAAAAATTCAAATGATGAAGATTTTCCTATTAAAAGTATGGAAGTCAGAAGATAGTGGTACTAAAAGAAAATAACAGTCATCATAGAACTCTATATTAAGCAAAAAATCATTCAAGAATGAAGGCAAGGCTTTCATAGATATATGAAAGCTAAGAGAATTTGGAGTAAGTGTAATAGCTCTAGAAGAAATGCTTGATTAGATATTTTAGACTGAAATAAAGTAATAGCAGAGAGAACCTTAGAACTTCAGGAATGAAGAAATAGAAACATAAATTGGTAACAACTAAATAAATATAATTATTTAAAATATATATGATTGTTGAAAATAAAATTATTAAATTATTGGGATGTGATTCAACATTTATAGATGTAACACATATATTATAAACAACATAAAGTAATGAGAAAAAAATCTAATGTGACTATAAGTGATGTGAGTTGGTAAGATGTTAACTTTAATTAAATTACAAAATGTTTGGTCAGCATATTGTAATCCCAAGAAAAACTACTAAAAAATTACAAAAAGTTGAAGTTAAAATAAAATTGAACATCCCTTCAAGATAAAAATCCTTACTAAACTAGGCATAGAAGGAACATACTTCAAAATAATAAAGGCCATATACCACAAATCCACAGTGAACATCACATTGAATGGGGAAAAATTGAAAGTATTCCCTCTATGAACTGGAACAAGACAAGGGTGCTCACTGTCACCACTTCTATTTGACATAGTACTGGGAGTGCTGGCCAGAGCAATCAGGCAAGAGGAAGAAACTAAAGGCATCAAAATTTGATAAAAGGAAGTCAAATAATCTCTGTTTGCTTACAATATGATCTTATACCTACACACCCTAAAGACTCTTCCAAAAGACTCTCATATTTGATAAATGAATTCAGTAGACTTTCAGGACAACACCAATAATGATCAAACTGAGAACCAAATCAAGAAGGTAATCCCATTTAAAATAGGTACAAAAAAAATCTAGGGATATATTAATATTTAACCAAGGATGTAAAAGATCTCTATAAGAAAAACTATAAAACACTGATGATAGAAATTGAGGTGACTCAAACAAATGTAAAAGTATCCTATGCTCATGGATCAGAAGTAATATCATTAAAATGACTATACCGCCCAAAGAAATCTACAAATTCAATGGAATCTTTGTCAAAATACCAACACAATTTTTCCTATTATTAGAAAAAAACAATCCCAAAATGTATATGCAACCAACAAAGAGGTTGAATAGCAATTCCAATCCTAAGCAAAAAGAGTAAAGATTGAGGCATCACATTACCTGACCACACATTATACTAAAAAAGCTATAGTAACCAAGGTAGCATTGAAATGACATAAAAATAAACACATAGATTAATGGAACACAATAGAGAACTTAGATGTTTACAGCCAACTGATCTTTGACAAAGTCAACAAAAACATACACTGGGGAAAGGACACACAATTCAATAAATGGTGCTGGAAATATTGGATCTCCACATACAGAAGAATGATCCTGGACACCTATCTCTCACCAGATACAAAAGTCAACTTAAGATAGATCAAAGACTTAACTGTAAGATCTGAAACTATAAAAAATACCACAAGAAAGCTTGGGTAAAACTCTTCTGGACATTGGGCTAGGTAAAGAATTCATGACTAAGACCTCAAAAGCATAAACAACAAAATTGTAAATAGACAAATGGGACTTAATTAAACTATAAAACTTATTTACAGCAAAGGAAATAATAAAATGAGTGAACAGAAATACTACAGAATGGTAGAAAATATTTGCAGACTAGGCAACCAACAAAGGATTAATATCCAGAATTTAGAAGGAACTCAATGTTGTGAAAAATGGCGGAATAGGGCTGACCTCTTGGCTTGCAGCTCTCAGGGTAAGAGGTGAAGAGGGCAGACAACCACATGCAAGTCATCTGCACCTACTCTGGATCAGCCTTGAAAGACTGAAAAGAGACACTGGGATATGGAAATCATGGACAACAATCAAAGGCGAACCGAAATTCTTCCACAAAACCCGGGGAGTCAGAAATATAGTGGGGAGGGAGCACGTCCGTGCATCTGCTGCCCCACGGGCTGGCCGGAGGAGGCATTCCTTCTCCCACACACAGGGAGACGATCCCTTCCCCACTGATCCCCACTCTCACACAGGCGGGGAACTGCCTGAAGTTGATGGGAGGTAGCAACTTGGGCAGACTAGCGGTTTGGAGGGGAGTCTGGAGCAGGCAGCATTTTGAATTCTACACAGTGCCTCGCTGAAGCAGTGGGGAGTGCAGGAAGGGTCTGAACCTAGCACACACTCCTCAGCCCTGCCACCCCACCCGAGCCCCACGGGAGGAGTTTTCTGAGCATCCCCACTACCCCAAAGCAGCTGAACTGTTCCTGCTTCTGGAGAGGGCAGCATCTCGAGTTCCCAGCGTGCTGCTGAAATGGTAGTGGGTGGGGAGAAAGTCCGAGCTCTGCAGCCACTTCCCAGCCCCACAGCCCCACCCCGTGGCTTGGAGACATGGTGCAGAGCCACAGGGGAGGCGTTCTCCAGGCATCCCCACTACCTCAAACCAGACAAACTGTTGGAACTGCTGGAGAAGGCATCTTTTTTAACCCCCAGAGCTCCACTGAAACAGTAGCGGGAGGGGAAAGGGTCCAAACCTGGCAGCCAAGCACCACCGCATTGCCCTGAAGCTTGGAGATGCTGCGGGGGGCTGCACTGGAAGCTTTTCTCTGGCACCCCCTCTACCCTAAACTGGCTGAACTGTTCGGGCTTCTGGAGAAGGCAACTTGTTGAGCTTACAGTGCTCCACTGAAACAGTAGCGAATGGGAGAGGGTGCAAACCCAGAAGCCATTTCCCAGCTCTGCCACACTACTCCTTAGCATGGAAACTCTACAGAGGGCTGTTCTGGTAGTGAACTCAGTCTTTCCCTCTGCCCTAACCTGGAAGGTGGCCTCAGAAGCTGAATTTAGAAGAGTGGAAAGTTGAGAGTGGTGCTTTGTTCGGTGGCTATCTCACAAGTTTGGACCTGGGTGGTTTCTAGCTGCATTCAGCCATTGGCGTTCTGTGCCCAGAGAGCAGAGCCTGTCTTAGCAAGGCAGAGTAGCAAAGGAGGCTGCTATTCATGAGGACTTGAGGAACTCTTAGGAGTGGCAAGACATTCACTTAACACTGAGACACCAGTATATCCTATTTAGAGGCTTAGAGCGCAATACAAAGATCTTGGGATATATTGATAACTGACTCTTTCCCACAAACCACAGAGAACAAAAGAAAGGATAAACTCAGTGCTTAACACAGTGCTTCCTGCTTCATCCTAGTGGTAGAAACTGGTCTCCATCTCACTAGAGTGAATGATCACTTGGGTGTCTAAGCAAGGGACCCAAACCCACAAAACTCTGTGGACAGAAGGTGAAAACATCAGGTCAAAGATAACCCAATAGGCCCAAACTCCTCTTAGATGATACAGGACCAGAACATATCCTCCCCAGCTCTTCCAAGATCATTCCAAAGGAACCCAAGACACAGCTCATAATCGGGTTCCAGCACCTCTGGTCCTCAACAAAGTATCCAGATGAGGAAGAACCAGCAAAAAACATCAGGAATCATGAAAGATCAGAGAGAAAAGTCACCTCCAAAAGAAAATACTCATTCTCCACCAACTGACACCAACTTACATGATATGATTAAACTAACAGAGGAAGAATTCCAAATATGGATTGTTAGAAAGCTCAACAGAATCAAAGAGAAAATAGAAACCCAACATAGAGAAACCACAAGAACAATCCAGGCAGTGAATGAAAAATTCTCCAAAGATATAGAAGTAATTCAGAGAAACCAAGCAGCAATTCTGGCAATGAAGGAAATATTCAATTCCATAATACAGTGGAAAGCCTCAAAAACAGGATAGACCATGCTGAGGAAAGAATCTCAGAGCTTGAAGATTATACCTACATGCTAAACAAATCAGAGGAAGAAAGGGTGCACAGAAACAAGACACAAGATCAAAGCTTACAGGAAGTATGGGATTATGTAAAAAAGTGAAATCTCAGATTGATTAGGATTCCAGAAAGGGGGAGGGGAGAGGAGCATTCACAAGGGTTGGAAAACTTATTTTACGGCACACTGGAGGAAAATATGCCGGGCCTAGCTAGAAATCTGGATATCCAAATTCAAGAAGTGCACAGAACTTCTGGGAGACAAAAATGTGAATAGGCAATTGCCTCGTCATGTGGTTATTAAGCTGATCAAAGTAAATGTGAAAAAAGCAATCCTCCATACAGCAAGGCATAAACAACAAATAACCTATAAAGGAAAGCCTATCAGTCTAACTGCAGACTTCTCATCTGCAACCTTACAAGCCAGGAGGGAGTGGGTGCCTATCCTTAATCTTCTAAAACAGAACAAAGCCCAACCTAGAATTCTTTATCTGGCAAAATTAAGTTTCATCTATGAGGGCGAAATAAAATCTTTCTCAGACAAGCAATCACTGAAGGAATATGCAAAGACCAGACCAGCACTACAGGAAATTCTCAGCCCTGCCTTTCACAGTGAACAGGGCAATAGACACTCCTCAAAATAAAATCCTCAAAGAATTAAAGTCTAAATCTCTAACTCCATGATGGCTCAAGGTCTAAGACAAAGCAACAGGACTTCACCCACCAATATGAATGGAAATCTTCCTCCAACTTCAATCCTCTCAATAAACATAAATGGTTTAAACTATCTTCTGAAGAGACATAGGCTGGCAGAGTGGATAAAATTCCACAAGCCCAGTATTTGCTGTCTACAGGAAACACACCTAAACCATAAAGATGCCTCCTGGCTGAAGATCAAAGGATGGAAAACTATCATCCAGGCAAACAGAAGTCAAAAGAAAGCAGGGGTTGCTATATTATTACCAGACAACATTAGATTTAAATTAGCCAAAGTTAAAAAAAAAAAAAGATAAGATGGCCATTTTATAATGATAAAAGGGAAGATCTAACAAGAAGATCTAACAGTTGTTAATATTTATGCTCCCAATGCAGGAGCACCCAAAGAAATACAGCAAATTTTGTCTGAGCTAAATATCACCTTAAACAATACTGCCATAGTATCAGGGGACTTCAATACAGCACTAAATGAACTGGATAGATCCTCCAAACAGAAATTAAGTAAAGAAATAAGGGTCCTAAACAAAGCTATGGATCAAAAGGTTCTGAGAGATCTATACAGAACATTTCACCCAAAAAAAGTTGAATTTACATTCTTCTCAACAGCTCATGGATCCTTCTCAAAAATTGATCACATAATAGGCCACAAAGCTGATCTAAAAAAATTCAAGAAAATAAAAATAATACTTTGTCTTCTCTGACCATAGTGGTATAAAATTAGAGTTCAATACTAACAAAAATAGACACCACATAACTAATTCATGGAAACTAAACAATCTACTGTTGAATAACTATTGGGTCAAGGAAGAAATTCAGAGGGAAATCAAGAATTTCTTCCAACAAAAGGACAATGGAGCCACATCTTACCAAACCTATGGGATTCAGCAAAAGCATATCTGGGAGGAAAACTAATACCAATAAACACTCACATCCAAAAAACAGAAAGATTACACACTGACAACCTAATGAATAGACTCAAGGAATTGGGGGAAAAAAGAGCAAATCAATTCCAATCCTAGCAGAAGGAAAGAAATATCTAAGATCAAAGCTCAACTAAATGAAATGGAGAATAAGAGAATTATATGGAAGATCAACAAAACCAGAAGCTGGTTTATCGAAAAGATCAACAAAATTGACAGCCCTCTGGCTAGGCTGACAAGAACCCAAAGGGAAAGGACTCTAATAACCTCAATAAGAAATGAAGAAGGGGGGGGCAAGATGGCGGATGAATAACACCGCCAGACAGAGTGTCTCTGCAGAAAAGACAGACTCTAGCAGAAATTAGAGGAATGAAGCAAGAAGACGAGCATACAGTGGATGAGGGCCAGAAGGAGGGGTACCTGAGACCCGGGGAGACTCCACGGGAGGAGGCTGCGGAGGAGAACTGGAGGCTGAGACCACCGGAGCAGCCCGGAGACCAGCGGCAAGGGTAGGTGGATTTGCTGTTTCCCCTCCCCTGCATTCGGGACTGCTGGTAGGCTCCCCAGCGGGTAGAGAAACCTGCGGACACCAGCTCAGAGACCACCGCCGCCGCCAGCCAGCGGCGAGCCAGTAGCAGACGTGGCACCAGATTCTCAACTTCCTCCGGGCACCGCCGTGTGCACAGACCCGAGCCGCGCGGCAGGCACCATATTGACTCCTCCTACCCTCCTCCGACCCTACCCGCGGCTGCCCAGAGAGACAATACAGCCACCAGCCGGAGGCAACTCCAGGGAATGGGACCTTCCCGTTTGGGACCTTACACCTGACTCAGGGTGACTCAGACTGTGAGCTCCCTACCCGCCCGCCCTCTCAGGTGCTGCTGGCACTGTGTTACCAGGAGAACGGTGCCGACTCAGAGGCTGAGAGACATAGACCCAGCTTGGGCTCCCTGTGGGTGAATTGGGACCGGAAATCCTCTCCCTGGTGGGGATACAGTTTGAACTCTGTGACCCAGAGATCGGACCTGCAGACCATATCCCCTGCACCAAGGGCTAGCATTGCCCGGAGCACAGAAGGGTTATATGTGAACAGCCTACTGAGGTGTGTGTGCCTCCAGGGGCGGATCGGCTTCCTAGAGGTCAACCCTCCTCCCAGGAGGAGGCCGTGGACCCAACCCAGGTGGCCTTCCTGTGCAGGGAACCTCCCCGCCAGCATCACAGTCCAGGGAGGCCTGGTGGATTGTGGTCTGGCCTGCTGGCATAGGCCCAGGAGTAGATGTGGAGTTGGGGAGGGTGGAAAGAAGCGAGGCCCGCTCCGGATTGCCGGTCTCAGACAGCCCGACCCCCACACACAGACTTTCTGGCTGAGCGGGACAATTCCAGCCCCGCCCTGAAAGCTTTCCCTGGAAGCAGAGAATGGAAATTTGACCCCTGCTAACGGCATGAGGGAAGGCTTACCCAACCCAGCTCCGCTCAGAACAAGAGCTGTTAACAGGACACAAAATCAACAGTAAAGCCTGTTCGTCCAAGCAAACACTACCTACTGACAGGGACGGCATCTTGCACAGCCTTTCCATGGCACCCACTGACTCAATATACAGGGAGTGGTCCAATTTCACCCACAGAGACCACCTAACGCCTCAGAAACTAAACAAGGTGTGTGAATACCCAAACAATAACTTAAGGAAAGAAACAAAAACTGATCGACATGGGAAGAAACCAGCGAAAGAACTCAGGAAATATGAAGAACCAAACGGAAAACACACCCCCAAAGAGGAGCACCAGGCCCCTAGAAAAGGACACCAACCAAAATGAGGCAACCAATATGACAGAAGAGGAATTTCGTATGTGGATCATAAGAACACTCACCCAGCTGAAACAGCAAGTCAATTACCAACATAAAGAAACCACAAAAAGCGTCCAGGATATGGGAAAAGAAATAGACACAATGAAGAAAAGTGTCACCGAACTCCTGGAAATGAAGAATCAATTCAAGGAACTACAAAATACAGTGGAAAGTCTCAAGAACAGGGTAGATCAGACAGAAGAAAGAATCTCAGAGCTTGAAGATAACACCCTCCAATTAAATAAATCAGTCACAGAAATAGAGCAGAGAAACAGGAGAAAAGAGCAAAGCCTACAAGAGCTGTGGGATTATGTGAAGAAACCTAATGTGAGGGTCATAGGGTTACAAGAAGGGGAAGAAGACAACACTGAAGGGTTGGACAAGCTGTTTGAAGACATAATAGAGGAAAATTTCCCAGGCCTTGCTCAAAATCTTGATATACAAGTTCAAGAAGCTCAGAGGACCCCTGGGAGATTCAACGCAAACAGGAAGACGTCATGACATGCATTCATCAAACTGACCAAAGTATCAACTAAAGAGGCCCTTCTAAGAGCTGTAAGACAAAAGAAGCAAGTAACATACAAGGGAAAGCCAATTCGAATAACATCAGACTTCTCCAATGAGACTTTACAAGCAAGGAGAGACTGGGGCCCCATTCTCACTCTTTTGAAACAAAACAATACCCAGCCTAGAATATTATTCCCTGCAAAACTAAGCTTCGTATATGAAGGAGAAATAAAACGTTCTCAGACAAGCAAAGGCTCAGAGAATTCACCAAGACAAGAGCAGCCCTACAAGAAGTACTTAAAACAGCGTTATGCACGGAACATCATAATAATAACCCACGAATATAAAAACAACCAAAACCCAGAGATACTAAAGGTCAGATATTACAATGGCTCAAGACAGAAATCATAGAAACAACATCCAACCCAACAGAATGATCAGTAATCTACCTTAACTATCAGTTCTCTCAATAAATGTGAATGGCTTAAACTCTCCACTCAAGAGACATAGGCTGGCTGAATGGATAAGAAAATACAGGCCAAGTATATGCTGTCTTCAGGAAACACATCTAACCTGCAAGGATGCATATAGACTAAAAATAAAAGGGTGGAAATCAATATTCCAAGCAAATAGAAGTCAAAAGAAGGCTGGTGTGGCAGTTCTAATTTTAGACGATTTAGTTTTTAAACCAACAAAAGTAGTAAAAGACAAAGAGGGTCATTATATAATGGTGAAGGGCACAGTCCAACAAGAAGAGATAACAATTTTAAATATATATGCACCCAACTTAGGTGCACCCAGATTCATAAAACAAACCTTACTGGAGCTAAGCAAATGGATTAATAGCAACTCCAAAATCGCCGGAGATTTCAACACCCCACTGACGGCATGAGACAGATCCTCCAAACAGAAAATTAATAAAGAAATAATGGACTTAAACAAAACTCTAGAACAATTGGGTCTGACAGACATCTACAGAACATTCTACCCAAAATCCACTGAATATACGTTCTTCTCATCAGTTCACGGGACATTCTCTAAAATTGAACATATCCTAGGACACAAAGAAAATCTCAAGAAATTAAAAAAAATAGAAATCATACCATGTACCTTCTCAGATCACAGTGGAATAAAAGTACAAATCAACCCTAACAGACACTCACATTTCTACACAAAAACGTGGAAATTAAACAACCTCCTACTAAATGATTACTTCATAAATAAAGAAATCAAGACGGAAATAAAAAAGTTCTATGAAGAAAACGACAATAGAGAGACAAGTTATCAACTCCTCTGGGACACAGCTAAAGCAGTTCTGATAGGAAAGTTTATCTCCATAAATGCCTATAACCAAAAGACTAGAATATCACAAATAGACAATCTAACGAAACGACTCAAAGAGCTGGAAAAAGAAGAACAGACCAACCCCAAACCCAGCAGAAGAAGTGAAATCAACAAGATCAAATCAGAACTAAACTAAATTGAAAACAGGGAAGCTATTCAGGAGATTAATAAAACAAAAAGTTGGTTCTTTGAGAAAATAAACAAAATTGACACACCATTGGCCTTGCTAACGAAAAGCAGAAAACAGAAATCTCTAATAAGCTCCATCCAGAACAAAAAAGGACATATCACAACTGATCCCTAAGAGATACAAGATACAATTTATGAATACTACAAAAATCTTTATGCACACAAACTGGAAAATGTGGAGGAAATGGACAAATTTCTAGAAACACACAGCCTCCCTAGGCTCAACCAGGAAGAAATAGATTCCCTGAACAGACCAATCTCAACAGCTGAAATAGAAACAGCAATTAAAAATCTCCCTAAAAAGAAAAGTCCCGGTCCAGATGGCTTCACACCTGAATTTTACCATACTTACAAAGAAGAACTAGTACCTATCTTGCAGAAACTATTCCACAACATCGAGAAGAACGGAAACCACCCCGACAACTTTTATGAAGCGAATATTACTCTGATACCAAAACCAGGAAAGGATGCAACAAAAAAAGAAAACTACAGACCAATATCCCTAATGAATATAGATGCAAAAATTTTCAACAAAATCTTAGCTAACCGAATCCAGACACTTATCAAAAAAATAATCCACCACGATCAAGTGGGCTTCATCCCAGGGATGCAGGGATGGTTCAACATACGTAAATCTATAAAAGCAATTCACCACATAAACAGAAGCAAAAACAAAGACCACATGATTCTTTCAATAGATGCAGAAAAAGCTTTTGACAAAATTCAACACCCTTTCATGATACGAACACTTAAGAAAATAGGCATAGAAGGGACATACCTAAAAATGATACAAGCCATATATGACAGACCCATAGCCAACATCATACTGAATGGGGAAAGATTGAAATCATTCCCACTTAGAACTGGAACCAGACAAGGCTGCCCACTATCTCCACTTCTGTTCAACATAGTGCTGGAAGTCTTGGCTACAGCAATCAGACAGGAAAATGGAATCAAAGGTATCCAAATAGGGGCAGAAGAGATCAAACTTTCACTGTTTGCTGATGATATGATATTGTATCTAGAAAACCCCAAGGATTCAACCAAGAAACTCCTGGAACTGATCAATGAATTTAGTAAAGTCTCAGGATACAAAATCAATACACAGAAATCAGAGACATTCATATATGCCAACAACAATCTAATTGAGAACCAAATCAAAGACTCAATTCCCTTCACAATAGCAACAAAGAAATTAAAGTACCTAGGAATATACTTAACCAATGACATAAAAGACCTCTACAGGGAGAACTATGAAACACTGAGGAAGGAAATAGCAGAGGATGTATACAAATGGAAATCCATACCATGCTCGTGGATCGGCAGACTCAATATCATCAAAATGTCTATACTATCCAAACTTATCTACAGATTCAATGCAATACCTATTAAAATCCCATCAGCATTCTTCACAGATATAGAAAAAATAATTTTACGCTTCGTATGGAGCCAAAGAAGACCCCGAGTATCAAGAGCAATTCTAGGCAACAAAAATAATAATGGGAGGCATTAATATGCCAGATATCAAACTATACTACAAAGCTGTAGTAATTAAAACAATTTGGTATTGGCACAAAAATAGGAATATTGACCAGTGGAACAGATGTGAGAATCCTGATATAAAACCATCCTCATATAGCCATCTAATCTTTGACAAAGCAGACAAAAACATACGCTGGGGAAAAGAATCCTTCTTCAATAAATGGTGCTGGGAAAACTGGATAGCCACCTGTAGAAGGCTAAAACAGGACCCACACCTTTCACCTCTCACAAAAACCAACTCACGCTGGATAACAGACTTAAACCTAAGGTATGAATCTATTAGAACTTTAGAGGAAAATTTGGAAACACTCTCCTAGACATCGGCCTGGGAAAGAGTTTATGAAGAAGTCCCCAAAGGCAATCACAGCAGCAACAAAAATAAATAAATGGGACATTATCAAACTACAAAGCTTCTGCACAGCCAAAGAAATAGTCATGAAAGTTAACAGACAACCTACAGAATGGAAGAAAATTTTTGCATCCTATGTATCCGATAAGGGACTGATAACTAGAATATACTTAGAACTCACGAAAATCAGGAAGAAAAAATCAAATAACCCTATTAAAAAGTGGCCAAAGGACTTGAACAGAAACTTTTCTAAAGAAGACAGAAGAATGGCCAACAAACATATGAAGAAATGCTCAACATCTCTAATCATCAGGGAAATGCAAATCAAAACCACAATGAGATATCACTTAACCCCAGTGAGAATGGCCTTTATCAAAAAATCTCCAAACAATAAATGCTGGCGTGGTTGCGGAGAGTGAGGAACACTCCTACACTGCTGGTGGGACTGCAAACTAGTTCAACCTCTGTGGAAAGCAATATGGAGATACCTTAAAGTGATACAAGTGAATCTACCATTTGATCCAGCAATCCCTTTGCTGGGTATCTACCCAAATGATCCAGTGACACTCTACAAAAAAGACACCTGCACTCGAATGTTTATAGCAGCACAATTCATAATTGCAAGTCTGTGGAAACAGCCCGAGTGCCCATCAATCCAAGAATGGATTAATAAAACTTGGTATATGTATACCATGGAGTACTATTCAGCTCTAAGAAACAATGGTGATATAGCACATCTTATATTTTCCTTGTTAGAGCTTGAACCCATACTACTAAGTGAAGTATCCCAAGAATGGAAAAACAAGCACCAGATATATTCTCCAGCAAACTGGTATTAACTGAGTAGCACCTAAGTGGACACATAGGTACTACAGTAATAGGGTATTGGGCAGGTGGGAGGGGGGAGGGGCGCGGGTATATACATACATAATGAGTGAGATGTGCACCATCTGGGGGATCGTCATGATAGAGACTCAGACTTTTGGGGGGAGGGGGGGATGTGGCCATTTATTGGTACCTTAAAATCTGTATCCCCATAATATGCCGAAATAAAAAAAAAAAAGAAATGAAGAAGAAGAGATCACAACAGACTCCACAGAAATACAAAACATTATGTTTGACTACTATAGAAATCTATATGCCCCAAACTACAGTATGAAGATGAAATAGACAGATTCCTGGACTCACACAACCTCCCTAATTTCACCCAGGAGGAAACTGAGTTCTTGAACAGACCAATCACAAGCTCAGAAATTGAATCAGTAATTTAAAACCTCCCAGAATGGAAAAGTTGGAGGCATAAGTATTCCTGACTTCAAGCTGTACTATAAAGCAATAATAGTTAAATTTGCCTTGCACTGGCACAAGAACAGAAGCATCAATATCTGGAATAGATCTGAGATTCCAGAGATCAAACCATCTGTATACGGTAACCTAATCTTTGCTAAAGCAGACAAAAATATACTATGGGGAAAAGATTCTCTCTTCAATAAATGGTGCTGGGGAAACTGGTTAGCAACATGCAGAAGAGCGAATCAGGATCCCAACCTCTCATCTCTCACAAAAATTCACTCAAGATGGATAACAGACCGAAACCTAAAGCATGAAACTTTAAGAATCCTAGAAGAAGATTTTGGGAAAACCCTATCAGATATTGTTTTAGGCAAAGAATTTATGAGGAAGATCCCCAAGGCAATCACCGTCACATCAAAAATAAACAAATGGGATCTGATCAAATTAAGAAAGCTCTGGACTGCCAAGAAAACAATCATTAGAGCAAATAGACAACCCACAGAATGGGAGAAAATATTCGCTCTCTACACTTCTGATAAAGGTGTAATAACAAGAATCTATCTAGAACTTAAAGGAATAAACAAGAAAAAATCAAACAATCCCATGAAGAAACAGGCAATGGAAATGAACAGAAACTTCTCCAAAGAAGGCAGAATAATGGCCTGCAAACATATAAAAAAAATGTTCAACATCTCTAATCATTAGAGATATGCAAATCAAAACTACAATGAAATACCACCTAATCCCAGTGAGAATGGCCTGTATCAAGAATTCCCAAATCAACAGATGCTGGTGAGGATGTGAAGAGACAGGAACACTCTTACACTGCTGGTGGGAATGCAAATTAGTGCAACCTTTGTGGAAAAGTATTTGGAGATACCTCAAACAGCTGGAAATAGAAATACCATTCGACCCAGCAATAGCATTGTTGGGCATCTACCCAAAAGAACATAAGTCACTCTATTATAAAGACATCTGCACCCGAATATTTATGGCAGCACAATTCACTATTGCACAGTCATGGAAACTACCCAAGTGCCCATCAATTCATGAATGGATAACTAAATGTGGTATATGCTCACAATGGAATATTACTCAATCCTAAGAAATGACAGTGAGCTAGCACTGTTTATGCTATCCTGGATTAAGCTTAAGCCCATAATACAAAGTGAGAGGACACAAGATCTGGAAAATGGGCTACACATCTACTCGCCATCAAATTGGTTCTGACAGACTAAAACTATGGTGCTCAAAAAATGGTAGTGTTCAATAGGGATTTGGGGGGGAGACCCACATCTTAATGATGTGGTGAGCATTGTGGGTGGGAAGGGATTGCCTCTATCCCTTTTTAGGGAGAGGCAAAGATATACACTGTAATCAAAATGTCTAAAAAAAAATCTGTTACCGGGAGGTGGGCAGGTGGAAAGGGGGAGGAGGGGAAGGGTATGCACTTACAGGGTGGGTGTGGTGTACACCACTTGGAGGCTGGGCATGCTTGAAGCTCTGGCATAGCAGAGTGGGGGAGGGGGAGGGGCTAGATATGTAACCCTAACAATATTTGTACCCCCATAATATGAGGCAATAAAAAAAGAAGGAACTCAACAACAACAATCTCATTAAAAAATGGACAAAGTACATGAATAGACATTTTTTTTCAAAAGAAGAAAGACAAATAACCAAACATATATGAAAAATGCTTCACAACACTAATCACCAGAGAAACACAAATTAAAATTATAATGAGATATCAGCTTACACCAGTTATAATGGCTACTATTAAAAAGTAAAAAAAAAAATAAGAAATATTGACAAGGATGCAAAGAAAAGGGAATGCTTATACACTGTTGATGGAAATGTAAATGAGCACATCCTCTATAGAGAACAGTATGGGAATTTATCAAAAAACTTAATATAAAACTACCATTTGATCCACTAATCCTACTACTGTGAATCTACCTAAAAAAAAATAAATAATTATATGAAAAGGATACCTGCACTTGTATGTTTATCACAGCACTATTCACAATGGCAAAGATATGGACCCAATCTCAGTGTCCATGAAGTGACACCATAAAGTGACACCTTTATTATTTAGAGGTATGTTTCTTCTATGCCTAGTTTGGCAAGGATTTTTATCTTGAAGGAATGTTCAATTTTATTTTGACTGAATCTTTTGGGGTTTTTTTTTTTTTTTTTGAAACAGAGTCTCACTCGGTTGCCCGAGCTAGAGTGCCATGGCGTCAGCCTAGCTCGCAGCAACCTCAAACTCCTGGGCTCAAGTGATCCTCCTGTCTCAGCCTCCCAAGGAGCTGGGACTACAGGCATGCGCCACCATGCCCAGCTAATTTTTTCTATATATTTTTAGTTGGCCAATTAATTTCTTTCTATTTTTAGTAAAGACAGTCTTGCTTTTGCTCAGACTGGTCTTGAACTCCTGACATCAAGCTATCCATCCACCTCAGCCTTCCAGAGTGCTAGGATTACAGGCATGAGCCACCATGCCTGACTTTTTTTTTGTAATTTTTTTAGTAGTTTTTCTTGGGATTACAATATACTGACCAAACATTTTGTAATTTAATTAAAGTTAACATCTTGCCAACTCACATCACTTATAGTCACATTAGATCTTTTTTCTCCCTCCTTAATGTTGTTTCTAATATATATGTTACATCTGTAATTGTTGAGTTGCCTCCCAATAATTTAATAATTTTATTTTCAACAATCATATATATTTTTTAATAATTATTATATTTATCTAGTTATTACCCATTTATGTTTCTATTTCTTCATTTCTGAAGTTCTAAGGTTCTCTCTGCTATTACTTTATTTCAGTCTAAAAAACCTAATCTAGCATTTCTTCAAAGACAATGTGATACACAGACACACACACATATTGAGCTATAAAGAATAATAAAATCATGCAATTTGCAGCAACATGGATGGAAATTGGAGGCCATTATTCTAAGGGAAATAACTCAGAAGCAGCCAGCCAAATATTACATGTTCTCACTTATAAATAAGAACTAAATTATATGTACACAAGGAAGTAGAGTGTAGAATAATAGCCATTGGAGACCTGGGAGTGTAAGAGGGTACGAGGGAGATGAGCAATAAGAAACAGACAATTACTTAACAGACACGATGTACACTATCTAGGTGATTATTGCAATGAATGCACAGACCTCACCACTAATCACTTCTCAAGTACATCAAAACTGCACTTGTGTGTGCCCCTTAAAATTATAAAAATAAAAAAACCCTATAGGTAAGTTGGAATTAAATACTAAAAAAATCCAAAATAAAACAGAAAATAGAGAAAGAGAGCAAAAAAAAGAGAGACAAAGAAAAAGAAATAATAAAATGGTAGAGTTAAATTCAACCATATCAATAATTGCAGAAAATATAAATTGTCCATTTCCAACAACTAAAAGTCAAGCATTATCCACCGAAGGAGAAAACATGACCCCATTTGCTGTCCAAAATAAACCATCTTAAATATGAAAATTGAGGTAAATTAAAAGTGAAAAATGACAAAAATGCATTATGCAAACATTAATTAAAGAAAAAAATCTCATCTGGGTGTGGTGGTGCATGCCTCTAGTCCCAGCTTCTCAAGAGGTTAAGAGGGGATGATACTTTTAACCCAGGAAACAGAGGACATTCTGGGCAATGTGGCAAGGAACTGACTCTAAAAACATAAATAAATGAAACTAAAAATAATTTTAAAACAATCTCATTTTTGTATAAATTTAAGTAGACTTAATAACAAGGAAAATTATCAGGGATAATAAGAGACATAACACAATGTTAAAATGGTCAATCCACTAAGAATGCACAACAGTCCTAATATATATATATATGCACATAACAACAGAGTTCAAAAGTACATGAAGCAAAACTTGACAGAACTGAAATGAGAAATGGATAAATCCATAAGAGTAATTGGAGAATTCAACATTTCTCCCTCAAGAATTTATAGACCAAGTAAACAAAAAAAAATCAGCAAAGGTATAAATTACATCAACAAAATATAAAATGACTTGACCTAATTGACATTTATAGAGCACTCCAGTAACCAGCACCAGAATACACATTGTTTTCAAGCACACACAGCACAGTTATCAAGGTAGATCATAATTCACCCTGTTTATAGAGCAAATGAAAAACATCAAATGATCATTTAAATAGATGCAGAAACATAATTTGACAAAATTCAATATTCATAATAAAATTAACAGTAAAGATGTCTTTCTTGCCAATTTGACATATAGATTCGTTAATGCAAAATCTAAAACCCAGCAGGTATTTTTGTTGGATTAAAAAAATGGATGAGTTAATTCTAGAATTTATACAGAAATTTAAAGAAGTTAGAATATACAAAATGGTTTACAAAAACATAATGCTTGTGGACTTGATTTCAAGACTTACTGTAAGGCTACAGTAATCAACTATTGGTGAAAGTATAGATACATGGATTAATAAAACATAATAGAGAGCTTCAATAAGACAAATATGGTCAATTGAATTCTGACAAATATACAAATGCATTTCACTGGGGAAAAATGTCTTTTCAATAAATGGTGCTGGGGCAATTGTACATACATATGAAAAAAATGAACTTCAAACTAAAACTTATACTACATATAAAAATTAACATAAAATGAATCCCAGATCTAAATGTATATTGCAAAACCATATAATTTTTAAAAAATATCAGAGTAAAATTTTTTGATTTAGAATTGGGAAAGCATTCTAGAAAAGATCCAAAACCACAATCCATAAAATAAAGAAATTATTGCTAGAATGTCATGAATTTATTTTTAATTAATTTCTTTACAAAATACAATAAGAGAATAAAAAGAAAAGCCATTCCCATTACTGGGAATCTACCCAAAAGAACAACAGACACTTTATAAAAAAGACACCTGGACTTGAATGTTTATAGCAGCACAATTCACAATTTCAAAGATGTAGAAACAACCCAAGTGTTCATCAACACATGAGTGGTTTAATAAAATGTGGTACATGTATACCATGGAGTACTATTCAGCTGTGGTATAACAATGGTATACAATGGTATAGCATTGGTATAGCACCTCTTGTATTTTCCTGGATAGAGCTGGAATGCATTCTTCTAAGTGAAGTATCCCAAGAATTGAAAAATAGGCACCACATGTATTCACCAGCATATTGGTTTCATATGTCCACACCTAAGTGGACATATGGGAATAACATTTATTGGGTGTCACGCAGGTGGGAGGGGGAGGAGGGGATAAGTATATACGGACTAAACGAGTGCAATGTGCACCATCTGGGGGATGGACATGCTTGAAGCTCTGACTCGAGGTGGGGGCAAAGGGCAATATACATAACCTTAATATTTGTACCTCCATAATATGCTGAAATTAAAAAAAAGCTGAAAAAAACATTTACAAATCACATATCTGATGAAGAACTTGAATCCAGAATATATAAAGAACTTCCAAAACTCAGTGATAAGCAAACCTAGTAAAAATGAGCAAAAAATCTGAAAAGAAACTATGTCCTCAACATAATTAATTATTGGGGAAAATCAAAATTAAAACCACAATGAGATTCCACTACACATCCATCATAATGACTAAAGTAACACAACACAAACAAATAAACAAAATACACAAAATAAAAAACGAGAATAGCTCTGAGTAGTACCAATTGCAAGGTTGTAGATCAGCTGAAACTCTTAATCATCACTTTTGGGGTTTCAAAATGACACAGCCATTTCTGAAAATAGTTTGGCAGTTTCTTAAAAAGTTAAATACATGTACCAAATGATCCAACATTCCCACTGCTAAGTATTTACCCTAGTGAATTGAAAACTTACATTCACACAGAATTCTGTACTTAAATATTTACAACAGCTATGTCCACAATAATCAATAACTACAAACATGAAATGTCCTTCTCCTGGTGAATCAACAAATAAATATTAGTCCAGTTATACAATTCAATTATACTCAGGATTAAAAATGACTAGACCATGATACATGATGAATCTCAAATGTATTATGATAAATGGAAGAGGCCAGAGTCAAAAGGTCATACACACATTTTTTTATTTCAGAATATTATAAGGGTACAAACACTTTGGTTACATATATTGACTTTGCACCATCCAAGTCAGAGCTACAAATGTGCTAAACCCCCAGGCATTATGCACCATATCCATTAGGTATGAATTTACCCATCCCTTCCTCCCACTCCCACCTTACCTATTCCCTAAGATTTTACTTCCATATGTGTACACAAGTGTTGAGCAATTAGTATCAATTTAATGATAAGTACACATTATGCTTATATTTTTCATTCTTGTTATAATTCACTTAGAAGAATGGGCTCCAGCTCCATCCAGGATAGTACAAGGGATATTAGTTCATCACTTTTTATGGCTGAGTAGTATTCTATGGTATACATATGCCACATTTTATCAATCCACCTGTGTATCAATGGATACTGGATTGTTTCCACATCTTTGCAATTATGAATTGTGGTGCTCTGAATATCTGAGTACAAATGCCTTTTGAATAGCATGTCTTTTTTTTCCTTTTGGTAAATCCCTACTAGTAGAATTTCTGGATCCAATAGTTCTACTTTTAGGTCTTTTAGCTATCTACGTATAACTTCCCTTACAGGTTGTACAAGTTTGCAGTCCCACAAGCAGTATATGAGTGTTCCCATCTCTGTGGAAACACACCAACATTTGTTGTTTGGGGACTTTTTGATAAAATATA
Source organism: Microcebus murinus (assembly GCF_040939455.1). Lineage (NCBI taxonomy): Eukaryota > Metazoa > Chordata > Mammalia > Primates > Cheirogaleidae > Microcebus > Microcebus murinus. Next base: position 16,811,111 of record NC_134136.1, read on the forward strand.
TTCTAACTAGAGTTTTTTTTTTTTTTTTTTTTAACTAGAGTTCATTTTCATTTCCCTGATGATTAGAGATGCTGAGCAATTTTTCATATGTTTCTTGGCCATTAGTCTGTCTTCTTTTGAAAAGTTTCTGTTCATGTCCTTTGCCAAGCTTTTAATGGAGTTGTTTGACATTTTTCTTGTTGATATTCCTGAGCCCTTTAGAGAGTGTAAAATCATCCAAAAGCTAAAGATCAATGACCAAATGCTACAAAGGCTCAAGAGAGAAAATAAAGCAACAAAGTTCAACTGAATAGGATGAACAGAAATTCACCACACTTATAAATTATTTCAATAAATGTGAATGGCTTGAACTTCTCACTAAAGAGAAACAGGCTGGCCAAATGGATAAATATACACAAGCCAAGTATCAGTTGTCTTTAGGAAACACATCTATTCCTCAAGAATTCAGTCAGACACAAGGTGAAGGTATGGAAAACAATATTCCATTCAAATGGAAACCCAAAGAAAACTAGTGTAGCAGTTTTCATTTCAGATAACTTAGTCTTCAAATAAAAAAAAATAGAGAAATATAAAGATGGTTATTATACAATGGGAAAGGGGACAATTCCACAAGAAGACATAACTATTCTAAATATATTTCAACTAACTCAGGTGCACCAAGATTCATAGTTCAACTCCTACTTGATCTAAACAAAATAAAAAATCTGTAAGAGTATAAAAGGTGGTGATACCAACATTCCCCTGACATAACAGGACAGATCTTCCAAACAGCAAATAAACAAACAATGCACTTAAACAAAAATCTAGAAGAAATGGGCCTAACAGGCATTTGCAGAACATTCTACCTGAAAATCACTGAATATATTTTTTTTTCATCAGCTTAGGGGACATAATGTAAGAATGTCAATATCCTAGTCCACAAAATATGTCTCAACAATTAAAAAAAATATACCATGCATCTTCTTGGACCATAATGGAATAAAATTAGAAATCAATTCCAACAGAAACACTCATCTCTACACAAAGCCATGGAAACTAAAAAAATCTACTGCTGAATGATAATCAGGTCAAGGAGCAAAATGAGATGTAAATTACAAGATTTTTGAACCAAATGATAAAGGGTACACAAGGTATCAAAATCTGTGGGACACAGCTAAAGCAATCCTGAGAAGAAAATTTATAGTTGTAAATGCCTACATCGAAAAGACAGAAAGGTCACGAATCAACAATCTAAGGAATTGTGTCAAAGAACTGGGAAAAGATGAGCACACCAATTTCAAACTCTGCAGAATAAAATAAATAACCAAGATAAGACCATATTTAAATGAAATCAATAATACAAAAACTATACAGAAGATTAATAAAACAAAAAGTTGGTTCATTGTAAAGATAAATAAAATCAACATGCCTCTAGCCAGAAGAGGAAAAGAAAGGAATCTAATAAGCTGAATCAGGAATGAAAAAGGAGAAATTACAAGTGATATGACAGAAATGCAAAATATCATCTATGAATACTGTGAAAAACCTCTATGCACATAAACTTGAAAATTAGGAGAAAGTGCACAAATTTTTAGAAACAGACAGCCTCGGTAATCTCAATCAGGAGGAAATTTAATTCCTGAACAGACCAATATCAAGCACAAAAATTGAAACATATATAAAAAAGCTTCCTACAACAAAGTCCTGTTAGTACCACTTTCATGGTGAGTACATGTGGTGCTTGTTTTTCCATTTTTTGTGATACTTCACTTTGTATAATTGGCTCTAGCTCAACACAGGATAACATAAGAGGCGCTAGCTCACCATTTTTTAATGGTTGAGTAGCACTCCAGAGTATACATATACCACATTTTATTAATCCACTCATGTACTGCTGGGCTCTTGGGTTGTTCCACATCTTTGTAATTGTGAATTGTGCTGTCATAAACATTTGAGTGCAGATGTTTTTATTTGAAAATGACTTTTTTTCCTTTGGTTAGATGCTTAGTAGTGGGATTGCTGGATCAAATTATGTTTCTATTTTTAGTTATTTGAGATAACACCAAATTACTTTCCACAGGGATTTTACTAATTTGCAGTCCCACCAGCAGTGTAAGAATGTTCCAATATCTCTGCATTCCTACCAATATTTGTTGTTTGGGGATTTTTTGGTAAAACTCATTCTCACTAGAGTTAAGTAATATCTCATTGTTGTTTTGATTTGCATTCCTCTGATGGTTAGAGATGTTGAGCATTTTTTAAAATATATTTTCTTGTCCATAGGTTCTCACATGGAAGTAATATTCACTGGTTGTCTTGCAGATAATAGGCAGTAGAGAAGATGGGTAAATTCATAATTAAAGGGTGCAGAATGCACTATGTGATTGATGAGCACGCTTGTATCTCTGGCTTGGGCAATGAAAAAACAATATATGTAACCAAAATATTGGCATCCCCATAATATTCTGAATTTTTTTAAAAAAATAATTACACACAAAAAAGTGCTGGACCAAATGGTTTCACACATGAATTTTACCAGACCTATAAAGAAGAACTAGTACCTATCCTTCAGAAATTATTGCACAACATCAAGAAGAAAGAATCCTCCTCAACAAATTTTACAGATCCAACATCACCCTTATACCAAAGCCAGGAAAGGACTCAACAAAAAAGAAAACTACAGACCAATATGCCTTATGAATATAGATGCAAAAATTCTCAATAAAATCCTAGCAAAATGAATTCAGGTGCTTATCAAGAAAATTATTCATCATGACCAACTAGGCTTTATCCCAGGGATGCAGGGATGGTTCAACATATGCAAATTTATGAATATAATTCACCACATAAATAGAAGTAAGAACAAAGACCATATGATCCTCTCAATACATGCAGAAAAAGAATTCAACAAAATTCAGCACCTTTTATTGATAAGAACCCTTAACAAACTAGGCATAGATGAGATTTAGCTAAAAAGGATAAAAGCCATATACAACAAACCCAAAACCAGAATCATACTGAACAGGGAAAAATGGAATTTATTCCCGCTTAGAACTAAAACCAGACAAGCTTGCCCTCTATTGCCACTTCTATTCAACATAGTGCTGGGAATCCTAGCCAGCGCAATCACACAAGCGAAGGAAATTAAGAGCATCCAAATGGGGGCAGAAGAGGTCAAACTATCACTCTTTGCTGACAGTATGATATTATATATAGAAAATCCCAAAGATTCTGCCATGAGACTACTAGAATTGATAAACAAATTCATCAAAGTCTCAGGTCACAAAATCGGTGTACACGAATCAGTAGCATTTATGTGTGCCAACAACAGTAAAACTGAGAACCAAATGAAAGAATTGATAACTTTCACTGTAACAACAATGAACAATAAAATATCTAGGAATATATTTAACTAAGGAAGTGAAAGATCTCTACAGGGAGAACTATGAAACACTAAGGAAGGAAATCTCAAAGGACATAAACAGATGAAAATACACACCATGCTCATGGATCAGCAGAATCAACATTGTTATAATGTCTCTACTAGCCAAAATGATCTACAGATTCAATTCAATCCCTATTAAAATAGCAAGATAGTTTTTTACAGATCTAGAAAATATAATCATATCCCAGGACTGACTGAGAAGGGTGAACATAAAAAGTAACAGAAAAAAAGACAGAAAATATAATTCTACCCTTTGTGTGGAATCAGAGAAGACCTCATATAGAAACAGCAACCCCAAGTGAAAAGAACATATTGAAAGGCATCAGTTTTCCAGACTTTAAGTTATACTACAAGGCTATAGTGACCAAGCAGTGTAGTATTTGTACAAGAACAGAGACATAGACCAATGGAACAAAACTTAGTACCCAGATATAAAACCATTCTCATATAGCCATATGATCTTTGGCAAAGCACAGAAAAACATACATTGTTGAAAAGAATCGTTATTCAATAAATGATGGTGGGAAATGGATAGCCACATACAGAAGACTGAAATAGGATCTACACCTCTCACCTCTCAGAAAAGTCAACTACCGATAGATAACAGATTTAAACCTAACGCATGAAACCATAACAATTCTAGAAGAAAATGCTTGAAAAATTCTTATAGATATTGGCATGGGCAAAGAATTTATGGAGAAGACCCAAAAGACAATCACAGCAACAACAAAAATAAATAAATGGGACTTGATCAAATTAAAAAGTTTCTGCATAGCCAAGGAAACTATCATCAGAGTGAATAGACAACTTCCAGAATGGGAGAAAATATTTGCATGCTACACATCTGATACATGGGTGATAACGAGGCTACATGCTAGATGATTCAATTTCTATGGAATAATGGAAAGGGCAAAATTATAAGTATAAGAAGCAATTAGTTTTTTCCAAGGAGTAAAAGTTGTGGAAAGTGTTTGACTACAAAATGCTAGCATGAGTGTATTCATTTTAGTATAATGGAACTATCTTATATCTTGATTATAGTTTTGGTTATGTGGCCTTATGCATTGGTCAATACACATAAAACTGTTCACCAAAAAGTGTGAACAAAAATTTTACTTTCAGTAAAATTAAAAAATATTTAAAGCAAAATTAATGACCAGACCCATTATCTGCCCTCAAAATGAAGAATTCAGTGCTTCTCAATTGTCTTGTCATAAGGATAAAGTAATACATTTGGAAACTCATTAAAAGTAACTGAGTGAGGTATAGTGAAAAATAGACTGGACTTATATTCAGGAAACCTGTTTTTTATTTCTGGATCTATTAGGAAGTAATATTCAGTAAATCACTTAACCTCTCTTAGCCTCAGTTCTCTAATTTATAAAATGAGGTAATAATGATTACTTCACATAAATTCTAATGTTTAAATGGGCTTATATACATGAAATCACATTATGAGTTGTAAAATACTATTAAAACTTTATTTAGTTCAACAAATATTTAAGAAGTGTCTACTATGTGCAAGTAATCATAGTAAGTGTTGCAATAAATATAAAGATAGATTAGAAACAAATTATGTACTCAAGGAGCTTAATGCCAAGAATGGTACCATATGTAGAAAATAAATGCATAATTGCAAAACTGTGGAAATAACCCAAGTGCCGATCAATTCATGAGTGGATTAATAAAATGCGGTATACCATGGAGTACTACTCAGCTTTAAGAAACGATGGTGATATAGCACCTCTTGTATTTTCCTGGATAGAGCTGGAACCCATTCTACTAAATGAAGTATCTCAAGAATGAAAAAACAAGCACCATATGTACTCACCAGCAAACTGGTATTAACAGACCAACACCTAAGTGGACATATAGGAATAACATTTATCTGGTGTCGGGCAGGTGGGAATGAGGAGGAGGGGATGGGTATATACAAACACAACGAGTAAGATGTGCAAGGTTTGGGGGATGGACACGCTTGAAGCTCTGACTCAAGGGGGGAGGGGGGCACAAGCAATATATGTAACTTTAACACTTGTATCCCCATAATATGCTAAAATTAAAAAATTAAAAAAATTAAAAATAAATTTAAAAAAGAAAATAAATGTAATACAAGTTAGAGTGTGTTAAGTGCAAATGAAAGAAAGGAAATAATTGTTATAAAATTTTTGGATTAAGAATTTTATCCTGGATTTATAGTTTCAGTGCTTACATGTAAGGAGCTTGGGAAGTGTTATACTAATCAGTATAAGAAAAAATGGGCAATTTGAAAATCAATATCTTCTCTTGGACTCATCTGAAAACTGAGGTTTCAGGGAAAACTACTTTCCTGTTATCTTGAGACACAGCCTCATGGAAAGAAACAACATAGTTATCTGCTCACCTGATGAAGAAGCTACTGGAGGCATAAACTGGCAAAATGTGTAATTGATAATTCTGACAAATTGCTGTAGGCTGATTGTGGACTAGCCTGACACTAAGAAATTCCCAGATACCACAATCTTGGGGGGTATCCACATTTTTGTGGGCTTTCTTTCCAGGGATCCCATAGGTCTTAATAGTGACAATCCAAGAACGATCCTATGGTAGCTCCGGCATGGGAAGAGGAAACTTAATAATTGAAAAATGTACTCAGAGTCTTCTCCTTAACAAAGGTTTATGTTCCAATGGAAATTAATCTGCCAGACCCTTATTCTAAGTTAGGGGAAAACATTCCTTTCACTCCAGTACCCTCTGACCTTTCTGTTTCATCTAATGGAGTGAAATAACATAGCTTATGGGGGTAAGGGTGTAAAGAAAATAGATTGGAAATCTTGCAGCAGGGAAAGGAATAGGAGATTGTGGGGGAGGAGAGAGATATACCATTAAACTCTTGTGATGACCATAGCTCCCCAAAGAGGCACATTAAAACAATAAAATTTAATAGGAAGATTATAGAATTCTTTCTCTTTCCCACATCTTATTACCATATCCCTAGGTCTCCAGTATAAAAACAGTGGATTACAGGTAAATGAGTTGTAAGACACAGATTACCTTTAACAAAATTAGGGAAGCATAAAGTCAAGAGAGGAGATAAAGACAAAAACACTAGAGGAATTTGAAGCCTTTGGCATATATAGCTATAGGAAACTTAATGCAACCTGAATCCTAGCCAGATTACTATAAATTATCATAATGAAGGCCTACTAAACTCTATCCCTATTATCTGAAAAGAAATACTTAGCTTTCAATAAATATATACAAAGCATGACAAAAGGCAAGCAAAAATACAGTTTGAGAACAACAACAATAATAAAAAATCAACCATCAGAACCGGATTCAGATAGAACACATATTGAGATTAATACACAGAAAATTAAAAATAGCTGTAGTTAATATATTCATGGCTATAATAGGAAAATACAACATGCAAAAACAGATAGTTGATGTAAGCAGATACATGGAAACTTTAAGAGAGAATCTAGAAGAGATGCTCAAAATAAAAGACATTTGAAGCAATATAAAGAATGCCTTTGATGGGCTCATTAGTAGACTTAAACAGCTGCAGAAAGAATCAGTGAGCTTGAAGAGGGGTATATGAAGCTGAAATGCAGAAATAAAAATTGGAATACCAAAAGGAGAAGAAAAATAATTGAACAGAAGAATGATTGATGTAATAATGACCTGGAACTTTCCACAAATTAAAAACACATACCACACTGCATACCCAAGAAGTTCAGAGAACAATAAATAGGATAAAAATCAGAAAATAAACAAATAAACACAGCTAGACACATCATCTTCAAATTTCAGAAAAATAAAGCTAAAGAGAAAATCTTGAAAGAAGCCAGAATAGAAAAGGCATCTTACCTACAGAGGAACAAGGATTCGAATTATTTTGGACTTCCCTTCAGAAAACATTCAAATGAAAAAAGAGTGGAATTAAATATTTAAAGTGTGCAAAGAAAGAAAAACTACCCCTAAAATTAGAAGTTTATTAAAAATATCCTTAAAAGGTGAAGGTGAAATTAATGATTGTCGTGGCCCGATTACAGGACTGGGGGATAATACACAGAACATATACATAAGACGCAGACAGACAGAATTGGTTGCAGTCCCGGAAGAATAAAGGACACAGAGACAAGAGATGGTTTCAGACTGCAGCAGTTAAACTGTGCCAGTCATTTATTTTATACAGTTTAATTGGGCAAGCGTCCCACAGCTATTTTCTCATGCCAGCTACTTCCCCAGCTACTTTTTGGTATGTGACTTCTCACGGCCAATAACACCTGCTTTTCCAGTCAAAGCAAAAAGCATGACCTTCTACAAGAGGTCTCTTTGATATTTGACACACTGTTTTCAGATAACAAACAATCTTGGCTGGAGTGCGAGACCATGAGTCCTTGACCATCTTGCAGCACCTAGCACCGTGTACTGGTTACCAGGCAACCTTGGCTCGCATGGGAGGCCACAGTTCCTTGGCCATTTGCCTGGAGAAAGTTTCTTCAGCTGGTCAACAAGCCACGTCCTGCTAATTGTGGGAACAAGCAATAGGCTCCCATTCTGCTGACTTGGGGTCTCAGCCAATCTGACCCTGGGACTGCTTGCTTCAGCTCACTTCAATGATGGAGGCATCAATTCCCCCAGACATACCAATCCTTAATGTGAATTCATGCAAGAAAGCATCAGAATGCACGAGGCAAAAGCTGTTAAAACTGTAAGGAACAATGAACACTATTAGAGTTGAAGACTTTAACACCACTCCTTCAGTAATTGACAGATGAAGTAGACAGAAAAGTAATAAGGATATAGTTGACATAAGCTGCATTATCAATGAACTTGACCTAATTGACTTTTACAAATACTCCAACAACAGAACAATATGAATTATTTTCAAGCTTGAATGAAATATTCACCAGCAAAAAAAAAAATTTCTGGAGTATAAAATATGCCTTAATAAATTTGAAGTAATACATATGTGTTCAATTCCTATCTTAGTCTATTTGCATTACTATAACAGAATACCACAGCATAGGTAATTTATAAACAAAAGAAAATATTTTTCACAGTTCTGAAGTCTAGAAAGTCCCATAGCACGGCACCAGCATCAGGTGAGGGCCTTTTTGCCATGTCATCCCATTGAGTAAGACAGAAAGGCAAGAGAGTGTGAGAGTGAATGAACAAGAGAAGGCCAAAACTAGCTTTTGTAAGACCTTATTTTTCTTGATAACGAACCCCTCCCATGATAATGACATTAATCCATTTATGAGGGCAGAGCCCCCATAGCCTGATCACCACTTAACAGGTTCTACCTCTTAATAGTCTCATAAGGGCAATTAAATTTCTACATGAGTTTTAGAGGGGACATTAAAATCATAACATTTTGCTCTAGGCCCCCCAAATTCATGTCCTTCTTACATACAAAATGCATTCATTTCATCTCTATAGGGGAAGAAAAATCCCTTCAAAAATCTTAACTTGTTCCAGCATCAACTCAAAAGTCAAAGGTTCAGAGTCTCATATGATCAGACATGGATGAGACTCAAGGAATGATTCATCCTGAGGCAAATTCCACTCTAGCTCTGAGACTGTTAAATTAACAAGTCTGTGGCTCACGCCTGTAATCCTAGCTCTTGGGAGGCCGAGGCGGGCGGATTGCTCAAGGTCAGGAGTTCAAAACCAGCCTGAGCAAGAACGAGACCCCGTCTCTACTATAAATAGAAAGAAATTAATTTGCCAACTGATATATATACAAAAAATTAGCCAGGCATGGTGGCGCATGCCTGTAGTCCCAGCTACCCGGGAGGCTGAGGCAGAAGGATCACTCGAGCCCAGGAGTTTGAGGTTGCTGTGAGCTAGGCTGACGCCACGGCACTCACTCTAGCCTGGGCAACAAAGCGAGATTCTGTCTCAAAAAAAAAAAAAAAAAATTAACAAGTCTGCTTTCAAAATACAACATTGGAACAGGCATAGGATAGACATTCCCATTCCACAAAGGAGAAATAGGCAAGAAGAAAGAAATAATAGGCCCTAAACAAGTCCAAAACTTAACAGGAAAAACATTAAGTCTTAAAGCTAGAAAATAATCTCCTCTGACTCCATGTTTCACATTCTGGGAATGGGGGGGCAGGGGTTGTGCCCCCAAGGCATTAAGCAGCCCTGCTACTTTGGCTTTTCAGTTCACCTAGGTCTCACAAGTTGGAGTTTTGTACCTGCAGCTTTCTCAAGCTAGAGTTGCATGTTGGTTATTCTACAGTTCTGTGGTCTTGGAGTATGTTTCAGTCCCACTGCTCCATTAGATATTGCCTTACTGAGTACTCTCTGTGGGGCTTTGCCCCTGTGACAAGTCTCTTACATGATGTGCACAACATTCTTTGAAATCTAAGTGAAGCAAGCCATGTCACCACACTTCTTTCATTCTGCACACCTGAAGAATTAACATCACATGGGCACCACCAATTTATACTTTGTACCTTCCAGTGTGATAGGGTGAGCTGCACCTGGGTCTCCCTGAGCCAGAGCTGAAGTAGCTGAGGAGTGCTGTGTTAGAATATGGGGAGTAGAGACATAAGGTGACTCTGGGAAGTGAGCCATGAGCTTATAGTGCACTCAAAATCTCTTCCCCAAAACAATTCTTCCCTGCTAGACCTCTGGGTCTGTGAAAGGAAGAGCAGCTTCAAAGAAGTCTGGAATGCCTTTGAAATCATTCTCCAATTGTCTTGATGATCCCTTGTATCTACACTAATCTCCTCAGCAAATGAGTGCTTGACTACACCCTTGGTTTTCTCTCCCAAACACATTTTTGTCATTCTTTACAGGGCCAGGCTGATTTTTTTTTCCCTGAAAACCTTACTTTTATTTTTAACTAAAGACAAGGGTAATGGATGTGCCCAAGGATTGCTGATTTGGGCAAATCCCTTAACTTTTTTTCAGCATATTATGGGGGTACAAATGTTAATGTTACGTATATTACTCTTGTCCCCCTCCATCCTCGAGTCAAAAATCTTTCCATCATGCTTCTTTTTAATTATAAATTCTAATTTTATTTCTACCCACTCACATTTTATTGAATATGGTTAAAAATAGTCATGCAGCCACCTCAGTATTTTGCTAGAAATTTCTTCTACAATATATGCTAGTTCATTGCTCTTAAATTGTACCTTCTGTAAAGCCCTTGGACATGGACACAATTCAGCCAAGGTTTTTTTTTTGTTTTTTTTTTCCCTACATAACAAGAATGGCCTTTACTCTTGTTTCCAATATTATTTTCCATTTTTCTATCTGAGACCTTATCAGAATGGCCTTTTCTATTCATATTTCTACCAGCATTCTGCTCATGACCACATAAGTAATTCCTAAGAAGTTTCAAACTTCCCCAACAACTCTCTTCTTCTGACCACTCACCAAATTTTCCCTTGGTAATCTATTGATGACTCTAGACTTTTTTAGCCTGCTTCTCCAAATTCTTCCAGCCTGTCTTTATTACACAGTCCAAAATTGCTTCCAGATTTCTTGTATTTGTTATAACAAAAGCTCTACTTACTACCAATTTTATGTCTTAGTCTGTTTTGTGTTGCTATAACAGAATACCACACTGGGTAATTTATAACAAAAAATATTTCTCATGGTTCTAGAAAACTAGTTAGAAGTTCAATAAGGAGCTGGCATCTGGTGCTGCATCATTCCATGGCAGAAGGCATAAAGGGAAGACAGCATGAAAGAAAGTGGGCAAGAGAGGGCAAACTTGCTTGTATAACAACCTACTCTCATAATAATGCACCCACTCCCATAACAATTATATTAATTGATATAATCCTATAACTTAAACATTTATTCTTTTGATACTGTCCCATAAGCCCCACAAATTTTCTTCATTCCTTTTCATTCTTTCTTTTTCCCTTGGACTGTATAATTTCAAATGACCTGTCTTCAAGTTCATATATTCTTTCTTGCGCTTGATCTTCTTCTGTAGATACTCTTTATCACATTTTAAATTTCATTCATTACATTTCTCAGCTCTGGAATTCCTATTTGACTTATATATATAATTTCAACCCTTCTGTTACATTTCTAATTTTGATTGCTTATTATATTCCTGATATTGTTGAATAACTTCTCTGTATTTTCTGAACTTCCTTAAAGTAATTATTTTGAATTCTTTGTCAGGAGCTTTCAGAAATGTCTATTTATTAGGATCTGTGTTTTATTTTGTTCCTTTGGTGATTTTATTTTTCCCTAATTGTTCTTGAAGCTTGTGGCCATGCATTTATCTCTGCCATTTGAATAAATAGAGACTTAATCAATCTTTTCAGACTGGCTTTGTTGGGGAAAACTCTTCACTAGTCAGCCAATCCAAGGATTCTGAGTCTGTGGAGTTGGGCTGGCATCTAGAGCCACCTGAGTAGACCTGTTGTATCTTCAGGGGTGAGCCTGGAACCTGGACCTGCAAGAGCACGCTGGAGCTTATTTCCATGGGGGATAGTCTGAAGCCTGTGTCCATGGATGTTGACCTAATATTGGGGTGGGCCCTGAGCCTGAGTCTTCAGGGTCTGTCCAGGTCCTGAGATAGTCCTAGTGTCGAGCTCTACTGGGATGGGCCTGGAGCATGAGCCACAACAGCTTGCCAGGTACTGGGATCCTGTATATAGAAGCAGACCTGAATCCTGTTTCCATGGGGGCTGGCCTGGAACCTGGGTTTGTTGGGATGGTCCTGGAGCCTTAGTCTAAGACAGTTAGCCTGGTACTGGGGTCTAATAGTATAGGCCTGGGCACTGGATCTGCTGGAGTAGATCTGAAACCTGGGTCCATGAGACCATCTGGCAGACTTGGTCCATGGAGACAAGCCTAGAGATTAGGCCTGTGAGGGCTGGATTGGGTCCTGGGGCCACAGGGGCCAGCCTAGTTCCACAAGATTTGTCCTGGAACCTGGGTCTGTGGGAGCTTGTCTGGCAGTAGAGTCTCCTGAGACATGCCTAAACACTTGATCTGCTGACACAGCAACCTCCATAGACCTAGCATCCAGTCTGGTGGACCCTGGGTCTTCAGGTGTCTAGGGCTTCAGAGGCTGGTCTGGCATTGGGTTGGCCTGGAGCCTTTGTCTGCAGGTGCAGACCTGATGCCTAAGCCCAGGATATTGATGTAGTGCTAGGACATGCTTAAAGCCTGGGGCTGTGGGGTCTAGTTTGGCACTGAGACTCATTTTTAGGGTACCAGCCTAAAGTCTGGGGATATGGGGTCTTTCCAGCATTGGATTTTATTGGGTCAGGAGCAATTGTGGGGCCAAAGTGAAATTCCATGCTCATCTTTCTCTTTTTCCCCAATGACAGGGTATCTCTCTTCATGCTATACTGCTTCAACTTGAAGAAGGGGTGACATGTGTAATGTAAAACTGTTCTTCCCACCCTCTTTAGTGCATCTTTTAAAATTTCTGTGCTACATCCAGATGCTATAATCTCTCAAATGATTTCCTTACCTACTGTGAAGCTATTTTTGTGCATGGATAGTTATTCAATTGGCATTTCTATGGGGGGAAAACCACTGGAAATTCCTATTCTGTTATTTTGCTGATGTCTGGGTAGGTTCTAAAACTCTGTCAATTCTTTTTATTACTTTAAAAAAACACATTTTGGTTTGACTTTTTATATTTTATTCTCTGTTTTATTGATATTTATCTGTTTTAATCTTTATTATACTATGTAACTGGCTCCATGAATCCATATATTTAATAATCCTCTCCCTTAACTATTTGATGCATTGAGTTGTTTCCCAGAAATGAGGGACTTGACTCCTGGCCTCAAGTGATCCTCTTGCCTCAGCTTCCCAAAATACTGAAAATATAGGTGTGGACCACAACATCTAGCCTGAAAGGATGGATTTTCTACAAGACAAAAGAGCTGAGATTCTGAAGATCCCTGGGTAGACTTCATGATGCGGAGATTCATCATCTTCCACAACCTTGTCCTCAATGCGTTTATCCCCTTGTGAGACACACCATGACATGCCCCAAGGCACATGGCCTCTCCTTTAAAAGCCCATGATATCCCTTAGTCAGAAAGATGGATTTGAGACTGCTTCTGATGTTCTCCTGACAGATGTATGTCATATTAAAAATTCTTTTTTTCCTTGCAATTTTCATTGTTTCAATAATTGGATTTTTGTGCAATGAGCAAATGGACCTGACTGAAACCCCCTTGTGGTTTTGACAACAATTATTCTCTTCCTTCTGAGATCCTGGTTGTTGTTGGCTTTGTCGCTCATTTTATTCTCTGCCCCTTCTGCCCTGTCTCCTCGTTCCACCTCACATTCAGGGGAGGAGCCTCCACTGCATTCACTTCGAGGGCCCAAGACTGGGAAAATCATCCCAAACTCCGACAGGGATGCAGGGCTGGACAGATCCAGGCTGCCAGGCCTCACAGCTGCAGGGAACTGGTCGGGCATCTCAGACCGGCTCGTTGGTCCTGAACTAAAGGCGGATTCAGACTGGGTTTCTGAGTCATCTTCAGACACAAAGTTGGTACAGTTGTCATCTTCAAAGGCCTCCGAGGCCACAGAAACGGTATCCGACTCAGGCTTGCTCCCTGACAGGTCCTCCACAGATGTGCTACTGCCCTCAGCCCCAACGCCGCAGCCCTGAGGTCCTATGGCACTGGAGCACCACCGCTAACGGATCTTATCCAGGTTCTTCAGGGCCATCTTGTACTCGCCTTTTGCCAGCGTAAGTTTGGCCTGCAGGTCATCCATGGTCTTCCTCAGTTGCTCAAGCTGCACGTAGTACTTTGCCTTGGGTTCAAAATAAGACTTGGACTTGTTGATGGCTCTCTTTTCTTCTCCAGCTGTCTCATGTGGCCCATAGCAGCATTGTACCTGGCCGCTGTCTCCTTATGCACCAGCTCGCTCCTTGTTTTGGTCTGCTCCACTTCCATGACCCTCTGAGTGGCATGATTCAGCATCTCCTGCCAGGCTGAGTCGAAATGCCTCTTGTCATCCTCCAGCAGCTGCTGCTCAGCCAGGGAGATGGTCTCCTTGGCAGCATGGAGTGCCTCGGTGACCCTTTGGAAGTCCTGAGTGGCTTTCTGCGCTTCGAGTTGAGCCTGCCTTGCCACCCTCCATGCCTCCCAGTAGGGCTTCGAGTCTTCCACGGCTTTGCCGATTTTCTTCAACAATTCGTCCAGCTTCACCGTTGCTTCAACCAGAACAGAGCAGAACATCTGACGGGCATCCTCGAGTTCAGTCTCCTGTCTGTTGATGTCATCCGTGGATTGATTTAACTTCTCCAGTTCTCCCTGGATCCAGGGGTCCACCTCTTCTTCTTCTTCCTCCAGCCCCTGCTCCATGCCCTCTTCTTCCTCCTCCTCCTCCAAGTCCCGGGCAGATTGCAGGATTATTGCTGACATAAAAATGGTGCAGATTGGCTGATCCATCCAGGGCCCTGGCCACATGCGTATCAATATTTACACATGAAACTGGAGAACATTGTGACAATAATCATTTAATGTATGCCAAATCTTAAGCATTTACTCTAAACTGCACTAAAGTTTCAGTGACCTTGAGGGCTGAAGATTTTTATTCTGGGTAAGAGCCCTTAGGCTGGTTTGTTTTTCAGAGCAGAGGAGTTGTTGCAGGTGGACTGTGACTAGGTCCACAGCATTTATGGAACATTCTGTGTAACGGCATTATGGAAGCAATAACTAGTTCCTACGGAAGAACCGGAGTCAGGAAGAGGGCTGGAAAGCTAAGCCAAAGTGGGGGCAACAGCTTGCTTCTCTTTCCCTTTTCTCACGCCCAATTTGGGGAAAATGGAGCTGTTCTTTCCATTATATCTCCCAGGGTATCTTAATGAAATAAAAAATGGCCACACACACAAAAGCTTAAATATTCAGAGAACACCTTTTTGAAGGCTTAAAGAAAAAATCCAAGAACACAATTCATTTTCATCACCTCTGGTGTTCAGAGGGGCTTTATAAAGTGTTATTCTGGGACACCCATTTTCTAGAAAGGTTATCATGAACTACACTTTTTGGGGTGGGAAAGGTGAATGCTAGTGTAGGGATGGGGGTGAGGGGAATGAGGGTAGCAGGGAAATATCGTAGAAGAAAATTTGTGGCTGTGGGAAAGAAGATTCTGTAGCATAAACCTTATCCTGCCAGCCAAGGGGATTTATTCTATGAAAAGTACATGTAAAGAATGGTTGCAATTGTTATTAGACTGACAAGATGTTAATTTCTCTGTAGGTTGTAACTTTAAAAATAAATGAAATTATTTAAGGGTTATGCTGCACTAGTATTCCTTAGAGGAAACAGTTCCTTAAAGTTGGGAAAGGGAGTAGGCATATACTGGCAAAGGCTGTTAAATAGAAGCAATGGAGTCTGTTATGCTAATAGTGTTAAGACTACTTTTCTTTAATATTTTTATGGTTATGCATATTTAGAACACTGTATTTTATTTGTCTTGTTTTGTTAAAAAATTTAGCATTTCTAAAAGAAAAAACCCTCCTATTTCATATTGTTCTGTCACAGCTTGTATATTTAAGTCATTTGTAAATCTCTTCATACGGTAGTAATTTTTTTGACTGATACAGTATCCTAATCACAAGATTGTTTTGTACTTGTCTTAATACCTTGAGTGTAATAAAAACAGCTTAAGAAAAAAAAAAATTCCAAAACTATACTTTCCCTCATCTTTCACACCCCAACAATTATAAACACAGAGGAAGACTTCTGTGACCAGATATGGGACTTTTTCCCCACACACCAAGTAGCAGCACTACTTGGGTGCCTTCTAATTCAATTCTGACACTATCTATATAGACATAGCATAAGATCACTCAGGGTGAGGGCTCTTCAAACACCAGTCACAGAAAAGGCCTCTGTAACTTCTAACCAACCACCTTCAAGTTGGGATTTCCATGGCCCTCTCTTTGGGTTTGATTAATTTGCTGAAATGACTCATAGAACTCAGTAAAACATGAGTACTAGTGTATTACAAAGGATATTACAACGGATATACATAAAGAGATATACAGGATGAGGTATGAGAGGAAGAGGTATGGAGCTTTCGTGCCCTCCCTGGGTGTGCCACTTTCCAGGAACCTCCAATTGTTCAGCTATCCAGCAAATCTCTGAACCCAGTCCTCTTGGGTTTTTATGGACAACCATGTTACCTCCAGGGTACTGGGTAGGAGGATAAGACCCTCCCTAAAGTGAGGGCCTTATGACTCACAATTAGGAAGGCAGGAGAAGATTAGAGTTCTGCCTTGGTGCAGGTGAAAAGAAGGGCCAAAAAACAAATCTAAGAGATTCTGTTTCCTGAGGCCTGCTCCTGAGGTACTAACACATCCAATTTTGTGACAAAAGACTAAAACAATGGCTATGGGAGTTATGACCCAGGAATTTTGTATATATATATATATATATATATATATGTATATATATAATGTGCCATAAGTTTCAGTGTGTTGTATTTTAGTATTCATTCATTTGTAAGTATTATCTTAATTTCTCTTTGATCCATTGGTTCTTCAAAAGTGTATTATTCAGTATGCACATATTTTAAATTTTCAAGATTTCCTACTATTATTGATTTCTAGTTTTATTCCACTGTGGTCAGAAAAGATGATTGGCAAGTTTTCATTTTTTTAATATATTAAGACTTGTTTGTTGTCTAAAATATGGTCTATCCTGGAGAA
Organism: Microcebus murinus; assembly: GCF_040939455.1. Lineage (NCBI taxonomy): Eukaryota > Metazoa > Chordata > Mammalia > Primates > Cheirogaleidae > Microcebus > Microcebus murinus. Next base: position 16,828,198 of record NC_134136.1, read on the forward strand.
TGTTCCAAGTACATTGAGAGAAATGTGTATTTTGCTACTCTTGGGTAGAGGGCTCTGTATATGTCTACATTCCAAGATCTTAATTTCCTTCCTGATAGTCTATCTAGAAATGCTATCCATTATTGAGGGCGGTGTACTGAAGTCTTCAACCATTATTTTTGAGTTATTCATTGTTCCCCTCCATTGGTTCGATGTTTCTCCTCTATTGTTCCCTTCAAGATTTTTTTTTTTTTTTTTTTTTGCTTTTGGCTTTCCACAATTTGAAAGCTGGACATTTGAATATTATAATGTGATAAATCTGGAAATCAGATTATTTCTTTTCCCCAGGACTTGCTGTTTTTTTTTATTTTTATTTTTTGATTGTTGAAATCTGTAGTAATCTGTTTGTTTCATGACTTTTCCAAGGTATTTTTCAAAAACTGTATTTCTTGTCATGTATGGTAACTGAAATCTCTGTTTATTATCTTGTGTTCATCTAATGGTTTGACAGATATATCCTTGAATATCAGGGACTAAAAATAAAAAAATAAAAAACACCTTTAAAGCCACAGCTTATATCATGCTGAATGGGGAAATGTTCAAAGTTCAAATGAAAGTTAAAGTTCATTACCTCTAAGAGCTTGAACAAGACAAGGATGCCCATTTTTCTCATGCCTATTCAATATAGTACTGGTATTCCTAGACAGAGCATTTAGGCAAGAGAAAGAAATAAAATACATCTAAATAGGAAAAGAGTAAGTCAAATTATCTCTGTTTACTGATGATATGATCTTATATCTAGAAAACCCCAAGGACTCCACCCAAAACTCTTAGATTTGATAAATGAATTCATTAAAATTTCAGAATACAAAGTAAATGTACAAAAATCAGTAGCATTTCTATACACTAATGATGATCAAGCTGAGAAGAAAATCAAGAGGTACTCCCATTTATAATAACTAAAAAAAAAAAAAAAACTAGGAATATATATAACCAAGAAGATGAAAATTCTCTATAAGGAAAACTACAAAACACTGATGAAAGAAATTATAGATGACATAAACAAATGGAAAAACATCCTATGCTAATTGAATTGGAAGAAGTAATACCATTAAAAATGACCATACTGCCCCCCAAAATTTATAGATTCATTGCAATCTCTATCAAAATGCTAATGTCATTTTACAAAAAAAAAAAAAAAATAGAAAACAATCCTAAAATTCATATAGAAGCAACAGAGATCCTGAATAGCCATATCAATCCTAAGCAAAATGAATAAAGCTGGAGGCATCACATTACCTGAGTTTAAATTATACTATAAGGCTATCATAGCCAAACTAGCATGGTACTATTATAAAATTAGACACGTAGATTGATGGAACAGAATAGTGAACGCAGAGGTAAAACCATATATCTACAGACAAATGATCTGTGACAAACTCTATAAAAACACACACCAGGGAAAAGACAACCTTTACAATAAATGGTGCTATGAAAATTTGATCACCATATGCAGAAGAATGAAACTGGAACCCTATTTCTCACCATATGCAAAAGCTAATTCAGGATGAATTAAAGACTTAAAATGTATGACCTAAAACTATAAAAATACTAGAAGAAAGCCTAGGGAAAACTCTTCTGGACATTGGTCCAGGCAAAGAATTCATGACTAAGACTTCAAAAGCACAAGTAATAAAATAAAGATAGACAAATGGGACTTAAGTTAACTAAAAAAAACTTCTGCATAGAAAAAGAAATAATGAACAGAGTGAATAAACAACATGCACAATGGTAGAAAATATTTGCAAAGTATGCAATCAACAAGGGAATAATATCCAGAGTTTACAAGGAACTCAAACAACTGGAAAACAATAACAACACAAGCCAATAACCTCATTAAAATGGGCAAAGAGTATGAATATACATTTTTCAAAAGAAGGAAGACAAATGGCTAATAAGCATATGAAAAAATTTTGAACATCACTAATTATCAGAAAATGAAAATTAAAACTATAATTAGGTATCATCTTATACCAGTGACAATGGGTATCATTAAAAAGTCAGAAACTATCAAATGATGGCAAGGACACAGAGAAAAGGTAATGCTTTTACACTGTTGGTGGGAATGTAAATTAGTACAACCTCTGTGGAAAACAGTATGGATATTTCTCAAAAACCTAAAAATAGAACTACCATTTCATCCAGCAATCCCACTACTTCGTATCTATCCAAAGGAAAATAAATCATTATATCAAAAAGATACCTGCACTCATATGTTTATCATATCACTATTCACAGTAGCAAAGACATGGAATTAGCCTAAGTGGGCTGATTATATCTAGAAAACCCCAAAATCTCCACCAAAATCTCTTAGATTTGATAAATGAATTCTGATGATTGGATAAAGAAAATGTGGCATATACACATAATGAAATATTATTCAGCTATAAAAAAGAGTGAAACCATATCTTTTGCAGCAACAAGAATGTAACTGGAAGCCATTATCTTAAGAGTGAAACAACTCAGAAACAGAAAGTCAAATACCACATGTTCTTATTTATAAGTAGGAGCTAAATAATGTGTAGACATGTACTTTGGGTGTGGATTGATAAACATTGGACATGTGGAAAATTGAGAGGGTGGAAATGGGGTGAATACTGAGAAATAACTTAATGAATATCATATACATTATTTGGGTGAATGATAAGAACCCAGAATGCACCACTACACAATCTATGTAACAAAATTGTACTTGTACTCTTATACCTATACAGAAATAAATAAATAAATATATTATCTAATATTTATGGATGCTTTTGAATGTTTGAATTTCCCACTTGGTCCAGATTTAGCTCCCAGGCTTTAGGCAGTTTGCTTTATATTTTAACCATAATATCTGCTATCTGTGAGTTGTTAATTTTGTTTGCATTGTTTTTGAGAAATTTTTGATGCTTTTCTGGCCTACTACAATGTCAGGCAAAATCAAGATGAGTATCTCGCCATAGTCCTTCAGACAGTTTAGAACAGACATATGCAACAACTTGAATAATTTTGGCTCTGTTCTCTCTGAAATCAGGGACCAGTGTTCCACACTGGTAACTCAGGCTTTCCTCTTGAGAAATACTGCCATGCCAGATGAAAAGTGGGACAAAGCAAGTAACAATGTCAAAAACTTTTCTTTCATTTTGAAGTTGCCTTTTCATTTATTTCGTGTTTGCTTGCTTGTTGTAAACTTTCACTGCTTTCCAGAGTTCTGATGTTTTGTGGGCTTTGTTTGTTTGTTTGTTTTTTGAGTTTTCTTAGGTAAACAAGAGTTTAGAGTTTTTCCTGACATCACTCTTATGGGTTCTGTTTACAAATGATGATCAACCATCATTCTTCAGATCAGTATGTGGGTCTTGGCCTGCTTTTCTGAGTTGTGCTTTCAATGATAGTTTCATTTTCACAGTCTTTTCATTGTTACTTTTGTCTGCCTGATTTATCTGGTGTTGCTACAGCTCCAATTCATCTCTGCTGGTACTTTGTAATGTTTTTCCAAGGCTAGGCAACCGTGAGGACAAAGAGACATTCCATGTCAGTCTAAAAGCTGTGGTGGGGTCCCTCTTGGCAATGTAACCCAGAAACCCTCAATATCTCTCAAAGAAAATATAAATTTCAGGCTTGGCTGAAAAGGACACTCCATCTGGACACTTATTGTAAGTGGGACTTCCCATTGATCCCTTTTCTGGTTCTGTCATGCTTGTCTTACCTTCTTACATGGACTTGCATTCATTTAAGGTAGGCATGATTCTACAGGACCAACTGGTGTTGCTATATTGGAGGATTGGTTAAATGCCAGGTTTAGGTCACTTTTTTCTGTTTGGTGGGGCCTGAAAAACTCCCTTCCGCTGTTGTTTCTCCAGTCCTGGGGTCCCAGTGAGCTCAGATTTCTCTTGCCATTTTCCAGTGTTCTCCTTTGGTAGCCTCAGGGTTTACATTTTTGTTTATCAGAGATGATTAGGAAAATAAGTCTACATTATCTTACCTGTGCTGGTAGCCTCTCTTATCCATTTTTATTGGTTGAAATTGAGATAACTGATCCATTTATATAATCTTTTAACCCACTGAGTGAAAAACCTAGGAAAAAGTTCTGTGAAATAGGACAATAATTGTATAGTGGAGTAGTTAAAAATAGGAAATTGAGAATTGGACAGCCTAAGACTGAATCCTAAGTATACTACTTACTGACTGTAAACTTGGGCAAGTTATTTAATTTCTCTAAGCAATGGTTTTCTCATTTGTAGAATGGAAACAATAATAATAACTACCATTGTAAAGACAAAAGAAAATTATGGATAGAATACATCTGACAGATTGGAATCATTCAATTTATTCATTAGTTTGAAAAATATATATTGAACACCATGAAGTACTAGATATTTTCCTAAGAGCTAAGGATTTGACAGTGAACAAGAAGGACATTGACACTGTTTTCATAAAGCTTGTATCCTAATGGCACTGACAATTAATAAAATGACTATGAGATTAATAAAATAATCTATGAATGGATAATTTCTATGAAGAAAATTAAGCAGAATTATAAAACAGAAAATGATTCCTAGAGAGGGAAGTTAATTTAAAGTAGGTCCATAGGATAAGAGAATACTTCTCTAGGAGGTGACATTTAAACTGATTCCTGAATTTCAATGAAAAGATACAGAATGAGCATTCTAGGAAGAAAGAACAAAAAGTTTGAAGGACCCAGAGTAACAATTAGTTTGGTCAATTCAAAGTGCAGAAAGAACGAAGCCAATGTAGGTAGAACACAGTATGTGAATGTTTGCCAGTGAGGAGGGGAAAATTGTGGAGAAGCTTGGTTCAGGATGGGATCATGGAAGGGTAATGTCTAGTTTAGTAAGACTTTGTTGGCCATGGTAAGAAGTTTGGACTCACATTATTTTAAGTGCAAATGGAAGACCCTGGGTTTTAGATATGGGATTATGTGATCTGATTTATGTTTAAAAATATATCATTCAGTTTGTTGTGTGGAGGATAGATTGGGGGAATGGTGAGCAAGAAGAAGAGCAGAAGCAGGGAGCCTATTATCAGCAAATTACAGTATTTTGGGTAAGAGTACATGATGGCTTGGTTGAAATGAGTATAGAAGCAAAGAGTAAGAGAAATAAATGTATATAAGATATGTTTTGAACATAGAATTTATGAGATTTGCCTGATAGATTTTATATGAGTAAGAATGTATGTTTGGACCTGAGCAACTGAATGGCTGGGGATGCCATTTATTGAAATGGTGATGTTTGAGAAGAAAAAAAACTGGGAGAAGTTAGGAGTTATGCTTTTTAAAAGCTATCTCAAAAAAATATCTGTTTACTTACCATTAACCTTTGAAAATCCTTATATTTATTTTGTTCTTCATTTAGAAAATATTTATTGAGTGCCTACTAGATGCCAGGGTCTCTTAGATGCTAAGGATTAAATAGTGGCAAAGGAAACAAGAAAATATCCTTGATCTCATGAAGTTCACATCTATTTGAGGGGAATTTGGCAGATAATAAAGAAACAACTAAACACAGATTAAATAAAAGTAATAGACATAATTACTATGCCGAGAATTAAAATAGACTACGAGATAGAGAATGCCTAGGTAGCTAGTTTAGGTCAGAATTGGTCTCTCTGAGGAGGTGACATTTACTATGATGACTGGATTATTAGAGCACCTGTGGGTACACTTTTTCTAAGCATAGGGAAGTGCTAATACATAGACCTTAAGAGGGGAAGAGTGAGATTGACATTTTGAAGGAACAGAAAGAATATGGGTGCAATTATCTCACATTGAATGATAGAAGAGTGGCATGAAACAAGGACAGAGTTTGGCAGGCACCAGATCATGGAGCAGAAATTTTGAATTATTTTCTGGTAGAGATTTTGAATTATATTCTGTATTTGAAGCCACTTGAGAATGATACGGTGTAATTTACATTTTCTATAAGATAGTTCTGGCTGCTTTTTGGAGAATAGATTATAAGGAATTAAAACTGGATGTGAGGTAAGTTAGGAGGCTATTGTAGGAGTTTAAGTGAGAGATAATAGTTGCTTGGACTAGAGTGATGGTGGCTGATATGGAGAAAGAGACTGAATTAAAGATAGAGGTAAAGTTGACATGTCTTGCTAACAAATTAGCTAGATCCGATGTGTGTATAAAAGTCTTTTTAATATCTGAGCTCAAAGAGTTCACTGTGTAGTTCCTCAGATTTCACTAAGTACTACTTTTTGCATCAAATTATTTTATGATCTTGGAAAAGAATTTTAGCTTTATAATTATTACTGGTATGTGGTAATATTTTCCTCTGGTTGTTAAGGTCAAGAAAGAATATTCTAACTATAGTTGCATGCCTTGCATAAATATTCAAAAAACAAATTTGTTAAAATTCAGTAAGAGAAGGAAATATTCTAGTGAAGAATTCTAAAAGGCATTTGGCTCATATAAGCTAATAATGAAATTTTAACCATCAAAATATGATGCTCTCTAATTAGAAAATAATTTCATAGAGCTGGGATGGGAATGTGGAGGTGGGAACAGATAGCATCTAAAATCAAGTTATTGGGCTGCTTCTTCTTTCTTGGTCATAATATATCTACTGAAGTTTTTATCTCATTATTCCCCCCTCTCTCTTTTGTCAGTAGCAACATGTTTTAAAAGGTCTGAAGTGAACAGATTCATCAATTCTGTAACTTTGAATGTTTTTAGGGCGAGTCTTTTTTGTAATGAATCCTATATGCATATAGGAATTTGCCATTGTTGACATATGGTTTCAGAAATAGACTTTTTTTTTCCTGTTTTTCATTGAAAACCTCACTATTTTCTTTCCTTACTACTAAGTGCAAAGTTACACATAGTAGACACTCAATGGAACTTAAATAGCTGAACCAGCTTTCTAACTTCTATATTGTTTTCTTAGCACACACAAAGCTAAGGGAATAGTTTAGGGAACCAAACTATTAGGGAATACTTTAGGGAAAAGTTTAGAGGACATAAGGCCTAGTAAGAACCAAAAAGTTTCATCATATCTTTGTAAAGTGTACTACACCAAGATAATAAACAACCCTAGTCTTCTCTTTTTATTGTTGTTGGTGGTTGAGTGTGTGTGAGTGTGTGTGTGTGTGTGTGGAAATTAAACATTTTTTTAAGAAGCCTGCTTCTTGGGGGAGAGCATATAAAATCTAAAATTTATTGGACACTGTAGGGGGCACTGTGGTGCACCACCCAGATTACCATCACCCCAAACCCGACATGCTCTACCCTTTCAGGAATGAAGAAACTAATTCTCTCAGTTGCTGGAAATGTTGGTAGCTGACAGCTCTCACCTGAGTCCTTATTCTGAATTGCCAGCCACTGAAAGGAACAGCTTTGTCCACAATCACACCCTTGCCCAAAAGCTGCTCATATTCAATGGCTATTCAGTGTGGTCATATAAAGGTCCAGTACCCTTGCCCCAACCACTGTAGCTCCAGCATTTTCTAAAGGATCTGTGAAAACTTTGTTGGAATTGCATGGCACTCCAGCTTCTCTCTATGTCCAGTCCTGCTTCCTTCATTTCCCCATGGTGGTGATTCTGATAGTACTACCAGGAAATGTCCTACATGCAAATCTACATCTAAGTATTGGCTTCCACACTAATAAACCTGTGGCAGACACACTCTAATATGTAAAAAACAAATATTTAGAACAATGATAGCTTTTGGGCTAGGATTTAGTAAATAATAAAAACAACAAAAGCCAATATAAATGACATGTACTGTAAAGTAGCTCTTATGGCATATCAGTTATAGTTCATTATTTCATAAAACAAAATGTTATTAAATATGTTATTAAATAAGTATTCTTATTAAATAAATATGCTTATTTATTTAATAATCATGTAATTAAATTTTATTTATAAAATGTTATTAAATAAATATGACTATCCCCAGTTTACAGATGAGAAAAGTGAAGTTTAGAGAGATTAAAGTAATATTCCCAAGATGAAAAAATTAGTAATATCTGGAATTTGAATTCAGATCTGTATGGTTTTAAAGACTGCACACTACCTCTATTCTAGTATACATGTTAGAAGCAATTTGTTTATTAGGTAGTATTATGAATCCACAAAATTATTATGCAGTGATCAGCTCAATACTTTAAAAATCCTCAATAAAATTCTAGCAAACTGAATTCAACAGGACATAAAAATAATAATAAAATAAAAATTAAAAACTGGAAAAACAATATGTGTTGGTATGGATGCAGTAAAAAGAACCACTTAAACACTGTTGTGGGGTCTATATATTAGTACAATCTGTATGGAAAACAGGATGGAGATTTCTCAAAAGACTAAGACCTACCATTCAATCCAGCAATCCCACTATTGGGTTAATTTACCAAAAGGAAAAGAAGTCATTATATCAAAAAGACACCTGTACCCAAATGTTTATTGCAGCACAATTCACAATTACAATTATGTGGAATTAACTCAGGTTCCCATCAACTGATGAGTAGATAAAGAAAATGTGATATATTAAGGTGATCTATAGAACATTATCCTAAGTGAAGTGTCTAAGGAATGGAAAAACCAACGCCACATGTTCTCACTAATAAGTGGGAGCTAAATGATGGGTACACATAGTCATAAATTAGTGTGAAGGACATTGAAAACTAAGAAGGGGAGAGGGTAGGAGAGATGTGAGGGATAAAAACTTACTTATTGAGTACAATGTATTGTACACTGTTTCAATGATAGGCACGCTAAAAACCCTGACTTCAGCATTATATAATTCATTCATGTAACAAGAGCAATTGTACCCTCTAATATTTTGAAATAAAAATTATACTTAAAAACACTGAAAAAGTTCCCTCTTCAACCATGGAATATACTTAGGAAGCCCATTCCAACCATATTGTGAGTGCCTGTATTCCAGAAATCTTTCAGGTTAATTTCCAGCCCTCCAATGTTCTTTCAAATCAGAGATTTGAATGAATGGAAAACTCAATAATTTTTCCATTGTAACATATTTTTCAATGAATTACCTTATCTCTAATAACTTTTCTAAAGTTTTGAGTAGGCTTTAGCCAAATAGATTTTTGGAAATTAATCTTTTAATATTTTTATGACAAAGGCAAACTACTTTAACTAATTAATGTCATGAAAATAATGCTGATAAATCTACCAGAATGTTTCCTTTGGTAATAGATTATTTTCAACAAAAGAGTAACTAACCAAAAATATGACCCCAAAATTCATCTCCCTTGATTGAATTTTGCTTTAAATGGAAATCATGGTGAAAAGAAGAAAAAGAAAATACAAATGGAAGAAAGAGATAAAGAAAGAAAGATAGTGAAGAGATGACGACTGAGCAGCTGCCATGGTGTTGATTTTCAGCAAGTCAGCTTCTCTACATAGAGTAAGAGATTCAGAATCAAATGGCTTTTACCTCCTTTGTCCTGTGAGATTTTTTTTACCTTCATCTGTATTTTTCAATATTATGAGGAATCTTATCATCAACCACAATGGCAAAGAATGTTGTCAACAAAACAGATCTTCTCTTCATAAATTATCATGTATTCATTGGGAATCTCAACACTCTTGTCAGGAAGTCTAATGTGGAGGCAATCTGCTCCACATATGGTAAAACTGTGGGTTGTTCTTCTGATAAAAGCTTTGCTTTTGTTCAGTGTATTAATGAGAGAAAAGCTCATACTATTTTATCAGGAAAGAATAGCAGAATGATTGCTGGACATGTTTTAGATATTAATCTGGCTTAATTTATATTGCCCTATGCCTAGTCACATTCTCACTACCTTTGATGCTCACAGTAATTATGTCAAGTCTTACCACGTCATTTTTGCTTTTATTTTTGATACCTTTTTATGACTCAACAATAAAAATATGCACAGTTTTTTGTCAACTGTTTCCAAAATAATCTCTTGTTATGAAAGCTATATCGTTCTTTAAATTCATACATGAGTTCAATAATTGCCTCCCTGGCAGTGATGGTAATTTCATTTAGTAGAATAACACCTGAGAGCAGCTTTGAATTAAAGGTATATGTGTTATACTTCACATAAGAGTGCTATGTGGGGATGTTCAACACAACTATAACAACATGGTTTTGTAAATAATAGCATGTCAAATTAATCCTCTAGAAAAATAATTATTGTAATAGTCTACTTTATTTTTTAAGTTTTTTAATGCTATCCCACAGAAATGATATAGTCTTAAGGCTTGTTTACTAAAGTTGATACTATAGGTTATGTTTGTAAAGAGTCTGATGTTTTGGACTTTTTTCTCAAATAAACAAGTCCTTAATACACCCGGAATTTGGAAGGAAAAAAGGAAGGAAGATGAAGGAAGGAAAGAGAGAAGGAAAAAGAGAAGAAAGGAAGAAAGGAAAGAAAGAAGGAAATGCCATTTAGAAATGGGATGGCAGAGGTTTGAGTAATAATATTGTAACATGGCATGTGATGTCCTATTGGGATTTCAACAAGTTTTGCATGGTCAAATTACATTAACAAGCTGGCCTTCTTCCAAGGATATAAGTGTCCCTCCCATCTGCCACGGTGTCCTCACTGCTAGAAAACTTCACTTCACCTGCTTAACATAACACAACATTTTTAATTGCTTTCTTTTTGCTCATTAGCACCAAATTGATTTAGACAAAATGAGAACATTAAATATAATATTGTTACTCACACAGAGAAAAATTTACATTACATCAAGAATGATAAATTAATATTTATAATTCATTACTATTTATTTAATCTTTCCAACTAGAAAGTGAATTCTGAATAAGGGATCAGCATATTCTATTAATTTGAACAACCCACCACATCTTGTCCACAGTAGTATTTGTGATTTACATAAATAAATTTTAATAATGTTTAAATATACTCATTCTGAATTAGTTACAAGTTACTAGGCAATGGTTCTTGTTATATTTTCTTCTAATTTGGTTTTGAGGTCTCTCTCAGGAAAGCAATGATAAACTCCAGTCAGTACTGGGCACTAGAGGATTTAGTTATGGATGTCTACAGCGTGGCTATCATTGGATACTTCTTCATCCTTGCTCATAGACTAATGTCTAAAGTGTCCAACCCATGACCCGGTGTCCATCTCTCAGTAAATGTATTTATACTGGAAGCTGGCCTTGTGGCCCTTGTCTGACCTTTATTCAATTTATTCTGCCAAGATAGCCATTTTCTTTGAGAGCCTTGACTGTGAAAGAAGTTAGGTTCAGATGTTCTCTTCAGGTGAGACAGTGAAGGCAACTCAACAAAACATATAAATTAATGGAAGTAGTGTATTACTTACAAATCCCAGAAAGAAAAGGGTAGCATGCCTTGCAGGATCAATGGAATGGGAGAAGCTGTTTGAAACATGCACATTCAACCAATAAGTGGGGAACAAGAGAGAAATAGAAAGGGACCTTTGGGCCAAGGCCTTTATCAGGGCTTGAAGTTGTTACTCAAGCAGGTTTCCTATAGGAAGTTCTAACTGGTGGATTTAGAGCAAGCAGGCACAAGTTCTGTGGAGTCACACTGTTACTGGGAGATGGTCATTGTGTCATCTGTGCAAAATCCATGTACAGTATGCAGATCAGAGGGATAAGTTAAGTGGGTTGTATCTAGCTGTCCCATAGGGAGGTGGTCATCAGGAGGTGGGCATATAAAGCAGATATCTGGATTGACCACATTGAGGAACTGGGAGAAGGCCAAGAACTAGGAACTGTGTCAAGGGTGACTAAGCTCTGCTTCTGGTAACAGAAAATTAAAGCTATACTCAAAATGGATGTCAAAATAACAAAAAATTATTAGAATTCACGAACACTCTGAATCTGTTTTTAGTTCCTATATAATCAAAGTATACACTATACTCCCATCAATAACAGCTGATCACTAGGCAGTGGTTTGCATGACTGAAAGGGAAGAATGAGGGCAGGGTGGCACTAGGCCTCTTTGGGTGCATCAGAATCTGGGGACATAGTAAAAACCATTTCTCTCAAGTGATTTTGATATGTTTCCCCACATCCCAGATTCATTATACCAATTTTGGAATCATTGCTATATCCATTTGCCTGTTTTTCTAAAAATAAACTTAAGGAAACAGGCAATCAAATTATTTTAAGTTTTCATTACATTAAGCAGAAGACTTAAAATAAGTCTGAGTAGGTCAAATAATGGGTTAAATAAATATCCAACCTGAAGAAGGAGGGAGTCAGTTGGAGGAGAGAAAGAGCAGCAGATTTGAGTTTGAATCTGGGGCAAGGCCTTAAAGTTCTGGAAGTGTGTCTGGCAATGGTCTTCAAGACTACAGTCAGGCAGTTTAAGTTCAGGTTAGGTTGTTAGGCAACTGTAGCAATTTGATGCAAATCCAGAAAAAAAAAGAAGCAGAGGTACAGACAAGGGAAGAAACTGACAGATATTAAGAGGGAAGCATATTCTCAATATATGGGTGGACTCCTCTCATGCATGAGAGCTGTGAGGGGATAGGTAAAGCTCAAATATAAAAGTTTAAATGGTAAGTTAGGCATATTTAGCTCTTCATGAACAGAGAGGAAAGAGAAAGTTAATTCCTGATGACATCATACCCCCAAAGCACTGACCAATCTCAGGACAGTAATATTGTACCCTAATGGGGTTCATTGGTTCACAGAAACAGTTTGGAGTGCTTGCAGGGAAATATATTTTCACAGTGTATACTGAATGATGGTGAGCTGAGGACAGACAGGACTTAATACCACAGGGTGGAGAAGGTAATTTCCCAGAACTAAATGATGATAAAATCTCCACTTATACCTTGTACTCAGACATAGTCTTCAATTACATAATAGTATTATTTATAATATTTAACTCTGTCCCTTGATTCAATCAATTGACTGATTTAAGATTCTCTTTCTTTGCCACACAACATTTCTATATTTATGCCAACTATGTGGAACTTATGAGACCTACATGCTTTTCATTAGCATGCGAACTTTACATTTTCCACTTCTCACTCATTTTTATTAAAGGAAGTCAAATCACAATAAAATACTCAAATGACTCTACATTCTGTATAGACAAAACAACTCTTCCCAAGCTGGACAAAATATCAGGCTGACAACTAATATATAAAGTTTGCTTCTGATATATGAAAGGCAGCTTAAAGACATCATTTATTATTACACATGAATGTGCAGGATATTTGAATGTTAGGTTCATGGAAGTTGACGACTTTTTATATAAAAATGCAAAAGGTATGTGCAGAATATTATTAGAGCAACATTATTCAAATTCTTTTCTTCAGAGCTCTAATATTTTTGATATAGTTGTTTCTTTGTTGTTAATGAATTATTAATAGTAGTTCTATGAGGAAAATACTTCCATGGTCAAATAAGTTTGACCTGCTACATAGAATATTTCCCTCTTTGAGAGTCATAATGTACATTACTATAATAGAATTTATTAGAAATCTTGCAGTAGAGAAACCTGTTTATCTTTGAGCCATCACTTCCACAAATTCCATTCCTCTCCACAGAACCCTTTTTAACAGAAAGCTTATGGTAGCTGACAATGATGGAGACCTACCCAACAGCTGTGCTGTCATCCCATTTCTTCCAAGTCAATAGAGGACACCTACAGTTAGTAAGATGGAAAATGCCAATTACTTTCTTTTCCAATTTTATTTATTTATTGCAAATATGGCATGGGCCAATGAGTGTGGCTCAATTCTGGTCATAGGGAAGTGGGCTGGTAGTTTCAGGGAAATGTTTTTTTCTCTCTAACAAATACTGATATATGGCAGAAAATGCCTTCAAATTTTTGTTGATGTTTATGTATGAGTGTGACTTATGGACTTTCTATAGTCATTCTGTGACTATGAAAGGATACATAATATGTAGCAGATAGCAAACGAGAATTGGAAATAACTTGAGTCCTTCATGTCATTGACTCCTTGAACAACAATTTTAGGAGTTGTCTATCTTAAGACTTCTTGTTACATGTGATAATAAATTCAGTTTTGTTTAAGTCATAGTTATTTGAGTTAGTTAATACTTATAGCACAAAACATTCTGATATACATATGAAAATACTAAACATATTTTGGGAAATACTGGCTAGAAGGAATAATAAGGGAGCCATGACTCCATGATATAGCCTACATTATGAGTCTCCACTGTTTATTAAGGGAAATTTTGTTGAAAATTTTACTACATTTTGAGAAAATATAGGTAGAGATGATTATTGTTAAGGTAGTTTTAGAATTAAAGAAATGAAGGCATATAAAACCTGTTTTATAGGCAAGGTAAAGACAAATGGAGAGAATGAAACAAAATTTTTCTTTATATTTCTCATGGGAGAATGTGATTCCAAATATATTAATTTTAAGAATATTATTAAATATGAATGATGAATAATTTTAAATACTTGGGATGAAAAAGGTATGTAGTTTATTAAAATAAAATAAGAAGTGACTGGATTCATATTATAGACAGCAAATAAAGGTGTACTTTAATGAAGGTAAATATTTTGTGAGACATAACAGTTTACTTTTACACTACATACAAGAAAAAGTTTCTAAAAGGGTCAGAGATCAAAATGTAAACAGGTCAAACCCAAACAGGTACTGTAAAAAACATAGGTGGGTTCTTCTATAAACTGGATATGAGCAAAATAATTATATTTCTAACTATTAATCAAGATGGATAATTTATAGGAGGAGGTACAGGAAATGAGGAGTGATTTGCAGAAAACAATTATGTTGGAGCATTGCAGGGTGTTAGATTTGCTAGTGGAAATGGTGTTATAAGAAAATAGATTTTGAAAGCTATATTTATTAGATCAAAAAAAGGAAGAATAATGGAAAAATGGATGGTGAAAAGAAGAAAAAAGAAGAAATTTTTAAAAAGAGGAAGAAAAGGAGAGATGAGGAAATGAAATTGAATTTAATATAAGAGAACTTACTATTTGGAAAGCACTATGTTGGGTATATGGACACTTAAAAGATGCATGAGTCACTCAACAATAGGTATGGGTCAGTGAGAAAAAAAGGATGTCTTTCAAAAAGGATTTTCTTAAGCAAAGGCACTTAAATAGAAGTAGGCAACATTTCTGAAAAATGACAAGATGACTAATATAGTAGAAATAGTGTTCACTGAAAAAGGGAAGCAGGGTTGGAATTAGGAATTAGGAATTGCACTCTTAGGCCTATGTAAGAAAACCATAATAGTATTAGAAGAAACCATGGAAGAAGGTATTTAAAACCTTGGGATGGAAAGCCTTCCAAATTATGACCCAATATCCATAAGCAATGAAAGGAAAGATTGATAATAAAACCAGAGACGGTCACCAACTTACGATGGTTCACTTATTTTTTGACTTTATGTTGGTGCTAAACCGATTGATATTCAGTAGAAACTGTATTTCTAGTACAGCTTCTGGGCAGAGGTAGTGAGCAGCAGTTCTCAGTTAGCTATGCATTTTTTACTTAAATTTTCAATTTATGAGTTTATTCGGCAGTAATCTCATCTGAAGAAGAAGAGCCTATGTATATTTAAAAAAAACATAGTCATAGCTAAAAACGCCATGTCCAAATTTCAAATACAGGTGCCCAGCTGGAAAAATATTTGTGACTCATAAAGATCTAATTTTTCTAACATTATAAATACCTCCAAAATAAAAAAAATAAAAATAATCACCTAATGAATAATAGGAAATAAGAATGAAGAATCCCTGAAAAAGGAAATATATAATTCTCAAACTTAAGAATATTTATTCAACCAAACTTACGGTAAGATAAATGCAAATAAAAAATATTGAGGCAAATGATGCTGCTATGAACATGAGTGTAGAAGTATCTTTTCAAGACCCTGCTTTCAATTCTTTAGGGTACAAACCCAGAAGTTAAATTATTGGATTATAGGGTAATTCTATTTTTAATACTTTGAGGAATATGGTTTTCCATAGCAGCTATACCATTTTTACATTCCCACCAATGGTGCACAAGCCTTCCAACTTCTCTGCATCTTCACCAACACTTATCTTCTCGGTTTTTTATTTATTTTTTTTTCCTTTTCTTTATTTTAGTGTATTATGGAGGTACAAGTGTTAAGGTTACGTATATTGCCCATGGCCCCCTCTCCCCCCTCGAGTCAGTCTCAAGTGTGACCATCCCCTAAACATTGCTCATCTCCTCATTGTGTTTGTATATACACAACCCCTCCTTCCCCCCTCCCACTCTCCCGACACCTGGTAAATGGTATTCCTATATGTCCACTGAGGTGTTGATCAGTTAATACCAATTTGCTGGTGAGCACATGTGGTGCTTGTTTTTCCATTCTTGAGAGACTTCACTTAGTAGAATGGGTTCCAGCTCTATCAAGGAAAATACAAGAAATGCTATATCACCATTCTTTCTCAAAGCTGAGTAGTACTCCATGGTATACATATACCACATTTTATTAATGCACTCATAAATTGATGGGCACTTGAGTTGTTTACACAACTTTGCAATTGTGAACTGTGCTGCTATAAACATTCGAGTGCAGGTGTCTTTTTCATAAAGTGACTTTTTATCTTTTGGGTAGATGCACACTAGTCAAATTGCTGGATCAAATGGTAGATCTACTTGTATCACTTTAAGGTATCTCCATACTGCTTTCCACAGAGATTGAACTAATTTGCAGTCCCACTAGCAGTGTAGGAGTGTTCCTATCTCTCCGCATCCACGCCAATATTTATTGTTTGGGGACTTTTTGATAAAGGCCATTCTCACTGGAGTTTGCATTTCCATGATGATTGGAGATGTTGAGCATTTTTTCATATGTTTGTTGGCCATTATTCTGTCTTCTTTTGAGAAGTTTCTGTTCATGTCCTTTGCCCACTTTTTGATGGGGTTGTTTGATTTTTTCTTGCTGATTTTTCTGAGTTCTAAATAGATTCTAGTGATCAGCCCTTTATCGGATGTATAGCTTGCAAAAATTTTCTTCCATTCTGTAGGTTGTCTGTTTCCTCACTTGACAGTTTCTTTGGCTGTGCAGAAGCTTTTTAATTTGATCAGGTCTCATTTATTTATTTTTGTTGCTGCTGTCATTGCCGTTAGGGTCTTCTTCATAAATTTTTTGCCTAGGCCAATGTCTTGAAGAGTATTTCCAACATTTTCCTCTAGAATTCTAATAGTTTCACACCTAAGGTTCAAGTCTGTTACCCAGTGTGAGTTGATTTTTGTGAGAGGTGAAAAGTGTGGGTCCTGTTTCATGTGGCTATCCAGTTTTCCCAGCACCATTTATTGAACAAAGATTGTTTTCCCCAGTGAATTTTTTTGTGTGCATTGTCAAAGATTAGTTGGCTATATGGGGATACATGTCTACTAACCTAAAATGGGCCCTTAATGTTTCCTAGTAATCATATTTACCCTATTTTATTCAGTCTTCTACAGGTTCCTAATGATTCAGGCACCTGTTATCTCTCTCTAAAGCTGTCTTCTATTCCCCTGCCCTCTCACTTACTGTTTCAGGCATATTAACCTCCCTGCTGCTCTCTAAATATCTTATACATCCTCAGATACTTTTTATTTGCTATTCGTCTGCCTAGAATACTCTTGTCCAGATATCCACATAATTCAGTCACAGCTTTATTCAAATATCACCTTCATGTTGAAGCCCCTCTTAAGTGATCCTATCAAGCTAAACTGCCTCCACACAAATATACACATTTCCTATTGTCTTCTTGCTTTACCTTTCCTTCAGAATACCACATACAGTCATGTGCTGTATATCAACATTTTAGCCAACAGTGGATTACATGTATGATGGTAGTCCCAAAAATTATAATGGAGCTGAAAAATTCCTATCATCTAATGACACTGTAACTGTTATAAATCAGTTAACACATTACTACCGTGGTTGTGGAAAGGCTGGTATAAACAAACCTACTGTTGTCAGTTGTATAAAAATATAGTACATACTATTATGTACAGTACATAAAACTTGATAACAATAATAAACTATGTTACTGATTTGTGTATTTACTGTACTGTAATTGTTATCATTAGAGTGTGCTCCTACTTACAAAAAAAAGTTAACTGTAAAACAGACTCAGGCCAGTTCTTCAGGAGGTACTCCTGTAGAAGGCATTGTTATCATAGGAGATGACAGCTAGCCCACACGTGTTATTGACCCTGAAGACCTTCTAGTGGGACAAGATATGGAGGTAGAAAGACAGTGATATTAATGATCCTAACCCTATGTTGGCCTAGGAAAATATGTGCTTGTTTCTTTGTTTTTGGCAAAAAAGTTCTTAACAAGTTTTTAAAATAGAAAAAAAAAAGCTTATATAATAAGGATATAAAGAAAGAAAATGTTTTTGTATAGCTGCAAAATGTTTTCGTGTTTTAAGCTAAATGTTATTACAGAAGAATCAAAAAGTCAAAAATGTTTATAAAGTAAAAAAGTTATAGTAAACTGAGGTTAATTTATTATGGAAGAAATTTTTATACATGTAGTATAGCTAACTGTACAGTGTTTATAAAGTCTACAGTAGTGAACAGTTATGTCCTCGGCCTTCACATTCACTCACTGCTCACTCAATGACTCACCCAGAGCAACTTCCAGTCTTGTAAGCTCCAAGTACTCTTGGTAAGTGCCCTATATAGGAGTACCATTTTTTTACTGTATTTATCACACTATCTTTTATACTGTAATTTTACTGTGCCTTTTCTATGTTTAGGTATGATTAGATACACAAATACCATTGTGTTACAATTGAGTATAGTATTCAGTAGAGTAACATGCTGTACAGGTTTCGTGGCCTAGGAGCAATAGCTATACCATATAGCTTAGGTGTGTAGTAGGCTGTACCATTTAAGTGTGTGTAAATATACTCTACAGTGTCCGCATAATGATAAAATCACCTAACACATTTCTCAGAACATATTGCTGTCATTAAGTAATGCATGATTGTATTCTAGCTAATTATATTTATTCTTGTACTTTTTTTTTTTTTTTTTTTTATCTTTTGGAGACAAAGTCTTACTCTATCACCCAGGCTAGAGTGCAGTGGTGTCATCACAGCTCACTGCAACCTCAAACTCCCAGGCTCCAAGAATCCTTCTGGCTCAGCCTCCCAAGTAGCTAGGACTATAAGTGTACACCATGGCAAAGGGATAATTATTATTATTTTTTTTTTGTAAAGGCAGCATCTTGCTATGTTCCCCAGACTGGTCTTGAACTCCTGGGCTCAAGCAATCCTCTCACCTCAGCCTCCCAAATGGCTCAGATTACAGGTATGAGTCACTGTACCTGGCCTCTATTTTCCTACTTTAATATAAGATCTATAAGAGCAGGGATTTCTGTTTTGGTCAATCCTGTATGCCCAGATCCTAGAAAAGTGCACACAGGAAGTATTTTACATGCTTGTTGGGTGAATGAAGCCATGTGACTGACTGCCAAAAGAGGTCAATTTCATTAGTACTCTAAGAAGACTTAGGAAATAGATTATTTGGTATACTCAGCCCTCTCTTTCTTCATGCTATTAAATATATGCATAGCAAACATAGCTAAAAGGTTCTTTCTGTGTTCTTGTGCAGCCGCTACCAATCATAAGGTGTTCAAGATGTTCTATCATTTGACCTCAGAAGTTTGAAAATGTAAAAATGCCAAAAGATTGCCAGTTTCATGTCATTCTCTATCTAGTAACAACAAATTGTCTAATAATGTCCTGTGTGAAAATAAACATGTCTTAGTCAAGTACAATTTGCTCAAAAAAAATATTGAGCTAGCATTTTTCCTTATGAGACACTAAACATTTCTAAAAGATTGATGATATTCTGTTGTCTCAACTGTGGGGAAACTGACACTCATATGTTGCTGGTAGGAATGTAAACTAGTACAAGACTTAGCAATAATTATCAAAATTACCAAGTAATGTATCCTTTGATAGAGCATTTCTTTTTCAGCAAATTCATTACTCTTTTAAGTAGCACACATGCAAAATGGCATATATAAAATTATTATATCACAGCTTTGTTTCAAATGCGTAAATGTCAGAAATAATACAAATTTTCATCAAAGAGAACTGTTTGTGTTACAGTATGTATGCAATGAGAATACTAGGTATACAGATAGAATACTATTCATCCGTAATAACAACTGAGGATGCCCTAAATGCACTGCTTAGAAAATAATATTAAGATATTAAGAGAAAAAGGCAAGGTACAAATTAATGTATAAGTAAATGAGGTTTTGTGTGAAAAAGTGAGGAAAATGTGAATATATTTTATATTAGCTTGTATGCACAGTGAAATTCTGGAAGAATACAAATTAAATCAATAAAAATGGTTACTTTTGTAGGATGAGGGTAAGGTGAAACTGGGCATATATGGAATGGAGATGGTAGGGAGATTTTTCACTGTACCATTTGATGGTGAGTATTGTTTTGATGGTCGTGATTGATTTCCATTCTTGGGATAGATCATATAATAGAATGAGTTCCCGCTCTATCCAGGATAATACAAAAGGAGTTATATCACCATTGTTTTTGTGGCTGAATAGAACTCTATGGTATACATATACCACACTTTGTTATTTCCCTCATGCATTGATGGGCATTGAATTGTGCTGCTATAAACATTCTAGTGGAGATATCTTTTTATAAGATGTCTTTTGTTCTTTGGGGTAGATGCCCAGAAAGGGGATTGTGGGATCAAATGGTAGTTCTACTTGTAGCTCTTTCAGGTGTCTCCATATTGTTTTCCACAGAGGTTGTATTAGTTTGCAGTCCCACCAGCAGTGTATGAATGCTCCTATCTATCCACAACCATGCAAACATTGATGGTTTGAGGATTCTTTTGTAAAGGACATTCTCACTGGAGATAAGTGATATCTCATTGTGGCTTTGATATGCATTTCCCTAAAGATTAGATATGTTGAGCATTTTTTCATATGTTAGTTAGCAATTAGTCTATCTTCTTTTGAAAAGTTTCTGTTCATGTCCGTTGTCCACTTTTTGATAGGGTTGTTTGATTTTTCTTACTGATTTACATGAGTTTTATATAGATTTTAGTTATCAGCCCTTTATCAGATGTGTAGCTTGTGAAAATTTTTTCCCATTATGTAAGTTGTCTGTCGCTTAATGATAGTTTCCTTGAGAATTTTTTATATGTTTTTTGGCCATAGTCTGTCTTCTTTTGAAAAGTTTCTGCTCATGTCCTTTGTCCACTTTTTGATAGGGTTGTTTGATTTTTTTCTTGCTGATTTTCCTGAGTTCTAAATAGATTCTAGTTATCAGCCCTGTATCGGATGTGTAGCTTGCGAACATTTTCTCCCATTCTATGGGTTGTCTATTTGATCTCTTGAAAGTTTTTTTGTCTGTGCAGAAGCTTTTATTTTGATCATGTCCCATTTATTTATTTTTCTTGTTGTTGTTATTTACTTTGGGGACTTCATAAATTCTTTGCCTAGACTAATGTCTATAAATTTTTTTCCACCATTTCTTCTAGAATTCTTATAGTTTCACAACTTAGGTTTAAGTCTGTTATTTACCATGAAGTTATTTTTATGATAAGTGAAAGGTGTGGACCCTGTTTCAGTCTTGTACATGTGGCTATCCAGTTTTCCCAGCACCATTTATTGAATAAGGATTGTTTTCCCCAGTGTATGTTTTTTTCTCCTTTGTCAAAGAATAGATGGCTATATGAGGTTGGTTTTATATCTGGGTCCTCAGTTCTGTTCCATTGGTCTATGTCCTTGTTATTGTGCCTGTACTATGCTATTTCATTACTATATTCTTGTAGTATATCTTGAAGTCTGGTAAATTGATGCCTCCTAATTTGTTCTTTTTGCATAAGATTGCTTTAGTTATATAGAGTCTTCTCTGGTTTCATACCAAGCATAGAATTATTTTTACTATGTCTGAGAAAAAATATTGTTGGTATTTAATAGGGATTGCCTTGAATCTGTAGATCACTTTGGATAGTATGGACATTATAACAATGTTTATTCTGCCAACCCATGAGCATGCTGTGGTTTTCCACCTGTTTACATCCTCTGCTATTTCTTTCCTCAGTATTTCATAGTCCTCCCTACAAAGGTATTTTACCTCCTTAGTTAAATATATTCCTAGGTTCATTATTTTCTTTGTTGTTATTGTGAATGGTATTGAGTCTTTGATTTGGTTGTCAGTTTGACTGTTTTTGGAATATAGAAATGCTACTGATTTCTGTATATTGATTTTATAACCTGAGACTTTGGTAAATTTGTTTACCAATTCTAGTAGTCTCATGGCAAAATCTTTGGGGTTTTCTACTTAAAAGATATTATCATCAGTAAAGAGAGAGTTTGACCTCTTCTACCTCCATTTGGATGCCCTTGATTTGCTTCTCTTGTCTGATTACTCTGGCTAGAACTTCAAGCACTATGTCTAATAGAAGTGGTGATAGACAGCAACATTGTCTGGTTCCAGTTCTAAGCAGGAATGTTTTCAATTTTCCTCCATTCGTTATGATGATGACTGTGTGTTTGTCATGTGTGCTTTGTATTAATTTTAGGTATGTCCTGCCTATGCCTATTTTGTTAAACCTTCTTGCCATAAAAGGGTTTTGAATTTTGTTGAATGCTATTTCTGCATCTATTTAGAGGATCATATGATCTTTATTTTTGCTTCTATTTATGTTGTGAATTACATTTATAGATTTGCGTATGTTGAACCATTCCTGCACCTCTGCTATGAAGCCCTCTTGGTTCATAATGGATTATTTTTTTGATAAGCACCTGAATGCAGTTTGCTAGGATTTTGTTGAGAATGTTTGCATCTATATTCATAAGGGATATTCGTCTGTAATTTTCCTTTTTTGTTGCGTGCTTTCCTTGTTCTGGTATCAGCGTGATGTTGGCTTCATAAAATGTTTTGGGGAGGATGCCTTGCTTCTGGATGTTGTGGAATAATTCCTGCAGGATAGGCACCAGTTTTTCTTTGTAAGTCTTGTAAAATTCGGGTGTGAAACCATCTGATACGGGACTTTTGTTTTAAGGAAGGTTTTTTATTGATGTATCAATTGTGTTACTTGATATTGGTCTGTTCAGGAATTCTGTTTCATACTGACTGAGCCTAGGGAGGTTGTGTGTTTCTAAGAATTTTTCCATTTCCTGCACATTTTCCAGTTTTATGTGCACAGAAGTTTTGATAGTATTCATAGATGATATTTTTTATTTCCATTGCATCAGTTGTAATTTCTCCTTTTTCATTCCTGATGGAGCTTATTAGAGTCCTTTCTTTTCTGTTGCTCATTAATCTAGCCAGAGACATGTCAATTTTGTTTATTCTTTCAAAGAACCAACTTTTTGTTTTATTAATCTTCCACATATTTTTTATTATCAATTTCATTTACTTCTCCTTTGTTCTTTGTTATTTCATTTATTCTACTGAGTTTGGGGTTGGTTTGCTAATCCTTTTCCAGTTCTTTGAGATGATTCATTAGATTGCTTATTTGTGATCTTTCTGTCTTTTGATGTAAGCATTTATGGTTGTAAGTTTTCTTCTCAGGACTGTTTTAGCTGTGTCTCCTTTGTCATTTAGTTCAAAGAATCTTTTGATTTCCCTCCAAAGTCTTTGGTATTTTCTCTTAATTATCTGCTCTATCTCTGTGACTGACTTATTTAATTGAAAAGTGTTATCTTCCATCCCTGAGATTCTTTCCTTTGTTTGATCTACTCTGTTCTTGAGGCTTTCCACTGTGTCTTGTAATTACTTGAATAAATTCTTCATTTTCAGGAGTTTGGTTTGATTTTTCTATAATATTTCAATTTCTTTAGTGATTTTTTCTTCTATGTCCTGGATTTTTTTTGTGTGTGTGTGATTTCTTTGTGTTGGTTATCCATTTTTTTCTTACATATTGAGCTTTCTTACAATCCATGTTCCAAATTATTCTTCTGTCATTTTACTGTTCAGAATTTGGTTGATGTCCATTGCTAGAGAGCTAGTGCTCCCCTCTGTGGGAGTGCTTTCCATTTGATTCTGCATACTTTCTGGATTTTTTTCACTAATTCTTTCCCATGTGGATCAGCTGTTGTTTCTGACATGCCCTATTTTATCTGTGAGCCAGGAGGTGGTGTTTGTGGGTGGGATTCAACCACACCCTTTATGATGAGTCAGTAGATGAAGTAAAACAGTGTGCAAAATGACCTCCTTGTCAGTAAGTGGTGCTTGCTGAGAGGAGCAAGCTGCAGTGTTGTTTTTGGTCTTATAATCAGCTCTTGTTCCTCTGCAGAGGCACTCTAGTGCCTCAGATTGTGGGTGGGATGCTGGGACTTCCAAGTGTGCCCTTATTCTCCACCTCAGTGGGGGTGGGTTGAGGAGTTAGTCTGGGTGGAGGTGGATTGAATGAGTTTGCACTCAAGCTTCACAAATGCTGTTAGCAAGGGTAAAACATCTGTACACTGGTTCTGGGCAAGGCTGCCAGGGAGGGGCTGAAATGGTCCCACTCAGTGGAAAAGTCTGTGTGTGGGATGGGACTGTCTGAAACCTGCAGTCTGAAGCAGGCCTCACTCAGTTCCCCCCTCCGCTATTCTGCAGTTTCTCACAGGCTTCTGCAAGCAGGCAGGACCTCAAGCCAGTGGATCTACCCTGGCTGTGATGCTGGTTGGGAGGTTTCCTGCCCAGGATTGCAGCCTTGGCTGGGTGGATGGCCTTCTTGTGTGGGGAGGGTTGCCCCTCAGTTACACTGTTCTGATCCTCAAGGCACACACACCTCTGTAGGCTTGTTCACAAATATCTCTTCTGTGCCGTGGAGCAATCCAATCAAGACCTGGGTGTATGGGGTCTGGTCTGCAAGCCTATCCCCTGGGCCCTGGAAATCAATCCCTGACACTGCCAGGGAGAGGAGTGCTGGTCCCAAATCACCCATAGGTTGCCCCAGCTGGATCAATGTCTCTCCACCTCAGGATTTACCCTGTTCTCCTGGAGTCCAGACAAGCGGTACCCGCGTGGGCTGATGGGTAGGGAGCTCACATTCTGAGTACCCCTCTGTCCACTGTAGAGCCCCAAAAGGAAAGGTCTCGTTCCCTGCAGATGCCTCCAGGCAGTGGCTAAATTCTCTCTTGGCAGCCACGTATAACAATAAGGGAGGGGAGAATGAATCAGTATGGCGCCTGCTGATTGGCTCAGGTATGCAGGCCTGGAAGTGCCCTGTGTGAGCTGGGAGCCTGTTGCTCTGAGCACACCAGCAGTCTCAGATGCAAGCGAGGGGAAATTTAACCACTCCACCTACCCTTGTCACTGGTCTCCAAGCATTTTGAGGACCTTTCTCCTTCCAGTTCTCCTCTGCAGCTTTTTCTCATTGAGTCTCCTGTAGTTTCAGGCACCTTTCCTTCTGACCTTCATCTGATTTATGTTTGTCTGCCTGTTTACTTTTTTTTTTTTTTTTTTTTTTACTTTCTTCTAAAATCTATCATTCTTGCAGAGACATTTTGGCTGGTGGTTTTTCTCATCTGACATCTTCTGACCAACCAGCAATTAGATTTTAAACTGATGTACACCCAGGATGATAATACTGTCAACCAAGATAGAAAATAAAGTTGTACAGTGATATTTGGAATATTTAGAGAAAAGCTGATTGACTTCCAGTTTATATATGTTCATCCGAATTACCTAAGCTTGTATGTACATGAAGATTCTCAGCATACAGGAGAGTTGGAAATAGGTATACCAGGAAATTCTAATTTGAGTGATAAAATATGAGTATAAAAGCAAAAGGACACAATCACCTGTTCTTGTTAACTCTGTCAGTGTTGCCTGAGTAAGATTAGTTTATAAAGCCATTTGAATGGATGAAGCTATTTGAAGAAAACCTTTTCAGAGGCATTAATAGTTGAATCCCATGAGATTATATTATAAAATCAAGGGTTATCTCAAGAAAAGTTATTCAGTTTCTTACATATGTGATTGATAGGATAGTTTGACTTAAGAATCCAGGTAAAATTTTAAATTTTGGGGAGAAAACGAGAGTAATAGTGTATACTAGTAATTTCTCTATATGATGCATCTTCTTCAAAAACAGCACAAAACAAGACAAAAAAATGTTAGTTTTTTGGTTTTCCTCTTTGTTTCTGCCTTTCTTGCATTCAAAGCATATTGTAAAAGGCCAGGGGAAGCATTCTACAGATGCACAATAGTAAACAACATTTATAATATTCAATTCCCTTAAGAAATGACTATTTAAGGGTTAAAACACATATGAAACACATATACTCAGGAGTGTCTTAATAATTAACGATAA
This sequence comes from Microcebus murinus, assembly GCF_040939455.1. Lineage (NCBI taxonomy): Eukaryota > Metazoa > Chordata > Mammalia > Primates > Cheirogaleidae > Microcebus > Microcebus murinus. The sequence continues at coordinate 16,854,456 of NC_134136.1, forward strand.
AAATCTTGTTATACAAGAGTATATGTGAGTATATGTGTATTTGTTTTTATTGCTGAATAAAAATAACTACAATATTAGCAGCTTAATAAAACACAAATTTATTATCTTCTGTAGGTCAGGTGCCTGGGCATGAGTTAGCTGAGCCCTCTGATTGAGATCTCATTAGGCTGAATTTAACATGGTGGCTGTGGCAGTGATCTATTTTGACACTTGGAAATCTCTTGCAAGCTCACTGGTTGATAGGCGAATTCATTTATTTTATGGTTGTAGGACTGAGGCCCTTAGCTCCTAGGGGCTTCCCATTGATCTCCGCCATGTGGCCCTCCCAAAGACATGGCACTTTTCTTCTTCAAGACCAATAAGAGGGCATCTGAAGCATCTTCTGTTATTTATGAGCTCATCTGGTTAGGTCAAATCCACCCAGGATAATTTATCTTTTGATTAATTCAAAGTCAATTGATTAGAGACCTTAATAGCATCTTATCCTTTTTCATACAACATAACACAATAATGGGAGTGATACTCCAATAAATTGACAAATTTCATCCATAATCAAGGGAAGGTGATTATACAGGGTATATACAATGAGGGGTAGTAATCTTGGCGGACATCTTAGAATTGTTCATACCACAGTGTGACTTTGTGTATATGTGTGTATGTACACGAGCATAAACAATCATGATCTTGCATAGGCATTAGGTTTAGTAAAATGTTAAAACTATAAGGTATATTTCCATTGCTTTTTGGGTATTCTGGGCTATGGTCAGATAGTTTGAACTTTTTAAAGGTCAATGCATTTCTCATTCTACCTGTCATTTTTCCTGATAGAATTTTTATTAAATTTATTTTTATATTTCAGAATATTATGAAGGTACAAACACTTTGGTTACATATATCACCTTTAAACTGCCCAAGTCAGAGGTACAAGCCTGCCCATCTCCTAGACCATAAGTGCTGCACCAGTTAGTTGTGAATTTACCCATCCCACCTTCTCGCCTCTCACCTGCCCAACATCCAATGAATGTTACTACCATTTGTGTACATAATTAATACTAATTGATCAATCAATGCCAATTTATTGGCACATACCTGTGGTGCTTGTTTTTCCATTCTTCTGATACTTCACTTCAAAGATGGCTCCAGTTCCATCCAGGATAATACAAGAGGCATTAATTCACCATTGCTTTTTATAGCTGAGTAGTACTATATGGCATACATATATAACATTTTATTAATCCCATCATGTATTGATGGACACTTAGGTTGTTCCCACATCTTTGCAATTGTGAATTGTGCTGCTACAAACATTTGAGTGCGGATTTGTTGTTGTTGTTGTTATAGAATGTCTTTTTTTTTTTCCTTTGTATAAATACCCAGTATTGGGATTGCTGGATCAAATGACAGTTTGACTTTTAGCACTTTGAGGTATCTACATACTATTTAACATAAAGGTTGCACTAATTTTCAGTGGCACCAGCAGAGGATGAGTGATCATATCTCTCCACATCTGTGCTAACATTTGTTTAGGGACTTTTTGATAAAAGCCATTCTCACTGGAATTAAGTGATATCCCATTGCAGTTTTTATTTGAATTTCCTTGATAATTAGAGATGTTGAACAACTTTATATATGCATAATGGTCATTAGTCTCCCTTATTTTGTAAAGTTCCCATTCATGTCCTTTGGCCACTTTTTAATGGGATTCTTTGGTTTTTGCTTGTTGATTTTTGTAAGTTGTATATAGATTCTAGTTATTGGCTGTGTAGCATGCAAATATTTTCTCCCATTCTTTAGGTTGTCCATTCACTCCAACGATAGTTTCCTTGGCTGTGCAGAAGCTTTTTAAATTTGATCAGGTCCCATTTATTTAATTTTGTTGTTGCTGTGATTACTTTTAGGGTCATCTTCATAAATTCTTTGCCTAGTCTGATGTCTATAAAAATATTTTCAACATTTTCTTCTAGAATTCTCATGACCTCATGTATTAAGTCTGTTATCCATTGTACATTGATTTTTGTGAGAGGAAAGAGGTGGAGATCCTGTTTTGGTCTTCTAAATGTGGCTATCTAATTTTCCCAGCACCATTTATTGAATAGGAATGCTTTTCTCCATTGTATGTTTTTGTCTTCTGTGTCAAAGATCAGATGACAATGTGAGGATGGTTTTATATCTGGGTTCTCAGTCCTGTTCCATTGGTTATGTCTCTATTCTTGTGTCAGCGACATGCTGTTTTGGTTACCATAGCCTTGTAGTATAGCCTGAAGTCTGGCAGAATAATCCCTCCCAATTTGTTCTTTTTTCCTTAATATTGATTTGGCTATATGTATTTATCTCTGGTTTCATACGAAGCATAGAATTACTTTTTCTAGATCTGCAAGATGATGTTTGTATTTTATTAGGAATTGCATTGAATCTGTTGATCACTTTGAATAGTATAGGCATTTTAATAATATTGATTCTGCTGGTCCATGAGCATGGTATGGTTTTCCATCTGTTTACATCCTCTGCAACTTCTTTTCTCAGAGTTTTGTAGTTCTCCCAATATAGATCTCTCACCTCCTTAGTTTCATATATTCCTAAATATTTAATTTTCTGTTATGCTATTGTGAAAGTTATTGCATGTTTGATTTGATTCACAGCTTGACTTTTATTGGAATTTATGAAAGCTACTAATATGTATGCATAGATTTTATATATTGAGACTTTGCTGAATTTATTTACCAATTCCAGGAGTCCCTTGGTAGAATCTGTGGGGTTTTTGAGGTAAAATAATATATTGTTAGTGAATAGCAGTAGTTTGATCTCTTCTGCCCCCTTTGGGTACCCTTTTTTCCCCTTTTCTTATCCTATTGCTCTGGCAAGGACTTCCAGCATTATGTTGAATAGAAGTGGAGATAGTGGACAACATTATCTTGTTCATGTTCTAAGCTGGAATACTTTCATTTTTCCCTGTTCAATATGATCTTGGTTGTGGGTTTGTCATATATTGCTTTAACGATTTGAAAATATGACCCATCTATGCCTATTTTATTAAGAGTTCTTATCATAAAAGGATGATGAATTTTGTCAAATTTCTTTCTGTGTCCACTGAGAAGATCATATGGTCTTTGCTCTTACTTTTTTTTTATATTTTTTAATTTTTTTTTTATTTTGGCATATTATGGGGGTACAGATTTTAAGGTTTCAATAAATGCCCATTTCCCCCCTCCCCCCAATGCTCTTACTTTTATTTATATGGTGAATTAAATTTATAGATTTGCATATGTTGAAACATCCTTGCATCTCTGGGATAAAGCCCATGTGGTAATTATGAATTAGTTTCCTGATGTGCCATTGAATTCGATTTGCTAAGATTTTATTGACAATTTTTGGATCTATATTCATAAGGGAGACATTGTTTTGTGTTTTTTTGTTGTTATTATTATTGTTGTTATTGTGTCCTTTCCTATCATTGGTAGCAAGTTGATATTAGCTTCATAGAATGAGTTGCAATGGATTCCATCCTCAATGTTGTGGAATAATTTCTACAATATAGGAACCAGTTTTTGTAGGTTTTGCAAAATTCAGATATAAACACATCTAGTCTCGGACTTTTTTATTGTTGCTTCAATTTCAGAGCTTGATATTGATCTATTTAAGAATTCTATTTTTTCCTGTTTCAACATAAAAGGTTAGGTGATTCTATAAAATTGTCCATTTCCTCACGTTTTCAAGTTTTTGATCATAGAGATTTTTATAGTATTCAAAGATAGTGTTCTGTTTTCTATTATATCAGTTGTGACTTCTCCTTTTTTCATTTTTGATTGCTCTTATTTTTTTTTTATTTCGGTATATTATGGGGGTACAGATTTTAAGGTTTCAATAAATGCCCTTTCCCTCCTCCCCCCACAAGTCTGATTTTCCAGCATGACCATCTCCCAGATCGTGGACATGTCACTCATTATGTATGTATATACCCACCCCCTCTCCCCTCTCCCCTCTCCCCTCCCCAATACCCTATTACTGTAGTACCTATATGACCACATATGTGCTACTCAGTTAATACCAGTTTGCTGGGAGTATATGTGGTGCTTGTTTTGCCATTCTTGGGATACTTCACTTAGTAGTATGGGTTCCAGCTCTAACCAGGAAAATATAAGATGTGCTATATCACCATTGTTTCCTAGAGCTGAATAGTATTCCATGGTATACATATACCACATTTTATTAATCCATTCTTGTATTGATGGGCACTTGGGCTGTTTCCACAGCCTTGCAGTTATGAATTGTGCTGCTATAAACATTTGAGTGCAGGTATCTTTTTTGAAGAGTGTCATTGGATTTTTGGGTAGATGCCCAGCAATGGGATTGCTGGATCAAATGGTAGATTCACTTGTATCGCATTAAGGTATCTCCATATTGCTTTCCACAGAGGTTGAACTAGTTTGCAGTCCCACCAGCAGTGTAGGAGTGTTCCTCTCTCTCCACATCCACGCAAGTATTTGTTATTTGGAGACTTTTTGATAAAGGCCATTCTCACTGGAGTTAAGTGATATCTCATTGTGGTTTTGATTTGCATTTCCCTGATGATTAGAGATGATGAGCATTTTTTCATATGTTTGTTGGCCATTCTTCTGTCTTCTTTAGAAAAGTTTCTGTTCAAGTCCTTTGCCCACTTTTTAATAGGGTTATTTGATTTTTTCTTCCTGATTTTCGTGAGTTCTAAGTATATTCTAGTTATCAGCCCTTTATCAGATACGTAGGATGCAAAAATTTTCTCCCATTCTGTAGGTTGTCTGTTTACTTTCATGACTATTTCTTTGGCTGTGCAGAAGCTTTTTAGTTTGATCATGTCCAATTTATTTATTTTTGTTGCTGCTGTGATTGCCTTTGGGGACTTCTTCATAAACTCTTTATCTAGGGCGATGTCTAGGAGAGTGTTTCCAACATTTTCCTCTAGAATTCTAATAGTTTCATACCTTAGGTTTAAGTCTGTTATCCAGCGTGATTTCATTTTTGTGAGAGGTGAAAGGTGTGAGTCCTGCTTTAGCCTTCTACAAGTGGCTAACCATTTTTAGCAGCACCATTTATTGAAAAGGGATTATTTCCCCAGCATATGTTTTTGTCTGCTTTGTCAAAGATTAGATGGCTATATGAGGATGGTTTTATATCAGGATTCTCAGATCTGTTCCACTGGTCAATAAGCCTGTTTTTCTGCCAATTCCAGATTGTTTTAATTACTACAGCTTTGTAGTATAGTTTGATATCTGGCGTATTAATACCTCCCATTTTGTTTTTGTTGCCTAGAATTGCTTTTCATAGTTGGAGTCTTTTTTGGTTCCATACGAAGCGTAAAATTATTTTTTCTATATCTGTGAAGAATGCTGATGGGATTTTAATAGGTACTGCGTTGAATCTGTAGATCAGTTTGGGTAGTATAGACATTTTGATGATATTGAGTCTACCGATCCACGAGCATGGTATGGATTTCCATCTGTTTACATCCTCTGCTATTTCCTTTCTCAGTGTTTCATAGTTCTCCCTGTAGAGGTCTTTGACGTCCTTGGTTAAGTAAATTCCTAGGTACTTTAATTTCTTTGTTGCTATTGTGAAGGGAATTGAGTCTTTGACTTGGTTCTCATTTTGATTGTTGTTGGAGTATACGAATGCCTCTGATTTCTGGGTATTGATTTTGTATCCTGAGACTTTATTAAATTCATTGATCAGTTCCAGGAGTTTCCTGGTTGAATCTTTGAGGTTTTCTAAATATAATATCATATCATCAGCAAACAGTGAAAATTTGATCTCTTCTGCCCCTATATGGATACCTTTATATTCCACTTTCCTGTTTGATTGCTGTAGCCAGGACTTCCAACACTATGTTGAATAGAAGTGGAGATAGTGGGCAGCCTTGTCTGGTTCCAGTTCTACGTGGGAATGCTTTCAGTTTTTCCCCATTCAGTATGATGTTGGCTATGGGTCTGTCATATATGGCTTGTATCATTCTTAGGTATGTCCCTTCTATGCCTGTTTTCTTAAGTGTGCGTATCATGAAAGGGTGTTGAATTTTGTCAAAAGCTTTTTCTGCATCTATTGAGAGAATTGTGTGGTCTTTGTTTTTGCTTCTATTTATGTGGTGAATTGCATTTATAGATTTACATATGTTGAACCATACCTGCATACCTGGGATGAAGCCCACTTGGTCATGATGGATTATTTTTTTGATAAGCGTCTGGATTCGGTTAGCTAAGATTTTGTTGAAAATGTTTGCATCTATATTCATTAGGGATATTGGTCTGTAGTTTTCTTTTTTTGTTGGATCTTTTCCTGGTTTTGGTATCAGAGTAATATTCTCTTCATAAAAGGTGTCGGGAGGGTTTCCATTCTTCTCGATATTGTGGAATAGTTTCTGCAAGATAGGTACTAGTTCTTCTTTGTAAGTGTGGTAAAATTCTGGTGTGAAGCCATCTGGACCGGGACTTTTCTTTTTAGGGAGATTTTTAATTGCTGTTTCTATTTTAGCTGTTGAGATTGGTCTGTTCAGGTAATCTATTTCTTCCTGATTAGCCTAGGGAGGCTGTGTGTTTCTAGAAATTTGTCCATTTCCTCCACATTTTCCAGTTTCTGTGCATAAAGGTTTTTGTAGTATTCATAAATTATGTCTTGTATCTCTTTGGGATCAGTTGTGATATCTCCTTTTTGATTGCTGATGGAGCTTATTAGAGATATCACTTTTCTGCTTTTTGTTAGCTTAGCCAATGGTGTGTCAATTTTGTTTATATTTTCAAAGAACCAACTTTTTGTTTTATTAATCTCCTGAATAGCTTCCTTGTTTTCAATTTAGTTTAGTTCTGATTTGATCTTGTTGATTTCACTGCTTCTGCCAGGTTTGGGGTTGGTCTGTTCTTCTTTTTCCAGCTATTTGAGTCGTTTCATTAGATTGTCTATTTGTGATCTTTTTGTCTTTTGGTTATAGGCATTTATGGAGATAAACTTTCCTCTCAGAACTGCTTTAGCTGTGTCCCAGAGGATTTGATAATTTATCTCTCCCTTGTCACTTTCTTAATAGAATTCCTTTATTTCCATCTTGATTTATTTATTTATGAAGTAATCATTTAGTAGGAGGTTGTTTAATTTCCACATTATTGTGTAGAAATGTGAGTTTCTATTACGGTTGATTTCTACTTTCAGTCCACTGTGATCTGAGAAGATACATGGTATGATTTCTATTTTTTTAAATTTCTTGAGGTTTACTTTGTGTCCTAGGATATGGTCAATCTTAGAGAATGTCCCATGTGCTGATGAGAAGAATGCATATTCAGTGAATTTCGGGTAGAATGTTCTGTAAATGTCAGTCAGACTTAATTGTTCTAGTGTTTTGTTTAAGTCCATTATTTCTTTATTAATTTACTGTTTGGAGGATCTGTCTTGTGCCGTCAGTGGGGTGTTGAAATCTCTGGTGATTATGGAGTTGCTATTAATCAATTTGCTTAGATCCAGTAAGGTTTGCTTTATGGGTCTTGTGCACCTAAGTTGGGTGCATATATATTTAAAATTGTTATCTCTTCTTGTTGAAGTGTGTGCTTCACCATTATATAATGACCCTCTTTTTTTTTCACTAGTTTTGTTGCTTTAAAAACTAAATTGTTGGAAATTAGAACTGCCACGCCAGCCTTCTCTTGGTTTCCAGTTGCTTGCAATACTTATCTCCAGCCTTTTATTTTTAGTCTATGTGCATCCTTGCAGGTTAAATGTGTTTCCTGAAGACAGCATATACTTGGCCTGTATTTTCTTTTCCATTCAGCCAGCCTACGTCTCTTGAGTAGAGAGTTTAAGCCATTCACATTTATTGAGAGAACTGATAGGTAAGGTAGATTAATGATCATTCTGTTGGGTTGGATGTTGTTGCTATGATTTCTGTCTTGAGCCATTGTAATATCTGGCCTTTAATATCTTTGGGTTTTGGTTGTTTTTATATCCGTGGATTATTATTATGATGTTCCGTGCATAACGCTGTTTTAAGTACTTCTTGTAGGGCTGGTCTTGTCTTGGTGAAATCTCTGAGCCTTTGCTTGTCTGAGAATGTTTTTATTTCTCCTTCATATATGAAGCTTAGTTTTGCAGGGAATAATATTCTAGGCTCGGCATTGTTTTGTTTCAAAAGAGTGAGAATGGGGCCCCAGTCTCTCCTTGCTTGTAAAGTCTCATTAGAGAAGTCTGATGTTATTCGAATTGGCTTTCCCTTGTATGTCACTTGCTTCTTTTGTCTTACAGCTCTTAGAAGGGCCTCTTTAGTTGATACTTTGGTCAGTCTGATGACTGCATGACGTGACGTCTTCCTGTTTGCATTGAATCTCCCAGGGGTCCTCTGGGCTTCTTGAACTTGTATATCAAGATTTTGAGCAAGGCCTGGGAACTTTTCCTCTACTATATCTTCAAAAAGCTTGTCCAGCCCTTGAGTGTTGTCTTCATCCCCTTCGGCTAAACCTATGACCCTCACGTTAGGTTTTTTCACATAATCCCACAGCTCTTGTAGGCTTTGGTCTTTTCTCTTGTTTCTCTGCTGTATTTCTGTGACTGATTTATTTAATTGGAAGGTGTTATCTTCAAGCTCTGAGATTCTTTCTTCTGCTTGATCTACCCTGTTCTTGAGACTTTCCACAGTATTTTGTAGTTCTCTGAGTTGATTCTTCATCTGCAGGACTTCGGTTAAAGTTTTCTTCACTGTGTCAATCTGTTTGTTGAACCTTTGTTCCATTTCTTGGAGGTTTTTTGTGTTTTCTTGGTGTTGGTTATTGAGTTGTTGTTGCAGCTGGGTGAGTGTTCTTATGATCCACAACGAAATTCCTTTTCTGTCAAATTGGTTGCCTGATATTGGTCGGTGTCCGTTTCTAGGGGGCTGGTGCTCCTCCTTGGGGGTGTGTTTTCCGTTTGGTTCTTCATATTTCCTGAGTTCTTTCGCTGATTTCTTCCCATGTCGATCAGTTGTTGTTTCTTTCCTTAGGTTATTGTTTGGGTATTCACACACCTTGTTTAGTTTCTGAGGCGTTAGGTGGTGCCTGTGGGTGAAATTGGACCACTCCCTGTATATTGAGTCAGTGATTGCCGTGGCAAGGCTGTGCAAGATGCTGTCCCTGTCAGTAGGTGGCGTTTGCTTGGAGGAACAGGCTATGGTGTTGATTTTGAGTCCTGTTATCAGCTCTTGTTCTGGGCGGAGCTGGGTTGGATAAGCCTGCCCTCAGGCCGTTAGCAGGGGTCAAAGTTCTATTCTCAGCTTCCAGGGAAAGCTGTCAGGGCGGGGCTGGAGTGGTCCCGCTCAGCCAGAAAATCTGGGTGTGCGGGTGGTGCTGTCTGAGACCCGCAGTCTGCAGCAGGCCTCGCTTCTTTCCACCCTCCCCAACTCTGAAGCTACTCCTGGGCCTCTGCCAGCAGGCCAGACCACAAGCCACCAGGCCTCCCCGGACTGTGGTGCCGGCGGGGAGGTTCCCTGCACAGGAACGCCACCTGGGTTGGGCGCACGGCCTCCTCCTGGGAGGGGGGTTGTCCTCTAGGGCGCCGATTCGCCCCTGGAGGCACACAGCCCTCAGTAGGCTGTTCATGTATAACCCTTCTGTGCCCCGGGCAATGCTAGCCCTTGGTGCAGGGGATCTGGTCTGCAGGTCCGACCTCTGGGTCCCAGAGTTCAAACTGTATTCCCACCAGGGAGAGGATTTCCGGTCCTAATTCACCCACAGGGAGCCCAAGCTGGGTCTATGTCTCTCAGCCTCTGAGTCGGCACCGTTTTCCTGGGAACACGGTGCCAGCAGTACCTGGGAGGGCGGGCGGGGTCCCAAACGGGAAGGTCCCATTCCCTGGAGGTGCCTCCGGCTGTTGGCTGTATTGTCTCTCTGGGCAGCCTCGGGTAGGGTCGGCGGAGTGGAGGAGGAGGCAATATGGCGCCTGCCGCGCGGCTCGGGTCTGTGCACAGGGAGGTGCCTGGAGGAAGTTGGGAACCTGGTGCCACGTCTGCTACAGGCTCACCGTTGGCAGGCGGCGGCAGTCTCTGGGCTGATGTCCGCAGGTCTCTCCACCCGCTGGGGAGCCCACCAGCAGTCCCGAATGCAGGGGAGGGAAAACAGCAGATCCACCTACCCTTGCCGCTGGTCTCCGGGCTGCTCCGGTGGTCTCAGCCTCCAGTTCTCCTCCGCAGCCTCCTACCGTCTCATTGTGGTTTAATTTGCAAAATTTGCATTTCCCTGATGATTAATTCGTGATGTTGAGCAATTTTTCATATGTTTTCTGGCCATTTGTCTATCTTCTTTCAAAAAACTTCAGTTCATACCTTTTGCCTACTTTTTGATGGAGTTGTTTGTTTTTATCTTGTGGATTTATGTAAGTTCATTGTAGATTCTGGATATCAGTACTTTGTCAGATGTAGAGGTTGCAAATATTTTTTCACAGTTTGTAGGTTGTATGTTCACTCTGTTGATTATTTCCTTTGCTGTGTGGAAAACTTTTTATTTAATTAAGTACCATTTAATTTATTTTTGTTGTTGCTACATTTGTCTTTGGGGACCTAGTCAAATTCTTTGTCTAGGCCAATGTCTAGAAAAGTTTTCTCATATTTTCTTCTAGATATTTTTTTTTGCTTTTGTACCTTACATTTAAGGCTTTAATCTATCTTGAGTTACTTTTTATATGGCAAAAGATAGGTATCTTATTTCATTCTTCTGTATGTGGCTATTCAATTTTCCCAACATGATTTATTGAATAGACTTCTTTTCCCATTGTATGTTGTTGCCTGCTTTGTCAAATATCAGTTGGTTGTAGGTAGATAGTATTATTTCTGGCTTCTCCATTCTGTTCCATTGGTCCATGTCTCTACTTTTATACCATTACTATGCTCTTTTTGGTTATTATAGCTTTGTAATATAATTTAAAGCCTAGTAATGTGATACCTCCAGATTTGTGCTTTTTAATTAAGATTCCTTTGGCTATTAGGGCTCTTTTTTGGTTCCAAATGAAGCTTAGGATAATGTTTTTTCTATCACTGTGAAATATGATTCTGGTATTATGATGGAGACTATTTTGAATCTGTAAATCACTATGTGTTTATAGACATTTTAAAGGCATTGACTCTACCAAATCATGAGCAGGGGATAGTTTTTAATTTATTTGGGTCATCTCTGATTTCTTTCATCAATATTTTGTAGTTCTTCTTATATAGGTCTTTAACCACCTTTGTTAAGTCTATTTCTAGGTATTTTGTCTCCTTTGTAGCTATTATGAATGGTTTCAAGTCCTTTATTTCACTTTCCACTTGAGTGTTGATATTTAGAATGCTAATGAATTGTGTAAATTGATTTTGTACCCTGATACATTGTTGAATTTATCAATTCTATGAGTATTTTGGTGGTATTTTTAGAGTTTACTAAATGCAAGATCATATCATCAGCAAACAACAATAGTTTGACCTCTTTTTTATTTGGATGGCATTTATTCCTTCTTTTGCCTGACTGTTGTCTCAAAGAAATAAATCTAAATTATAAGGACTCACACAGACTCTAGGTAATATGATGGATAAACGTATTTTATGCATACGGAGACCAAAAGGGAGCACGTGTAGCCATTCTCATATTGGATAAAATAGACTTTAAATCAACAATGGTAAAAAATTCTTCTAGTTCTAAACAAAAAAAAAAATAAAAGAAAAAAGAAAAAAATTGAAAGAAAGAAAAACAGTAGCATCTTAATAGTTGGGGACTTCAACACTCCACTTACAGAACTGGAAACATAATTGGAGCAGAAAATGAATGAATAAACACTGGACTTAAACAAGACTCTTGAATAAAATTAAATTAAATTGAAAAGAAGAAATACCATTTCACAGCCTTTGTATTAACAAAGATTTTAAGTCCAACATTATCAACAATGGGCAAGGATGTGAGAAATGGAAAACATCATACACTGCTGTGGCAAGTGTTAATTAGAAAACTCTCAATATCTACAGAAAGTTGGAAATATAGATAAAAATGGAAAATCTGATTAGAGCTATAACAAGTAAAGAGATTGAATCATATTTTAAAATATCCAGCAAAGAAAATCCATGGTATCAGATGATTTCACTGTTGAATTCTACCAAAAAATGTGAAGAGGAAAGAATACCAATTATTCTGAAAATGTTCCAAAAGTTTGAAGAGGGAGGAACTTACCAAATGATTCTTTGTGGCTAGAATTATCCTGATATCAAAGTCAAACAAATATTACACAAAGAAAACTACATACAGGTATCCCTTATGATTATTGATGTAAAAATCCTCAAAAAATACTAAAATACCTAGTTTGTTGAGGATCTTTTATCATAAAATGGTGCCAGATTTTGTGAAATAATTTTTCTGTATCAATTGAGATGATCATATGATCTTTGTTATCACTTCTGTTTGTGCGGGGAATCACATTTACTGATTTACATATGTTGAACAATCCTTGCATCCCAGGGATGAAACCCAGTTGGCCACAGTGTATTGTTTATTTGATGTACTGTTGAATTCAGTTTCCTAGTATTTTATTGAGGATTTTTGTGTCTATCTTTAAAAGTGATATTAGTCCATAGTTTTTGTATTTATTGTGTCCTTTCTTGTCTTTGTTATCAAGGTAATACTGGCTTCATAGAATAAGTTGAGGAGAATTATCTCTCACACAATGTTATGGAAAAATTTCTGCAGTATGGGTACCAGCTCCTCTTTGTAGGTCTTGTATAAATCAGCTATCAATCCATCAATTCTGAGGATTCTCTTTGGTTAGAATATTTCCTATGACTGCTTCAATCTTGCTGCTCATTATTGATCTGTTTCAGGAGTTCTATTTTTTCCTGATTGGGTCATAGAAGGTGGTGTGGTTCCAGGAATGTGTCCATTTCACAGATATTTGGTTTCTTTGTGGTATCAGTTGTAATGTCCCCTTTGTCATTTCTGATAGACCTTATTTTGTTCCTTTCTCTTCTATTCCTGGTTAATCTAGCAAGACATCTATCACTTTTCTTTATCTTTTAGACAAAACATGTTTGTTGCACTGATCTTTGTGCCAATTTTTTGTTTTCCATTTTGTGTAGCTCTGCTCAGACCTTTGTTATTTCTTTTCTTCTGTTGACTTCGGGTTTGGTTAGCTCTTCCATTTCTAGTTTTTTTTTTTAATGTGCCATTATTTTATTAATTTGTGATCTTTCTTTCTTTTCATTGCAGGCATTAAAGCTATGAATTCTCTTGTTAGAATAGCTTTTGCTGAATTTCATAGATTTTGATAGCTTGTGTTCCCTTTGTTTTTCAGTTTCAGAAGTCTTTTGATTTCTATCTTAATTTCATTATTAACCCAATAATCACTCAGCATGAGTTTGTTTAACTGCCGTGACTTTGTGTATAATGACTGTTTCTTTTTTTTTTTTCAGCATATTATGGGGGTACAGATTTTAAGGTCTCAATAACTGCCCATTCCCCACTCCCCCACAGTCTGATTCTCCATCATGACCATCCCTCAAATGGTGCACATCTCACTCATTATATATGTATATACCCGCCCCCCTCTCTCCTCCCACCTGCCCAATACCCTATTACTGTAGTACCTATGTGACCACTTAGGTGCTGTTCAGTTAATACCAATTTGCTGGTGAGTATATGTGGTGCTTGTTTTTCCATTCTTGGGAAACTTCACTTAATAGTATGGATTCCAGCTCTAACCAGGAAAATATAAGATGTACTATGTCACCATTGTTTCTTTTTTTTTTTTTTTTTGAGACAGAGTCTCGCTTTGTTGCCCAGGCTAGAGTGAGTGCCGTGGCGTCAGCCTAGCTCACAGCAACCTCAAACTCCTGCGCTCGAGTGATCCTTCTGCCTCAGCCTCCCGGGTAGCTGGGACTACAGGCATGAGCCACCATGCCCGGCTAATTTTTTTTTTATGTATATATCAGTTGGCCAATTAATTTCTTTCTATTTATAGTAGAGACGGGGTCTCGCTCTTGCTCAGGCTGGTTTTGAACTCCTGACCTCGAGCAATCCGCCCGCCTCGGCCTCCCAAGAGCTAGGATTACAGGCGTGAGCCACAGCGCCCGGCCAGCCATTGTTTCTTAGAGCTGAATAGTACTCCATGGTATACATATACCAAGTTTTATTAATCCATTCTTGGACTGATGGACACTTGGGCTGTTTCCACAGCCTTGCAATTATGAATTGTGCTGCCATAAACATTCGAGTGCAGGTGTCTTTTTTGTAGAGTGTCATTGGATCATTTGGGTAGATGCCCAGCAATGGGATTGCTGGATCAAATGGTAGATTCAGTTGTATCGCGGTAAGGTATCTCCATATTGCTTTCCACAGAGGTTGAACTAGTTTGCAGTCCCACCAGCAGCATAGGAGTGTTCATCTCTCTCCGCATACACGCCAGCATTTGTTATATGGAGACTTTTTGATAAAGGCCATTCTCACTGGAGTTAAGTGATATCTCATTGTGGTTTTGATTTCCATTTCCCTGATGATTAGAGATGTTGAGCATTTTCTCATATGTTTGTTGGCCATTCTTCTGTCTTCTTTAGAAAAGTTTCTGTTCAAGTCCTTTGCCCACTTTTTAATGGGGTTATTTGATTTTTTTTTTCCTGATTTTCCTGAGTTCTAAGTATACTCTAGTTATCAGTCCCTTATCGGATGCATAGGATGCAAAAATTTGCTCCCATTCTGTAGGTTGTCTGTTTACTTTCATGACTATTTCTTTGGCTGTGCAGAAGGTTTGTAGTTTCATCATGTCCCATTTATTTATTTTTGTTGCTGCTGTAATTGCCTTTGGGGATTTCTTCATAAACTCTTTGCCTAGGCCAATGTCTAGGAGAGTGTTTCCAACATTTTCCTCTAGATTTCTAATGGTTTCATACCTGAGATTTAAGTCTGTTATCCAGAATGAGTTGATTTTTGTGAGAGGTGAAAGGTGTGGGTCCTGTTTTAGCCTTCTACAGGTGGCTATCCAGTTTTCCCAGCACCATTTATTGAAAAGGAATTCTTTTCCTCAGCGTATGTTTTTGTCTGCTTTGTCAAAGATTAGATGGCTATATGAGGATGGTTTTATATCAGGATTCTCACATCTGTTCCACTGGTCCATATTTCTATTTTTGTGCCAATACCTTATTGATTTAATTACTACAGCTTTGTAGTATAGCTTGATATCTGGCATATTAATGCCTCCCATTTTGTTTTTGTTGCCTAGAATTGCTTTTGATATTCGGGGTCTTCTTTGGTTCCATACGAAGCATAAAATTAATTTTTCTATATCTGTGAAGAATGCTGATGGGATTTTAATATGTATTGCATTGAATCTGTGGATCAGTTTGGGTAGTATAGACATTTTGATGATGTTGATTCTGCCGATCCAAGAGCATGGTATGGATTTCCATATGTTTACATCCTCTGCTATTTCCTTTCTTAGTGTTTCATAGTTCTCCCTGTAGAGGTCTTTTACCTCCTTGGTTAAGTATATTCCTAGGTACTTTAATTTCTTTGTTGCTATTGTGAAGGGAATTGAGTCTTTGATTTGGTTCTCAATTTGATTGTTGTTGACGTATACGAATGCCTCTGATTTCTGTGTATTAATTGTGTATCCTGAGACTTTACTAAATTCATTGATCAGTTCCAAGAGTTTCTTGGTTGAATCTTTGGGGTTTTCTAGATATAATATCATATCATCAGCAAACAGTGAAAGTTTGATCTCTTCTGCCCCTATTTGGATACCTTTAATTCCATTTTCCTTTCTGATTGCTGTAGCCAGGACTTCCAGCACTATGTTGAACACAAGTGGAGATAGTGGGCAGCCTTGTCTGGTTCCAGTTCTAAGTGGGGATGCTTTCAGTTTTTCCCCATTCAGTATGATGTTGGCTATGGGTCTGTCATATATGGCTTGTATCATTTTTAGGTATGTCCCTTCTATGCCTATTTTCTTAAGTGTTCGTATCATCAAAGGGTGTTCAATTTTGTCAAAGCTTTTACTGCATCTATGGAAAGAATCATGTGGTCTTTGTTTTTGCTTCTGTTTATGTGGTGAATTGCATTTATAGATTTGCGTATGTTGAACCATCCCTGCATCCCTGGGATGAAGCCCACTTGGTCATGATGGATTATTTTTTTGATAAGAATCTGGATTCGATTAGCTAAGATTTTGTTGAAAATTTTTGCATCTATATTCATTAGGGATATTGGTCTGTAGTTTTCTTTTTTTGTTGGATCTTTTCCTGGTTTTGGTATCAGAGTAATATTCGCTTCATAAAAGGTGTCAGGGAGGTTTCCATTCTTCTCAATGTTGTGGAATAGTTTCTGCAAGATAGGTACTAGTTCTTTTTTGTAAGTGTGGTAAAATTCGGGTGTGAAGCCATCTGGACCGGGACTTTTCTTTTTAGGGAAATTTTTAATTGCTGTTTCTATTTTAGCTGTTGAGATTGGTCTGTTCAGGTAATCTATTTCTTCCTGGTTGAGCCTAGGGAGGCTGTGTGTTTCTACAAATTTGTCCATTTCCTCCACATTTTCCAGTTTTTGTGCAAAAAGATTTTTGTAGTATTCATAAATTATATCTTATATCTCTTTGGGATCAGTTGTGATATCTCCTTTTTGATTGCTGATGGAGCTTATTAGAGATATCTCTTTTCTGCTTTTTGTTAGCTTAGCCAATGGTGTGTCAATTTTGTTTATTTTTTCAAAGAACCAACTTTTTGTTTTATTAATCTCCTGAATAGCTTCCCTGTTTTCAATTTAGTTTAGTTCTGATTTGATCTTGTTGATTTCACTTTTTCTGCCGGGTTTGGGGTTGGTCTGTTCTTCTTTTTCCAGCTCTTTGAGTCGTTTCATTAGATTGTCTATTTGTGATCTTCTTGCCTTTTGGTTATAGGCATTTATGGAGATAAACTTTCCTCTCAGAACTGCTTTAGCTGTGTCCCTGAGGAATTGATAACTTCTCTCTCCATTGTCGTTTTCTTCATAGAATTTTTTTATTTCCGTCTTGATTTCTTCATTTACAAAGTAATCATTTAGTAGGAGGTTGTTTAATTTCCACGTTTTTGTGTAGAAATGTGAGTTTCTCTTAGGGTTGATTTCTAGTTTTATTCCACTGTGATCTGAGAAGGTACATGGTATGATTTGTATTTTTTTAAATTTCTTGAGATTTTCTTTGTGTCCTAGGAAATGGTCAATCTTAGAGAATGTCCTGTGAGCTGATGAGAAGAACGTATATTCAGTGGATTTGGGGTAGAATGTCCTATAGATGTCAGTCAGACCCAATTGTTCTAGTGTTTTGTTTAAGTCCATTATTTCTTTATTAATTTTCTGTTTGGAGGATCTGTCTTTTGCCGTCAGTGGGGTGTTGAAATCTCTGGTGATTATGGAGTTGCTATTAATCCATTTGCTTAGATCCAGTAAGGTTTGCTTTATGAAACTGGGTACACCTTAGCTGGGTGCATATATATTTAAAATTGTTATCTCTTCTTGTTGGACTGTGCCCTTCACCATTATATAGTGACCCTCTTTGTCTTTCACTACTTTTGTTGGTTTAAAAACTAAATCGTCTGAAATTAGAACTGCCACGCCAGCCTTCTATTGGCTTCTATTTGCTTGGAATATTGATCTCCACCCTTTTATTTTTAGTCTATATTCATCCTTGCAGGTTAGATGTGTTTCCTGAAGACAGAATATACTTGGCCTGTATTTTCTTATCCATTCAGCCAGGCTATGTCTCTTGAATGGAGAGGTTAAGCCATTCACATTTATTGAGAGAACTGATATGTAAGGTAGATTACTGTTCATTCTGTTTGGTTGGATTTTGTTGCTATGATTTCTGCCTTGAGCCATTGTAATATGTTGCCTTTAATCTTTTGGTTATTGTTGTTTTTATATTCCTGAGTTTTTATTATGGTGCTTCGTGCGTAACACTGTTTTGAGTAGTTCTTGTAGGGCTGGTCTTTTCTTGGTGAATTGTCTGAGACTTTGCTTGTCTGAGAATGTCTTTATTTCTCCTTCATATATGAAGCTTAGTTTTGCAGGGAATAAGATTCTAGGCTGGGCATTGTTTTGTTTCAGAAGAGTGAGAATGGGGCCCCAGTCTCTCCTTGCTTGTAAAGTCTCATTAGATAAGTCTGGTGTTATTCGTATTGGCTTTCCCTTGTAGGTTACTTGCTTCTTTCTTCTTACAGCTCTTAGAAGGGCCTCTTTAGTTGATATTTTGGTCAGTCTGATGACTTCATGACGTGACGTCTTCCTGTTTGCATTGAAAATCCCACGGGTCCTCTGGGCTTCTTGAACTTGTATATCGAGATTTTGAGCAAGGCCTGGGAAATTTTCCTCTATTATATCTTCAAAAAGCTTGTCCAGCCCTTGAATGTTTTCTTCTTTCCCTTCTGCTAACCCTATGACCCTCATGTTAGGTTTTTTCACATAATCCCACAGCTCTTGTAGGCTTTGCTCTTTTCTCTTGTTTCTCTGCTCTATCTCTGTGACTGATTTATTTAATTGGAAGATGTTATCTTCCAATTGAATCTCTGAGATTCTTTCTTCTGTTTGATCTACCCTGTTCTTGAGACTTTCCACAGTATTTTGTAATTCCCTGAGTTGATTCTTCATCTCCAGGATTTCGATTAAAGTTTTCTTCACTGTGTCGATCTCTTTAGTGAACCTTTGTTCCATATCCTGGAGGCTTTTTGTGGTTTCTTTGTGTTGGTTATTGAGTTGTTGTTGCAGGTCAGTGAGTGTTCTTATGATCCACATAGAAATTCCTCTTCTGTCATATTGTTTGCCTGATTTGGGTTGGTGTCCATTTCTAAGGGGCTGTTGCTTCTCTTTGGGGGTGTGTTTTCCGTTTGGTTCTTCATATTTCCTGAGTTCTTTCACTGATTTCTTCCCATGTCGATCCATTGTTGTTTCTTTCCTTTAGGTTTTTTTTGGATATTCACACAAGTTGTTTAGTTTCTGAGCCGTTATGTGGTGTCTGTGGGTGAGATTCGACCACTCCCTGTATATTGAGTCAGTGGGTGCCATGAAAAAGCTGTGCAGGATGCCGTCCCTGTCAGTAGGTGGTGCTTGCTTGGAGGAACAGGCTATGCTGTTGATTTTGTGTCCTGTTATCAGCTCCTGTTCTGGGCGGAGCTTGGTTGGGTAAGCCTGCCCTCAGGCACCACCAATGCCGTTAGCAGGGGTCAAAGTTCTGTTCTCTGCTTCCAGGAAAAGCTGTCAGGGCGGGGCTGGAATGATCCTGCTCAGCCAGAAAGTCTGGGTGTAGAGGTGGGGCTGTCTGAGACCCGCAGTCTGAAGGGGGCCTCATTTCTTTCCACCCTCCCCAACTCCGCAGCTATTCCTGGGTCTCTTCCAGCAGGCCAGACCACACGCCACCAGGCCTTCCCGGATTGTGATGCCGGCAGGGAGGTTCCCTGCGCTGGAACGCCACCTGGCCTGGGCGTATGGCCTCCTTTTGGGAGGAGGGTTGCCTTCTAGGACGCTGATCTGCCCCTGAAGGCACACACACCTCAGTAAGCTGTTCAGGTTCAACCCTTCTGTGTCCCGGGCAATGTTAGACCTAGGTGCAGGGGATCTGGTCTGCAGGTCCAACCTCTGGGTCCCAGAGTTCAAACTGTATCCCCACCAGGGAGAGGAGTTCTGGTCCCAATTCATCCACAGGGAGCCCAAGCTGAGTCTGTGTCTCTCAGCCTCTGAGTCTGCCCCATTCTCCTGGGAACATCGTGCCAGCAACACCTGGGAGAGCTGGTGGGTAGGGAGCTCACAGTCTGAGTTACCCTGAGTTAGCTGTAGGGTCCCAAAAGGGAAGGTCCTGTTCCTTGGAGGTGCCTCCGGCTGGTGGCTGTATTGTCTCTTGGCAGCTGCGGGTAAGGTCGGCGGAGGGGAGGAGGAGGCAATCTGGTGCCTGCCTCACGGCTCGGGTCTGTGCACACGGAGGTGCCGGGAGGGAGTTGGGAGCCTGGTGCTGGGTCCGCTACATGCTCACCGCTGGCTGGTGGCAGCCATCTCTGGGCTGGTGTCCACAGGTCTCTCCACCCGCTGGGGAGCCCACCAGAAGTCCCAAATGCAGGGGAGGGGAAAGGTGATTTATGCACCTACCCTTGTCGCTGGTCTCTGGGCACCTTTGGTGGTCTCAGCCTCCAGTTCTCCTCCGCAGCCTCCTCCCGTGGAGTCTCCCGGGGTCTCCGGTATCCCTCCTTCTGTCCCTCGTCTGCTGTATGCTCGTCTTCTTGCTTCTTTTTTTCTAATTTCTGCTCGAATCTGTCTTTTCTGCAGAGACACTCTGTTTGGCGGTGTTTCTCGTCCACCATCTCGATCCTCCGAGACCGAGTATCTGACTGTTTCTTTTGTGGTTGATTTCTAGTTTTTTTTCCACTGTGGTTTGAGAGATTACATAGTATGATTTAGAGTTTTTGGAATTTGTTGAGAAATGTTTTCTGGCCTAAGATATGATCATGCTTGGAAAAATGGTCCATGTGCTGTTGAGAAGAATGTATATTCAGTATTTTTTTGGGAAGAATGTTCTGTAAATGTCAGTTAGGCCATTTGTATAGATCCTCTGTAACATTCAGTGTTTCTTTATTTTCTGTTTCAATTATATCTACAGCTTTGCCAGTGGGGTGTTTAATCCCCTAGTAATTATGATGCTGCTGTTTATCTATTTCCTTAGATCTAATATAATTTGCTTTATGAATCTGGGATCTCCTGTGTTAGGTGCACATAACTTAGGATTGCTATGTCTTCTTGTTAAATTGCTCCCTTCACCATTATATAACAGCCATCATTATTCTTTACCTTTGTTGATTTAAAGTCAATTTTGTCTGATAGGACAATAGCTACATCTACTCTTTTTTGCTTTCTGTTTGCATGGAATATATTTTCCATACCTCCATTTTGGGTTTATATGAGTCCTTGTTAGTTAGATTTATTTCCTAAGGATAGCACATACTTGCATTACATTTTTTCATCCATTCAAACAGCATATTTCTCTTGAGCGGAGCATTCAGGCCATTAATGTTGAATGATAGAGTTGATAAGTGGGATGCTGCTGTGTTCATCATGTTGGCTAGTACCTTATTGCACCATTTTTTAAATTTTTTTCTATTGTGTTATGTGAACTTTGAGGTTTACCTTTTGGCTGATTTTAATCTGATGGTTATGTATTATACTGAATCATGTATAAGGAATTTTTTAGTATTTTCTGAAGGCCCAATCTGGTCATGACAAATTACCTCAGTGTTGGCTTGTCTGGGAAAGTTTTTATTTCTCATTCGTATATGAAACTTGGTTTTTCAGTATACAAAATTATAGGCTGGCTGTTGTTCTGTTTAAGAAAACTGAAGATGTGGCCCGAATCCCTTCTGGCTTGTAAGGTCTCCACTGAGGACTCTGAAGGTACCATGGAACATAACTCAAAACTATAAAAGCCATATGTAACCAAAACAGCCAACATCATACTGAATGTGGAAAAGTTAAAAGCATTCCCCTAAGAACTAGAACAAGGCAAGGGTGCCCGCTGTCACTACTTCAATTCAACATGGTACTGGAATTCCTAGCCAAAACAAACAGATGACAGAAAGAAAAAAAGGATATCTAAATTGGGTAAAAGGAGGTCAAACTATCATTTTTTTTACTGATGATAGGATCTTATATATAGAATATCCCAAAAAGTCCACCAAAGGACTCTTAGAATGGATAAATACATTCACCAAAATCTCAGGTTACAAAATCAATGTACACAAATGAGTAGCATTTCTATACACCAATAATAGTCAAGATAAAAGTCAAAAGACTCAATATCATTCACAACAGCTACAAAAATAAAATATTTAGAAATATATACTTCATCAAGGAGGTTAAAAATTACTACAAATAGAACTACAAAACACTGAGGAAATAGATTGCAGATAACACAAATGAAAAAACATCATGCTCATGAACTGCTAGAATCGACACTAAAATATCCATACTACATAAAGTGATGAATAAATTCAATGCAACCCTCATCAAAATACCAATGACATATTTCAGAGATCTAGAAAAAAGAATTCCATGCTTTGTTTGGAACCAAAAAAGACCCCAAATAGGCAAAGCCATCTTAAGCAAAAAGAGCAAATCTGGAGGCATCACATTACCAGACTTCCAGGTATACTACAAGGTTATTTTAGCCAAAACAGCATAGTATTGGTACAAAAAGAGAGAAATAAAACAATGAAACAGAACAGAGAACCAGACATAAAACCATCAACATATAGCCAACTGATCTTTGACAAAGAAGACAACAACATACACTGAGGAAAAGCAGCCCTATTCAATAAATGATGGTGAGAAATTGGATTGCCACATGCAGAAGAATTAAGCTAAAGCCCTACCCCTCATGAATCACAAAAATTATTTCAGCGTGGATAAAAGACTTAAGTGTAAGGCAGGAAACTACAAAAATTCTAGAAGAAAATGTAGGAAAAATTCTTCAAAATATTGATCTAGGCTAAGAACTTATGAAGAAGTCCCCCAAACCAATCACAGCAACAAGAAAAATAAAAAGATTTGATTAAATTTTTAAAAGCCTCTGCACAATAAACAAATAATCAACAGAGCAAATAGAGAATCTACAGAATGGGAGAAAATGTTTGCAAAATCTATATCCAATAAAGAGCTAATATCCAGAATATACAAAGAACTTAAGCAAATCATCAAGAAAAAACAAACCCATTACAGTGTGGGCAAAAAACATGCACAGAAGCTTTTCAAAATAAGATATAAAAATATCCAACAAACATACGTAAAAATACTCAACATCACTAATTATCAAGAAAATTCAAATTGCAACCACAATGAAATATCATCTTACCACTTTTAGAATGGCTTTTATTAAAAAGTTCAAAAACAATACATGCTGCCACAGATGCAGACATAAAGGAATGCTTATGCACTGTTGTTGGGACTGCAACTTAGTATAACCTCTATGAAAAACAATATGAACATTTCTCAAAGAACTCAAAGTAGACCTACCATTCAATCTAGCAATCCAAATACAGGATATCCATCCAAAGGAAAAGCAGTCACTTTATCAAAAACACATCTGCACTCATATGTTTATTGCAACACAATTCACAATTGCATAAATGTGGACTCAACTCAAGTGCCCTTCAATTCATAAGTGGATTAACAAAATGGGGTATGTGTATACATCATGGAGTACTACTGAGCCATAAATAGAAATTAATTAATGTTTTTGCAGAAATTTCAGTGGAACTGGAAATCATTATCCTAAGTGACATATCTCAAAAATGGAAAAACAAATGGCAAATGTACTCTCTAATAATTTGGAAATAATCAATGGGCACATGTGGGTAAAGGAAGAAGTATCAGTCATTGCAAATCAAGGAAGATGAGAAAGGAGGTGAAGTGTAAAAACCTACTTGACAGGCACAATGAACACTATTCAGATTATAGACACATTACAGCACTGACTAAAGTATTATAAAAGCTATCCATGTAACAAAAATATTTGGACTCCTTTATTTTGATATCAAAAACAAATAAAAAATATTAACAAGTCAAATTAAGCAGCACATTAAAAATATTATACATCATCACCAAGTGGGATTTAATCTTGAAATTCAAGTTGGTTTAACATGTGAAAATCTATCTTTGGTCTTTTTTTAAATTATTAAATGCATATCTATTTAATTCAAGACATAAATTATTTAATTATTCAAGTAAAATTTAAAACTCCTAATGGGAGTAATAAAAGATGAGAGGAATAATTGAAGAGCTCTATATTGCTTCCTATTGGAAAGACTAAATGCATTAGTAATAACAATAATCCCCAAGCAAATATTTACGGATTTTTTTTTTTAATGAAAAAGGTATATTTTATTATTTCAACCTGGGTTGACAGTAGTTTTTAAAATATTAAATATCCCTTCCAAATAATTAGCCTTCTCTCTATTTAGTAAGTGGTGAAACATGGATTTTGATATGTGATTTAAGATACATCATGATTCTTAACTTGTATTTTTTTTTTAATTTTTTTTTTATTTTGGCATATTATGGGGGTACAGATTTTAAGGTTTCAATAAATGCCCATTTCCCCCCCTCCCCCCAAAAGTCTGAGTCTCCATCATGACCATCCCCCAGATGGTGCACATCTCACTCATTATGTATGTATATACCCGCCCCCCTCCCCCCTCCCACCTGCCCAATACTCTATTACTGTAGTACCTGTGTGTCCACTTAGGTGCTACTCAGTTAATACCAGTTTGCTGGAGAATATATCTGGTGCTTGTTTTTCCATTCTTGGGATACTTCACTTAGTAGTATGGGTTCCAGCTCTAACGAGGAAAATATAAGATGTGCTATATCACCATTGTTTCTTAGAGCTGAATATTTATGGATTTTATGCAAAACCAAGATCTCAAGTGAGTACATTATAGACTCTGACAAATTCAAAATGTAATTCATGTAGAAGAAAAAGCAATCAAGAGTATTGAAATGTTCTTTTAAAAAATATAATGCTTGATATGCCACATTTTAAAACATGATATAATTACAGCAACAATTATCAGAACAATACACAATTGGATTCAAAATAAGAGAAGTTGACCAGTGGTTTAGAATAGTAACTCTAAATTAAGTACTTAACATCCAAATAACAAAAGCAACAGCCACACTGCACTGGTGACATACATTAAATTTATTTTCAACCAAAACCTCAAATCTTTTTCACATGTGGTATTATTTACACAAGTATTTCTTATTTTCTAGTTAACTAAAGGATAATTTTCTTTTTTAAAATGTCAGAATATTATGGGGGTACAAATGTTTAGGGTCTTTGCCCACCCTAGTCAGCATGCTCATCCCCCCAGACAGTGCACACCACATCCATTAGGTATGAATATACCCATCCCTTGCTTCCTCCCCACCTGCCTGACACCCAATGAATGCTACTATGTATGTGCACATAAGTATTGATTGATTAGTACCAATTTGATGGTGAATATATGTGGTATTTGTTTTTCCATTGTTGTGATACTTCACTTAGTAGAATGGACTCCAACGTCATCTAGGATAATACAGGAGGTGCTAGTTCACCATTGTTTTGTGCTCAGTAGAACTTCATGGTATACATATACCACATTTTGCTAATACCCTCATGTATTGATGGGCATTTGGGTTGTTTCCACAACTTTGCAATTGTTAATTGTGCTGCTATAAACATTCGAGTGCAGATGTCTTTTTTATACAATGTCTTTTGTTCTTTGGGGTAGATGCCCAGTAATGGGATTGCTGGATCAAATGGTAGTTCTACTTGTAGCTCTTGAAGTATCTCCATGTTACTTTTCATAGAGGTTGTAGTAATTTGCAGTTCTACCAGAAGTGTATAAGTGTTTCTATATCTCCGCATCCACTCCAACATTTGTGGTTTTGGGACTTTTTAATAAAAGCTATTCTCACTGGATTTAAGTGATATCTCATTGTGATTTTGGTTTGCATTTCCCTGATGATTAGAGATGTTGAACATTTTTTCATATTTTAATAATATTTGATTTCATTTAATAATATTTGAAAATGAGAAAAGTCAATGTAAATAAATATTATGTAAGTATGTATTATGATATATGTGGAACATTGTATACTTTTAAAGCATTATTTTCAACCTGAATAGCACAGAACTTAATAATACAATCTAGGATAATACAAGAGGTGCTATATCACCATTGCCTTTAGGGCTGAGTAAAATTCCATGGTATATATTTTATTAATCTACTCATGTATTGATGGTGATATAGCACCTCTTGTATTATCCCAGATACAGCTCAAACCCATTCTACTAAGTGAAGTATCACAATAATGGAAAAACAAGCACCATATGTACACACTATTAAATTAATATTAACTAACTTAACTACCAACACTAAGTGCATATACAGTAATAACATTCATCGGGTGTCAGGCAGATGGGAGGGGGGAGGCAGGGATGGGTACATACACATCTAATGGGTGTCGTGTGCACCGTCTGGGGGATGGAATCGCTTGGAGCTCTGACTCAGGTAGGGTAAAGGCAATATACATAACATAAACATTTATACCCCCATAATATGCTGAAATTTAAAAATATATATATATATATAATAATGCAATTACCAGGGACTGGGTGAAGTAGGAAAAGACAAGTTATTGTTTAATTGTGTACAAGTTTCATTTTTAAATGATGAATAAGTTCTGGAGGTGGATACTGATTACAGATGCACAACCATGTAATTATACTTAATGCCACTGAACTGTACACTTCAAAATGTTTCCAATTGCAAATTTTATTTTTTGTATATTTGACCACAATTAAAACTATGTGCTTCAGGAAAACCAAAATAGCAAAATGATTGATATGTCCAATGATAACAATCACTGTTGACTTTTTAAAACAACAGAATCACATTTTAAATTTATATCTCCTACTCAGCAAAGTAAACAAGCAGGTGTGCAGGTTCACTGTTTGGAGTTATGCCCCTTGGGAGGATTTCTGGTCACCACAGTTCTTCAGGAACGTCCCAGAAAGGGGCTGCACTGCTGCAATGGTCCACTTTGGGGTGGTGCCCGCATATCATACAGAACCATCTGTAAAACAGGCTCAAATTTTCTCTTCCTTGATAAACTGATTGTAGATAACTCCTGATGAGACCATAGGTTTGGGCCGGGATGAAAAAGATATTAAGAGTCGATATCATGAGCATTTGGACCACTACGTCATGTAACAAACTTATGCCCTGAGGCCCTGCTCATGTCCAATCTCAAAAATAATACATCCATTTGATGATGGGAAGCTGTTGTGAATGTGTATGCATAGTATTCAGCCCTTAAAAACAAAAAAAAAATCTGTCATTTGTGACATGAATGAACCTGGCAGACATTATGTTAAGTGAAATAAACTGGGCAAAGGAAGACAAATACCACAAAATCTCACTTACATATAAATTATAAAATAGTTGTACTCATGGAAGTAGAGAGTAGTTCAGTGATGACCAAAAGCTGGGGGGGGTGTGATATTAGGAAGATATTGCTCAAAAGATAAAAAATTTCAGTTAGGTAGTATGAGTAAGTTCAAGAGATCTACTGTACAAAATGATGACTATAATTAATAATGTTAACTGTGTACTTTATTCTTGAAAATTTCTTTTTATTTATTTTTCTTCTTCCTTTTATTTCATCATATTATGGGGATACAAATATTGTTAGGGTTACAAATATTGCCCCTGTCTCTCCCCAATGTGCCAGAGATTCAAGCGTGTCCAATCCCCCGGTGGTGCTCACCGCACACATTATGTAAGTATACACCCTTCTCCTCCTCCCCCCTCCCACCTGCCCACCACCCGATATAAAGTTTTTTTTTCTTTCTTTTGGTTTGTTTGTTTGTTTTGACATTTTGGTTACATTGTATATCTTTTCCTCTCCCTAAGAAGGGTTAGAGGTATGCCCTTCCCCTCCAAAATGTTCGCCACTTCCCTAAGATTGGGTCTCCCGCCCCCCCCATCCCTGGTGAACATTACCACCATTTGAGAACCATAGTTTTAATCAGTCAGTACCAATTTGATGGCGAGTAGATGTGGGGCCCATTTTCCATGTCTTGTGTCACCTCACTTTGGATAATGGGCTTAAGCTTAATCCAGGATAGCATAAATGGTGCTAGCTCACTGTATTTCAGAATATTACCAAGGTATAAATGTTTAGGTTACATATATTGTTCTTGCCCTATCCAAGTCAGAGTTATAAGCATGTCCATCCTCCAGAGCAGGCGTCCTCAAACTACAGCCCATGGGCCACATGCAGGCCTCCTAGCACATTTATCTGGCTCTCCCGATGTTTTTGCCACCGCTGCCTGTCCTGCTTAGCAGCTGACTTGTCCCGGGCCCACAGTGTGCACTCTTCAATGGTCTGAGGGACAGTGAACTGGCCCCCTGTTTAAAAATTTGAGGACCTCTGCTCCAGACAGTGCCCACCACATCCATTAGGTGTGAATATACCAATTACCTCCTCCTCCCTGCACCTTCCCGATGCCCGATGAATGTTACTACCGTATGTGCACATAAGTGTTAATCAATTAATACCAGTTTGATGGCAAGTACATGTGGTGCTTGTTTTTTCATTCTTGTGATACTTCCCTTAGTAGAATGGGCTCCAACTCCATTCAGGATAATACAAGAGGTACTATATCAACATTGTTTTCTGTGGCTGAGTAGAGCTCCATGGTATACATATATGACATTTTATTAATACACTCATGGACTGTTAGTAACTTCAGTTGTTTCCACATCTTTGCAATTGTTAATTGTGCTACTATAAATATTCAAATGCAGAAGTCTTTTTAAAAATAATGCATTGTTTTCCTTTAGGTAGATGTCCAGTAAGGGGATCATTTAGCTCTAAGAGGTATTTCCATATTACTTTCCACAGAGGTTGATCCAGTTTGCAGTCCTCCCAGCAATGTATGAATTTTCCTATCTCTCTGCATCCATGCCAACGTTTGTTGTTTGGGGACACTTTTAAATTTTTATTTCACCATATTATGGGGGTACAAATGTTTAGGTTACATATATTGCTCTTGTCCCATCCAACTCAGAGCTTCAACTATGTCCATCCCCCAGACAATGCGCATCACACTCATTAGGTGTGTATATACCAATTCCCTCCTCCCCCCTCCTATCTGCCCGACACTTGATGTATGTTATTGCTATATGTGAATTTAAGCACTGATCGGTTAAAATCAATTTGATGGTGAGCACATGTGGTGCTTGCTTTTCCATTGTTAGTGTACTTCACTTAGTAGAAGGGACTCCAGCTCTATCCAGGGTAATACAAGAGGTGCTATATCACATCACCATTGGTTTTTGTTGCTGAATAGAACTCCATGATATACATATACCATATTTTATTAATCCACTCATGTATTGATGGGCACTTGGGTTGTTTCCGTATTTTTGCAATTGTGAGTTGTCCTGCTATAAACATTCTAATGCAGATGTCTTTTTTATAGAATGTCTTTTGTTCTTTTGGATAGATGCCCAATATTGGGATTGCTGGATCAAATGGTAGATCCACTTGTAGCTCTTTGAGGTATTGAGATATTTCTTTCCACAGAGGTCTACTTATTTGCAGTCCCTCCAGCAGTGTATGAGTGTTCCTCTCTCTCAGTATTCGTGCCAACATATTGTTCTGGGACTTTTTGATAAAGGCCATTCTCACTGGAGATAAGTGATATCTCATTATATTTTTGATTTGCATTTCCATGATAATTAGAAATGTTGTGCATTTTTTCATATGTTTGCTGGGACGTTTTGATAAAAGCCATTCTCACTGAATGTAAGTGATATCTCACCATGGTTTTGATTTACATTTCCCTGATCATAAGAAATGTTGAGCAATATTTTTCATGTTTGTGGGGCATTTGTTTGTCTTCTATTGAAAAGTTTCTGTTCATGTCCTTTGCCCACTCATTAATGGGGTTGTTTGATTTTCTGTTGCTGATTATCCTGAGTTCTATATAGATTCTAGTTATTAGCCCTTTATTACATATGTAGCATGTGAATATTTTCTCCCATTCTGTAGGTTGTCTATTTGGTTTCATGATAGTTTCCTTAGCTGTGCAGAAGCTTTTTAGATTAGGTCCCATTTACTTATTTTTGTTGTTGCTGTGATTGACTTTGGGGTCTTCTTCATAAATTCCTTGCCTAGGCCAATGTTTATAAGAGTTTTTCCAACATCTTTTTCTATAATTGTTATAGTTTCATTTCTTAGGTTTAAGTCTGTTATTATGGATTTTGTTTTCTTACCACAGAAAAATAAGTATCTGAGGTAATGCCTTTTGATTATTAGCTCAAGTGGGCCATTATACCATCTATACATATCTCTAAGCATTTTGTTCTATGCCATAAATATAAGCATTATTATTATCAATTTAGAAAGTAAATAAATTAATTATAAAACTAAACAAATTTTTAAAAATTAGCCAGGAGGTGGAGCAAAAGAAACTCTTATAAACTGTTGATATGCTTGAAGCTCTTACTCGAGGGGGAAGGGGAGCATGGGCAATATAAGTAACCTTAACACTTGTATCCCCATAATATGCTAAAATTAATAAATAAATAAATAAAATAAAAAATAAACTGTTGATATGAATATTAACATTTAAGCTCTGAGAACAACTTTGCAGTATCTAATAAATTGGAATTTGTGCACTCCCTGTGAGACAGTAATTTCTCATCTAAGTGGACTCCCTTTGAAAACTTTCAAACATGTATACAGGGACGCAACCACAAAGGTATTCATTTCAGCATTCATTTGTAAAACTGAAAAAAAAATTAAATGACTTAAACTGTTATTAACAAGATAATGTATAAACAAATTTTGTCACAGTCATATGATTGAATTTTACATACAAGTGAAAGTTAATATATAAAATTTAATTATATTAACTTGGATAATTTGAGAAAAATACTGGGAAATATAAAGTAAATTGCAAAATAATATGTACACTATAACACCATTCTTATAAAACTTGTGGATACATTCATTTATCATAAAGCTATGAAATATGGATAGAATGGGTATAAACAAACTATGTAACAAGTTGAAGAGAAGAGACAGCAACGAAATTAGGGTAAAATGGTCTTCAAATGAGTCCTAGTTAGAACATATAATTTTAAAAACAAAATGTAAGATGATCAATGTTTTTTTTTTTCATTTATTATCTCATGCTTTCTTCCAACCAATTTGTGAGAAAATTTCTTATTTAATTCTCTTGGAAATGTGCAATATGACAGATAATGTTTAAGAAGCTTATTCAATAATACCGAATGAGTTAACAGCAGACTTCTCACCTAAGTCTTCTGATTCTTGCTTCCTTAATTTATTTCCTTCTTCTTTTCAATAGTAGGTTCTTGTCCAGTGGTATTTAATGATCCTCACATTGTGCTGGAGAAAATTTAAAGATGTATGGCCAAACATTGATTAATCAATGTGAATTTTATTTGTGCATTATACCTCAGTATTTAGGTACTGTTACAAAAATCTTTGAGCTATGTAAACCAGGGGTCACTATTTGCATCAGGGCTGTCATCAAATTAAGACCTCCTATTTCCTGGTAAGTGCATAACTTGCCTTCATGAATGTATTATAAAGCATGGTTATGGGGTTGGGACATTCTGCTCAAACAAATACCTGCTGACAGGTGAACAATGAATGGTATAGTAATTGCACTTTTATGAAATGTTTTATTCATGTAGCATGATTACTTTGTAATTATTTTCTCTTAACTTGGGTAATGTCATTTTGAGTCTTCAGTTTCTTTCAAGGCTTTAATTTTTTCAATGTGTGAATAGATTTTAGTTTGTGAAAGGTTTTATTCAGGGGTCCTCAAACTTTTTTTATTTATTTGTTATTTTTTTATTTAAGCATAATAAGGGGGTACAAATGTTAAGGTTACATACATTGCTATTGTCATCCCTTCCCCCTGGAGTCAGAGCTTAAAGCATGTCCATGCCCCCGACAATGCACAGTGCACTTGTAATGTATATATATAAACCCATCCCCTCTCCACCCACCTGCCCGACACCTGATAAATGTTTTTTGGGGGGTTTTTTTGTATAACATTTTGGTTAGAATTTATAATTTTGCCTTTACTTAGCAAACGTTAGAGATATGCCCTTCCCCTCCATATTGTTCAGCACGTCTCTTAGATGTCCATCTATGCTCCCACCCCAAATCTCTGGTGAACTCCATCCCCCTTTGAGCACCATATTGAAAATCAGTCAGTACCAATGTGATGGCAAGTACATATGAAGCCCATCCCTCTGATCTTGTGTCACCTCACTTTGGATAATTGGCTCAAGCTCAATCCAGGATAATATAAGTGGTGCTAGCTCGCTGTCATTTCTTAAAATTGAGTAATATTCCATTGTAAACATATACCAAATTTTAATTATCCAGTCGTGAATTGATGGGCACTTGGGTTGTTTCCACATCATTGCAACAGTAAATTGTGCTGCCAAAAACATTCGGGTGCAGATGTCTTTATAATAGAATGATTTACACTCTTTGGGGTAGATGCCTAATAATTCTATTGCTGGGTCGAATGGTATTTCTAGTTTTAGCTGTTAGAGGTATCTCCAGATTCTTTTCCACAATTGTTGCACTAATTTGCAGTCCCACCAGCAGTGTAAGAGTGTTCCTGTCTCTCTGCATCCTTGCCAGCATTTATTGCCTTGGGATTTCTTGATATGGGCCAACCTCACTGGGGTTAGATGATATCTCTTTGTGGTTTTGGTTTGCATTTCTCTAATGATTAGAGATGTTGAGCATTTTTTAATATGTTTGCTGGCCATTATTGTGCCATCTTTTGAAAAGTTTCTGTTCATTTCTCTTGCCCATTTCTAGATGGGGTTGTTTAATTTTTTTCTTCTTAAATCTTTTGAGTTCTAAATAGATTCTTATTATCAGGCATTTATCAGAGGAGTAGAGAGAAAATATTTTCTCCCCTTCTGTAGGTTGTCTATTTGCTCTAATGATGGTTTATTTGGCTGAGCAGAAGCTTCTTAGTTTGATCAGATCCCATTTATTTATTTTTGTTGCTGTGGTGATTGTTTGGGGGTCTTCTTCAAAAATTCTTTGCCTAGACAATGTCTGAGAGGGTTTTCCCAACATCTTCTTCTAGGATTCTTAGGGTTTCATGCCTTAGGTTTAAGTCTGTTATCCATCTTGAGTGAAGTTTTTTGAGGTGAAAGGTATGGATCCTGATTCATTCTTCTGCATGTAGATATCCAGTTTTCCTAGCACCATTTATTGAAGATAGATTCTTTTCCCCAATGTATATTTTTGTCTGCTTTATCAAAGATTAGGTTACCATATGCAGATGGTTTCATCTAGGGAATCTCAGACCAATTCCAAACACCAATGCTTCTATTCTTATGCCAGTCCCAAGCTGACTTCATTATTATTGTTTTATAGTACAGCTTGAAGTCAGGAAGACTGATGCCTCCCAATTTGTTCTTATAAACTTTTTAAACATGGGGCCAGTTCACTGACCCTCAGACTGTTGGAGGGCCATTGGAGAGTGTGGCACACATTCCACACATGCGCACTGTGGGCCCAGGATGAGTCAGCTGCTAAGCAGGACTAGCAGTGGTGGCAAAAACACCCGGCGGGCTGGATAAATGTCCTCGACAGGCCGCACGTGGCCCGAAGGCCATAGTTTGAGAACTCCTGGTTTTATTAATAAAAGTTTAACCAGAACTAATCTAATCATGTCCTAAAGTGTTACATTTAATGTACAGAGGTCTAGCTTTCATTTAGATAGATCACCTAAAGAATGCCAGGCCAATTCATAAAACAAACTATACATTTTATTTATTTTTTTTAAAATTCAGGGTATTATGGGGGCACAAACATTTTGGTTACATCAAATGCATTTGCATCGCTCAAGACAGGGCCACAATTGTGCCCTTCCAGCATACAGTGTGCCCTGTCTCCATTAGCTGTGGTTTTACCCACCCCACCTGCTCTATTCCCCCACCCACTACCTGACTGGCACCCAGTTAGTATTGTTCCCATGTGAGCACTTTAGTGTTGATAAATTAGTACTGGTCTGATGGTGAGTACATGTGGTGCATGCCCTTCCATCCTTGCGATACTTCACTTCAAAGGATGGGCTCACAATCTATGCATTTTATTAGAACCTATCTAAACACAAATTTAAAAAGGTATCTGAAAATGTATCTAATTAAAAAAACTGAATTACTTTGAAAACAGTGGCCAGAATTCAGCTTTTAAATAACTTATGATTTTTCTTTTCAAGCATATTTTATAGAGAGATGTTACTTAATGGATAAATATTTCCTGGGCCATACATGTTTCTTTTCAGCCACACTCTATCATGTAACTCTTAATAATATATTATTGTCAATGATAATTTTAAATGCTTAAGGGATGTTATTAAGTTGGATCTTTAAGAAGCATGTATTAATGCTTTCAATGTCTCATTTGTAAAGTACACATATGATATCCATAATTATAACTGTCTATGAGTTTATTCATGGTTGGAGATGAATATAGCATGCATAATAAAGCATACTGTGAATTAGGATAAAAGGAAACATGCAGTTTTTTTATTCTTCTAGAGGTTTCATGATCATGGAACTGGCCTGTGTACCTGGAGAATAAACTACTTTGTGGCTGGGATTACTTAGGTTCTTTTTTGTTATGCCATAGCATTTATCCTTGTTAGAAAATTCATTCCTTGTCTGAAGTGTACCATGGTGAATCAAAGGAAACATCATTTTCCAGATCATTATGTAAAATTGACAGCGAGAATCACAATGAGGTCTGTATGATGGATGCAATAGCAATCATCAAAAAATATCCAAAGAGAAGACATTATGAACTAAATTATGTTACATCAAATACAGCATGTTGAAACCCTAAGCCCCAATGTGACTATATTTGGAGATAAGGCCTTTAAGGAGGTAATTAAGGTTAAATGAAGTCATAAGAGTGGGCCCTTAGTCCAACAGGGTTCACATCTTTATGAAAAGAGAAGAGGGCTCTAGAAGTGTGTGCACACAGATAGAAGGTCATATGAGGACACAAACTTCCAGCCTACAAACTATGAGAAAATAAAGTTCTATTGTTTAAGCCATGCAGCCTTTGGTATTTGTGTGACAGCCCTAATAGATTATCGTCATCCCCCTTATCTGCATTTTTACTTTCTGATTTTCAGTTACATACAGTCAAATGTGGTCCAAAAACAAATGCAATCATTCCAAAAATTAAAAAGAAATTATATCTTTGGTTTTAAATTTCATGCTATTCTGAAGAGTGTGATGAAATCTCCCACCTTAGTGCTCCACCCTACCTGGGATGTGAGTCATCCCTTTGTCCAATGTATTCTTGATGTATATACTACTTGCTTATTAGTACCTGTCTTGATTACCAGATTGAAAAGACATAGTATATATAGTGTTTGATATTATCCATGGTTTCAGGCATCCATTGGTTGTCATAGAAAAAGAGAGACTGCTATAATACAAGTTTTGGTATTAAAAAGTGGGATGCTGTTATAACAAATACCTAATAATTTAGATGTGGCTTTGCAACTTCATAATTGGTGGGAGGTGGAAAAGTTTTGAGGTGCATGTTTAAAAAAGCTGAGATTACCTTAAAGAAACTATTGGTAAGAATACAAAAATTAAAGGTGATTCTAGTGAGGTCTCAGAACAACACAAGAAACATATTATTGAAAACCAAAAAGGCAATTTTTGTTACAAAGTGGCAAAGAACTTGGATGAACTATGCCCTAGTGTTTTGTAGAATGTAGAAGTAAAAAGTGATGAACGTGGATATTTAGCTGAGGAGATTTTCAAGCAAATAATTGAAGGCTCAGCCAGGTTTTTCTTTATTTCTTGTAGTAAAAATTGAGAACAGAGAGAGGAATTGAAGGGATTATTAACCAAAAGGAACCAAAACTTGAATCTTTGGAAAATTTTCAGCCTATCCATATTAGAAAAGAATGAGTAAATGTGTACTGGAGAGGACACCAATGATGTAGTTTGAATCATTTGCTAAAGAGATGATGGGTATAAATCATGGATTTAATGAGCATCTCAGCAGAATCCAGGGTTAGCATTTTGTCATGCTAATCCAAGCAGACCAATACAAGAGATGAATTTATGATACAGAATTGGGTCACATGATCTAACTACCACTCCTTTCTAGGTTGTCCTTCCAGGGCTTACTTTTAGGTTATGGTTTTCACTTTTATTTAAAATGCAAAGGTGGGATTATATCAACAGAGACACTGTTAGTTAGTTTGGACCAAAGTGGACAAAAATAGGATAAAATAAAGAAAGGCTGTTGAACTTCTGGTATTCAAAAGATGAGACAAAAGAATTATATAGTTTTGAGCATGCATTATCCTTCAAGGAAAGGGACGAGTGGCCATGAGAATTATTTTTTAGTCTTAAATTGTAATAGATTTTGTCTTGGTAGGTTTTGGTCTTACTTGGAACATTTCACCCCTTTCTTCTTTCTGAATTCTCCCCTTTAAAATAGGAATGCTTAGCCTAAGCCTATCCACCATTTTATTTTGGAAGCAGATAACTTTTCTGGTTTGGTAAGTTTACAGGTGAAGAATATTGCCTTAGAATCAATCATATGACTAAATTTATCCATACCAGACTTGGATTTACACTAGAGTTGATGATGCAATTTGTTAAGACTTTTAGGGATGTAGGGATAGGGTGAATGTATTTTTCATGTGAGAAGAATAGGAACTCAGAGAGGGGGGAAGAATGGGGTGTTTTATGGGATGAATTCTGTCCCTTCCCCCAAATTCATATGTTGAAGACCTAACCCCCAATGTGACTGTGGTGATAGGCTTTTAATTATGTAATTGAGGTAGGAGATCTAATCCAGTAGGTCCTGTGTTCTTATAAGACAAAGATCTTCTTATAAGATATTCCAGGAATATACATGCAAAGAGGAAAGGCTATATGAAGACACAGCAAGATTTTGAATATCTTCAAGCCCAGAAAGAGCCCTTCAGGAGAAAATAAACCTGCCAACACCCTAATCTTGGATCTCCAGCCTCCAGAACTGTGAGAAAACAAATTTCTGTTGTTTAAGCCACCCAGTCGGTGATATTTTGTTATGCTAACACCAGCAGACCAATACAAGAGACAAATTTATGATACAGAATTGGGTCACATGATCTAACTACCACTCCTTGCTAGGTTGTCCTTCCAGGGCTTACTTTTAGGGTTATGGTTTTCACTTTTATTTAAAATGCAAAATATCTTTACAAATAGGTGACAGCCTGAGTAATAATACAAATACTTCAATAATATTTATTCTATATTTTTTTTCTTCAAACATTGAACAAGTATTTTGTTTCCTGGTGTGAAGGAATTACATTCCAGATTCCAGAAAAAAAAATTCAATGGTGGAATAAGTATATTTTTATAAATAATCTTTAAGTAGTCATGAAGGGTGTAGGGGAGAGGTGTCTGACTAGAGACATCAGTTGCAAGATGGTCCCAGAGGAAAGGAAGTTAAAGGATAAGGGGCAATGGGGACAGCTCAGGTGTAGTTTGGGGAAAAAGGTGCCAGAGCCTGCTGGAGATTTCACAAAAAGAAATTGTGAGACAGGGGTGTGGAGCAAAATGGTGGTTGAGAAACACCACCAGCCAGAGTGTCTCAGCAAAAAAAGACAGATTTTAGAAGACAGTAGAAGAAAGAAGCAAGCAGACATCGGACAAGGGTCAGAAGGAGGGGTACCTGAGACTATGGGAGACTCCACAGGTGGAGGTTGATGAGGAGAACTGGAAGAGGTAAACTCCAGAGAAGCTTGGAGATCAGTGGCAAGGGTAGGTGGAGAGGTTAGCTTCCTCCTCCCTTGCATCTTGGACTGATGGTGGGCTCCCCAGCAGTTGCAGAGACCTGCGGACACCAGCCTAAAGACAGCCACCGCCAGTGAGCTGTAAGCCTGTAGTGGACACAGCATCAGGCTCCCAACTCCCCCAAGACACCTCCATGTGCGCAAACCCAAGCTGCTCGGCAAGCACCATATTGCTTCATTCTCCCTTCCCCCTTCCCTATCCACAGCTGCTGACAGAAAGAATTTAGCAACCATCCAGAGGCATCTTCAGGGAATGGGACCTCCCCTTTGGGGCCCTACAGCTGACTGAGGGGTACTGAGACAGTGAGCTCCCTACCTGCCAGCCCTCCCAGGTGCTGCTGGCCTGGTGATTCCAGGAGAACAGTGCAGACCTTGAGGCAGAGAGATATCAACCTAGGTTGGGTTCCCCATGGGTGAATTAGGACTGGCACTCCTCTCCCTGGCAGGGACAGAGATTGAATTCCAGGGCCAAGAGGTCAGACCTGCAGACCAGATCCCATGCACCCAGGTCTTGCATTGCCCAGGGCACAGAAGGGATGTTTGTGAACAAGCCTACTAGGTGTGTGTGCCTTCAGGGGCAGATCAGCATGCTTAAGGGCAATCCTCTGCCCAAGTGGGGGGCCATGTGCCCGGATCAGCCATCGACCCTGTGCAGGGAACCTCCTGGCCCACATTACAGCCAGGGGAGACCAGTGACGTGAGGTCTGGCCTGCTGGAAGAGACCTAGAAGAAGCTGCGGAGGTAGGGAGGGTGGAAAGGAGTGGGGCCTGCTCCAGACTGCAGGTCTCAGACAGACCCGCCCTCCACACACAAACTTTTGAATTGAGTGGGGACATTCAAGTCCCTCCCTGACAGCTTTTCCTGGAAGCAGAGAACAGAACTTTGACCCCTGCTAATAGCATTTGTGGTGCTTGAGGGCAGGCTTACCCAACTCAGTTCTGCCTAGACTCACTCCCAGACCAGCACTCACTGAGGTAGAGAATAAGGACACACCTGGAATCCTAGGGCCCCACCCACCACCTGAGGCATTAGAGTGCCTCTCCAGAGGAGCAAGAGTTGGATACAGGAACCCAAAACAACAGTGTAGCCTACTCCTCACAGCAAGCACCACCTACTGACAGGGAGGTCATTGTGCACACCCTTTTATGGCATCTTCTGACTCATCATACAGGGTGTGGTCGAACCTCACCAACAAACACCACCTACTGGCTCAGAGAATAAAAAGGGTGCATCATTATCCAAACGAAAACCTAAAGGTGTTTTCTGATCAAGATGAGAAGAAATCAGCAAAGGAAGTCTGGAAATATGAACACTCAAACAGAAGTCACACCCAAAAGAGGAACACCAGCCCCTTAGAAAAGGACATCAACCAAAATCAGACAAGTAAAATGACAGAAGAAGAATTTAAAACATGGATTGTAAGAAAATGCAATGACTTGCAAGAAAGAATGAATAACCAACACAAAGAAACCACAAAAAGTTTCTGGGACCTGAAGAAAAATTTACTAAAGAAATTGAAATATTAAAGAAAATCAAACCAAAATCCTGGGAATGAAGAATCAATTCAGGGAACTACAAAATACAGTGGAAAGCCTCAATAACAAAGTAGATCAAACAGAAGAAATAATCTCAGAGATTGAAGATAACAACTTCCAAGTAAATAAATCAGTCACAGAGATAGAGCAGAGAAACAAGAGAAAAGAGCAAAGCCTACAAGAGGTGTGGGATTATGTGAAGAAACCTAATGTGAGGGTTATACGATTACCAGAAGGGGAAGAAGAACACACTCAAGGGTTGGATAAGCTATTTGAAAATATAATAGAGGAAAATTTTCCAGGCCTTGTTAAAATCTGGATATACAAGTTCAAGAAGTTCACAGAACCCCTGGGAGATTCAATGGAAACAGGAAGACATCACAGCATGCAGTCATCAGACTGACCAAAATATCAAATAAAGAGGCCCTTCTATGAGATGTAAGATGAAAAAAGGAAATAACATATAAGGGAAAGTCAATTCAAGTACGCCAGACTTCTTTACTGAAAACTTAAAAGCAAGGAGAGATTGGGGCCTCATTCTCACTCTTCTGAAACAGAACAATGCCCAGCCTAGAAACTGATTCCTTGCAAAACTAAGTTTTGTATACGAAGGAGAGATCAAGACATTCTCAGATAAGCAAAGACTGAGGGAATTCACCAAAACAAGACCAGCCCTTCAAGAAGTACTTAAAACAGTATTACCCACAGATCAGCACAATAAACACTCATGAATGTAAATCTACTCAAAAGCTAAAGATCAAAGGACAGAACTACAATGGCTCAAGAGAGACAACAAATCAACAAAGTACAACCCAACATAATGGGCAGAAATCTTCCCCACCTATCAGTTATCTCAATAAATGTGAATGTCGTGAACTCCCTCCTCAAGAGACATAGGCTAGCTGAATGGATAAAAAAAAAAAAATAATACAAGCCATGTATCTGCTGCCTTCAGGAAACAAATCTAACGTGCAAGGATGCAGTCAGACTAAAGTTAAAGGGATAGAGAACAATTTTCAAGCAAAGGGAGGCCAAAAGAAAGCTTGCATTGCAGTGCTGATACCAGAAAATTTAGTTTTTAAATCAACAAAAGTAATAAAAAACAAAGAATGTCACTATATAATGGTGTACAGTTCAACAAGAAGACATAAAAATTCTAAATATGTATGCACCCAACCTAGGTGCACCCAGATTCATAACGCAAACTCTTCTTGATCTAAAAAAATGGATAAACAACAATAGCATAATAGTCAGAGACTTTAACGCCCTGCTGAGAGCACAGGACAAATCCTCCAAACAGAAAATCAACAAAGAAATAATAGACATAAACAGAACTCTATAACAAATGGGCCTGACTGACATTTACAGGACATTCTACCCCCAAACCACTGAATACACATTCTTCTCATCAGTTCATGGGTCATTCTCTAAGATTGACTATGTCCTAGGACACAAAACATGTCTCAAACAATTAAAAAAAAAATAGAAATAATACCATGTATCTTTTCAGATCACAATGGAATAAATGTAGAAATCAACCCTGACAGGAACTCTCATTTCTACACAAAGTTGTGGAAACTAAACAAGCTTCTACTGAATGATCACTTCATAAATGAGGAAATCAAGATGGAAATCAAAATATTCTTTGAACTAAATGACAAAGGAGACACAAATTATCAAAACCTGTGGGACACAGCTAAAGCAGTCCTGAGAGGAAAGTTTATTTTCATAAATGCCTATATCCAAAATTCGAAAAGATCAAAAATAGATAAACTAATGAATCGTCTCAAAGAGCTGGAAAAAGAAGAACAGACTGACCCTAAACCCAACAGAAGAAGTGAAATCTTCAAGATCAAATAAGAACTAAACGAAATTCACAACAGGGAAACTATATGGAACATTAATAAAACAAAACGTTGGTTCTTTAAAAAAATAAACAAAATTGACACACCTTTGGCTAGACTAATGAAAAGCAGAAAAGAAAAATCTCTAATAAGCTGCATCAGAACAATAAAGGAGATATTGAAATGGATGCCAAACAGATACAAGATATAATTTATGAATACTACAAAAACCTCCATGCACACAAACTGCAAAATGGGGAGGAAATGGACAATTTCTTAGAAACATACAGCCTCCCTAGGCTCAATGAAGAGTCAATAGAATTGCTGAACAGACCAATATCAAGTACTAAAATTGAAACAGCAATAAAAAACCATCCTAAAAAGAAAAGTCCTGGACCAGATGGTTTCACACCCAAATTTTACCACACCTACAAAGAAGAACAGGTACCTATCCTGCAGAAATTATTCCACAGCATGGAGAAAGATGGAATACACCCCAACATATATTATGAAGCGAACTTAACCCTGATACCAAAACCATGAAAGGATGCAACAAAAAAGGAAAACTAATACCAATATCACTTAACGATAAAGCTGCAAAAATTCTCAACAAAATCCTAGCCAATCGAATCCAGGTGCTTGTCAAGAAAATAATCTATCACAACCATGTGAGATTCATCACAGGGATGCAGGGATGGTTCAACATATGCAAATTTATAAATGTAATTCACCATATAAACAGAAGCAAAAACAAAAACTATATGATCCTCTCAATAGATGCAGAAAAAACATTTGACAAAATTCTACACTCTTTTATGATAACAATATTCAATGAAATAGAAATAGATGGGGCTTATCTAAAAATAATACAAGCCATTTATGACAAACCCACAGACAATATCATACTGAATGGGGAAAAATTGAAAACATTCCCACTTAGAACTGGAGCAAGGCAAGGTTTCCCACTATCTCCACTTCTATACAACATAGTGCTGGAAGTCCATGCTACAGTAATCAGACAAGAAAGCAGAATTAAGGGCATCCAAATGGGAGCAGAAGAGATAAAACTATCACTCTTTGCTCATGACATGATATTATACCTAGAAAACCTCAAAGATTCAACTAAGAGACTCCTTGAATTGATAAATGAACTTAGTAAAGTCTCAGGATACAAAATCAATACACAGAAATCAGAGGCATTTATATACACCAACAGCAGTAGAAGTGAGAACCAAATCAAAGACTTAATTCCCTTCACAATAGCAGCAAACAAAATAAAGTACCTAGGAATATATTTAACTAAGGAGGCAAAAGACCTCTACAGGGAGCACTATGAAACACTGAAGAAGGAAATAGCAGAGGATGTAAACAGGTAGAAGAACATACCAAACTCATGGGTCGGCAGAATCAACATTGTTAAAATGTCTATACTACCCATAGTGACCTACAGAGTCAATACAATCCCTATTAAAATACCATCATCATTGTTCAGAGATATAGAAAAATTAATTTTACACTTTGTACTTAACCAGAGAAGACTCCTTATAGAAAAATCAATTTTAGGCAATAAAAACAAAACAGGAGGTATCAATTTACCAGACTTTAAAGTATACAACATGGCTATAGTAATTAAAACAGTTTAGGACTGGCACAAGAACAGGGATATTGACCAATGGAACAGAACAGAGAACCCAGATATAAAACCATCCTCATATAGCCATCTAATCTTCAAAAAAGCAGACAAAAACACACACTGGGGAAAAGAATCCTCATTCAATAAATGGTGCTGGGAAAACTGGATAGCCACATGTAGAAGACTGAAACAGGACCCACACCTTTCACCTCTCACAAACATCAACTCACACTGGGTAACAGACTTCAACCTTAGGTGTGAAACTATTAGAATTCTAGAGGATAATGTTGGAAATACTCCTCTAGACGTTGGCCTAGGCAAAGAATCTCTGAAGAAGACCCCAAAGGCAATCACAGGAGCAACAATAGTAAATAAATGGAACTTGATCACATTAAAAAGCTTCTGCACAGACAAAGAAACTTTCAAGAGAGAAAATAGACAACTCATAGAATGGAAGAGAATGTTCACAAGCTATACATCTGATAAATGGCTGAAAACTAGAATCTATTTAGAACTCAGGAAAATCAGCAAGGAAAAATTAAACAACTCTATCAAAAAGTGGGCACAGGACATGGACAGAAACTTTGAAAAGATGACAGAATAATGGCCAACCAACATATGAAAAAATGCTCCACATCACTAATCATCAGGGAAATGCAAATCAAAACTGCAATGAGATATCACTTATCTTCAGTAAGAATGGCCTTTATCAAAAAGTCCTCAAACAATAAATTTTGGCATGGATTCAAAGAGATAGGAACACTCCTACACTGCTGGTGGGACTGAAAACTAGTTCAACCTCTGTGGAAAGCAATATGGAGATACCTTAAAGCGATACAAGTATTTCTACCATTTGATCCAGCAATTCCACTACTGGGCATCTATCCAAAAGTTCAAATGACACTCTACAAAAAAGACACCTGCACTCCATTGTTCATAGCAGCACAATTCACA
This sequence comes from Microcebus murinus, assembly GCF_040939455.1. Classification (NCBI taxonomy): domain Eukaryota; kingdom Metazoa; phylum Chordata; class Mammalia; order Primates; family Cheirogaleidae; genus Microcebus; species Microcebus murinus. The sequence continues at coordinate 16,897,853 of NC_134136.1, forward strand.
ATTGCAAAGTTGTGGAAACAACTCAAGTGTCCATCAATACATGAGTGGATTAATAAAATGTGGTGTATGTATACCATGGAGTACTATTTAGCTTTAAGAAACAATGATGATATAGCACCTCTTGTATTTTCCTGGATAGAGCTGGAACCCATTCTACTATGTGAAGTATCTCAAGAATGGAAAAACAAGCACCACATGTATTCACTAGCAAATTGGTATTAACGGATTAACACCTAAGTGGACATATAGGAATAACATTTATCCAGTGTCGGGCAGGTGGGAGGGTGGAGGAGGGATGGGTATATACAAACATAATGAGTGGGATTTGCAATGTTTGGGGGATGGTCACGCTTGAAGCTCTGACTCAAGTGGTTAGGGGGGCATGGGCAATATAGGTAACCTTAACATTTGTATCCCCATAATATGCTAAAATTAACAAAAAGAAATTTAATAATAAACAAAAATCAGAAAGAAAGAAAGAAAGAAAGAAAGAAAGAAAGAAAGAAAGAAAGGAAGGAAGGAAGGAAGGAAGGAAGGAAGGAAGGAAGGAAGGAAGGAAGGAAGGAAGGAAGGAAGGAAGGAAGGAAGGAAAGAAAGAAAGAAAGAAAGAAAGAAAGAAAGAAAGAAAGAAAGAAAGAAAGAAAGAAAGAAGGAAAGAAAGATTGATTGTGAGGAAGAACAAAAAGAAAAAATATTGGCAGAGATCCACCCTGGAAAAACTTGGAGTCTGATGTAGAGTGTAGATGGGGGTTTCGTTTCTCCTTTCCTCACGCCTCCAGTAGTCAGAGAGCTGCCAAGCTGCTTGCAAGATTTTTTATCCTTATAAGCCAAAGGGCTGCTACAAACCACTGAACTGGGATCTTTGTGAAAACAAAGCATCAGGCTTCCAGCCCCTTCTGCGTTGCTCCCTGTAGCCATGGCCTAGAACCGAGACATGGATGCCATACTGCTTCTCTACAGATAGGGTCCCTTAGTACACCACAGGGAGCTCAAACCTTTCAAGATTCACATCACTTGTTTCCACACAGACAGTTCCCAACTCCTGCACAGACTGGGCCCCAGAGAATTTGTATGATCCCAGAGCTTGGACATTTTGTGCATCCTACCATCCAGGGAGATGGACCAGAAGAGCTGAAATGCTGGCCCTTCATTCAAACACTCTTCGTCCCCCATTCTCCCCCGCCCTGACCACTGCAGCCAAGGTCAGTTGAGCTGAGAGTTTAACCATATGATCATCTCAATAGATTCAGAAAAAGCATTTAACAAAATCCAAAACACCTGCATGATAAAAACACTCAAAAAACTAAGCATAAAAGGAACATATTAATATATCAAAAATATAAATAGCATATATGACAAACCCATAGCCAACATTATGTTGAATTAGGAAAAGTTGAAAACAATCCCCCTAAGATAAGAAAAAAGACAAGTTCTCCCACTGTCACCACTTCAATTCAACATAATGCTAGAATGCCTAGCCAGAGCAATCAAGCAAGAGAAAGAAATAAAGGGTATCCAAATCAGGAAATAGGAGGTCAATGGATCACTTTTCACAGATTATATGATCTTATATCTAGAAAATATGAAAGACTCTACCAACGGACTCCTACAATTAATAAACAACTTCAGGAAAATCTCAGGTTACAAAATCAATGTACACAAATCAGTAGCATTTCTATTTACCAATAAAAATCAAGCTTAGAGTCAAATCAAAGACTCAATACTACACAAAATAGCTATAAAGAAAATAAAGTACCTAGGAAAATACTAACCAAGGGAGTGAAAGATCTCTACAAGGAGGACTATGAAACACTGAGAAAAGAAATCACAGATGACACAAACAAATGTAAAAACATATGCTCATGGATTGGTAGAATCAACAGGGTTAAACTGTCTACACTATCCAAAGTGGTTTGCAGATTCAATGAAATCCCCATCAAAATATCAATGTCATATTCCACAGATCTAGGAAAAATAATTCTATTCTTCATTTGAAACTATAAAAGAGCCCAAATAGCTAAAGCAATCTTAAGCAAAAAGAACAAATCTAGAAGCATCACATCACTAGACTTCAAGCTATACTATAAGGCTACAGTAACCAAACTAGCATGGAATTGGCATAAAAACAGATATAGACCAATAGAACAGAATAGAGATCCCAGATGTAAGACCAACTACCTACAGCCAACTGATTTTTTACAAAATAGACAACCATGTACACTGGGGGAAAAAAGATCTATTCAATAAATGGTGGTGGGAAAATTGAATAGTCGCATGTACAAGAGGGAAACAGGACCCATGTCTTTCACCACTCACCAAAATTAATTTAAGAGGGATAAAAGACTTAAATATAAAGCAAGAAACCATAAAAATTCTAGACAAAATCAACAAAAACTCTTCTAGACAATGACGTAGGCAAATAATTTATGACTAAGACCCCAATGTCAAACACAGCAACAACAAAAATAAATAAATGGGACTTGATTAAACTAAAAAGCTTCTGCACAGCTAAGAAAATAATCAATGGAGCACATAGACAACCTACCTACAGAATGGGAGAAAATCTTTATAATCTGTACATCTGATAAAGTGCTAATATCCAAAATATACAGGCAAATTAGGAAGAAAAATGAAAAATAAACCCATTTAAAAGTGTGCAAAACACATGAACAGGAAGGTTTCTAAAAGAAGATAGACAAATGGCCAACAAACATATGAAAAAATGCTCAGTACATTGGTTATCAGGAAAATTTAAATTAAAACCCCAATGAGATATCACCTTATCCTTGTTAGAATGGCTTTCATTAAAAAGTATAAAAACAATAAATGTTGATGTGGATGCAGAGAGAAAAGAAACCTTATATGCTGTTGGTGGGGCTGTAAATTAGTACAACCTCTATGGAAAATAGTATGGAGATTCCTCATAGAACAAAAAGTACACCTACCATTTGATTCAGCAATCCCACTACTGGGTATCTACCACAAAAAAAAGTGATTTTATCGAAAATAAACCTGCACTCAAATGTTTATTACAGCACAATTCATAATTGCAAAAATGTGGAATCAGCCCAAGTGTCCATCAATTCATGTGTGGGTTAACACGATGTGGTATATATATATATATATATATATATATATATATATATATATATATATATATATACATACCATGGAGTAGTACTCATCCATTAAAGGGATGAATTAATGTATTTTGCAACAAGTTGGATGGCACTGGAGACCAGTATCCTAAATGGAGTCTCTCGAGAATGGAAAAAACAAATAGCACATGTACTCTCTATTAATTTGGAACTAACTGATGGGCACACATATGCACAGATGGAACTAAAACTCAGTTGAAATCAAGTGGGGAACAGTGGCAAAAAAGTACCTAATGGGTACAATAAACACTATTCAGATTATGGATACACTTATAGTTGTGACCCAAGCATTACAAAAATGATCTATGTAACAAAAACATTTGCATCTCCTTAATATTCTGGAGCAAAAGAAAAAAGAGAGAGAAGTCATGAGGAATGATGCATTTTGTTGTTGTTGTTTTGTTTTTGATTCTTTTCCCAAATAGCAAGAAAGTAGAACTTGGACATAGTTCCAGAATTAATCATGCACTATGTGATTTATGAACACTTTAATGCATGGATTACTAGTTACTAGTGTTTAGTCACTAAAAACAAGTAATGGTACACTGACTTAGTTTACATTTTGATGTAGTAGAATATTTTGATGAACAATAAATATGTATAATTATATGTAATTATAACCTGACTATTGGAATGTGGGTATCAGACAACCGGACCTCAACAAGCGGATGTTCTGGTTGAGTGAGGCAACATCATCCCTTTCCTGGCAGCTTTGCACAGAAGTAAGGAAAGGGCCTTTGACCCCTGCTGCAGCAGATTCCTGCCAGCATTTTTAGAGCTTGAGGGCAAGCTCACCCAACCCAGCCCCACTCAGATACACTCTCCCAATTGCCTCTGCTATGGTGGAGAATAAGGACACACCTGGAATTTCCAGAGTGTCTACGTGGGGCCTTTGATTACTTCTGAGGAACTAGAGCTGGTCACAGGACCAAAACAACATTACAGCTTGTTGCTTTTAACAAGCACTACCTACTAATAGGTAGGCCAATTTGCATGTCCCTTATAGCATTTACTTAATCATAATGTGGTTGATTCTTATCCAAAAGCACCACATATTTGCTCACAAATTAAACTGGGCATGTTATTATCTAAACAAAAGAAAATCCAAAAGTAAGAAGCCACAGGTGCTCCAGATAAGAAGGAATCAGTGAGTGATATTATACATAATATAATATATTATATTTATATTATAACCAATGGATAAATGAACAATTAAAAGGAAAATTTAAAAGCTTCTTTAATTTTTTATTTCTAAACAAAAATAGAAATGCAACATATCAAAACAATGAGATACAGTAAAGTCAGTTCTAAGAGGGAAATTAATAGCAATAAACTCCTAGGCAAAAAAACAAAGAAAAGAAAGAAATATTTCAAAGAAACAACCTAATGTTATACCTCAAGTAAATATAAAATAAGAATAAACTCAATCTAAAATAAGCAGAAAGAAGGAAATAGCAAAGATAAGAAAGAAAAATAAAATAAAAATAGAAACTAGAATAACAATACAAAATGTCAATTAAATGAAGAGTTGTTTTTTAAAAAATATGAGCATATTCACAAATATTTAGCCAGACTAAGTACAAAAAAGGATACTCAAACAAATATATATTATATTTATAATAATTAATTATATAGTAATTATTATATGTTATCTATTTATATAAATTTACTTATTGTTGCTTAGGAAGTGTTACAACTTCTAAGCTCCTTACATACTGGACCAGAAGCCAGAGTTCATTAGTTTTGGGGGAAGTTTTCCCTAGTAGTATGAAAGATGAATTTGGGAGAGTGTGTGACTCAAGGAGGTAAAACTGGGGATCATTTAGAATAATTTGGGTAATCAGTGATTGTGGCTTAAATAAAGCAGCACCAGGGGAAATAAATCAGAGTGATCCAATATGAAAGCCCTTAAACATGCTGAATTAGTAAGACTAGATGATTTTTTGAATATGGACAGAGGATGAAAGACATGAAGTAGTCAAATTTGACTTAGGAAAAGCCTGAATCTGAAGCCTTGTTATGCATTTTAATTTGGATCGGAACCTATATATTCAGATTCTTGTTATTAATAATTTTTAATGATCATTATTACTTTTAAAACTTGACTATTTTCATTAACACTGCAAGATTATATGAAAACATACACATATTTTTGTAAAATATTTATATCTAGCTAGCTAGACAGCTATCATGTATTATCAGAGGCTTAAGAGGAGACAGAGTATTATCATTGTTTTCAGTTTAGTTACAGAATATCCTCTCATGTCAAATGCATATTATATATGATTATGATAATAATTTTATTTTTCAACCAGGATATTGTTTTTTTGTACAAATAATTTAATTTTTTTCTCCCAGAGTTTTTTTATATGATATGGTTGGGCTTCTTATGTATTTTAGGTTAGAATTCAAAATATACTCTTCTTTTATTATGCTTAAACAAATTAAACTAGATAAGAGAAGGTACCTTTATAACCAACTCCACAGTGCATCTACATAGTTAGTAATGAACTTCTGGGTAGTAATTAACTTCTGATTAAATGAACACACTGAGAGATATAACACTTTGACTATGCAAACTCTGGTGCTGATGCTTCTGATGCCAGTTCCCTCAGGAGAGATTCGGCCAGTGAAAGGATGCATTACAAATTAGAATGGGATTCATTATTCTCTTCTTTTTAGCACCTGGTCTGTTTTTTGTTTTGTTATTTATTTTGTCTTTATTTTAAACAATGATATTTCTATGTTTTGTTGGAGTGGGATGATATAAGTGGTGAAAGATTCCAGGACTGGAAAGGCAATGGTTCTTTAGCAGTAGAATGAAAAGTGCAAAGAGCTCAGCTCTTCTTCACATCTAGTCTCCCACAATTATCATACAAACTACAAAATGAAGATATTCTATTATAAATCATAACTACTGTATAATCAGTAATAATATAATATACTTGTTTTAAATAAAATTTAGTACTATAAATAATGAATGATAAATATATTACAAGACATCATTTCTGTGGGACGTGAACTCAATTAACATAATAATTTTTTATTATAACTACCCTTCAATAGCATAGAATTTTCTTCATATAATTAAAAATGGTACTAAAAGCATAGATAGCTTTTATATAGCCTTCAACTTAGTTGTTTTCATTAATTTATATAACACGATTAGTTTGGAAGCAGCTGTGTACAATCTACTTTATATAAAGAGTTAGTTAAATTCACATACCATATGTCTCATGATGCAATGAAGCAGAATTGTATTGGGATTAAGACTCTCAGCCTCTGTGGTCAAATGGTTTGGATCTGAAGCTTGATCCTACAACTCAGTACCGTGACCTCAGACAGTGTCTCAGTCTGCTTTTTTCCTGTTATAACAGAACACCTGAGATTGGCTAATATATAAAAACAGAAATTTATTTCTTATACTTTTGGAGGCTGATAAGTCCAAAGACAAGGATCCCATATTTGGTGATGGTGGTCATGCTACATCGTCCCATGACAGAAGGAAAAAGGGTAATAAAGTATGTGTAAAAGAGAGAAGAGAAAAGAAAGCTGAACACACTCTTTTATCTGAAACCCACTCCCATGATAATGACATGAATCAATTTATGAGAGCAGGTACCTTATTATTTAATAACCTCTAATGGCTGCACCTCTCAACACCTCTGCAATGGAGATTAAGTTTTCAACACATAAACTTTGGGGGACAAAATCAAGCCATAAAAAGTTATACTACCATATCATATGTCACTTATCTATAAAAATATAAACAATGATAGTGCCTAAATCATAGCATTGTTGTAACTATTAAATAAACAAATACATGTAAAATGTTTAGAAAAGTGCCTGTTCTATAAAAAGTGATATTTATGTGTTAGGTATTAGTATTAGAGGTTATTTTTCTCTCCAATATTCAAATCTCTTAACATTTTATACAAAATGTCAATAATTGTGAAATGTGGAATACTAAGACACTCCCAGTATGCTTCAAGCTATGTAAAATGAGGTAGGGAGCACTACTTCACTCTTAGTCTTGTAGGACACAAGGGCTCTCATTTTGGTCAAAACTAGGTGTTTGTGGCATTCAAAACCACTGATAACTTTTTCATCCTTGACATTCTCTCTTTCTCTGACTTTCATAGTATTATATTTATAGTATATTATTTATGGAGTTTTTATAATCCCATTATTATTTTTTTCTTTTTTTCTTCCATTCCACTCTACACAAGTATTCCCAACTCAAAAAGATTGCATAGTGTATAATTTGATTTATATGAAATGCCCAAAGGGCAAATCACTTGATACATAAATCAGAGTTTAGGTTGCCTAGGGTTTGGAAATGGACGGAGGGTTTGGAGACAGCAAGGGGTGAGAAATTTCTTTTTGAGATAAAGAAAATGTTCTAAAATTGTTTGTGTTGATGGATGCACAACCCTGTGAATATACCAAAGCTATTAAATTGCAGATGTTAAATGGGGGAATTTTATGATGTGTAAATTGTTAGATTTTATTTCACAATATTAATGTTGTACAAATGTTTTGGTTACATGCATTGCTTTTGTACAGTTTGAGCCAACTTTATAAGTGTGCCCATCCCACAGATAGTGTGCATTGTACCCGTTACGTGTGGATTTATGAACCTCTCCTCCCCCTTCTGCCTGCTTGATTTCCATTGAGTTTTGCTTCCATATGTGCATATAAGTGGTGATTGATTCATTCCAGTTTAATAATGATTATATGTGGTGTTCGTTTTTCCATTGTTGTGATACTTCACTTAGAATAATGATCTCCAGTTCCATCTAGATTGTTACAAAAGGTATCAGTTTCCCATTGCTTTATGGTTGAGTAGTATTCCATGATATACAAATACTACATTTTATTGATCCACTCATGTATTCATGGGTACTCTCATGGTGATTGATTCTCTCTGCATTGACACCCTCATCTGTTGTTTGGAAACTTTTTGATAAAAGCCATACTCAGTGGAGTTATTTGATATCTTACTGTGGTTTTAAATTGCATTTGATGATTAGAGACATTGAGCAATTTTCATGTTTATTAGACATCAGTCCTTGTTTTGAAAAGCTTCTATTCATGACTTTTGCCCACTTTTTAATGGGGTTGTTTGATATTTTTTCTTATAGGTTTGCTTGAGTTCTTTATAGATTCTTATTATTAGCCCTTAATCAGATGTATAGCATTCATATATTTTCTCCCATTTTGTAGGTTGCATGCTTGTTCCACTGATTGTTTCCTTGACTGTACAGAAGCTTTTTAATTTGATCAGGTCCCATTAATTTATTTTTGTTGATTTTACTATTGCCCTTTGGGTCTTCTTCATAAACTCTTTGCCTAGGCTGATTACTGTAATAGTTTTTCCAACATTTTCTTTCAGAATTCTTATAGTTTTATGCCTTAGGTTTAAATCTGTTATCCATTATGAATTAATTTTTGTGAGAGATGAAAAGTGAAGATACTTTTGCAGTCTTCTACCTGTGGCTATCCAATTTTCCCACCACCATTTATTGAATAGGGATCCTCTTCCCAGGTGTATACTTTTGTCTGCTTTTTCAAATATCAGAATGCAATACAAGGATGGTTTTATATCTGGGTTCTTTGCTCTGATCCATTGGTCTTTGTATCTGTTATTGTGCCATTAACATGCTGTTTTGGTTACTATAGTCTTTTATTATAGCTTGAAGCCTCCAAATTGATGCCTCTTAATTTTTTCTTTTTGCTTAAAGTTGCTTTGGCTATGTAAGGCCATTTCTGGTTCCATATGAAGTGTAATATTAATTTTTCTAGATCTGCAAAAAATTACATTGATATTTTTGTGGGATTGCATTGAATCTATAAATCACTGTCAGTAGTATAGACATTTTCACAATGTTGACTTTGCCAGAACATGAACATGGTATGTTCTTACACTTGTTTACATCCTCTGCAATTTCCTTCCTTAGTGTTTCACAGTTCTCTCTATAGACGTCTTTAACCTCCTTGGTTACATATATTACTAGGTATTTTATTTTCTTTGTTATTACTGTGAAAGGTATTGAGCTTTTGAGTAGAATCTCAGCTTGACTGTTGTTGGCATATAATAATGCTACTGATTTGTATGCATTGATTTTGTAACTTGAGAATTTGCTGAATTTATCACTTCCTGGAGTATTTTGGCAGAATCCTTGGGTTTTGTAGAGAAAAAAAACATGGCATCAGCAAGGAACAAAGGTTTGGCCTTCTATTTCTTCTTTTGGGTAGCCTTGATTTCCTGCTCTTGCCTGATTACTCTGACTTGGTCTTCCAGTACTATGTTGGATAAAAGTGGTGATAGTGGGTGATCTTGTCTTGTTGCAGTTCTAATGGGGAATGCACTCATTTTTTCCTGATTCAGTATGATGTTGGCTGTGGGTTTACCAATTATGGCTTTTATAATATTAAGGTATGTTTCATCTATGCCTATTTTGTTAAGACTTCCTATCATAAAAGTGTTTTTGATTTTTTCAAGTGTTCTTTTTGTGTCTAATGAAAAGATCATATGGTCTTTATTTTTGCTTCTCTTTATGTGGTAAATCACATTTATACATTTATGTGTGTTGAACCATCTTGCCTATCTAGGATGAAGACCTCCTGGTCATGGTGAATTATTTTTTGATGTGCAACTGAATCCAGTTTGCTAGGATTTTATCAAGAATTTTTACATGTGTATTCATATGGGATATTTGTCTGTAGTTTTCTTTTTTGTATGTGTCATTTCCTTGCTTTCTTATCAAGATGATATTAGTTTCATAGAATATGTCAGGGAAGAATCCTTTGTTTTTAATGTTATGGAATATTTTGTGCAATATATGTTCCAGTTCTTATTTGTGAGTCTGGTAAAATTCAGGTGTAAAACCAATTGGTCTGGGACTTTGTTTTGTTGGAAGGATTTTTGTAGCTACTCCAATTTTATTACTTGATATTAGTCTGTTCAGGAGTTCAATTTTTTCCTGATTGAGTCTAAGGAAGTTCTGTGCTTTCAAGAATTTCCTCAATGTTTTCAAGCTTATATGCAGGGAGATTTTTATAGCATTCAGAAATAATATTTTGTATTTCCATGTTATCAGCTGTAATATCAATATTTTCATTTCTTATTGAGATTATTAGAGTCCATTATTTTCTGCTTCTGGTTAATCTAGCGAGAGGACTGTCAATTTTGTTTATCTTTTCAAGGAACCATTTTTTTTCATCACCCTTCTGTCTAATATTTTTTGTTATTGTTGTTGTTGATTTCATTTAATTCTGATCTTAACTTAGCTATTTCTTTTCTTCTGCTGGGTTTGGGATTTGTTTGTTCTTCCTTTTCCAATTCCTTGAGTGATTCATTTGACTGTTGAATTTGTTGTGCTTGTCTTTTGGATGTAGGCATGTATGGCTATGAATTTTCCTCTGAGGACTGCTTTTGCTAAATTCCACACATTTTAGTAGGTTGTGTTTCCTTTGTCATTTAGTTCAAGAAATATTTTGATTTCTATCATAATTTCATGATTGACCCATGAATCGTACAATAGTACTTTGCTTAATTTCCACATCCTTGTGTATGGTTAAGTGTTTCTGTTAGAATTGATTTCTAATTTTATTTCACTGTGCTCTCAGAGAATACTTAGTCTAATTTCTATGTTTCTTATTTTTGAGGGACATATTTTGTGGCTTGGAATGTGATCAATCTTATAGAATGTTCCATGAGATGATAAGAACAACATGTCTTAAGTTGGTTTTGGGTAAAATGTTCTGCAAATGTCTGTCAGGCACATTTGTTCTAGAGTTCTATTAAGCCCATTGTTTATTATTATTATTATTATTGGTTGTTTTCTGCTTGGAGGATCTGTCCCATTCTGTCAATGGGATGTTGAAGTCCACAGCTATTACAATGCTGCTGTTTATCCATTTGTGTACACCAAATAGGCTTTGCCTTATGAATCTGGGTGTACCTCTTTTAGGTGCATAAATATGTAGAATTGTTATGTATTCTTGTAAAATTGTTTCCGTCACCATTTTATAATGACCATCTTTGTCTTTATTTACTTGTATTTGTAGTCTATGTTATCTGATATGAGAATAGCTATACCAGCTTTCTTTTTGCTTCCATTAGCATAGAATATTGTTTTCCATCCTTTCACCTTTAGACTAAATGAGTCCTTGTGGTTTTGATGTTTTTACTGGGGACAGAATACACTTAGTTTGTATTTTTTTTATTCATTCAGCCAGGCTATGTCTCTTGAGTGGGGAGTTCTAGCCATTGAAATTTATTGAAATAATGGATAAGTGTGGTAGATTTCTGTTCATCCTGATGAGTAAAACTTTGTGGTTTGATTTTATCTATGGAGCCATTGTGGTATCTGGGCTTTAGCTTTTCACTTTGGTTCTATACTGGTGGATGTCTGTTGTGCCAATCCATATATAATGCAGTTTTGAGTACTCCCTGCAGGTTTTCTCTTGACAAATTCCCCAATGTTTTCTTGTCTGAGAAAGTTTTTATTTCACCCTCATATAAGACACTTAGTTTTGTATGATATAAAGTTCTAGGATAGCCATTATTTTGTTTGAGAAATCTGAGAATGGGGTCACAGTCTCTTCTGGCTTGTAAGATCTAAGTTGAGAATTTTGCAGTTAGTATGATGTGTTTTCCTTTTTAAGTTGCCTGATGCTTTCATCTGTGGCTTGTAGTAGTGCCTCTTTCGTATTTATTTCAGTCAGTCTGATGACTATGTGTAGTGACATTTCCTCTTTATGATGACTTTCCAAGGAGTCCCTTGAGCTTTGTGTACCTGGATATCTAGATATGTAGAAAGGTCAGGGAAATTTTCCTCAACTTTTCCCACAAATAGGTTTTCCAAACCTTGTGTATTTTCTTCCTTGCCCTCATGGATGGTTATTATTTTCATGCTAGGTCTCTTTACATAATTCCATACTTCTTATAGGCTTTGTTCATTTCTCTTATTTCTCTGCTTTATCTCTTTGACTGACTTGTTTAATTCAAAGGTGTTGTCTTCAAGCTCTGAGATTCTTTCTTCTGTATTATCTAACCTATTCTTAAAACTTCCCACTGACTTCTACCTATAGCTATCCATTTTTCACAGCACCATTTATTGAATAGGGGTTCTGTTACTCAGTGTATGTTTTTGTCTGATTTGTCAAAGATCAGATGAGAATATGACAATGGTTTTATACCCGGGTTCCCTGTTCTGATTCATTGGTCTATGTTTCTGTTCTTATGTCATTACCATGATGTTTTGGTTACTATAGCCTTGTGGTATAACTTTAAATATGATAAATTGATGTCTCCCAGTTTGTTCTTTTTGCTAAGCATGCTTTGGATATACTGAGTCTTCTGTGATTCCATACAAAGCATATAATTATTTTTTCTAGTTCTGCAAAAAAAAAAAGATGTTTTGTTTTGATAGGGATTGTGTTAAATCAGTAGATAGCTATAGGTAGTACAGATATTTTCACAATGCTGTTTCTCCCAAATTATGAGAATAGTTTCATTTTTTTATCTGTTTAATTTCTCTGCTATTTCTTTCCTCAGGGTTTCATAATTCTCCCTATAAAGGTCTTTCAACGCCTTATGTAAATGCATTCCTAGGTATTTTATTTTCTTTGAGAGGAATATTCATAGCTATAAATGCCTACATGTAAAAACAGAAAGATCATAAATCAATAATCCAATAAGTTGTCTTAAGGAATAGGAAAAGAATGAGCAAACCAGTCCCAAACCCAGCAGAAGAAAAGAAGTAACCAAGATCAGAGAAGAACTAAATAAAATTGATAAGAAAAAACTATAAAGAACATTAATGAAACAAAAGTTGCTTCTTTAAAAGATAACTAAAATTGATAATCCTCTTGCTAGATTAAGCAGAATCAGAAAAGCAAGGACTCTAATAAGCTCAATCAGGAATGAAAAAGGAGACTTTTTGAAAAAGGACTTACTACTGATGCTGTCAAAATACAAAATATCTTGTCTGAATACCATGAAAATTTCTATGCACACAAACTTGAAAACGTGGAAGAAAAGGAAAAATTTTTAGAAATGCACATACTCACTAGGCTCAATCATAAAGAAATATAATTACTGAACAGATGAATATCAAGTAATGAAATTGATGAAGCAGCAATAAAAAATCTTCCAAGTAAAGAGTCCCTGACCAAAAGGTTTCACACTCCAATTTTACCAAACCTACAAAGAAGAACTGGTACCTATCCTGCAGAAATTATTCCTCAACATCAAGAAGTATGGAATCACCCTGAACACACTTTGTGAAGCCAGCATTACCTTGATAGTAAAACCAAGAAAGGACTCAACAAAGAAAGAACACTACAGACCAATATTTATGAATATAGATGTAAAAATTCCCAATAAAATCCTAGTAAAGTGAATTCAGCTGCTTATCAAAAAAATAATAATCCATCATGACCATGTGTACTGCATCTCAGAGATGCAGGGATGCTTCAACAAACACAGATGTATAAATATTCACCATATAAATAGAAGTAAAAACAAAGAATATATGATCCTCTCAATAGATGTAGAAAAGCATTTGACCAAATTTGGCACCCTTTTATGATAAGAACACTTCTCTAAATAGATATAAAGAGACCTTACCTCAAACTTATTAAAGCCATATACAACAATCCCACAGGTAACATCATATTGAATGGGGAAAACTGAAAACATTCACTTTTAAAACTGTAACCAGACAAGGTTGCCCACTCTCACCACTTCTATTGAACATAGTGCTGGTAGTCCTAGGCAGAGCAATCAGACAAGAGAAGGAAATCAAGGGTATCCACATGGGGGTATAAGAGGTGAAACTATCTCTCTGTGCTGATGATATAATCTATCCAGAAAACCTCAAAGATCCTGTCAAGAGACTTCTGGAATTGATAAATAAATTCAGCAAAGTCTCGGGTTACAAAATCAATGTACAGAAATCAATAGCATTCATATACACCAACAACAGTCAAGCTAAAATCAAATCAAAGAATCAATACCTTTTATAATAGCAACAAATAAAATTATTTATTTTTATGATTTCATTTTATTATTATTATTTTTAAATACAGGGTCATCCTCTATCATCTAGGCTGAAATGAAGTAGCATGATCTTAGCTCACTGTAGCCTTGAATATCTGGGCTCAAGTGATCTATTTGCCTCATTCTCCCAAATAGCTAGGACTACAGGGTGCCATCATGCTTGGCTAATTTTTAATTGTTTGTGTGTGTTTGGAAACAGGATCTTGCTATATTGACAAGCTGGTCATGAACTGCTGTACTCAAGTGATCCTCACACTTCAGCCTTCCAATTTGCTGGGATTACAGGCATGAACCACCTCTCCCAATCAACATCACACAATCCTATTACTGAAAAGGGCTTATGTGATTGATGTTTCTATGCCTAACATGTTTTACTGAAAGATGCCTTTTAAAAAGTCGTATTTGTTTATCATTTTTAACCTGAGAAACATTGGTCAGGATCAAACCTCATGCATGCACTAGTACATGATTTATGAGGAATGATAATACATTAAGTCAAAAATAACATCAATACCTTTCAAATAGTAGAAATAATTCAAGGCATATTCTCTGTTTGCATGAAGTAATTATAGAAATTCACAGCAAAATTTAAGCAAAAAACACCAAACACTCAAATGTTATGATTTCCTGGTTTGTTTCTGTTTTTAATCCTCTTCATAAGTATATTTTTTTCCTTTGTTTTAGCATGGGTAGTACATTTTGATTGGTTACTGGATGTCTGAAATTTTATATTGCTCAATGTCTGTATTTTGTTGCCTTCCATTTAAGAGTATTAGATTTTATTCTGATAGGTAGTTAATTGTTGTGTAATTAATCTATTCAAATCTCTTTTTTAAGATTTTTAGAGTAAACATAAAATAGCCTTTACTCTAGGGATGTTTTAACCCCATTACTAAGGCATGACACTACAAGGGCCTCTAGTGAATGTCGTGAATGATCACTGACTACTCTCCATTTTGACTGGTAAGAACTCGAAAAATCCCAAGACTTGTCTGAACTCTAGAATCCATTAAACTCATTGCTTATAACTTGCTTTTTGCCCAATATTATAGTATTTTAACTTATTCATTCTCATCTTACTATTCAGCAAATTAGAAGGGGAACCTCATGTAGATTTATGGGGATCCTATTCTGCAGAGTTTCTTATTATCTGGACCTTTGCTCTATAATTTCTTGTAACCTTAGACACCATGTACTTCGATCTCTCTCTCCTAAACTAAGCAAGGTTGCTATGCTCTACTTTTAATACACTCCTGAGATTTGTGGTCCAGGATATCACTCCAGAAGAAATCCAGAGCAACAATAAGTCTCACTTCATTTTTTTCCATCTTATTTGGGATCACAATCTTTTCTGTCTATTGCCTGAGGTCTGAAAACAGTTGATTCATATATGTTGTCCAGTATTCCAGTTGTTTAAGTAGGGAAGTAAAATCAGTCCCTCTTTCTTGATTGTGGCCAAATATATAAGTCTCCTATTTCATTTAAAAGTCAAACAAAAAAGTAACTAAAATACAACCACAAAAATATTAAACAATAATCTCAACCTGGCCCAACTCAAATCCTGCCAACAATTTCAAGTGACAAATAAAATAAAATACAGAATTCTTATCACATTCAGGAGTGCTTCTCATCTTCACCACATACTACTTCAGTGACCACAAAAAATGTATTAAATCTTTTTGAGCCTCAGTTTCTTCTGTAATAAAGAGGTGATAATAAGAATACCTACCTCTTAGGGATGTTGGGAAGATTTTAAAATATTAATATATATAAAGAGCTCAGCAGTAGTTGGTTCTCGTTAAGTAAGCCAAAGATCTTCCTTTTCAAATATTAATAGCACTATGGTTGTGGGGGGGCATAGGTGAAACTATATGAAATCCAGGAATGATAGGACCTGTCTATATTCCCAGCTCTGCAGGGAGCTGAGGTAGGAGAATTGGTTGAGCCCAGAAGTTTGAGTCCAGTGTGGACAACATAATAAGACCATGGGATTGGCTTGGCTGAGTGGCTCTTTTTCAAATTGTGTATCTGGTTGAGCTTGGCATCCTGTTCCATTCCATTTTTTCATCCTGGAAGCCAGGCTGATGGAACAATAGTTACCCAGCCCCCTGAGGAAATTCTTCTCATGATAAGACCACAGATTCAAGAGTGAAAACGGAAGCAGGTGTGGTGTCTTAGGGTCTGGAGGAAACTCGGATTTAGCACATTTTCATACATCTACTCTCATTTTATTTTCTATAGCAAGTCTCATGCTACAGCCCTCAGAAAGGTGGCTAGGTAGCACATGCTAACTTTTTCTGAAGAAACACAAAGTTGACTGACAAATTGTGTAGATACAGGGAAGAGTAAAACATAAGACCTCAAAAAATATCATCTACTACAGTATAGATAATAAAGTAAAACTAAGTATGATGGAGGGAATAATATAAAAAGCTTTGGGACAAAATATACTCAAAAGTAAGATTTATTCAATTGCTCTTGAAATATATCTAGTAAGTTCTATAAATGTGCAAACTTTTTCTCCCTAAAACCAACACACATTGATCAATGTGCTTTTAATGTGTAGATACTACTTTAGTTTATTCACCTTTAAATTTTTCATTTTTATAACTAATTTTAGTAATGGGAGAAAATTTGGATAGAAAGAGAATGATCTCTGCTTTTCATAACATAAAAAAACTGCAAAAAGAATGGGTATGTTTTACCTATATTCACAAGGCTATTATAAAAGAATTATAGCATCAAAGAAGAGGAATTATAATAAACATTTATCTTTAAGAAGAATGACAGAGTAAGGTTGTGTGGAGAATAATGGGTATTGTAAATAAATAACATAATAGTTAGCTTTAATCTTTAAACTTGAACCAAAACTGACTACTTAAAGAAAAGTGAACACAGTTTTAGGGATTTTGATATTGAAATCTTTAAAACTTTTTCAAAGAAAGCTTTGAGAAAGCTTTCATTGCTAGTTGTTAAGTAGCTGAACCAAATAAATCTACTAGTGTTTTATTAAATATTTATCTTTGTATTACAAGCATATAGTTTACAGTTTATCACAATGACAGCTAAATCTATCATCCTCTACCTAAAGCTATAATAAGAATATGCTCAAATAAACAAGTCTTTTTTTTCAGTGTAACACAACTGTAAAATTGTCCTTGTCCAGTCAGACAAATACAAAATAAACTCCCTGTTAATCTCTTGAAGACAGTTTACTGTCTTTCATCTTCAAAGTGAGCATTGCAGTGGTGATCGTGCTTTATATTTTTAATTTTTCAAGCAATATTATTCCACTGTTGCTCAAAAGCTTAGTGAGATGTTAAGAAATAGCATATAATATGTTTCTCAAATTATGCTCCCAATATGGGATATGGTGTTTAATGTTAAAAACATTCAGTAATAAAGTTAGGAAATACACAATATAAAAAAAAAATCAGCCAGGCATGGTGGCTCACACCTGTAATCCTAGCACTTTGGGAGGCCAAGGCGGGCGGATTGCTCAAGGTCAGGAGTTCGAAACCAGCCTGAGCGAGACCCCATCTCTACCAAAAATAGAAAGAAATTAATTGACCAACTAAAAATATATATACAAAAAAAATTAGCCGGGCATGGTGGCGCATGCCTGTAGTCCCAGCTACTCGGGAGGCTGAGGCAGTAGGATCGCTGAGCCCCGGAGATTGAGGTTGTTGTGAGCCAGGCTGATGCCATGGCACTCACTCTAGCCTGGGCAACAAAGTGAGACTCTGTCTCAAAAAAAAAAAAAAAAAAACAAGAGTGTATCAACAAAGAAGGTAAGAACAGCAGCAACATCAAATCAATGAGAAAACATTCTTGTGTGATCAGGAGATCTCAATAATTCTAATTCTAAAATATTTTCAAGAGAGAGAGAGAGAAAGAGGGGAAATATTTGCAGAACTTATAATTGAGTTGAAATAATCCCAACACTATTTTGTAGGAATTCTAACTTTCCAAGGTTTTCAATATACATTGGAGAGGCAGGCAGCATTGAGCAGCTAACAGAAAGTAAGACAGATCTTTTTGTTTTATTTTAAATCCAAAATGCTGATTATTTTACAATTATTACAATTATTTTACAATGGCAATACAGAAATAAAGTCAGTGTAATTTTTCTTATAATTAAGTGCAAATACTTATTGATACTAATGGATATGACAACCTCTTTATAAGACTATGGATGTAGATCCAGAGATGGATTCCAGATGTGAAGCATTCAGGAAACTATGTTCCAAGAACTAACCACGGCTAATAAGGAAGTCTCTGGGACAAGAGTTGGTTTACATAAGAAACTGAAATAT
The DNA here is from genome assembly GCF_040939455.1 of Microcebus murinus. NCBI lineage: Eukaryota > Metazoa > Chordata > Mammalia > Primates > Cheirogaleidae > Microcebus > Microcebus murinus. Next base: position 16,916,398 of record NC_134136.1, read on the forward strand.
TTGCCCAACCCATGCCTTCAAAAGAAATTACTGCTCATTTTTATATGATCTATGGGATGCACATATTGTCCTGGGGCCTGGGATACATGTAAAGATGGACGTAGCCTGGAAGAAAACATCTTCCATACTTGTTATAGTCATGGAGCATTCTCTAGAATTATGGATTTCTATTTAGAAACTTGTTGCCCAAGTGGGATATTTCAGCATCATCCTGTGTTTATTATTGAAAAAGTGAACCAACAATTTTATCAGAAGTATAACCTAGGATATATATGAACTATGCATGTAGGATATAAGTTTTAATGGTAATAATGTTTTTAAACATATGTATATTTGCTTTTTCCCAGATACTTTTAGCAGATATTGTAACAGATAAAAAAAAAAAAAACAGTTGGTAGTGACAAACATGTATAATTATCGTGTGAAAAGTAATCAGGAGCCATAAGGGCATGAAAACCTGAGGCTGTATAATAGGCATTTAGAAGAAGGGGAAACGATTCTATCAGCTGGATATGTTGTCAAAAAGATGAAATTTGGGGAACATCAAGACGGTAATAGTTTTATTTTTTTCTCATTTTTTATCAGTATTTTTTGACTCAGGCTTAATTTCCTTAATAACATACATTTTTGTTAAGTTCCTTGCTTTTCCATAAAAGAAATATTTCTCTCATTTTCATTATAAAACTTTAAAGAATGACTGTATTGAAAACAAATCACAAGCACCATGAGGACACATCACAACAGTAAAACCAGAATTACAACTTTGTAGGCAAATTACTAAATCCCATGTCATTTTTTCTAATTTCAGAATATTATGGGGGCTTAAACACTTTAGCTACTTATAATACCTTCTCTCTGTCCTAGTCGGAGCTACAAGCATGCCCAACACCCAAATATTGTACATCATATCTGTTAAGTGTGAATTGATGCATTCCATTCTCTCTCCAACCTAAACAATGACATATGAATGTTGCTTCTATATTTGCACATAAGTTTGATCAATTAGTACAAATTAATAGTGAGTAGATGTGACGCTTGTTTTTCCATTCTTGTGATACTTCAATTAGAATAATGAGGTCCAGCTCTATCCAGGATAGTACTGGGGGTCTTAGTTCATCATTTTTTATGGCTGAGTAGTACTCCATGGTATACATATAACACATTTTATTAATCCACTCATCTATTGATGGACACTGGGTGGTTTCCACAACTTTGCAATTGTGAACTGTGCTGCTACAAACATCCAAGTGCTGACGTCTTTTTTATAAAATGCCTTTTATTACTTTGGGAAAATACCCAACAATGGAATTGCTGGATCAAATGTTAGTTCTACTTTTTGTTAGTTCTTTGATGTATCTCCATATTAATTTCCATAGTGGTTGTACTAATTTGCAGTCTCACCAGCAGTGTAAGAGTGTGCCTATCTCTCAATATCCATGCCAACATTTCCCATTTTGGGGACTTTTTGATAAAATCCATTCTTACTGGAGTTAAGTGGTGTCTCATTGTGGTTTTGATTTGCATTTCCCTGCTGATTAGAGATGTTGAACATTTTTTCATATGTTTGTTGGCCATTAATCTCTCTCTTCTTCTGAAAAATTTCCATTCATGTTCTCTGCCAAATTTTTAATGGGGTTGTTTGATTTTTTTCTGATTGAGTTTCCTGAGTTCTATATAAATTCTAGTTATTAGCCCTTTTTCAGATGTGTAGGATGCAAATATTCTCTCCAATATTATAGGTTGTCTATTCACTCTGATGATAGTTTCCATGGCCGTACAGGGCCATTTTTATTTTCTTTGTTGCTATTGCTAAAGGTATTGAGTTTTTGATTTGGTTCACCATTTGACTGTTGTTGGTGTATATAAATGCTACTGAGTTGTGCACATTGATTTTTTAACCTGAGACTTTATTGAATTTATTCATCAATTCGAGCAGTCTCAGGACAAAATCTTTGTGTTTTCTAGATATAAAATCACATTTCAGCAAACAGCAATACTTTCACCTCTTCTTCACCTATTTGTTTGTCCTTGCCCTCTTTCTCTTCTCTGATTGCTCTAGCTAGGACTTCTAACACTATGTTGAATAAAAGTGTTTATAGAAGGCAACCTTGTCTGGTTACAATTCTAAAAGGGAATGCTCTCAATTTTTCCCCATTCAATATGATGCTGCCTGTGGTTTTGTTGTATATGGCTTTTATCATTTTGAGATAAGTCCTGTCTATGCTTGTTATGTTAACCATTCTAATAATAAAAGGGTGCTGAATTTTGTTGAATGCTTTTTCTGCATCTATTGAGAGGATCATAGGGTCTTTGTTTTTACATCTATTTACATAGTGAGTTACATGAATGTATTTGCATATGATCAATCATGCCTGCATCTCTGGGATAAAGCCCACTTTGTTGTGATGGATTTTTTTTTTTACAATAAACTCAATTTGATTTGCTAGGATTTTTTTTGAGAATGTTTGTATTTATATTCATAAGGAATATTGGTCTGTACTTTTCTTTTTTTGTTCAATCTTTTCCTGGCTTTGGTATTAGGGTGAGATTGACTTGGTAAAATGGGTTTGGGAGGATTCATTCCTTCTCTATGTTGTAGAATAATGTCTGCAGAATATTCTTCTTTGTAGGACTGGTAAAACACTGGTGTGAAACCACCTGGTCCAGGACTTTTTTTTTAATGAAGGTTTTTTGTTACTGCTTCAATTTGCGTACTTGATATTGGTGTATTATGGAATTCTACTTCTTACTGTTTGAGTCTAGGCAGACTTTATTTTAGTAAGAATTTGTCCATTTCCTTCACATTTTCAAGTTTATATACGTAGAAATTCTTATAGTACTAATAGGTGATATTTTGTATTTTAATGGGTTCAGTTGTAATTGCTACTTTTACATTCCTGATTAAGTGTGTTAAAGTCCTCTCTTTTCTGCTACTGGCTCATCCAATGAGAGGTATGTCAATTTTGCTTATATTTTCAAAAAAACAAATTTTTGTTTTATTATCTTCCTTACACCTTTTTTGTTATCAATGTCACTTAATTCTGCTCTAACCTTGGTCATTTCTGTTCTACTTCTGGGTTTGGGAGAGGTTTTGTCATACTTTTCCAGTTACTTGTGACATTCTTTAGATTGTTGATTTGTGATCTATTTGTCTTTTCATGTAAAATGTATAGTTATAAGCTTTCATCTTAGGACTTCGTTTTTGTTTAATTTATTCATCTATTTTTTTAAATTCTATGGGTATCATCTTAGGACTTCTTTAGCAGTGTCCCACAAATTTTAATAACTTGTGTCCCCTTTATCATTTAGTTAAAAGAACCACTTTATTCCAATCTTAATTTCCTTATATAGCTTACTATCATTCAACAGTAGATAGTTTAGTATCCATGACTTTGTGTACAAATGAGGGTTTTTGCTGGAGTTCATTTCAAATCCACTGTGGTCTGAGAAGATGATTGGTATAATTTCTATTTTTACATTTTTTTTCTTTTTTTTTTATTTCAGCATATTATGGGGGTACAGATTTTAAGGTTTCAATAAATGCCCATTTCCCCCCCTCCCCCCAAAATTCTGAGTCTCTATCATGACCATCCCCTAGATGGTGCACATCTCACTCATTATGTATGTATATACCCGCCCGCCTCCCCCCTCCCACCTGCCCAATACCGTATTACTGTAGTACCTATGTGTCCACTTAGGTGCTACTCAGTTAATACCAGTTTGCTGGAGAATATATCTGGTGCTTGTTTTTCCATTCTTGGGATACTTCACTTAGTAGTATGGGTTCCAGCTCTAACCAGGAAAATATAACATGTGCTATATCATCGTTGTTTCTTAGAGCTGAATAGTACTCCATGGTATACATATACCACATTTTATTAATCCATTCTTGGATTGATGGGCACTTGGGCTGTTTACACAGCCTTGCAATTATGAATTGTGCTGCTATAAACATTCGAGTGCAGGTGTCTTTTTTGTAGAGTGTCATTGGATCTTTTGGGTAGATGCCCAGCAATGGAATTGCTGGATCAAATGGTAGATTCACTTGGATTGCTTTAAGGTATCTCCATATTGCTTTCCACAGAGGTTGAACTAGCTTGCAGTCCCACCAGCAGTGTAGGAGTGCTCCTCTCTCTCCGCAACCATGCCAGCATTTATTGTTTGGAGATATTTTGATAAAGGCCATTCTCACTGGGGTTAAGTGATATCTCATTGTGGTTTTGATTTGCATTTCCCTGATTATTAGGGATGTTGAGCATTTCTTCGTATGTTTGTTGGCCATGCTTCTGTCTTCTTTAGAAAAATTTCTGTTCAAGTCCTTTGCCCACTTTTTAATGGGGTTATTTGATTTTTTTTCCTAATTTTCATGAGTTCTAAGTATATTCTAGTGATCAGTCCCTTATCGGATGCATAGGATGCAAAAATTTTCTTCCATACTGTAGGTTGTCTGTTTACTTTCTTGACTATTTCTTTGGCTGTGCAGAAGCTTTGTAGTTTGATCATGTCCCATTTATTTATTTTTGTTGCTGCTGTAATTGCCTTTGGGGACTTCTTCATAAACTCTTTGCCCAGGCCAATGTCTAGGAGAGTGTTTCCAACTTTTTCCTCTAGAGTTCTAATAGTTTCATACCTTAGGTTTAAGTCTGTTATCCAGCGTGAGTTGGTTTTTGTGAGAGGCGAAAGGTGTGGGTCCTGTTTTAGCCTTCTACAGGTGGCTATCCAGTTTTCCCAGCACCATTTATTGAAGAGGGATTCTTTTCCCCAGTGTATGTTTTTGTCTGCTTTGTCAAAGATTAGATGGCTATATGAGCATGGTTTTATATCAGGATTCTCACATCTGTTCCACTGGTCAATATACCTATTTTTGTGCCAATCCTATATTGTTTTAATTACTACAGCTTTGTAGTATAGTTTGATATCTGGCATATTAATGCCTCTCATTTTGTTTTTGTTGCCTAGAATTGCTCTTGATACTCAGGGTCTTCTTTGGTTCCATACGAAGCGTAAAATTATTTTTTGTATATCTGTGAAGAATGCTCATGGGATTTTAATAGGTATTGCATTGAATCTGTAGATCAGTTTGGGTAGTATAGACATTTTGATGATATTGAGTCTGCCGATCCACGAGCATGGTATGGATTTCCATCTGTTTACATCCTCTGCTATTTCCTTCCTCAGTGTTTCATAGTTCTCCCTGTAGAGGTCTTTTACGTCCTTGGTTAAGTATATTCCTATGTATTTTAACTTCTTTGTTGCTATTGTGAAGGAAATTGAGTCTTTGATTTGGTTCTCAATTAGATTGTTGTTGGCATATATGAATGCCTCTGATTGCTGTGTATTGATTTTGTATCCTGAGACTTTACTAAATTCATTGATCAGTTCCAGGAGTTTCTTGGTTGAATCCTTGGGGTTTTCTAGATACAATATCATATCATTAGCAAACAGTGAAAGTTTGATCTCTTCGCCCCTATTTGGATACCTTTGATTCCATTTTCCTGTCTGATTGCTGTAGCCAACACTTCCAATACTATGTTGAACAGAAGTGGAGATAGTGGGCAGCCTTGTTTGTCTGGTTCCAGTTCTAAGTGGGAATGATTTCAATTTTTCCCCATTCAGTATGATGTTGGCTATGTGTCTGTCATATATGGCTTGTATCATTTTTAGGTATGTCCCTTCTATGCCTATTTTCTTAAGTGTTCGTATCATTAAAGGGTATTGAATTTTGTCAAAAGCTTTTTCTGCATCTATTGAAAGAATCATGTGGTCTTTGTTTTTGCTTCTGTTTATGTGGTGAATTGCATTTATAGATTTACGTATGTTGAACCATCACTGCATCCCTGGGATGAAGCCCACTTGGTCGTGGTGGATTATTTTTTTGATAAGTGTCTGGATTCGGTTAGCTAAGATTTTGTTGAAAATTTTTGCATCTATATTCATTAGGGATATTGGTCTGTAGTTTTCTTTTTTTGTTGCATCCTTTCCTGGTTTTGGTATCAGAGTAATATTCGCTTCATAAAAGGTGTCGGGGAGGTTTCTGTTCTTCTCGATGTTGTGGAATAGTTTCTGCAAGATAGGTCCTAGTTCTTCTTTGTAAGTATGGTAAAATTCGGGTGTGAAGCCATCTGGACCATGACTTTTCTTTTTAGGGAGATTTTTAATTGCTGTTTCTATTTCTTCTGTTGAGATTGGTCTGTTTGGGAATCTATTTCTTCCTGGTTGAGCCTAGGGAGGCTGTGTGTTTCCAGAAATTTTTCCATTTCCTCCACATTTTCTAGTTTGTGTGCATAAAGATTTTTGTAGTATTCATAAATTGTATCTTGTATCTCTTTGGGATCAGTTGTGATATCTCCTTTTTTGTTCCTGATGGAGCTTATTAGAGATTTCTCTTTTCTGCTTTTCGTTAGCTTAGCCAATGGTGTGTCAATTTTGTTTATTTTTTCAAAGAACCAACTTTTTGTTTTATTAATCTCCTGAATAGCTTCCCTGTTTTCAATTTCGTTTAGTTCTAATTTGATCTTGTTGATTTCACTTCTTCTGCTGGGTTTGGGGTTGGTCTGTTCTTCTTTTTCTAGCTCTTAGAGTCGTTTCATTAGATTGTCTATTTGTGATCTTCTTGTCTTTTGGTTATAGGCATTTATGGAGATAAACTTTCCTCTCAGAACTGCTTTAGCTGTGTCCCAGAGGAGTTGATAACTTCTCTCTCCGTTGTCGTTTTCTTCATAGAACTTTTTTATTTCCGTCTTGATTTCTTCATTTACGAAGTAATCATTTAGTAGGAGGTTGTTTAATTACCACGGTTTTGTGTAGAAATGTGAGTTTCTGTTAGGGTTGATTTCTAGTTTTATTCCACTGTGATCTGAGAAGGTACATACATAGTATGACTTCTATTTTTTTAAATTTCTTGAGATTTTCTTTGTGTCCTAGGATATGGTCAATCTTAGAGAATGTCCCGTGAGCTGATGAGAAGAACGTATATTCAGTGGATTTTGGGTAGAATGTTCTGTAGATGTCTGTCAGACCCAATTGTTCTAGAGTTTTGTTTAAGTTCATTATTTCTTTATTAATTTTCTGTTTGGAGGATCTGTCTCGTGCCGTCAGTGGGGTGTTGAGATCTCCGGCGATTATGGAGTTGCTATTAATCCATTTGCTTAGCTCCAGTAAGGTTTGCTTTATGAATCTGGGTGCACCTAAGTTGGGTGCATATATATTTAAAATTGTTATCTCTTCTTGTTGGACTGTGCCCTTCACCATTATATAATGACCCTCTTTGTCTTTTACTACTTTTGTTGGTTTAAAAACTAAATCGTCTGAAATTAGAACTGCGACACCAGCCTTCTTTTGGCTTCTATTTGCTTGGAATATTGATCTCCACCCTTTGATTTTTAGTCTATATGCATCCTTGCAGGTTAGATGTGTTTCCTGAAGACAGCATATACTTGGCCTGTATTTTCTTATCCATTCAGCCAGCCTCTGTCTCTTGAGTGGAGAGTTTAAGCCATTCACATTTATTGAGAGAACTGATAGGTAAGGTAGATTACTGATCATTCTGTTGGGTTAGATGTTGTTGCTATGATTTCTGTCTTGAGCCATTGTAATATCTGGCCTTTAATATCTTCGGGTTTTGGTTGTTTTTATATTCGTGGGTTATTATTATGATGTTCCGTGCATAACGCTGTTTTAAGTACTTCTTGTAGGGCTGGTCTTGTGTTGGTGAATTCTGTAAGCCTTTGCTTGTCTGAGAATGTTTTTATTTCTCCTTCATATACTAAGCTGAGTTTTGCAGGGAATAATATTCTAGGCTGGGCATTGTTTTGTTTCAAAAGAGTGAGAATGGGGCCCCAGTCTCTCCTTGCTTGTAAAGTCTCATTAGAGAAGTCTGATGTTATTCGAATTGCCTTTCCCTTGTATGTTACTTGCTTCTTTTGTCTTACAGCTCTTAGAAGGGCCTCTTTAGTTGATACTTTGGTCAATCTGATGACTGCATGTCGTGACGTCTTCCTGTTTGGATTGAATCTCCCAGGGGTCCTCTAAGCTTCTTGAACTTGTATATCAAGATTTTGAGCAAGGCCTTGGAAATTTTCCTCTATTATATCTTCAAACAGCTTGTCCAACCCTTGAGTGTTGTCTTCTTCCCCTTCTTGTAACCCTATGACCCTCACATCACGTTTCTTCACATAATCCCACAGTTCTTGTAGGCTTTGCTCTTTTCTCTTGTTTCTCTACTCTATTTCTGTGACTGATTTGTTTAATTGGAGGGTGTTATCTACAAGCTCTGAGATTCTTTCTTCTGTTTGATCTACCCTGTTCTTGAGACTTTCCACTGTGTTTTGTAGTTCCTTGAATTGATTCTTCATTTCCAGGAGTTCGGTGACACTTTTCTTCATTGTGTCTATTTCTTTTCCCATATCCTGGAGGCTTTTTGTGGTTTCTTTGTGTTTGTTATTGAGTTGTTGTTTCAGCTGGGTGAGTGTTCTTATGATCCATATACGAAATTCCTGTTCTGTCATATTGGTTGCCTGATTTTGGTTGGTGTCCATTTCTAGGGGGCTGGTGCTCCTCTTTGGGGGTGTGTTCTCCGTTTAGTTCTTCATATTTCCTGAGTTCTTTGGCTGATTTCTTCCCATGTCGATCAGTTGTTCTTTCTTTTCTTAGGTTATTGTTTGGGTATTCACACACCTTGTTTATTTTCTGAGGCGTTAGGTGGTGTCTGTGGGTGAAATTGGACCACTCCCTCTATATTGAGTCAGTGGGTGCCCTGTAAAGGCTGTGCAAGATGCTGTCCCTGTCAGTAGGTGGCGTTTGCTTGGAGGAACAGGCTATACTGTTGATTTTGTGTCCTCTTAACAGCTCTTGTTCTGGGCGGAGGTGGGTTCGGTAAGCCTGCCCTCAGGCCATTAGCCGGGGTCAAAGTTCTGTTCTCTGCTTCCAGGGAAAGCTGTCAGGGTGGGGCTGGAATGGTCCCGCTCAGCCAGAAAGTCTGTGTGTGGGGGTGGGGCTGTCTGAGACCCGCAGTCTGGAGTGGGCCTCACTTCTTTCCACCCTCCCCAACTCCGCAGCAACTCCTGGGCCTCTGCCAGCAGGCCAGACCACAAGCCACCAGGCCTCCCCAGACTGTGATGCCCGCGGGGAGGTTCCCTGTACAGGAACGCCACCTGGGTTGCGTGCATGGCCTCCTACTGGGAGGAGGGTTGCCCTCTAGGACGCGGATCCACCCCTGGAGGCACACACACCTCAGTAGGCTTTTCACGTATAACCCTTCTGTGCCCCGGGCAATGCTAGCCCTCGGTGCAGGGGATCTAGTCTGCAAGTTCGACGTCTGGGTCCCATAGTTCAAACTGTATCCCCTCCAGGGAGAGGATTTCCAGTCCCAATTCACCCACAGGGAGCCCAAGCCGGGTCTATGTCTCTCAGCCTCTGAGTCGGCACCGTTCTCCTGGGATCACGGTGCCAGCAGCACGGGGGGGGGGGGGTCGGGTAGGGAGCTCACAGTCTGAGTTCCCCTGAGTCAGGTATAGGGTCCCAAATGGGAAGGTCTCGTTCCCTGGAGGTGTCTCCGGCTGGTGGCTGTATTGTCTTTCTGGGCAGCCGCGGGTAGGGTCGGCGGAGGGGAGGAGGAGGCAATATGGCGCCTGCCACGCAGCTCGGATCTGTGCACACGGAGGTGCCCGGAGAAAGTTAGGAACCTGGTGCCACGTCTGCTACAGGCTCACCGTTGGCAGGCAGCGGCGGTCTCTGGGCTGGTGACCGCAGGTCTCTCCACATCGCTGGGGAGCCCACCAGCAGTCCCAAATGCAGGGGAGGGGAAACAGCAAATTCACCTACCCTTGCCGCTTGTCTCCAGGCTGCTCCGGTGGTCTCAGCCTCCAGTTCTCCTCCACAGCCTCCTCCTGTGGAGTCTCCCGGGGTCTCAGGTACGCCTCCTTACGGCCTTTGTCTGCTGTATGCTCGTCTTCTTGCTTCTTTCCTCTAATTTCTGCTAGAATCTGTCTTTTCTGCAGAGACACTCTGTCTAGCGGTGTTATTCTTCCGCCATCTTGCTCTGCCCCATATTTTTAAAATTTTTGCGACATGTTTTGTGTCCTAGGTTATGGTCAATCTTAGACAATTTCCGAGGAGCTGAGGAGGAAAATGTATATGCACTTGTTTTTGGTTAGAATGTTCTGTAAATGTCTGTCAGGCCCATTTGTTTTAGAGTTCTGTTTAAGTACATTGTTCCTTTGTTTATTTTCTGTTTGAAGGATCTATTCTGTTCCATCAGCATGGCCTTGAAATCCCTGGTTATGATTGTGCTGCTGTTTATCATGTTGTTGAAATCAAGTAAAATTTGTTTTATGAATCTGGATGTACCTCAGTTTGGTGTATAAATATTTATAATTGTTATGTCTTCTTGTTGAATTGTTCCCTTTACCATTAGATAATGATCATATTTGTCTTTCATTTCCTTTGTTTATTTGAAGACTAAGTTATATGAAATGCGAATTGCTAAACAAATTTGTTTTTAGTTTCCATTTGCATGGAATATAGTTTGCCTTCCTTTCACCCTGAGTCTGGATGAATACTTAAATGCATTAGATGTATTTCCTGAAGACAAGAGATAATTGGATTGCGTATTTATACATTGGGCCAGCCTATGTCCCTTCAGTGGGCTTTTCAAACCATTCCCATTTATTAAAGTAATTGATAAGTGGAGCGGATTTCCATTCATTCCGTTGAGTTTAACTTTTTTGCTTTGCTTTCTCTATTGAACCATTGTGGTATCTTGTCTTTGACCTTTAGCTTCCCAATGATTTTACACTGCTGAGTGTCTGTTGTGCTGATCTGTGTGTAACACTGTTCTGAATACTTCCTGGAGAGCAGGTCTTGTCTTGAAAAATTTTCTTAGTGTTTGCTTGTCTGAGAAGGTCTTTGTTTCTCCTTCATATAAGAAAATTAGTTTTCCAGAATACAACATTATATGCTGGCATTTATTCTGTTTGAGAATACTGAGAATGGGGCCCCCATCTCTTCTGGCTGGTAAGGTCTCAATTGAGAAGTCTGCATCTAGTCTTATGAGTTTTCTGTTGTACATTATCTGCTGCTTTGGCCAAACAGCTCATAGGAAGGCCTCTTTCGTGTTTATTTGGTCTGTTTGATGACCTTGTATCATGGTGTTTTGTTCTTTGTGATGAATATCACATGGGTTCTGTGAGATTCTTTCATTTAATATCTAGATTTCTAGCAAGGCCAGGGAAATTTTCCTCCATTATCCCCTCAAATAGATTATCAAACTCTTTTGCATTTCTTCTTCACCCTCAGGGAAGCCTACAATTCTTATGTTAGGCATTTTCATATAATCACACATATCTTTTTATTATTATTATTATTTCAGCATATTATGGGGGTACAAATGTTAAGGTTATGTATATTGCCCTTGACCCCCAGTCCCCTCAATCAGAGCTTCAAGCGTGTCCATCACCCAGATGGTGCACATCACACTCATTACGTATGCATATACCCATCCCCTCCTGCCCCCTCCCACCTTCCCGACACAAGATAATTGTTATTCCTATATGTCCACTTAGGCATTGATCAGTGAAACCAATTTGCTGGTGAGTACATGTGGTGCTTATTTTTCCATTCTTGGGATACTTCACTTAGCAGAATGGGTTCTAACTCTATCCAGGAAAATACAAGAGGTGCTATATCACCGATGTTTTTTATAGCTGAATATACTCCATGGTATACATATACCACATTTTCTTAATCCACTTATGTAATGTTGGGCACTTGGGTTGTTTCCACATCTTTATAATTGTGAATTGTGCTGCTATAAACATTTGAGTGCAGGTATCTTTTTTATAGAGTGACTTTTGTTATTTTGGTAGATGCCTAGTAATGGAATTGCTGTATTAAATAGTGGACCCACTTGTATCCTTTAAGGTATATCCATATTGGTTTCCACAGAAGTTGAATTGGTTTGTAGTCCAAACAGCAATGTAGGAGTGTTCCTAACTGTCCACATCCATGCCAACATTTATTGCTCTGGGACATGTTAATAAAGGTCATTCTCACTGGAGATACGTGATATCTCATTGTCGTTTTGATTTACATTTCACTGATGACTAGAGATGTGGAGCATTTTTTCATGTGTTTGTTGGCTATTATTCTGTCTTGTTTTGGAAAGTTTCTTTTCATGCCCTTTGCCCAATTTTTGATAGTTTGTTTGATTTTTCCTTGCTGATTTTCCTGGGTTCTAAATAAATTCAAGTTATCAGCCCTTTATCATATGTGTAGCTTGCAAAAACTTTCTCCCATTCTGTAGGTTGTCTGTTTGCTCTCCTGACAGTTTATTTGGCTGTGAAGAAGCTTTTTAATTTGATCAGGGCCCATTTATTTATTTTTATTGATTCTGTGATTACCTTTGGTGACTTCTTCAGAAATTATTTGTCTAGGCCAATGTCTAGAAGAGTATTTCCAAAGTTCTCCTCTGGAATTCTAATAGTTTCACAGCTTAAGTTTAAGTCTATTTCCCAGCATGAGTTGGTTTTTGTGAGAGATTCTAGGTATGGATCCTGTTTCAGTCTTCTACATGTGACAATCCAGTTTTTTGAGCACCATTTATTGAATGAGGATTCTTTTCCCCAGTGTATGTTTTTGTCTGCTTTGTTGAAGACTAGATGGCTATGAGGATGAGATATGAGAATGATTTTATATATGGGTTCTCAGTTCTGTTCCACTAGTCGATGTATCTGTTCTTATGCTACTCAAAGCTGTTTTAGTTACTATAGCCTTGTAGTACACTTTGAAGTTTGGTAAATTGATACCGCCCATTTTGCTTTTATTGCCTTGGATTGCTTTTGCTATACAGAGTCTTCTCTGTTTAAATACGAAGCGTAAAATTATTTTTTCTATATATCTGAAAAATGATAATGGTATTTTAATAGGGATTACACTGAATCTGTAGATCACTTTGGCTAGTATAGACATTTTAATTATGTTGATTCTGCCAACCCCAAGCAAGGTATGGCTTTCCACCTGTTTACATCCTCTGCTATTTCCTTCTTCAGTGTTTTATAGTTCTACCTGTAGAGGTTTTTTACCTCCTTAAATATATTCTCAGGTACTTTATTTTCTTTGTTGCTATTTTGAAGGAAATTGAATCTTTGATTTGGTTCTCACTTTGTTATTGGCGTATATGAATGCCTCTGGTTTGTGTGTATTGATTTTGTATCCTGAGACTTTACTGAATTCTTTCATCAATTCAAGGAGTCTCTTGGTTGAATCCGTTGGGTTTTCTAGATACAACATAATATCAACAGCCCAAAGTGAGAGTTTGTTCCCTTCTGTCCCATTTGGATGCCCTTAATTCAGCTTTCTTCTCTGAATGCTATATCAAGACCTTCCAGTACTATGTTGAATACAGGTGGAGATAGTAGGCAACCTTCCCTTGTTCAAGTTCTAAGCGGTAATGCTTTCAATTTTTCCCCATTCCCATCCTTCTTGATGCTGTGGAATAATTTCTGCACGATAGGCACCAGATCTTCTTTGTAGGTGTGGTAAAATTCGAGTGTGAAACCATTTTCTCTGGGGCTTTTCTTTTTAGGAAGGTCTTTTTATTGCTGTTTCAATGTCAGTAATTGATATTGGTCTGTTCAGGAATTCTATTTCTTCCTGGTTAAGCCAAGGGAGGCTGTGTGTTTCTAAGAATTTGTCCATTTCCTCTACATTTTCCAGTTTGTGTGCATAAGTTTTTTTAGTCTTCATAAATTATACCTTGTATCTCCATGGCATCAGTTGTAATTTCTCCTTTATTTTCCTGATGGTGCTTATTAGATATTTTTCTTTTCTGCTTTTGGTTAGTCTATCCAAAGGCGTGTCAATTTTATTTATTTTTTCAAAGAACAGATTTTTTTGTTTTTTTAATCTTCCATATAGTTTCCCTGTTGTCAATTTCATTCTTATTTGATCTAAATAATTTCACTTCTACTGCTGGGTTTCAGGTCGTTCTCTTCCTCTTTTCCCAGCTGGTTGAGTCAATTCATTAGAGTGTCTATTTGTGATCTTTTTGACTTTTGCATATAGGTATCTATGGAAATAAACTTTCATCTCAGGACTGTTTTAGGTGTGTTACATAGGTTTTGATAATTTTTGTCTCCTTTGTCATTTAGTTCAAAGAATCTATTGATTTCCATCTTGATTTCCTCATTTATGAAGTAATCATTCAGCAGAAGGTTGTTTAGTTTCCATGACTTTGTGTAGAAATGAGAGTTCCTGTTAGGGTTGATTTCTACTTTTATTCCACTGTGATCTAAAAAAGATACATGGTATAATTTTTATTTTTTTTAGTTTTTGAGATGTAATTTGTGTCCTAATATATAGTCAATCTTAGAGAATGTCCCATGATCTGATGAGAATGTACATTCAGTGATTTGGGGATAGAATTTCCTATAATGTCAGTCAGATCCACTTGTTCTAGAGTTCTGTTCAAATCCATTATTTATTTGTTAATGTTCTGTTTGGAGGATCTGTCCTGTGCTGTCAGCAGTGTGTTAAAGTCTCTGGCTATTATGGTGTTGTTGTTTATAAATTTGTTTAGATCAAGTAGAGTTTGTTTTATGAATCTGGGTGCACCTAAGTTGGGTGCATACGTATTTAGAATTTTTATGTCTTCTTGTTGAACTGTACCCTTTACCATTATATAGTGACCTTCTTTGTCTTTTACTACTTTTGTTGATTTAAAACTAAGTTATCTGAAATCAAAGCAGCTAAGCAAGCCTTCTTGTGGCTTCCGTTTGCTTGAAATATTTTTATCCACCTTTTACCTTTAGTCTAAATGCATTCTTGCGGGTTAGATGTGTTTCCTGAAAGCAGCAGGTACTTGGATTGTTGTTTTGTTTTTTTGTTTTTATCCATTCAGCCAGCTGATGTCTCCTTAGTGGGGAGTTCAAGCCATTCACATTTATTGAGATAACTGAAAGGTGGAGCAGATTTCTGTCCATTATGCTGGGTTGAACTTTGTTGCTTTGTTGTCTCTCTTGAGCCATTATAATATCTGGCCTTTGATATTTAGGTTTTGAGTGGTTTTACATTTGTGAGTGTTTATTTTGCTGTTACTTGGGTAACACTGTTTTAAGTACTTCTTGAAGGAATGGTCTTATTTTGGTGAATTCCCTCAGTCTTTGCTTATCTGAGAATGTCTTGATTTCTCCTTCTTATACAGAACTTAGTTTTGCAGGGTACAAGATTCTAGGCTGGGCATTATTCTGTTTCAGAAGAGTGAGAATGGGACCCCAGTCTCTCCTTGCCTGTAAGGTTTCAGTAGAGAAGTCTGGCATTATTTGGATTGACTTTCCTTTATATGTTACTTGCTTCTATCACGTTACAGCTCATAGAAGGGCCTCTTATTTGATATTTTGGTCAATCTGATGATTGCATGTGGTGGTGAATTCCTGTTTGCATTGAATTTCCCAGTGGTCCTTTGAGCTTCTTGTACTTGGTATACAGATTTTTAGCAAGGCCTGGGAAATTTCTTTCTATTATATCTTTAAATAGCTTATCCAACCCTTGAGTATTTTCTTTTTTTCCCTTTCCAAAAACCCCATAATCCTCATGTTAGGTTTCTTCATATAATCCCACATTTCTTGTAGGCTTTGCTCTTTTCTCTTATTTCTCTGCTCTATCTCTGTGACTGACTTGTTTAATTGAAAAGTGTTGTCGACAATCTCTCAGATTCTTTCTTCTATTTGATCTATGATGTTCTTGAGGCTTCATACTGTGTTTTGTAGTTCCCTGAATAGATTCTTCATTTCAAGAATTTTGGTTTGATTATTCTTTAGTATTTCAATTTAGTGAATTTTTCTTCCAGGTCTTAGATTTTTTTGTGACTTTTTACGTTGGTTATCCATTTTTTCTTGCATAAAATTGAATTTTCTTACAATACATGTTAGTAATTCTTCTTCTATCATTTTATTTCTTTTTTTTTTAATTTTTGCTTTGCTTTTTTTTTTTTTCGGCATATTATGGGGGTACAGATTTTAAGGTTTCAATAAATGCCCATTTCCCTCCCTCCCCCCAAAAGTCTGAGTCTCCATCATGACCATCCCCCAGATGGTGCACATCTCACTCATTATGTATGTATATACCCGCCCGCCTCCCCCTCCCACCTGCCCAATACCCTATTACTGTAGTACCTATGTGTCCACTTAGGTGCTACTCAGTTAATACCAGTTTGCTGGAGAATATATCTGGTGCTTGTTTTTCCATTCTTGGGATACTTCACTTAGTAGTATGGGTTCCAGCTCTAACCAGGAAAATATAACATGTGCTATATCACCGTTGTTTCTTAGAGCTGAATAGTACTCCATGGTATACATATACCACATTTTATTAATCCATTCTTGGATTGATGGGCACTTGGGCTGTTTCCACAGCCTTGCAATTATGAATTGTGCTGCTATAAACATTCGAGTGCAGGTGTCTTTTTTGTAGAGTGTCATTGGATCATTTGGGTAGATGCCCAGCAATGGGATTACTGGATCAAATGGTAGATTCACTTGGATCGCTTTAAGGTATCTCCATATTGCTTTCCACAGAGGTTGAACTAGTTTGTAGTCCCACCAGCAGTGTAGGAGTGTTCCTCTCTCTCCGCAACCATGCCAGCATTTATTGTTTGGTGATTTTTTGATAAAGGCCATTCTCACTGGGGTTAAGTGATATCTCATTGTGGTTTTGATTTGCATTTCCCTGATGATTAGAGATGTTGAGCATTTTTTCATATGTTTGTTGGCCATGCTTCTGTCTTCTTTAGAAAAATTTCTGTTCAAGTCCTTTGCCCACTTTTTAATGGGGTTATTTGATTTTTTCTTCCTGATTTTCATGAGTTCTCACAAAAACCAACTCACGCTGGATAACAGACTTAAACCTAAGGTATGAAACTATTAGAACTCTAGAAGAAAAAGTTGGAAACACTCTCCTAGACATCAGCCTTGGCAAAGAGTTTATGAAGAAGTCCCCAAAGGCAATTACAGCAGCAACAAAAATAAATAAATGGGACATGATCAAACTACAAAGCTTCTGCACAGCCAAAGAAATAGTCATGAAAGTAAACAGACAACCTACAGAATGGGAGAAAATTTTTGCATCCTATGCATCCGATAAGGGACTGATAACTAGAATATACTTAGAACTCACGAAAATCAGGAAGAAAAATTCTTCTATCATTTTAGTGTTCTGATTTTGGTTGATGTCCATTCCTAGAGAGCTCGTGTTTTTTCTTTGTGGGTGTGCTTTCCACTGAGTCTCCATACTTCCAGAGTTCCTTCACTGATTTCTTCCTATCTGGTTCAGTTTTTGCTTCTTTCCTTTAGATTTTCTTTTATTTATTGACTCACCCTATTTTGTCTCTGAGCCAGTAGGTGGTTTTTGTGGGTGAGTTTGACCACACCCTGTATGATGAATCAGTAGATGCCGTAAAACGGTGTTCACAATGTCCCTCCTATCTGTAGGTGTCACTTGCTGGGAAGAGCAGGCTACACTGTTGTTTTTATGTCCTGTAACCAGCTCTTGTTCCCCTGGAGAGGCACTCTAGTGTCTCAGGTGGTGGGTGGGGCTCTGGGACTTCCAGGTGTGTCCTTTTCTCCCCCTCAGTGAGGGCAGGTCTGGCAGTGATTCTGGGTGGAGCTGGTTTGCGTAAACCTGCCCTCAGGCACCACAAATGCTGTTAGCAGAGGTCAAAAGTCTGTTCTCTGCATCTGGGCAAAGCTGTCCTGGAGGAGCTGGAATGGCCCCACTCAGCTGGAAAGTCTGTGTGTGAGGGTGGGTCTGTCTCAGACCTGCAGTCTAGAGCTGGCCTCACTCCTTTCCACTCTCCCCCACTCTGCATCCTCTTCTGGGCCTCTGCCATCAGGCAGGACCTCACACCAGCAGGTCTTCTCTGGCTGTGATGTGGGCCAGGAAGTTCCCTGGGCAGAATTGCAGCATGGGCTGGGCAAACAGACCTCCTGTGGGAGGAAGGTTGCCCCTTAAGCACGCTGATCTGCCCTTGAAGGCACACACACCTTAGTAGGCTCATTCAGAAATATCCTTTCTGTGCCCTGTGGCAATGCGAGATCTGGGTGCATGGGATCTGGTCTGTGAGACCTTTGGGCCCCAGAATTTAATCCCTGACCCCTCCAGGGAGAGGATTGCTAGTCTTAAATCATCCATGGGGTGCCCAATCTGGGTCAATGTCTCTCAGCCTCAGGATCTGTCCAGTGCTCTTGGAATCACCAGTCCAGCAGCACCTAGGAGGGCTGGCGGGTAGGGAGTTCACATTCCGAGTACCCCTCAGTCAGCTCTAGGGCCCCACAAGAAAAGGTCCATTTCCCTGGAGATGCCTCTGGGTGGTGGCTAAATTCTCTCTCTCGGCAACTGTGGATAGGGAAGGGGAAGGTTAGAATGAAGCAATATGGTGCTTGCCGAGCGGCCCGGGTCTGTGCACAGAGAGGTGTCTTGGGGAAGTTGGGAGCCTTGTGCTATGTCCGCAAGAGGTTCACCACTCACTAGTGTCAGCTGTCTCTGGGCTATTGTCGGCAGGTCTCTCCAACTGCTGAGGAGCCCACCAACAATCTGAGATGCAAGGGAAGGGAATGTTAACCACTCCACCTACCCTTGTCACTGGTCTCCAAGCTTCTTGGAGGCTCTCTTCTTTAAGTTCTCCTCCACAACCTCCTCCCGTGGAGTCTCCCATAGTCTCAGTTACCCCTCCTTCCCACCCTCTTCTGATGTATGCTTGCTTACTTCTTATAATTTCTTCTAAAATCTGTCTTTTTTTCAGAGTCACTCTGGCTGGTGGTTTTCCTCCTAATTACATATTTCTTGTAGGGTTACTCTTTTCTCTTTTTTTCTCTGATCTTTCTCTGTGACTGATTTAATTCAAAGATGCTGTCTTCAAACTCTAAGATTCTTCCTTCTTCTTGTTACAACATTTTCATAAGGCTTTTCACAGTCTTTTATAATTTCTGTAATATATTGTTATTTTCCAGAATTTCTATTTGATTTTTCTTAATATTTCAATTTCTTCTGTGAATTTTTCATTCACTTGCTTCATTCTTTTTGTTGTTTCTTTCTGTTGGGTTTCCATTTTATCTTACATTTCACTGAGTTTCCTTAAAGTCCATGTTCAAAATTCTTCATCTGTCATTTCAGTCTTCTGGTTTTTGTTAATATCCATAACTAGAAAGCTGGTTTTCCCTCCTGGGGGTCTCATATAACTTTTATTCTTTGTATTTCTGGAGTTCTTTCACTGATCTTGAGGAGCTGTTGCCTCTTCCCTTCAGATTTTGTTTTGTTTAGATAACGACTCACCTAGTTTTGTATCTGAGCTTGTATGTGGTGCTTATGGTTGAGAATCTTCCACATTCTGTATGATGAGTCAGTAAATGTAGTAAAAAGGCATGCAAATTGACCTTCCTGTCAGTATGTGGCATTTGTCAGAAGGATAAACTGCAATGTTATTTTTGGGTCCTGTGACCAGCTCTAGTTCCTGCAGAGAAGCACCCTAGTGCCTCAGTGGTAGGGAGGTGTTGAGATTTTCACATATTTCCCTATTATCCATCTTAGCAGGGGCAGGTTGGAGAGTGGGGCTGGGCTTGACTACATTGAGTGAGCCTGCCCTCAAGCTTCAGAAATGCTTTCAGGAGGGGTCAATTGTCTACTCCATGGCTCTGAGAAAAGCTGCCAATGAGGGGCTGGCATGGACCCTTTCAACCAGAAAGTCTGATCATGGAGGCAGGCCTTCCTGAGACCCTCAATCAGGCAGTCTCGAGCAGGCCTTGCCCCTTTCCACCCTCCTCAATTCTGTGGTTTCCCCTGCATCTCTGCCAGCATGAAGGACCATAAGACACCC
This sequence comes from Microcebus murinus, assembly GCF_040939455.1. Classification (NCBI taxonomy): domain Eukaryota; kingdom Metazoa; phylum Chordata; class Mammalia; order Primates; family Cheirogaleidae; genus Microcebus; species Microcebus murinus. The sequence goes on from NC_134136.1 coordinate 16,936,262, forward strand.
AAACTCCCCCATAAGTGTGATGCAGGCCAGGAAGTTCCCTGCCCAGGATCCCAGCCTGAGCTGGGAGCATGGCCATCCCATAGGGGGAGGGGTATCCCATGAGCATGCTAGGACCCATTCTGTATTGTCACCCCTGATCTGCCCCTGCAGGCACCCATACCTCATTACACTCATTCAAAAATATCCCCTATGTGTCCAAAAAAAGTGTGATGGATACCTCTGTTTGTTCAGGGTCTCCTTGAAGGCCCATTCCCCTGGGACCAGAGATCAATCTCTGTCCATGCCAGGGAGAAGAATGCTGGTCCTAAGGCACTCACAGGATGCCCAAGCTGGTTCAATGTCCCTCTGCCTCAGGTTTTGCCCCACTCTGCTGGAATCTCCTGTCAAGGAGCACCAGGAAGGGCTGTTGGTTAGGTACCTGAAAATGTGAGCACCCCTCAGTCCACTGCAAGACCCCAAAAGAAAATGTCTGATTCCCATTCCCTCTGGATGCCTTCATATGGTGGCTAAATTTTCTCTCTCAGCAGCTGTGGGTAGGGAAAGGGAAGTGGAAAACAAAAGTTCTAGGTGGAGGAAGGTCCACCCTCTGGTAATCTCCAACTCTATCTCTTGGAGGAAGTCTGCCCAGAGAGACCAGGCTCTGGAGTCATACAGATCACCAGGGAAACACTGAACCCTTGTAGCTCCTACAATCTTGAGCGTAATTTAGAAATGTCTGCTTGGGGATGAGCAACATGGAACCCAAGAGGTAGATGCCTCCTGGGGAGGACAAAGGTACCCAGTGGGTACAGAAGCAATATGGCACCTGCTGACCAGCTTGAGTGGTTGGGGCAGGAGGTGCCCTGGAGGATGGCGAGAGCCTCGTGGCCTGTTCGCAAGAAGCCCTCATTTTACTGTCAGCAGCAGTCTCTGGGCTGGTTTTGGCAGGTCTTTCCAGCAGCTCAGGTGACCACCAACAGTCCAAGATACAAGGGAGGAGAATTTTAACCACTCCACCTACCGTTCTCACTTATTTCCAAGCATCTTGGGGCTTAATCTCTGCCAATGACTTTCTCCTTCTGGTTCTACTCCACAACCTCTTCTGGTGTAGTCTCCTGCAGGTTCAGGGATCCTTCGTTCTGATCCTCATCTGATCTATGTTTGTCTGTCTCTTGTTTTTCCCCTTTCATCTAAAATTTCTTCCTTGTAGAGATACTCTGGCTGCTGGTGTCTCTTGTCTGCCATCTTGCCCTCTTTCAATCCACTTAAATTGTGTTTAAATTTTATGCTGGGGAATTTTCTCAGGATTTAAAAATTTTCTTGGGCCAATACTCAGGATGAAGTATTTCCTATTTAAGCAAAATCTCAGTATTTTTTGGTCCTCATATATGACCAATGTATAAGGTTGAGCTATGATTATGTAAGTTAAGCTGATTCAGGGTAGTTTAATTGGGTTGCGGCCTTATGGAAAAAAAATTAGTTTTTAATTCTCAATAGTATAGTTAAATAGTTGATTTCAAAGTTAGGTCCAAATGTTGGTCTCTGGGAACATTTTAGAATATTTGTTACATTCTAAGTCAAATATTTACACTTTTCAAGTGACTGGTACTAAAGCCTACTGCTTTCTTTAAACATTGGCTGGCAAACAGTGCAGTTGTTTTTTAGTCTTACCTCTGAATGTATACCATGAAGTATAGGCAAGGACAGCACATCAAGGAAGAGAAACCCAGGCCTATAAAGTTTTGGTATATAATGCACATAAGTGGAGTGAGGTAGCTAATTCAAAGGGTGGTAATGTTTAAATAAAGCAGGTAGTGACTTTTTCTTATGCAAATTAATGTTAAACTGCACAAATCTTTTTTCCCTTTAATACTCTTTATCCTTACCAACTAAGCACTCCTTCAGAGTGACCAATAAAAATGCTGACACATCTCACCATGGGACATTACTTACTGCTTGCGTATCATCCTTCAGTTTACATTACTTTGATATAGCATGGCATTTTGATGCACGCTGATGTGACAAGTCCCCGAACAGAACAATGTCATCTACAAAACTTTTGAGTAAAAACTATTTATCTTAAACCTACTTTTTCATAAAATAATATCAAAGCTTTAAAAATATTTTGAAAAAAATTTACCTTGTCCTCATTTACTGGAGTATTTCACAAGGCAGAGCATATGTTCCTTGAATCAAGATGAGTGGTTGACAGCGGCATAAATGTGTTACTATAAGAATGGATTATAGGTACAATATTTTACAGCTGCTACATCTCTATTCAGAGTATTCAAAGGTTCTTGGGTCAGCCGCTTCCTATTTATTCAAATTTATATTGACTAGCTTCAGAAAGCAAAGCTGACAGAATGATTAATTAGACTTTATAGCTCATTGGCAGGCTGTAGTTTAATAAAATTAGCAGAGCTCAAGTTCATCTGTAAATACCATTACGGTCTTCATATTAAAAATGTCAAATTATATTTTTCAGTTGTTACACAATCAAAAATGACTTATTTCAAACTTCAGCAATAACAATGAAAACCTCAACAGGACACCTTATTTAATATACAACCTCCATGACAATCAAAATATTTTTCATAAAATTTATTCAGAGGATCAAGGTGTATAGATTTGCACTTTATAAAATGTTTACAAATACTTCATAATTAAACCAAAGAATTACCTATATATTATATTTATCTTTGCTATATTGGAAAAAAATACAATTCAATGGCCCAACATTTAAAATTGTATTTTTCTGACCTTGCTTATTGTCCTAGATGAGTCCTGAAAAAAAGTTATGAATAAAGTAATACTTTATATATCAAATTTTATTCATAATAGCATCTGAATTAATTTCAGATGTGAAGTCTTACAGATAAATAAGTTGAATTAAACACATAATAAAATGATTCCTTACATTAGAACAATAATACTGATATTATGTCTGATAGACATGTCAAATTAAAGATTACCAAAACTGAATTCCTGATGGTTTTTACCTCATAATCTACTTCTCCTACAACATTCCACATCTCATTTTATGGTGACTCCATCCTTCCTCTTACTTAGCCCAAGCACTTTTGATTCATGTTTTCTTTCACATCCATGTACAATTCCATAGAAAATCTTGTTAGTTGTGCTTTCAAAATATTTCTTGAATCAAACTATTTCTCACCACCTTCATTTTTTGCCCTAGTCTGAACCACCACCATCTTTTGCCTGAAAACATGCAATGGCCTTCTAACTTGTCTTCCTGCTTCTATTCTTATTCCACTATAAGGTGTGCCACACAGTAGTTAGGGTGATGCTGTTAATAAGTCAAATTATGTCATTCATCTCCTCAAGCTCATTTTACTCAGAGGAAAATTCTAAGTCCTTACAATGGCCTACAAGCTCCTTCATGATCTTCTCACCCTTACCAATACAGCTTTTCTTTGACATCACCTTTTACTACTTTCCTCCTTACTCATCTGTTTCAGCCACACTACTTTAATATGCCAATCACATCCTCAACTCAAGATATATATAGCTGCTGTTCGCTTTGCCTGAAATGCTCTTCCCCCAGGTATTTGCTTGATAAAACTCCATGTTATTTCTTACTTTTATTGTTTAATATTGTTTCCCTTGCTAAAATATAAGATCCATGAAGACAAGGATCATTGGATGTGTCACTGACTGATATATCTCCTTTTTGTTTGTTTGGGAAGAAGTATCACACAACTGGTAGCAATCATCAAGTTTTGCGATTTGAAGTTTGAAATTAAGTCACTTTTTTTTCTTACACTTACAACAAACAAACAAACAAACAAAAACACCCAAATACTAGGAGTCCACTGTATTAAAAAACAATAGTTTCTTTATCTAACTGGCACTCATTTTCATCATCATTTGGCACTATACATACATGCTCAATAGAAAATGTCAAGTTAATTGGCTACCTACAAGCCCTTTTAACATCTTATGTGTCTTTATTCCTCTTGAGGGAAAAGTTTCCATTTTATACATTGACCTTTCAAAACTCCTACAAGGGAAGGACATTTAAAGGTACAATAACTCAAAAATGATGCAAAATATTAAAACCTGTCAGATATTCTAGTTTAATATTTGGACTAAACCCTTGAAACTCTAATAATGCTAAAAAATATACTCTTCAGATGAAAGTAACCTACAGCACCATTTTCCTACTTGACTTATTGAAATGTTCTCTTATTATCTTTCAGGCTCCAAAATAAAATCCTACTTGTGAAATGTAAAAGATGATTTCTTTCTCGTTGATATAGTTACCTGTGGATTAACCAGTACTCATTTTCAGGAACAAACTTTAAAGATTCTAGATGCAATTAATACTAAATTTTGTATTTTAAACAATTTTATCATATAGGAATGTAGAAAGCTTACTGAAAATAGAGAAATAAGGTGGCTCCTACTATGGAAGGCATATGCAGACATGTTCACTTTGGAGCACATTATGCCAGGGAGAGAGGGGAAAGTCATGGGGAGTTATGAAGCCCCCAAAATGTGCCTTTGCATGTCTGACAACTTAACTGTGGGGCAATCTGGGAACATATCTTCCTGGGTAAATATTTACAGTTGAGAATTTTATAACTTATCTATAAATGTGCCTCCAACAAGGTTATGCACGTGGCCACTCTTTATAGTAATATTAGAGTTATCCTTCCCAAACCATCCTCCTTGGCACAGATCTATAGTAGTAAGCTAAAACTCATGTGGTAAGAGCTCTATTTTATGAAACATTCAGGACTGGTAGCTGGTCTGATAACTCCGAAAGTTACTAAAAGGGATCTCTGAAAATATGTAATATTCATTCATTCATTCACCAGTCTTTGATAGATAAAATATATTTTTTGAATGTGAGTCATCTGATAGAAAATTTTTGCATATATAATACTCAATACCAATTTTTTCACAATTTTCAATTTATTCAAAGAAGAACAAAAAGTTAAAAGACATACTGAAATTGATATGAATATAGAATGCTTCTAGAATTTTATAGATTTAATTTTTTTCCTTATTGCCTTATGACTGATCAACAGCAAAATTTTAAATGACACACTTTTTAAAAATATTTGAAAAACATTGAATTAATTTTATAAAAATAATACATTTCATTTCATGCTCATGTTTTTATCATTTTACATAAAAGGTAAACATGCAATTACGATAAGTACAATTGCTATAATAAGATTTGATGAAAGATATAACTGATTCTTGGGTAGAATCTGATAGGAAAATAAATGAGTAGGCATATTATGCAGAGTAGCCTATTTACTGCATAAGTCAGTATGTAGTAAATATTGATAGGTTTTAAAAAACGAAAAAATAATGTTGTTATATAGAGTAAGTTAGTTAAGTAGATGGTAGCTAAGAGAGTTTCACTGCATTACTGTATGTCACCATTTGTGGAAAAGGGGTAGTTATTACTTTTTGTTTTAAATTTATTTTCTTTATTTGCTTTTTTTAAATTACAAAAGACACGAAGCAATACAAACATGCATAAAGTAAAATAAAATGCCACTCACATCCCACTGCTTTCTTCTGGCTTACGTGACATTAACAATTTAGTATTTATAATTCTATATGTAAGTCCTTGTTAATATGATTATAAACATATATACTTATAGATTTTTAAAATTTTTATTGAAGTAAAATTCATGTAATATAAAATTAACCATGTTAAAATGAGCAAATCAGTGGCATTTAAGTACATTTGCTATGTTGTACAACCATCTCCTCTAGCTAGTTCCAAAACATTTCCATTATGCCAAAAGGAAACCCAGTACTGATTATGCAGCATTAAGGTGTATACAACACACACACACACACACACACTTGATCCTTGAACAGCAAAGGGATTAGGATCCCTGAGTCTCTGCACAGCTGAAAATTTGTGTATAAATTGTGATGCCCCAAACACATATCTACTAATAGCCAGAAGCCTTACTGATAATGTAAACCATCAATTCTTGATCAGAAGCCTTACTGATAATGTAAACCATCAATTAACATATAGTTTGTATGTTATATTTATTATATACTATGTTTTACAATAAAGTAAGCTACACAAAAATATTACTAAGGAAATCATAAGGAAAAGAAGATATATTTACTATTCATCAAGTGGAAGTTGATAATCAAAAAGGTCTTCATACTTGTCATCTTCATATTGAACAGGCTCAGGAGGAGAAGGAGGTCAGGTTGGATCTGCTGTCTCAGGAGTGGCTGAGGCAGAAGAGGTGAAGGAGATGGAAGGAGAGGCAGGCACAATTGATGTAAATTTTATTGAAAAATATCCTCATATGAGTGGACCTGCACAGTTGAAACCCATGTTGCTCAAGGGTCAGCTGTATGTGTATGTATATGTAGACATATGTACATGTACATGCACTTATAAATAAATAAATATATATATATATATACATATATATATGTACACACACACACATGCACACATATACAGGTTGAGTATCCCTTATCTAAAATGTTTGAACCAGAAATGCTTTGTATTTTGGATTCTTTCAGATTTTGGAATATTTGCATTAGCTATGGATTCAGCATCCTTTATCTAAAAATTTAAAATCTGAAATGTACCAATGAGCTTTGTCTTTGAATGTCATATTAGTCTTTAAAAAGTCTTGAATTTTGAGGCATTTCAGATTCCACATTTTCACATTATGCATACTTAGTTTGTATACATATATACATACACACACACGTACCTAGGTGAGTTGTATTTCAATATAGGTAGATATTCTAAGACAGAGAGAGAGAGACAGAAGTGAGAGAAAGAGGAAGAGAGAGAGAGTGGAACAATCTGTCAGTCTAATCTATACTGGATTAAGAATATGTGTCCTGGTTTTTCTGAGCCTAAGCTACATAAAATTATTTCATTCCATCTTAAAATCATGTTTGATTTGTCCCAAATAAAATACATGAACTTTACAGAGTACAAACAAAACTATTTTATTCATTTTGAAATCTGGTAACATACTACCTTTCTTACTCCTTTCATATTGTAATGGAAAAAAACTAGATTGCTGTTCTTCTTTCAGGAAACCCCTAAAAAAGCCGATTTTCACAAAAAACAGAGACTTTATCTCTTAGCAGTTACACAGGACACTTTATTAAAGAATAAATCTTGACACTAAATGTGAGGCTTTCTGCATCTGTACCTCAATAATTTGCTGTGCTTTAGTTCAAAACTAGTTATCTTATAGTTCAATCAGAAATGCCTCACAGTTTATTATGCATATTATTAAATTTAGTGATTTCCCCCATGTTTATCTAAATTCACAAGAGTGAAATGCGTATCAGTACCTGCCATTCTGAATTCGTAGGAGGAAAATGGCTTATTAGATATCTAAAAGACAAATATAAAAAAGGAGTGAGTAAAAGAAAGGAAACTCATAACTCTAACTAAGATCAACAGTTTGGGTTACTTCAGAACTGAAAGCATTCTTAGGAAGAGTGTGATTAACAACTGAGGCATATACCTTAAAGAATATTCTATTTTCCTTATTAAGAAACATCTACCCCAAATTCATATTCTGCCTTTTTCTATACTCTAGAACAGCGATTCCCAACCTTTTTGGATCCAGGCACTGGTTTCATGGACCACCATTTTTCCACTGATGGCGGCACAGGGGGGATGGTTTGGGGATGATTCATGCACATTACATTTATTGTGCAAATCTCTCTGCTAATGATAAGCTGCATTTGAAGCCACTTTCCAGTGCTGGCATCATCACCTCAGCTCCACCTCATATCATCAGGCATCAGATTCTCATAAAGAGTGCACAACGCAGATCCCTCACATGCAGACTTTGCAGTAGGGTTCGCATTCCTATGAGAAGCAAATGCCTTTGCTGATCTGACATTAGGCAGAGCTTATGCAATGATGGGAGTGATCAGGAGAGGCCATAAATGCAGATCAGACTTAGCTGGCTTGCCTGCCACTCACCTCTTGCTGTGTGGCCCTGTTCCTAACAGGCCACAGACTGGTACTGATCCATGGTTCTGGGATTTGGGACTGCAGCTTTAGAAGACAAAAATAGGCAGCCTCATTAAACCTCATTTCAAACTCAGCAGCCAGATTACCCTCACTACTGAGAAATAAGAAGGCAATTATTTTTGTGAGAAAGTTCTGTTCATGTCTGTTACCCAGTTTTTAATAGGGTTTTTTTTTCTGATTTCCTTGAATTCTCGTTCAATTCTGGATATCATCCCTTTATTGGATGTATAGCTTGCAAACATTTTCTCCCATTCTATAGGTTTTATATTTGCTCTGTTGATTGTTTTTATTTTCTGTTCAATGAACAATATTCCCTAAAAACTGGAGCCATAATAAATCAATGGGTCCTACTCACATGCATCTCCCAGAAATGTTGTTCCTTTTTTATTCAAACCAGAGAACCTTGAAGCATCTTCTTAGAATGTTCTTTCCTCTCACTCTGGAGGCTCCAGACTTTTATTATACCTGTTCCTAGAAGCCTTTTCAACTTCAATATCCAGCTAGTCATCAAGCACTGATGGAAGCAAAGCACTTAGGGTTAGGGAAGCAAATAAAATTGTGTAGCTCAAGAAAATTATGAGTGCCCCTTCTTTCTACAGACTAGCTCATGCTTTGTGTTTCCCTTCCTCAAAGAAAAGTCAGTCATATGGGTTTTATTGTTAATGTCATTATAGAAGATTCATCTAAGTTTACCAGAACTTTTATAACTAAGATATTATATTTATTATTTGAAGACTTTAAGATGAATAGCTATGTAGGGCTCTTCCTAGACAAGTGACTATTAATCTAGGCAGAAGGAAGAAATGTTACTTATAACAAAGATTGGAAGCTATGGAAAAATCTCAACATTCTCCAAATTTAGGCAATACTGGTGGGGATTAAAGGGGGTGTACACTAAATAGGCTTACCAATAGTAGGAGTCAGATATCCTGCAGACAGTTAGGGTGGGGCTCAGAAGGAAAAGGCCAACAGGATAAGAAAGTCACAAGAATGTGAATATGCTTAGCTAAAATAAATGTAACCAATAGGGACCCTTTACTTATTTTACTTTAGCAATAATGTTTTTATCAAAGGTAATGGATAATTTCTTTAATTGGGACATGTGAACATTTGAGGCAAGAGTGTCCCTAAATGAACTACCCTTATTAACATAGTAAAAATCACACTCAACAGCACCATGACAGTTTACAAATACCATGGCAACTCTTGGAAGTTATACTATAAGGTTAAGAAAGAGAAAGGTTCCTAGTTCTAGGAACTCTCCATCTCTTTCCCAGAAAATCCATGAGTATTTCACCCCCAGTCTAGCATATTGTTAAATGAGAAAAACTACTGGGTGTAAACCATGGCAGTTGCCATTAGCAATCTTAAAATTATGGAAAATTTGTTATAGTTGTCATTCAGGGTAAAACAAAATTATATTGAAGGTTCAGAAGGTACTTTTTTTGGACAATCAGTAGAGTGAAGATGGAAATAAAGATTGCATTACACAAAATAATCCAAAATTTTTGATAACATTTTAGCCTGGACTTGGTGTGGAAAGGCAAATATTTTCTGAATCACCTTAATTTAGCTGGTTTATCCACCAGTGTAAAATACCTGGACACAATATATTGTGAGTTATTTTGTTGTTGTTGTTGTAAGAAGATAAATTAATTTGGGTATTTGAACAAGGGACATTCTAAAATAAATGTTACTGCTTCCTTAAAAAGGGGCATTTCAGTCTCATAGACTTATGCCCCCAATTTGTTCTTTTTGCTTATGATTGCTTTGGCTATACATGGTATACTTATACAAAGCATAAAAGTATTTTTTCTACATCTGCAAAGACTGATGATGGTCCTTTGATAGGGATTGCATTAATTCTTTAGATCACTTTATGTTTTATGGACATTTTAACAATATTAATTCCGACAATCCATGAGGATTTCCATATGCTTACATCTTCTACAATTTCTTTTCTCAGTGTTTCATAGTTTTCCCTATATAGGTCTCTCACTTCCTTCATTAAATGTTCTCCTAAGGATTTAATTTTCTTTGATGCTATTGTGAAAATTGTTGTGTCCTTGATTTGATTTTTGGCTTTACACTTATTGGCGTATATGAATATCATGGATTTTTGTGTAGTGATTTTGTATCCTAAGACTTTACTGATTTTATCTATCAATTCCAGGAGGCTCTTGGTTGAATAATTCAGATTTTCTAGATATAATATCATATCATCAGCAAAGAGTGAGAGTTTGACCTCTGCCCTTATTTGGAATCCCTTAATTTCCTGCTCTTGTCTGATTGCTTAGGCAAGGTCTTCCAGCACTATGTTGAATACAAGTGGAGAGAGTAGGAAACCTTGTCTGGTTCCAGTTATAAGTGAGAGTGAGTTCAATTTCCCCCTTCATTATGATATTGGCCATGGGTTTAACTTATATGGCTTTAATAATTTCAAAGTATGTCCCATCTATGCCTATTTTGTTAAGAATTTTTATCATAAAAGTGTGCTTGATTTTGTCAAATGCATTTTCTGCATCTATTGAGAGAATCTTATGATCTATGTTCTTGCTTTTATTTATATGGTGTATTACATTTATAGATTTGCACATGTTAAACCATCCTTTCATCTCTGGGATAAAGCCACTTGTCATGATGAATTATTGCTTTGATGTGCTGTTGAATTTGGTTTGCTAAGAATTTGTTGAGAATTTCTGCATGTATATTCATGAAGGATATTGGTCTGTGTTTTCTTTTTTGTTGGGTCCTTTCCTGGCTTTGCAATCAAGGTGAAATAAGCTTCATAGTATGAGTTGGGGAGGATTCCATCCATATTAATATTGTAGAATAATTTCTGCAGTATAAGTATGAGTTCTTCTTTGTCAAAGTTTGGTAAAATTCAGTTGTGAACCCAACTGGTCCAGGACCTTTTTTGTTGGAAGATTTTTTTATTGATGCTTTAATTACTGTGCTTGATGTAGGTCTGTTTAGGATAGGGTTCCTCAAGCTTTTTAAACAGGAGGCCAGTTCACTGTCCCTCAGACCATTGGAGGGCTGAACTATAGTTTAACAAAAACTATGAACAAATTCCTATGCACACTGCACATATCTTATTTCGAAGCAAAAAAACAAACAGGCAAAAACACCCGCATGTGGCCCGTGGGCTGTAGTTTGAGGAAACCTGATTTAGGAATTCAAGCTTTACTACAAGGCTATAATAACCAATACAGTATGGTACTGGCACAAGAATAGAGATATAGACCTTTGAAACAGGACTGAGAACCCAGATATAAAACCATCCTCGTATTGTCATTTAATGAAGATGTCATTTAATGAAGGGAAAGGTTCCTAGTTCAAAGCAGACAAAATTATACACTGGGGAAAAGAATCTCTATTCAATAAATGGTGCTCAGAAAATTGAATAACCACATGGAAAATATTGAAACTGATCTACATTTCTTGGCTCTTAAAAAATCAACTTATCATGGATAAAAAAGTTAAACTTAAGGTGTGAAACCTTATGAATTCTAGAAGAAAATGTTGGGAAAACACTTATAGATGTCAGCTTAGGCAAAGAATTTATGAAGAAGACCCCCAAAGCAATCACAGCAGCAACAAAACTAAATAAATGGGAACTGATCAAATTAAAAAGCTTCTGCAAAGCCAAGGAAACTATCATTAGAAGGAATAGACAACCTACAGAATGGGAGAAAATATTTTCATGCTTCACATCTGACAAAGGACTGATAACTGGAATCTATATAGAACTTAAGAAAATTAACAAGAAAAAAATCAAACAACCCTATTAAAAAGTGGGCAAAGGACATGAACAGAAACTTTTCAAAAGAAGAGAGAATAATGGCCAGCAAACATATAAAAACTTGCTCAATTTCTCTAATCATTAGGAAAATACAAATCAAAACCACCATGAGATCTCACATAATTCCAATGAGAATGGTTTTTGTCAAAAAGTTCCAAAACAACAAATGCTGGCATGGATGTGGGGAGATAGGAACACTCCTACAATGATGGTGGTACAGGAAATTAGAGCAACCTCTGTGGAAAGTAATTTGGAGATATCTCAAAGAACTAAAAGTAGAAATACCATTTGATCCAGGAAACCTACTACTAGGCATATATCCAATGTAATACAAGACATTTTGCAATAAAGATGTCTGCACTCGAATGTTTTTGGGAGCACAATTCACAATTGCAAAGATGTGAAAACATCCCATGTGCCCATCAGTACATGAGTGGATTAATAAAATGTAGGCTATGTATACAATGGAATATTACTGAACCATAAAAATATCACTGGTCAACTAGCACCTCTTATATTATCCTGGGTGGCACTAGAGTCCATCCTTCAAAGGAAAGTATTATAAGAATGGAAAAAGAAGCACCACATGTGCTTGCTATCCTATTGGTACTAACTGATCAGCACTTAGGTGCTCACATGGAAGTAATATTCAGCAGGTGCCAGGCAGGTGAGAGAGGGGTGATAGGGACAGGTAAACTCACAACTAATGGATATAGAGTGCACTGTATGGGGATGGACATGGTTGTAGCTCTGGCTTTCACAAGGCAAATGCAGTATAGGTAACCAAAACGTGTGTACCCCAATAATATTCTGATTTTTTTTTAAAGAAGGAAAATAAATAAATAAATTGAACAAAAAAGGGTAATTTATTGAAGGAAAAAAATCCTTCTTAAAATTGAATCTCTTCTCTCTGTGATTTGCTTATTTATTTATTTTTAATCGAATTCTTTATGCATCCTAATCTGTCAAATACTATGGAGATAAGAAAGAATTTTAAAAGGATAAACTACTTTTATTCAGAACATAAGAAGAGAAGCTCATGTGTTAGTTGAATTTAGAATGAATGACTGGAATTTAATAGGGAATTATTTAAGATCTGTCACAAATTTGAAAATTTGTGATTTATTCAATGGCTATAATAAATTGATACTATCAAATGAATATTTTATTATATTGCCAGTATATTATCATTTTTAGAAAACATTAATTGAGATTTAATACATATTATTAAGTCATTATATTTATGTAAGCATAATACCATGTTTCCCCTAAAATAAGACAGGGTCTTTTATTTATTTTTTCTCAAGAAGACACCCTAGGGCTTATTTTCAGAGTATGTGTTATTTTCCCCTCAAAGCCTCAGCTTGCAGCACACACAGGATGGCTGGGACCTGACAAGGGGAGCCAACCTTGGTAGGGATGCCCACACCTTTCTGGTCTCCTCTGGGATAGTAGCTGTCAAGATGGGGCAGATGAGAAGGGCTGCTCACCTTCTTTACTGCTCTGTGACAAAATGCATGGGTTGTGCAGATACGCTGTGTAGCCACGCCCATCACTAGGTCTTATTTTTGGGGTAAGGCTTATATTGCACAAATACTTAGAAATCCTGCTAGGACTTATTTTATGGGTAGGTTTTATTTTCGGGGAAACTCAGTATAGATAGAAAACTTAATATAAAATTATTGCTATTGTCTCAAATTGTCCCCCCACCCCAAAATTAATATATTGTAAACTAATCCTCAATGCAATTGTATTTAAAGGTGAAAATCTTTAGGAAGTGATTAGGTCATGGGATTAGTGCTCTTATACAAAATGCCACAAGGAGCTTGTTTGCCCCTTACACCATGTGACAAAGCTACAAGAAGGGACCATCTTTGAAGAAGAGAGAAACTTAAACAGATACTGAATCTGCTGGCACCTTCATCTTGGACTTCCCACCCTCCATAATTGTAGCAGTAAATTTTTGTTGTTTATAAATTATCCAGTCTAAGGTATTTTGTTATAGCAGCCCAAACAAACTAGGACAGTTATCTAATGCTAAATCTGAAGCGGGTGCTAATGGAAAGGCAAGGAGCTCAGAACAGTGTCAGTCAAGTTCATTTTTTTTTCACATACTACATCATATTTTTAGTGATTATATATTGTAGTACTGGAAGGTTCAAAAAATGAGAAAGCCATCTTTGTATTTTATATTTTTTCATACAAAGGTTCATGTCCTGATTTAGGTTCCTATCAACAGATAGCCTTAACTTCATTGCTATGTAAGATGATGGAAGAAATGATTTATTACATTCTGTCATTCTTTCTAGAGAAGAATAATCTTCTTCCTCAGTATTAAAGTGGCTTTCAGGCAAATCAGTCAACCATAGATCATGTCATAAGACTGTCTTCTGGTGTTAATAAAGCATTCTGTAATAAGGAGTTTTTATGTGATGTATTTATGGACAGTGAAAAAATTATAATAGGTTGCTTAAGAAAGGACTATGATACCTTTAATTTCTGAAAATATTATGCTTTAAGATTCTTAGGGGCATAGTTTTCTTTGTAAGTACTAAGTATTTTAATATACCAACATTTATTTTATTCATACTGAGTTTATAAAATTATGTAAGAAGCTTTATAAGTACATTTCATTAAAAAACATATTTGGAAAATATGGAAACAAAATGACAATTCTGTTCTTGAGCATATTCTTAAAAATAATAGAGTATCTTTATGCATTTATGTGCTTCTTGCTTGGATATGTTTATACAGAACTGAAATGAAAAGTTTACAATAAAAAATCATTCCATCTTATTACTTATTATATAAAAACAATTTTTAATATTTTTGTAGAATATGTGATGATAGAAAATGTAAAAATATGAGATGGACATGTTCAGAGCATATCAATTTCTAGAATAATGCCAAACTTTATTTCAAATAGAGACAATTTTCTAGTTAGATATTCAATAAAGTAAGTAATTTAAATTATCTATGAATACTTTCAGGCCAACTATAATTCATTGAATCCACATTACCAATGGTAAAGAAAGAATGACATTTAGTATATATTTGAAATATTTAGGAGTATAACTGAATAATGACTTATCATCATCATATTCAGTTTGATAATTGAGCAATGCATGTCCTAAGAGCATAGAAATAAAAGCATTGATAATCTTTCAGGAAATGAATATGAAATTCCGTTCTCTATTATTTGGAACTCTGGTAATAGTTATTTGATTATATGTATCAAATGCTTAATTTTGCAAGCTGGAATTTGATAGACATATCTGGTGTTACTCAATATGCTGCGGAATAAATTATTTTGATAGTTCAAAAGTGAAGGGACAGCCATTGAGATCATTGATTCAAAAAATAATGAGAAAAGCTAAATTTTCAAAATGTTATGAAAGTAGTTTCAAAAATAATGGAAGAAGCTAAATTTGAAAAATGTTATCAAAGCAGAAAACTTATGAGCAACATCTCTTTTTAGAGTCTATAAGCATATTATTTTAAACACAATGACATTCATAAATGGTATAAAATATTGAGATGTAAAACTTTTTCTTTATTTGTTAATATATGTGGTTTCATTTCTAAGGTCATATGGAAAAACTTTGAAAAATATCTGGCTGCATTATATTGATTAAATAAGAATTTCAATCTATGATGAGAATGTACTTAATAATGATCCAAACATAAACCTCACTTATTTTATAAGCTTAAGCAAGCCTGGTGAATATGATGTTCTATTTAGTACTAAGAAATGTATAGATATTTCTATGGTGTGTTGTTTATTAATACACAGTTCACCAGTTTATTTTTCATTTAATGTCACAAATAGCATTCTTGTCCTCAGAGAATCACCTAACAGGAGTTTAGGTTTTTTAAAAAGTCAGTTAGGTTGTTAGGTTACTTATCAGGATATACTAGTGAGTTATTTCATGTCCTTATGACACTGAATTAGATTGCCAAAGTAAAACCTTTACAATCTATCACTTTTTCAGATTTTTTAAGTGCCATTGATATCATCCTGGAAATTTCATTTACCACGGTGAGGATGGGCTTTGGGAATTATTGATGCCTATAATATAGTAATATGTCAAGGCAACAATGTCATTTTTGTGTGGCTCCCAGTTTGTGTAGGTATTAAAGGAAATGAAATTGGAGATAAAGCAGTCAAAAAACCTTTGTAAAATCATTCAGGAGTATCAAAATATTAAATTATTTTAAAGAGACTATAATTTAATACTAAACAAAGAACAGATAAAAATGATTAAAATTAAGTAATGAGGGTTAAACAGGTTTACAGAAATACATAGAATTGCAAATTTAGTATATTTGTCGATCTCATTTCTTAAAATGTCAAGAAATTTCCTTTCTGTGGGGATCTAAATGTTCTAAGTTCATATTGAACTTTTATTCAACAAGCTGCCTTGTAGTCACAGTTTTTCCAATTAAAACTGTATGAACATGTGATCAGATAGTATATTATTTTCTTTTACCAGTAGTTTAAAATGCAATCATGAACTCATATCAGGGTTTAATAGAATAAATAGTAGCTATAAACAATAAAGGTATTATAAATATAATAAAAAATGCCATTGTGCTTACATTGGTCACAAGATATTATTGATTTGGAAATGCTAATCACTTGGACAATGCATACTTACTTATAAACTAAAAAATAATTAAAATGTAGCTTTTTTTGTTTCTCTGAAATTCCCAAATTACTGGAATGTGGTAAATTAAGAATAGAATATATAACATATATTGCTTAAAGAATGATTGTATAACTTTTTAAAAAATCAAATAATTCAGATTTTTTCTAAGTTATCAAAAGAGTTCTGTTTCAACTGGTTATTTTGGCACCATACATGTATAGATTTTTAATCGTTTACAACAGTTGTGCTTAGGCTTTCTTAATAAATTTTATTATTTCATTCCATAGTCAATACATATAATAAAATTGCCCTTAACATGATTTTCTCTTGGGGGGGTGAGTAATATTTTCAATACCACCCATCAAATGTTTCCTACACTGCAGTCCTTATTTCTTCAACTATAAAGTAGGGAGAGTAAAAATACAAACACGTTTAGTATTAATACAATTCCTAGTAAGGGATACATACTCAATAAATACTAATGAGTCTTTTCTATTGCCATTGCTGTTAAGTGCCAGGAAGACATTACAAAGAATACCAATACAAATGCTGGAGAGGATGTGGAGAGACAGGAACACTCTTACACTGCTGGTGGGACTGCAAATTAGTATAATCTTTGTAGAAAAGAATTTGGAGATACCTCAAACAGCTAAAAATAGAAATACCACTCAACCCTGCAATAGCATTACTAGACATCTACCCAAAAGAGCATAAGACATTCTATTATAAAGACATCTGCACCCAAATGTTTATGGCAGCACAATTCACTATTGCAGGGACATGGAAACAACCCAAGTGACCATCAATTTATGAATGGATAATTCAAATCTGGTATATGTTCACAATGGAATATTACTCAATTCTAAGAAACAACGGAGAGCCAGCACCACATATACTATCCTGAATTAAGCTTAAGCCCATTATCCAAAGTGAGGCGACACAAGATCAGGAAAATGGGCTCCACATGTACTCGTCATCAAATTGTTACTGACTGATTAACACTATGGTGGTCAAATGGTGGTAGTGTTCACCAGGGATTCAGGGGAGAGGGGATAGACCCACATCTTAGGGATGTGGTGAGCATTGTGGAGGGGAAGGGCAAACCTCTAACCCTTCCTAGGGAGAGGCAAAGATATAAAATGTAACCAGATTGTCAAAAAAAAAAAATCTTTTATCGGATGTTGGGCACATGGGAAGGGGGAGGACGGGATGGGTATATACTTACATAATGAGTGCGATTTGCACCAACTGGAGGATGGACACGCTTGAAGCTCTGACTCGAGGGGAGAGGGTAGGCAAGGGCAATATATGTAACCTTAACAACATTTGTACACCTATAATATGATGAAATAAAAAATATATATTAAAAAAGAAATAATGGACATAAATGTTAATTAACATTCTGATTCATAAATGAATAACACTGGAATTCAAATCCAGAGCCCAATAAACTAAGAAATGGACTACACTGCATCTCAAATAGTAGACACTTATTTTTTCTTTTAGCATGCATTAATTGAATAATATTCTACTGGATATTGGAGGGAGAGGAAACAAGAATACAGGCCTACCATCTTACAGGAAAGGTAATAATGTAGCAAAGCTATCTCCTATAACTTATCTGATCTTCCTGACCCCCAGCCTATTGGGTGGCAAGAGTAAAAATAAAAATAATAATAAAAACATTTAATTTTTCAGGTTAGCGTATCTCAATATTCTTTAGTTAAGCACATTTTTTTTTTTTTTTGCTAACAGCTTCTTTTCCATAAATTCTTAGTTGCTTATATCCCCCCTTCCAAGAATATCTTCATAAGAAGGCATCTGGGTAAGTGGTGATGGGGGAGTGCTTATATGACTTCATGGCAATGAGGGTGTGCAGGTATGTGGGAATTCTGCATCCCTGATAAACTCTTTTAGCTATTGAATAGCTTGTTTAGTATATTCCCTGGATCATTGGCCTGATCTCACTTCCAACTCTAGTCTAAAGCATGTTCATCTGGACACAGACCTCTGCTTAATGCTCTACTCGTACTACACACACTTCTGTATTTGTCACAGTACATGGGGAATTTCTGCATGTTGTGTGAGGGCCTTGCTGAATCAGGAGCACTGTTTAAGGATCATTTACTTATTCTTACCAAAATTGTCATCACGACTGCTGCCACCACCATTACCATCACCCAATGTACTCTTTTCTTTTTAGGTTTCCAAGTAGAGTCAAAAACTCTGTTAAGACTTGGAAAAGTGGGCCTAGAATGCCAACACATTCTTATCATACCAGTGACTATATCCATATTCCTAAAGTCTTTGAGCCATAGTTTTCTTTTCTTATCTTTTGGAAGACTTCTCCTGGGTCATATTCTTCTCTTTTCAGAGGTATTTTTACAACGTCCCTTGCCCTGAAATAAAATGGCAAATTTTGTACTGCGAGAGAAAACACAATTGGAAAAGCATTGTTTTTAAAAAAATATGTAATTATTCTAAATATATAACATTACCTGAACTTCTAATTTCTTTCAGTTAGCATAATAATTTTTAGAGTATTATTAAAATGTTCCATGGTTTTTATTAACTGCATGATATTAAAATAGTTGATTTAACTTTAACTACATAAACCTAGTAAATTAACCTTGTTATTAGGCATTTCACTTGCAACCTTTTGTCTTTTTGATAATAGCCATTCTCACAGGTGTGAGTTGATATCTCGTTAGGTTGATTTAACCATTCCACAATGTAAACATATATCAAAACATGACACTGCATGCCATATATACAATTATTAGTTGTAAATTGAAAATGAAATTTAAACAAAAATTCAATTTTTACTTTCCCTCAGAAATAACATTGCAACAGTATTCCCCCACAGGATTAGTTCCAAAGGATAGATTGCCAGAGTATAGTTAATGGACCAAAGAATCTGAACATTCTCTTAAAACTTTCATTCATTTTTTCTAGCTTATTGAAGTATGATTGACAAATGAAATTGTATAAATTGAAGGTTCCAACATGATGATTTGGTATATGTATATACTGTGAAATGATTAACCCAAAAGTTACTTAACACATCTATCACCTGCCTTGGTTACCATTTTGTATGGATGTGTGGTGAGTACATTTAAGATGACTCTCTTAGCAAATTTCAAGTATGCAATATACCATGCAGTGAACTTTAGTCACCATGATGTACTTTAGATCCCCAGAACTTACTCATCTTATAACTGAAAATTTGTACCCTTTGAACAACATCCTCTCATTTCCTCTCCCCCTCAGCCCATGGCAACCACTGTTCTGCTCTCTGTTTCAATGAGTTAATCTTCTGTTATATTCCACATATAAGGGAGATCACACAGTACATGGCTTTTCCCTTTGGATATATTTCACTTAGCATAATGTCTTCAGGTTCATCCATAATTGTCACAAATGAAAGAATTTTATCCCTTTTTAATGATTGAATAATATATATACATACCACAATTTCTTTATACATTCATCCATCAATGGATTCTTAGGTTGTTTCTATGTCTTGGCTATTGTGAATAATGTTGTAATGAATATGGGAATGAAGATATATCTTCAACATTCTGATTTTAATTCCTTTGGACATATACCCAGAAGTAAGATTAATGGTTCATACACTGGTTCTATATTAATTTTTTGAAGAACCTCCATGATGTTTTCTATACTGTTTGCACACATTTACATTTCCATGAACAGTGCACAAGGGTTACCTTTTCTTCTCATCCTAGACATTATTAATCTCCTACCTTTTTGATTAAAAAAAATCCTAACAAGTGTGAGATGATATCATTGTGATTTTGATTTGAAATTTTTGCATGATTAGTGATGTTAAGCATATTTTATATGCTTCTTGGCCATTTGTATATCTTCTTAGGAGAAATGTTTATTCAGATATTCAGTGCCATTTTTTTTTGAAACAGAGTATCACTCTGTTGCCTGGGCTAGAGTGCCGTGGCATCAGCCTAGCTCACAGCGATCTCAAACTCCTGGCCTCAAGCGATCCTTCTACCTCAGCCTCCTGAGTAGCTGTGATTACAAGCATGTGCCACCATGCATGGCTAATTTTTTCTATATATTTTTAGTTGGCCAATTAATTTCTTTCTATTTTTAGTAGAGACAGGGTCTCGCTCTTGCTCAGGCTGGTTTTGAACTCCTGAACTTGAGTGATCCTCCTGCCTTGGCCTCCCAGAGTGCTAGAATTATAGGCGTGAGCAACCGTGCCTGGCCTCAATGCCATTTTTTAATTGTATTTTTTTTTTTTGCATTGAGTTGTATGAGTTTCTTATATATTTTGGATATTAATCCCTTATCAAATATATGGTTCACAAATATTTTCTCCCATTCCACAGATTACCTTTTCATTTGTTTATTATTTTGTTTGCTTTTCAGAAATGTTTTAATTTGATATAGACACACAAATTATTTTTGCTCTTTTTGCTTGTGCTTTTGGCATCATAGCCAAAACATTATTGCCTAGACCAATGTCAAGGAGAATTTTTCCTATATTTCTTCTAGAAGTTTTACCTTTTCATCTTACATTTAAGTCTTTAATCCATTTCAAGTAAATATTTGCAATTGGTGTTAAATTGGGATCCAATTTCAATCTTCTGCATGTGGATATCCATTTTTCCCAGAACCATTTATTGAAGAGACTAGAATTCCCCAATTGTGTATTCTTGATATTCTTATCAATGTTAGTTGATTATATATGCAAGTATTTATTTCTGGGCTCTATAATCTGTTTTGGTGACGTATGCGTCTATTTTTAGGTAAGTACCGTACTGTTTTGGTTACTATAACTTGGTAATATAATTTGAAATCAGAAAGTGTGACACCTCTAACTTTATTCTTTTTTTCAAGATTGTTTTAGGAATTTGGAGTCTTTTGTGGTTCCATATGAATTTTTTTATTATATTATGGGGGTACAAATATTGTTAAGGTTACATATATTGCCCTTGCCTTGCCACCCTCCCCCCGCCGAGTCAGAGCTTCTAGTTTGTCCATCCTCCAGGTGGTGTGCATCACACTCATTATGTAAGCATACACCCATCCCCTCCTTCCCCCTCCCACCTGCCCGACACCCAATAAATGTTTTTGTTTTTTTTTTTTTAAATTTTGGTTACATTTTATATCTGACAAATTTCAAGATTGCTCTTTCCATTCTGTGAAAATTTCCTTGAAATTCTAATAGATTATATTCAATCTATAGATCATTGAGGAGTATGAATATTTTAAAAATATTTTTTCTCAACTACGAGGATAGGATACCTTTACATTTAAGTTAGTCTTAAATTTTTTTCCTCAATGTTTTTAGAGGTTTTGGTGTGCAAGTCTTTCAATTCTTCTTTAAATTTATTCCTCAATATTTTATATTTCAATTATTTTTATTTTTATTTTTCAATGCAATTGTAAATGGAATACCTTATTTTCTTTTCAGACAGATTGGAAAGTAAGTGAATGGACACCCAACTGATTTTTGTATGTTGATATTAGGTCTTACAAATTAACTGAATTTGTTTATTTACTCTGAGTTTTTTCATGAGGTCTATAGAGTTTTTTTGTATATATTATAAGCTCGTGTTTTCTCTGAAAACCCAGAGAAATTTAATTTTTGCTTTCCAATTTGGATGCATTTTATTTATTTCTCTTATCTAATTTCTCTGTATAGGATTTCTAGTGCTAAATTGACTAGAAGTAGTGATAATAGGCACCCTTGACTTGTTCCTGTTCTTAAAGGAAAAAGTTTTCAGCTTTTTACCATTGAGTATGATGTTAGTGGTTGGCTTCTCACATATGACCTTTATTATGTTCTGATATATTCCTTCTATGCCTAATTTGTTGAGAGTATTTATCATGAAAGGATGTTGAATTTTATTGAACTCTATTTTTGCATCTATGAAATGATCATATTATTTTTGCCCCTCATTCTGTTTACATGGTATATCATACTCATTTATTTGAGTGTGTTGCATGATCATTGCATCCCAGCAATAAATCTCAATTAATCATAGTGCATGAAATTTTTGACATGATATTAAATTCAGTTTGATAGTATTTTGTTGAGAATTTTTGAATCTATATATATTAGGAATATTGGCCTATAATTTTATTTTCTTTAAATCTCTTGAACTAGCTTTGGTAAAAAATATTATTCTTAAAAAGATGTCTTACTTCCTGTTTTCAGTGTGACATGTAAGGAGCATGGAAGTCACCACTCTGTCCTTACAACAAGGAAATTGAATCAACTGAAAAAGCAACAACTATTCTTACATTGGTAAGCTAAGTGAGGTCACATGCAAACTGGTGCCCCCAAAATTGGAAGGAAAATACAAATGAATACATGGGATCACCATTGACCAGAGCAGAAATCCAAAAGGAAACATATTTGCAAGAACCAATGCAAGAATAGGGAAACCTAAACTGTAGTTGTCAAACTGCTGAGGCTCACTCTAGGTAAATGTAAGAGTTAAACACTGAAGAAAAAACTATAAGACATACTGAAAGGCAATGAAGAAAATTTGAAGATACACAGCAAGCATATATTTATTATTATTATTACCTTAAATTCCTCTCCATCTACCAATAATTAATTTGAGTAATATACAGCTAATATTTACACACACACACACCACATATATGGAAGAAAAAGTTGAGTTCCTTGGTAAATTCATTTCCAATAAGATGCCTTTTATTTTTATTTATATCAGCAATGTGCAAGAGTATCCTTTTTCACTCACCACCTTCAACATTGGCATTTCTCCTTTAATAACTTTTGTCAATTTTAAACTTTTTGAATAGCCACAAATTGTAAGAGGTCAAATTATCACTCTTTGCTGACGATATGATCTTATATCTAGAAAACCCCAAAGAGTCTGCCAACAGACTACTGGAATTGGTAAATAAGTTCAGCAAAGTTTGAGGTTACAAAATCAATGTACACAAATCAGTTGCCTTCATATATGCTAACAACAGTCAAACTGAAAGTCAAATCAAGTACTCAATAACTTTCATAATACCAACAAAGAAAATAAAATACCTAAGGATATATTTAACTAAGTATGTGAAAGATGTCTACAAAAGAACTTCGAAACACTTAGGAAGGAAATAAAAGAGGACTTAAACAGATGGAAAACCATATTATGCTCATGGATCAGCATAATCAACATTGTTAAAATGTCTGCATAACCCAAAGTGATTTACAGACTCCACGTAATTCCTATTAAAATACCAAGATCATTTTTCTCATATCTAGAAAAAAAATAAGTCTGTGCTTTGTATGGAACCAGAGAAGACCCTGTATAGCAAAAGTAATGTTAAGCAAAAAGAATAAATTGGGAGGCATAAAATATACCAAACTTTAAGCTATACTACAAGGCTATCGTAACCAAAACAGCATGGAATTGTGACAAAAATGGAGACACAGGCAAATGCAACAGAACTGAGAATCCTGATATAGGATTCTCAAGACCATCAAAACCATCCTCATATAGCCATCTAATCTTTGACAAAGTAGACAAAAACATACACTTGGGACAAGAATTTCTATTCAATAAATGGTGCTGGGAAAATTGGATAGCCACATGTAGAAGACTGAATCAGGATCCACACCTCTCACTTCTCACAAAAATCAACTCATGATGGATAACAGACTTAAGCCTAAGGTGTGAAACCATAAGAATTCTAGAAGAAAATGTTGGAAAAACTCTTATAGAGATCAGCCTAGGCAAATAATTCATGAAGAAATCCACAAAAGAAATGACAGCATCAACAAAAATAAATAAATAGGACCTGATATTTTAAAGAGCTTCTTCACAGGCAAAGAAAGTATCACTAGAGCATATAGACAACCTAAATAATGGGAGAAAATATTTGAATGCTATATATCTGAAAATGGGCTGATAACTAGAATCTATAGAGGACTCAGGGAAATCATCAAAAAAAATCAAACAACCCCATTAAAAAGTAGGCAAAGGACATGAAAAGAAACTTTTCAAAATAAGATAGACTAATGGCCAAAAAACTTATGAAAAAATGCTCAACATCTCTAATCATCAGGGAAATGCAAATGAAAACCAAAATGAGATGCCACTTAACTCCAGTGAGGATGGCTTTTATCAAAAAATAACAAAACAAATGTTGTAGATGCCAAGAGATAAGAATACTTATTTACTGCTGATGGGACTCCAAACTACTGCAACCTCCGTGGAAAGTAATATGAAGATACATCAAAGAAGTAAAAGTAGAACCAAAATTTGATCCAACAATCCCACTACTGGGTATCTACCCAAAGGAATAAAATACATTCTATTAGCCACTTCGGTATGAGCGTCTACTATAATCAATAGCCACAGATGAACACGCACAGCCGAGCGTGGACTTTAGCCAACAGCCGTGATATGAAGGTGCACAGCCGAGTGTCAACTTTAGCGTTAATAACAAAACTTGACTTTTCTAATTTTTCATTTATCAAAATAAAATTGTGAACATTTAAAAATAATGTAATAAAAACATATAGGTATGTTACCTATTCTGATTTACATTACGAGTAAAGCTGCCTGTAAACTAAAACAAGCTTTCAGTGCTTTCAAGCTTTCCTCATCACACAAGAGCAAAACGGATTCGGTATCAATGCACAGCACAAACTATTTTGCAGACTATGAGTGCTGGCTGTGGGCAAGGTTTTGCAGCCGGTGAGCACCTTACCAAAGTGGTTAAAAAAGACATCTGCACTAGAATGTTTACAGTAGCACAACTCACAATTGCAATGATATGGCAACATCACAAGTGCCCATGAATACATGAGTGGATTAACAAAATGTGGTATATGTATACCATAGAGTATGAATCAGCTATAAAAAATGATGAACTACCTATTATATTATTGTGAATACAGCTGGATGCCATTCTTGTAAGTGAAGTATCACAAGAATGGGAAAACAAACTCACCATTAAATTGGTAGCAATTGATCAACACTAATGCACACATTTAGGAAATGACACTTATAGGGTGTTGGGCAGGTGGGGGGGGAAGTGGATGGATAAATCCACACCTAATGGATGTGGTGTGTGATGTTTGGGGGATGGATACAGTTGTTGGATCCTACAAAGGCAATTTATGTAACCTAAGTTTTTGTAACCCCATAATACTCTGAAATAAAAAAAAATGTTAATTATTTGTCATCTGACATGTTTTCTTATTTGTTGATTACCTTTTAATTTTATGAAGTTTCATAATGTGCAGAGTAATTTATTATGTTTTTGTTTTTAAAATTATATTCCTGTTAGGAAATTGGAAAAAGAAGAACATTTCTATGGAAAGAATTAAGTCTTCTGTAATTCCATCAACCAGGCTTGTTTACTATAAATTATTCCAGTTTTATATCTATATCTATATCTATATATATATATGTACATATGTGTGTGCCTGTTCTGATTTTTAATACAAAATTAAGAATAAACTGTAGATAAAGTTTTCTATCCTTACCTTTCCCATACACATTCACCTTTTTCATTACATTTTGTTTTATTTAATTGGAAATATTTATTACCATCTTTGTGTGCCAGGCTCTGTGCTTATTGCTGAAGACTTTTTAAAAAGTATACAAAGTAAATTAGAAATGGTCTGGACTATATTTTACTGGGAGATACAAACAAGTAATCAGGTAATTGCAGTTTGGCATATTTAAGTATATATTTGTGTGTGTTTGTGTGTGTATATTTATATATATATGCATATATAATATATATACTAACATTTCTGTGTGTGTCATAGTAATATGTTTTATAAATAAACCTTACTTTTCCTAATTACAGCTTTATTATTTATAAGATTCTGAATTAACGTTATAAAAGAGCCTATAGAAATATAGCATTTATTAATAATTTAATAAATGGTGTTTTAAAGTACACTTGGCAAAATTAGGCATTTTACTTAAAGTAAAATTCACTAATTTGGTAGAAAGTTACATTTTAATAGTATTTTAATTATCATTGCTCACTACTGACATTAAACATTTTTTTTACATGCCATGGCCATATTTTTTTCTCTGTGATATTTTTTTCATGCTCTTTGCCTCTTTTTCTATTAAGATGTTTGTATTATCCATATTATTTTGTTAAGACACTCTTTTTTTTTGTTTGTTTTGTTTTTTTGTTTTTTGTTTTTTCTTGTTTTTTGTTTTTTTTTTTATTTTGGCATATTATGGGGGTACAGATTTTAAGGTTTCAATAAATGCCCATTTCCACCCCTCCCCCCAAAAGTCTGAGTCTCCATCATGACCATCCTCCAGATGGTGCACATCTCACTCATTATGCATGTATATACCCACCCCCCTCCCCCCTCCCCCCTCCCACCTGCCCAATATCCTATTACTGCAGTACCTATGCGTCCACTTAGGTGCTACTCAGTTAATACCAGTTTGCTGGAGAATATATCTGGTGCTTGTTTTTCCATTCTTGGGATACTTCACTTAGTAGTATGGGTTCCAGCTCTAACCAGGAAAATATAAGATGTGCTATATTACCATTGTTTCTTAGAGCTGAATAGTACTCCATGGTATACATATACCATATTTTATTAATCCATTCTTGGATTGATGGGCACTTGGGCTGTTTCCACAGCCTTGCAATTATGAATTGTGCTGCTATAAACATTCGAGTGCAGGTGTCTTTTTTGTAGAGTGTCACTGGATCATTTGGGTAGATGCCCAGCAATGGGATTGCTGGATCAAATGGTGGATTCACTTGTATCACTTTAAGGTATCTCCATATTGCTTTCCACAGAGGTTGAACTAGTTTGCAGTCCCACCAGCAGTGTAGGAGTGTTCCTCTCTCTCTGCAACCACGCCAGCATTTATTGTTTGGAGATTTTTTGATAAAGGCCATTCTCACTGGGGTTAAGTGATATCTCATTGTGGTTTTGATTTGCATTTCCCTGATGATTAGAGATGTTGAGCATTTCTTCATATGTTAGTTGGCCATTCTTCTGTCTTCTTTAGAAAAATTTCTGTTCAAGTCCTTTGCCCACTTTTTAATGGGGTTATTTGATTTTTTTTTCCTAATTTACGTGAGTTCTAAGTATATTCTAGTTATCAGTCCCTTATCGGATGCATAGGATGCAAAAATTTTCTCCTATTCTGTAGGTTGTCTGTTTACTTTCATGACTATTTCTTGGCTGTGCAGAAGCTTTGTAGTTTGATCATGTCCCATTTATTTATTTTTGTTGCTGCTGTGATTGCCTTTGGGGACTTCTTCATAAACTCTTTGCCCAGGCCGATGTCTAGGAGAGTGTTTCCAACTTTTTCCTCTAGAGTTCTAATAGTTTCATACCTTAGATTTAAGTCTGTTATCCAGCGTGAGTTGGTTTTTGTGAGAGGCGAAAGGTGTGGGTCCTGTTTTAGCCTTCTACAGGTGGCTATCCAGTTTTCCCAGCACCATTTATTGAAGAGAGATTCTTTTCCCGAGCGTATGTTTTTGTCTGCTTTGTCAAAGATGAGATGGCTATATGAGGATGGTTTTATATCAGGATTCTCACATCTGTTCCACTGGTCAATGTTCCTGTTTTTGTGCCAATACCATATTGTTTTAATTACTACAGCTTTGTAGTATAGTTTGATATCTGGCAGGTTAATGCCTCCCATTTTGTTTTTATTGCCTAGAATTGCTCTTGATATTCGGGGTCTTCTTTGGTTCCATACAAGGCGTAAAATTATTTTTTCTATATCTGTGAAGAATGCTGATGGGATTTTAATAGGTATTGCATTGAATCTGTAGATCAGTTTGGGTAGTATAGACATTTTGATGATATTGAGTCTGCCGATCCACGAGCATGGTATGGATTTCCATCTGTTTACATCCCCTGCTATTTCCTTCCTCAGTGTTTCATAGTTCTCCCTGTAGAGGTCTTTTACCTCTTTGGTTAAATATATTCCTAGGTACTTTAATTTCTTTGTTGCTATTCTGAAGGGAGTTGAGTCTTTGATTTGGTTCTCAATTAGATTGTTGTTGGCTTATATGAATGCCTCTGATTTCTGTGTATTGATTTTGTATCCTGAGACTTTACTAAATTCATTGATCAGTTCCAGGAGTTTCTTGGTTGAATCCTTGGGGTTTTCTAGATACAATATCATATCATCTGCAAACAGTGAAAGTTTGATCTCTTCTGCCCCTATTTGGATACCTTTGATTCCATTTTCCTGTCTGATTGCTGTAGCCAAGACTTCCAGCACTATGTTGAACAGAAGTGGAGATAGTGGGCAGCCTTTTCTGGTTCCAGTACTAAGTGGGAATGATTTCAATCTTTCCCCATTCAGTATGATGTTGGCTATGGGTCTGTCATATATGGCTTGTAACATTTTTAGGTATGTCCCTTCTATGCCTATTTTCTTAAGTGTTCGTATCATGAAAGGGTGTTGAATTTTGTCAAAAGCTTTTTCTGCATCTATTGAAAGAATCATGTGGTCTTTGTTTTTGCTTCTGTTTATGTGGTGAATTGCATTTATAGATTGACGTATGTTGAACCATCCCTGCATCCCTGGGATGAAGCCCACTTGGTCGTGGTGGATTATTTTTTTGATAAGTGTCTGGATTCGGTTAGCTAAGATTTTGTTGAAAATTTTTGCATCTATATTCATTAGGGATATTGGTCTGTAGTTTTCTTTTTTGTTGCGTCCTTTCCTGGTTTTGGTATCAGAGTAATATTCGCTTCATAAAAGGTGTCGGGGAGGTTTCCGTTCTTCTCAATGTTGTGGAATAGTTTCTGCAAGATAGGTACTAGTTCTTCTTTGTAAGTATGGTAAAATTCAGGTGTGAAGCCATCTGGACCGGGACTTTTCTTTTTAGGGAGATTTTTAATTGCTGTTTCTATTTCTTCTGTTGAGATTGGTCTGTTCAGGGAATCTATTTCTTCCTGGTTGAGCCTAGGGAGGCTGTGTGTTTCTAGAAATTTGTCCATTTCCTTCACATTTTCCAGTTTGTGTGCATAAAGTTTTTTGTAGTATTCATAAATTGTATCTTGTATCTCTTTGGGATCAGTTGTGATATCTCCTTTTTTATTCCTGATGGAGCTTATTAGAGAATTCTCTTTTCTGCTTTTCGTTAGCTTAGCCAATGGTGTGTCAATTTTGTTTATTTTTTCAAAGTACCTACTTTTCGTTTTATTAATCTCCTGAATAGCTTTCCTATTTTCAATTTCGTTTAGTTCTGATTTGATCTTGTTGATTTCACTTCTTCTGCTGGGTTTGGGGTTGGTCTGTTCTTCTTTTTCCAGCTCTTTGAGTCGTTTCATTAGATTGTCTATTTGTGATCTTCTTGTCTTTTGGTTATAGGCATTTATGGAGATAAACTTTTCTCTCAGAACTGCTTTAGCTGTGTCCCAGAGGAGTTTATAACTTGTCTCTCCATTGTCGTTTTCTTCATAGAACTTTTTTATTTCCGTCTTGATTTCTTCATTTACGAAGTAATCATTAAGTAGGAGGTTGTTTAATTTCCATGTTTTTGTGTAGAAATGTGAGTTTCTGTTAGGGTTGATTTCTAATTTTATTCCACTGTGATCTGAGAAGGTACATGGTATGATTTCTATTTTTTTAAATTTCTTGAGATTTTCTTTGTGTCCTAGGATATGGTAAATCTTAGAGAATGTCCCGTGAGCTGATGAGAAGAACGTATATTCAGTGGATTTTGGGTAGAATGTTCTGTAGATGTCTGTCAGACCCAATTGTTCTAGAGTTTTGTTTAAGTCCATTATTTCTTTATTAATTTTCTGTTTGGAGGATCTGTCTCGTGCCATCAGTGGGGTGTTGAAATCTCCGGCGATTATGGAGTTGGTATTAATCCATTTGCTTAGCTCCAGTAAGGTTTGCTTTATGAATCTGGGTGCACCTAAGTTGGGTGCATATATATATTATTTTTTTTTTTTTTTTTTGAGACAGAGTCTCGCTTTGTTGTCCTGGTTAGAGTGAGTGTCGTGGCGTCAGCCTGGCTCACAGCAACCTCAAACTCCTGGGCTCCAGCGATCCTTCTGCCTCAGCCTCACAAGTAGCTGGGACTACAGGCATGCGCCACCATGCCCGGCTAATTTTTTATATACATATCAGTTGGCCAATTAATTTCTTTCTATTTATAGTAGAGATGGGGTCTCGCACTTGCTCAGGCTGGTTTTGAACTCCTGACCTTGAGCAATCCGCCCGCCTCGGCCTCCCAGAGAGCTAGGATTACAGGCGTGAGCCACCGCGCCCGGCCTTAGTGCATATATATTTAAAATTGTTATCTCTTCTTGTTGGACTGTGCCCTTCACCATTATATAATGACCCTCTTTGTCTTTTACTACTTTTGTTGGTTTAAAAACTAAATCGTCTGAAATTAGAACTGCCACACCAGCCTTCTTTTGGCTTCTATTTGCTTGGAATATTGATCTCCACCCTTTTATTTTTAGTCTATGTGCATCCTTGCAGGTTAGATGTGTTTCCTGAAGACAGCATATACTTGGCCTGTATTTTCTTATCCATTCAGCCAGCCTATGTCTCTTGAGTGGAGAGTTTAAGCCATTCACATTTATTGAGAGAACTGATAGGTAAGGTAGTTTACTGATCATTCTGTTGGGTCGGATGTTGTTGCTATGATTTCTGTCTTGAGCCATTGTAATATCTGGCCTTTAATATCTTTGGGTTTTGGTTGTTTTTATATTCGTGGGTTATTATTATGATGTTCCGTGCATAACGCTGTTTTAAGCACTTCTTGTAGGGCTGGTCTTGTCTTGGTGAATTCTCTGAGCCTTTGCTTGTCTGAGAATGTTTTTATTTCTCCTTCATATACGAAGCTTAGTTTTGCAGGGAATAATATTCTAGGCTGGGCATTGTTTTGTTTCAAAAGTGTGAGAATGGGGCCCCAGTCTCTCCTTGCTTGTAAAGTCTCATTAGAGAAGTCTGATGTTATTCGAATTGGCTTTCCCTTGTATGTTACTTGCTTCTTTTGTCTTACAGCTCTTAGAAGGGCCTCTTTAGTTGATACTTTGGTCAGTCTGATGACTGCATGTCGTGACGTCTTCCTGTTTGCGTTGAATCTCCCAGGGGTCCTCTGAGCTTCTTGAACTTGTATATCAAGATTTTGAGCAAGGCCTGGGAAATTTTCCTCTATTATATCTTCAAACAGCTTGTCCAACCCTTGAGTGTTGTCTTCTTCCCCTTCCTGCAACCCTATGACCCTCACATTAGGTTTCTTCACATAATCCCACATCTCTTGTAGGCTTTGCTCTTTTCTCTTGTTTCTCTGCTCTATTTCTGTGACTGATTTGTTTAATTGGAGGGTGTTATCTTCAAGCTCTGAGATTCTTTCTTCTGTTTCATCTACCCTGTTCTTGAGACTTTCCACTGTATTTTGTAGTTCCTTGAATTGATTCTTCATTTCCAGGAGTTCGGTTACACTTTTCTTCAATGTGTCTATTTCTTTTCTCATATCCTGGAGACTTTTTGTGGTTTCTTTGTGTTGGTTATTGAGTTGTTGTTGCAGCTGGGTGAGTGTTCTTATGTTCCACATACGAAATTCCTCTTCTGTCATATTGGTTGCCTGATTTTGGTCGGTGTCCGTTTCTAGGGGGCTGGTGCTCCTCTTTGGGGGTGTGTTTTCCGTTTGGTTCTTCATATTTCCTGAGTTCTTTCGCTGATTTCTTCCCATGGCGATCAGTTGTTGTTTCTTTCCTTAGGTTATTGTTTGGGTATTCACACACTTTGTTTAGTTTCTGAGGCGTTAGGTGGTGCCTGTGGGTGAAATTGGACCACTTCCTGTATATTGAGTCAGTGGGTGCCGTGGAAAGGCCGTGCAAGATGCCGTCCCTGTCAGTAGGTGGCATTTGCTTGGAGGAACAGGCTATGGTGTTGATTTTGAGTCCTGTTATCAGCTCTCGTACTGGGTGGAGCTGGGTTGTGTAAGCCTGCCCTCAGGCCGTTAGCAGGGGTCAAAGTTCTGTTCTCTGCTTTCAGGGAAAGCTGTCAGGGTGGGGCTGGAATGGTCCTGCTCAGCCAGAAAGTCTGAGTGTGGGGGTGGGGCTGTCTGAGACCTGCATTCTGCAGCAGGCCTCGCTTCTTTCCACCCTCCCCAACTCCGCAGCTACTCCTGGGCCTCTGCCAGCAGGCCAGACCACAGGCCACCAGGCCTCCCTGGACTGTGATGCCGGCGGGGAGGTTCCCTGCACAGGAACGCCACCTGGGTTGGGCGCACGGCCTCCTCCTGGGAGGAGGGTTGCCCTCTAGGACGCTGATCCGCCCCTGGAGGCACACAGACCTCAGTAGGCTGTTCACGTATAACCCTTCTGTGCCCCGGGCAATGCTAGCCTTTGGTGCAGGAGATCTGGTCTGCAGGTCCGACCTCTGGGACCCAGAGTTCAAACTGTATTCCCACCAGGGAGAGGATTTCCGGTCCTAATTCACCCACAGGGAGCCCAAGCCGGGTCTATGTCTCTCAGCCTCTGAGTCGGCACCGTTTTCCTGGGAACAGGGTGCCAGCAGCACCTGGGAGAGTGGGCGGGGTCCCAAACGGGAAGGTCCCGTTTCCTGGAGGTGCCTCCGGCTGGTGGCTGTATTGTCTCTCTGGGCAGCCGCGGGTAGGGTCGGCGGAGGGGAGGAGGAGGCAATATGGCGCCTGCCGCTCGGCTCGGGTCTGTGCACACGGAGGTGCCCGGAGGAAGTTGGGAATCTGGTGCCACGTCCGCTACAGGCTCACCGCTGGCAGGCGGCGGCAGTCTCTGGGCTGGTATCCGCAGGTCTCTCCACCCGCTGGGGAGCCCACCAGCAGTCCCGAATGCAGGGGAGGGGAAACAGCAGAGCCACCTACCCTTGCCGCTGGTCTCCGGGCTGCTCCGGTGGTCTCAGCCTCCAGTTCTCCTCCGCAGCCTCCTCTCGTGGAGTCTCCCGGGGTCTCAGGTACCCCTCCTTCCGGCCCTTGTCCGCTGTATGCTCGTCTTCTTGCTTCTTTCCTCTAGTTTCTGCTAGAATCTGTCTTTTCTGCAGAGACCCTCTGTCTGGCGATGTTATTCGTTCGCCATCTTCCTCCGCCCCCCCTCAAGACACTCTTTATATTAATTTTATTTAACTTTTCTCTTTCATCAACATTTCTCATTTTTTCATGTGGCATTTTTCTTCTGAAATTATTTATAAGTTCCCTTTGTTTCTATATAGAAATATTCAGAATAATTCATTTTTTATGAAGTCAAGTTAATCAATTTTATGGCTTCTGTCTTTTGTGCATAGATAAAGCTTTTCAACCCCCTATCATATAAATATTCACCTATGTTTTCTTCCAAAATATGTTTGGTTTTTGTAGAAAATGTAACTCTTTAACCCATCAACCATTTGTTTTGGTATGTGATATGATGAAAGGAACCAGTTTACTTTCCAATGATAACCCTCACCATTACCTTGGAAATCAGCCCATTTAACCAGGATTTTCATATTAATTTGAAATGTCATTGTATATGAAGTTCTTATTTATTGTTCAGACTGTAAGCTTCATACTCCACTAAATACAATGTAGTGGTTCAAAGTACAGTTTCTGGAGTCAAAAAGACCATCATGTACTAGCAGTGTGCTTTTAGAGTTACGTTTTCTGTCTCAATACCCACATTTGCAAACCAAGGATAATAATTATATCTACTTCTTAGGTTTATGAAAATATTAAATGAGATAATATATGTAAAGTTCTTTAAATGAAATAGTCTGTGTAAAATATTAAAAGCACTGCCTAGTAAAGAATGAATAATCAATGAATGCTAGCAATCACTGTATCTATTTATCAATTCCTATGCCAAAACCCTCATAGCTTGATTTTAATAATTTTAAAACACATTCTGATAAATGATATGCTATTCTCTTATTATTATTTGATATAACTTTTTGTTATTTTGCTCATTTATTTTTGCTGATGAACTTAAATGTGATCATATGTTTAAAGAAATAGTTCCATCATCTTATGATTTTGTTCATTAGAATTGAATAACATTTATTATACACTTTGCATCTTTTTATTTTTTAAGTATTACATGTATTTCAGTAAAGTTTAATTGTTTCTTTATAGAAAGTCAGAAATTTAATGTTAAAGTTATGTTACTATGTTTTCTTTATTAAATTTCTATGTGGGATGTAATTATTTCAATTTCATTTCCACCTTACTATTCAAACAAGACAATAAAGAATGAAATCCTGGCTCTGCCACTTTTTAGCTGTGTAAACTGGAACAAATTACTCAATGTCCCTATGCTTTGTTTTTTCACATACAAAACATAACATATATATCAGGACCTATCCCATTGAATTCTTATGAGGATAATTATGTAAATATCTTCTAATTATTATATTTATTTTGCATTTGATTCTCTTGAATTTTCTCTGTAGTTATTATATTGCTTGCCACAAATAAATGAGTTTCTCATTTCTCATAGCTGTACATCTCATTTCTTTTACATGCTTTATACCAGTGCCAGAATGTCCAAAATATTTTAAGTAATAATAGTAATTGTATATATTCATGTCTTCTTTCTTTGAATAGCATGACAATGAATCATGGCCATGACTGTTTGAGATAGAGGTGCTTTATCATAGAGAAAAAAGAAATTTGCATCCATTGCTATTGTACTATGGATTTCTACCATAAATTGGTTGTTCATTTTCTGAAATACCATTTTAGCATTTATAGCAAATGTGTGTGTGTGTGTGTGTGTGCACGCATGCATGCACACATGCATATGTGTATTATTTCATTTGCTCTATTAAGGAAAACCATCATAAGAAGAGATTCCCTGATTTTGAACCATCCTCACATTTATGGAATAAATTTTGCTTGACCATAATGCATGATTATGTTAATATGTTCATGAATTTCATTACTTAACTTTTAACATTATTGTGTCGACCTCCATAAATCAATTTGATTTTTAAATTTCATTATTGTTACTTCTTTGTCAAGTTTTGGTATCAAGGTGGTCATATTTGCTTCATAAAAGAAATGGGAATTTTCATTCTTTATCCTCTGGAAGAAATTAAATGACATCTGAATCTTCTATACCCTGTATTTTTGATGGAACTTACCTAGAAAGTCATCTAGATCCAGCAGATTTTGGAGGAGTATTTTTTGAATTTTTTTTTTACAATTTCTTCTGTTGTTCCTTCTATTTTTGAGGCAATTTTGATAATCAAAGCTTTTCCTAAAATCCAAGTACTAAATGTGTGAAATCTATGAATTTAAGATTACTTGTTGGATTCTTTTAAATTACTTCCAAATCTATGGTGGTGTCCTATTTCTCATTTCTAATATTGCAGGTCAGCGATCCCCATCAGGAGGTAAATTCTCAGACCACATTTCCATTCTTGGTGGTAGGTTGGGATTTAAATGGCCACCTTAAAATCCTGCAGAACATATTAATGTTGGAGGTGTCAGAGTCTACTACCAAAACATGCCTGCCTTTCCCTCCACATCATCAAATATGCATGTTATCTTGTTTCTAAATTTTCTGAGCTAGAAGAAAGATACCTAGCTAGGAATTAGAGCCTTGCAGTTTTCCTGGATCTTGTTGGACATTCCAACAGGAGAGCAGTGTAACAGTAAACAAAAGGCGTGTTTCTTTCCTGGATTCCTATTCTGTCCTTTCTCTTTGTATTTAGCTACTTTCTGTCAATATTTGCCTTAGATTATTATATAAGATGATTCCAAAAAGAACAGTGTGACTACAAAAAGTCATATTTTTATCTTATTTTATTCCCTCTCTCTAAAAGTTCTTCATACTCTATGTACATTGATATCATCAATATAAATATGCTTCTACATGTCACCAATCTTCTGAATGAAATCAAAGTACCAAAAAATTTAAAATATTTCCATCTTATTTTTTTCATTCTTGGGATACTTCATTTAGTAGAATGGGTCCCAGCTCTATCCAGGAGAATACAAGTGGTGCTATATCACCATTGTTTCTAATAGCTGAATAGTACTCCATGGTATACATATACCATATTTTTTTAATTCACGCATGTATTGATGGACACTCTGGTTGTTTCCACATTTTGCAATTGTGAATTGTGCTGCTATAAACATTCGAGCGCAGGTGTCTTTTTTATAGAGTGTCATGTACTCACCAGCAAATAGGTTTCACTGATCAACACCTAAGTGGACATATAGGAATAAGATTTATTGGGTGTCAGGCAGGTGGGAGGGGAGGAGGGGATGGGTATATACATACATAGTGAGTGCAATGCGTGCCATCTTGGGGATTGACACGCTTGAAGGTCTGACTTGAGGGGCGGGGGCAAGGGCAATATACGTAACCTTAACATTAGTACCCCCATAATATGCTGAAATAATAATAGAAAAATATTTGCATCTTTATCTCAAATTTGCCTGATTCCAAAAGTTTTCACTATATTTCACTTCACATTGCAACAATACTATAATGCATTTTCTACTGATGTTTACATATTCCTTGATGTTTGGGCCCTGCTGCCAATTATTATCCTCATTGGCTTCTTCAATGAAATAGATAATGTGAAAATCAGTGATTCATTTATTGCTGTACCTAATAATGTTTATTATAATTGGTATTTTTTATCCTTTTATAATCTGGAATCATGTAGATATTGTAAAATAGTATAAAATATAAATTACCTATAGAAAAGTTGGAAACTTGTGTTATTATAATAATTTTCTCTAATATGCTTTAAAATATTAATCTGGCAATATTGCTAAGA
Organism: Microcebus murinus; assembly: GCF_040939455.1. Lineage (NCBI taxonomy): Eukaryota > Metazoa > Chordata > Mammalia > Primates > Cheirogaleidae > Microcebus > Microcebus murinus. Next base: position 16,973,468 of record NC_134136.1, read on the forward strand.
GTAGCTCATAACAGTATCAATTTCAGAAATAATTTTTGAATCTAATAAACTAGAGTTTTAGCACACTCTAGTGGCAATTGTGTAATTTCACATAAAATAAAAGTCTTATAGTTTATAACAAACTAAACTAGCAGGGTATGCATATAAATAATTTATCTTACAGTGATAAAATAGCAGTGTTGTACAATAAATAAAGATATGCTACAAGCATTTATACTTTGTTACCTGCTGTAAGTTTTATTTATTTCTGTGAGATTAATCTAGCATTTATTAATAATAATCTACTGAAGCATACATTTGATTCACATTTGGTATTATTTATATTTAAAATAATCTGACTCAGTTTGAATTATGTTTTCATATTTCTGATATGGAAATTACCAACAAATGCTAATAATTGTTATGGATGGAATTTTTAAATACTGTTATTCTTTTCCTCAAGTCAGAAGTGACTACATTGTAATTTAGCTATGTAAGTTTTTGGAGTTAACCAAAATGCAAGGTTGAAGGAACAGTCCTCCAGATGGCCAAGTCTCACCAAAGCTTCTGACCCTAGCTGCAAGCAGTTATGATCCAATGACAAAGTTAGAGGGAAGAGTCCACACAAGAGCACCTTCACTTCTGACACCATCTATAAGTTTGGAGTTTTCCCAAAGCTATCCTCAGTTTCGATAATTCGCTCGGAAGACTCACAGAACTCACTAAAAACTATTATACTCTCAGTTAGTGTTTACTTCAGGGAAAGGGTATAGAAAATTGCCTCAAGGAAGAGACACATATGGCAGAGTTTGGGAGAGTTCCACGTGCAAAGTTTTCATTGTTCTTATGATGTGTTACCCTGCTGTCATTAATGTGTGACAACATACACTAAATATGCCAAACTGAGAAGCACACCTGAACTTTGGTTCCCAGAATTTTTATTGGGTTTTCAGTAAGTAGGCATTGTTGATTGACTGATTATTTATGTGCTTGAATTTAGTCTCTAGCCTCCCTACTCAAGAGATCTGGCTAATAACACATGACTGGAGGGCTCATCAAGAGTCAGCTTATTAGCATAAACCACTAGATATGGTTCAAGGGGCCCACACTGAATAGCAAAGAAATTCATGTTTCTTGGGCTACTATAAGTGTTTAGCAGATGCCTCCCATGATCCAGGGACAAAGGCCAGAACTCTATTTGGGAAAGACCACAAATAAAATAACAGAGTAAAGAAGGACCAAGGGAAAGGACTATTTTCAAACTTGACAGCAGAAACTTCCAAGAATGACTTTAGTTATCAACACTTTCCGGTAACTGTCATACTAATTTAAAAAAATATATTCTGGCCAGACTAGATCCATGCCATTGCAGGTTTCTTGTGGATTACAGCCATACAACATAAGTAGCTTTTGCTAATGATTTATTTCTTAACTTCTTTGATTTGTGGATAAGAAAAATGCTGTCTCAAGTCACACAAAGTCATGATTGTCAGCACTCTACCTAGATCTTCCTTTTACTTCAAGGATTTGGGACTTTGACAGGATTGAATTCAAGTCTTGATCCTGCCACTTATAGGTGTCTGACATTGGACAGATTAAGCAACCTCTCTGAAAATTAGTTTTCTCCTCTGCAAAACAGAAATAATAAAGGCAACCTCATATGGTCACTATGATAATTTAATATTAATAAGATTATATATGATAAATATTCACAGAATCTCAGTGTTTTATTATTACCAGAATGAAGGTGTCATGGGCCCTGCCTTATTAATAGTCATATATGAAGACTGATGACAATTCACCCGCCTTGAGAATTTGCCAGAAAGTTTATTATTCACACAAGGAACTCTGTATAGAGCAGAGTAGGTACCACCTTTCTGACTGGCATGACAAGAACAATTAACAGAGTTGTTTTAACTTTTGTAATGGCTATAGAGTGGGGATGGAAAGGAGTTCTCACTCACAGACTATGGCTGTGGGTTTCTAATTCTAATAAGAGTCTAAAGGCATGCAAGTTTCATTATCTATTCCCAGTGTTTCGGAAGAGAAGAGTGATAGCCCAAATCCTGTGCAGTCAAATATCAAACATGGACTCAGACTTTTTATTACAAACAAACAGATCTCCAATAAATGTTAGTGCTGCTCTCATTTTCCCCATAAACGTCTTCATTTTCTTAATGACTGTTCTTAGGTAAGAATTATTACAGGGAAAATAAATCTGATCAGGATAAGGTCATATCTATTTAACAGAAAATATAAAGAACTTTATGACATTAATCATATTCATCTTGCACCTTTATCTGTCCCTATGGTCACTTTCCACTTCACACTTTACATTCTAGTCATAGTCAACTATTTGTTGGTTCTTGAATATTCAAGATTTTACTGAGCCTCTGAATGGGCTATTATGTAGACTATGAACACTGACTTACCTTGCTTTGCCTTATCAATTCCTAATTATCCTTAAATATTAATTTTGAGAGTAATCTCACTTGCTCTTGAACAGGCTCCCCACGCCCCCGTTCTCATCTCTGAACGCGCCCCCCCCCCCAGCTACACACACACATACAATCTTGGGTAGAAGGCTATCATGCACATTTCCATACCACCTGCATAATGCTGTATATTATGATTTACTACTTATTTTCTGTACAAAGACTGTAACAACTTAAAGGGAAAAATGTGTCTTATTTATGTTTATATCCCTGGCCCTAACATAGTGTCATGCATAGGGTGGATACTCAGTAAATGGTTCAATAAGTATAATTGTATGAATTCAACTATACTATATTATTGATTTGATGATGTATAACTCTTCTGGAGATTGCTTTTCTTTTAAAATGAGATAAATTTACCTCCCCATAAATTACTTGTTAATAGAAGTAAATGCAGTAAGTCCAAGTTAAATGAACAGTTTGTAAGGGATAGATTGTGGGTGATGTGGAGCTAGCAATATTTTGTTGCTGCTGCTGCAATTGTTCTTTGTTGATTTACAGTATAGGAGAAAACTTTCTAGAGCCTCTTAATTCATGTTATATTTCTATACCAGGTCCTGCACTTACCTTCTTTGGACATTTCGAAGTTTGATAACAGAAGAAACTGTGACTACCATGAAGTACATGTTAAATATATTTATGAGAACCGGGCTAGTTTCTGCTATATTTTATCAAGATTTTTAAATGTGTAGACTATGTTAGTAGATAAGAAACACCAATTTCAGTGCATCATTTTGGCATATATGAATTTAAAATGTTAAGAAGGAGCTGTACATAAAGTAATCTATTTTTCTTAAGACTATCTCTTGAAATTTTTGTCCAACATCCTTTTAAAATGGTGTGATTTATTGTATAAATTAGTGATAAAAAAGCTTTAGCTCAATATTTGTGTTTGTTTATAACTTGAATTATAAACTGAATTTTGAATAACTTTTGAGTGTAAAACTTAATAATATATATTGAGTGATAGTTTGACAACCATATTTTTCCCAGTACACAATCCATGGATCAAAGGAGAAATATAACTTGAGTGTAACTTTTGTTGTTGTTTTTTTCCTCTGGTAAGAGCGAATTACTAAGCATTATTGGGTCCACTTTTTGTTGCTGCGAAGATGATTACTAGGAACAATGAACTGGGCAGATAAGTTGAACCCCAAACAAGATTTTTCTCATATAAATATTTTGTATGGCATACTTAGACAAAAATTACTTTGTAAAAATGACTTGGTATTTTCTACAATTTGTTAATTATGGTGTTAAAGATTCAAGAAGAGGCTGCTACACAAACATATTCACCAATACACAGACAGAAAGAAAGATAGATAGATTTTTAATTTATAGAAATATCAAAAAGAATTTTTGAGAGGAAGTACTCTGGAATGAAGACTACACTTATTCTATTACTATAATGTATTTACTTATAAATATAAGGCATACGCTAATAAAAGAAACTCTGAAGACTCTCCTGTGGAGTTACAATTTGAATTTCCAATTTCTTCTCTTTAAGCAACTGGTGATATCTCAAGCAATACATCCAAGAGAAAAGACTCTTTTCTGATTCAGTTTGTATTTTTTTCCTCCATATGATAGTGTTTTTTTGTTTTTGTTTTTTTAATGTCCTACATAATTCTTACCCCACTCTATTCTTTACTGGGATGATCATGTTCTTATATTAGGTCATTAAATATGAAATGTCTGATTTCAAGCCAAAAGTTTAGTTTATTATATGTCAAACAAGAGAATTAATTAATACAATTAATCAAAGTGTGTGCCTAAACTATTGACCATAGTTTTGCCATCTTAATGATAGTTTGTTTATGCCAGCAGCAAAGAAGCCTGGAGAGCAAGTGGTGATGAAAGTGTAAAACATGTTTTCCACAGCTTGTCTAGAATTGATTATTTTTCATTGCAATAAGTGGTCCAAAGCCTGGAAGAAGTGGTAGTCAGTTGGTGCAAGGTCTGTTGAATATGGTGGATGACAGAGAGTTCCTAATTCCAGCTTTTGTAGTTTGAGCAGCATTGTTTGTGTGACAGCATTGTCTTCCAAGAGAATTGGCCTGTGTCTATGGACCAATCTCGGCTACTTAATCACAAGCATCCCCATCATGTTGTCCAACTGGTTGCAGTAGACATCTACTGTAATTGGCTGACCAGGTTTCATGAAGCTGTAGTGGCTAATACAAGCATTGGACTACCAGATACCGTTAGCTTATGTTGACAAATACTCAGTTGTGCACTGTGTTTTAGCACTTCATCTTTATCCAACCATTGTGCCAAACACTTGTGATCCTCAAAAGAACCCATTTTTATCATAAAAACAATCATGTTTAGAAATAATTTGCCTTTATGTCATGACAGCAAAGAAAGGCAAGCTTCAAGATGATTTTTCTTCTGATGCTCATTTAATTAATGCGGAACCCATCTATCCAGCTTCTTTAGCTTGCAGATTTATTTCAAAAGGTAATATTGTTGAAATACTAACATCAAATATTGCTGCTAATTCATGCATACGTTGAGATGGATTCACTTCCACTACAGCTTTCAAGTCATCATTATCCACTTTGGTCTCAGATAGCCCACATGACTCATTTTCAAGATTAAAATCACCAGAATGAAACTTCTCAAACAATAGACGTATAGTGCATTCATTAGCCACATTCTTCCCAAACACTTCATTGATATTTGCAGCAGTCTGCACTGCATTGGTTCCATGATGGAACTCATATTTGAAAATACCATGAATTATTTACTTATCCATGGTTTCACAAAAATTTCCCTAAAAATATGGAAAGATAATCACAAGCCAAAACATAACAATGAGAATGTACCTTCACAATAAAAAAGAGCAAGATTTGTCGAAGTGAAATGTCTGAAGTATCAACTGTCAAACTTAGTACTTGAGGAAATTGTACATTTAATACTTAATAACCTTAATAGTATGAATATTTTGAAATAGCTATATTGAGATAAAATTGATATAAAATAATGGTTCATATTTAAAATATAAAGTCTGATAAGTTTTGAAATATACAATCATGATTTTTTAGTTAACAATAAGCCACATATACAATGATGGTCCCAGTAGATTATTATAGAGCTGAAAATTTTCTATTATCTAGTGATGGATGCCATAGCACAATGCATTACTCATGTGTTTCTAATGATATTGGTGTAAACAAACCTACTGTGTTGCCAGTGTATAAAATATATAGCACATACATTTGTGTACAGTATATAATACTTGATAATAAAAAAATATGTTACTGGTTTATTTATTTAAAATACTATACTTTTAATCGTCATTTTAGAGTGTACTCTTTCTACTTATAAAAAATGCTTTGATTCTGTAGATCACTTTGGGTAGTATAGACATTTTAACAATGTTGATTCTGCCAACCCAGGAGTGTGGTATGGTTTTCCACCTGTTTACGTCCTCTGATATTTCCTTCCTCAGTGTATCATAGTTCTCCCTTAGAGATCTTTTACCTCTTTAGTTAAATACATCCATAGATATTTTACTTTCTTTGTTTCTATTGCGAAGGGTATTGAGTCTTTGATTTGGTTCTCGGTTTGACTGTTGTTGGCATATAGGAATGTGACAGATTTCAGTATATTAATTTTATAACCTGAGACTTTGCTGAATTTGTTTATCAATTCCAGTAGTCTCATGGCATACTCTTTGGGGTTTTCTAGATATAAGAACATATTGTCAGCAATGAGCCATATTTTGACCTCTTCTGCCCATATTTGGATGCCCTTGATTTCTTTCCCTCGTCTGATTGCTCTGGCTAGGACTTCCAGCACTATGTTGAATAGAAGTGGTGATAAAGGGTAATATTGCCTGGTTCCAGTTCTATGTGGGAATGCTTTGAATTTTTTCCTATTCAGTATGATGTTGGCAGTGGGTTTGTCATATATGGCTTGTATAATCTTGAGGTAAGTCATGTCAATGCCTATTTTGTTATTCATTCTTTTTCATAAAAGGATGTTGAATTTTGTCCAATGCTTTTTCTACATCTATAGAGAGTATAATATGGTCTTTGTTTTTGATTCTATTTATGTGGTGAATTACATTTACAGATTTGTGTATGTTGAAACATCCCTGCATCTCTGGGATAAGCTCACTTGGTCATGACACCTTATTTTTTTGATAAGCACCTCAATTTGGTTTCCCAGAATTTTGTTGAGAATTTTTGCATCTATATCCATAAGGAATATTGGTCTGTAGTTTTATCTTTTTGTTACATCATTTCCTGGTTTTGATGTCGGAGTGATGTTGGCTTCATAAAATGTATTGGGGAGTATTCCTTCCTTCTCGATATTGTGGAATAATTTCTGCAGGATAGGCACCAGTTCTTCTTTGTAGGTCTGGTAAAATTCAGGTGTGAAACCATCTGGTCCAGGACTTTTCTTTTTAGGAAGGTTTTTTATTGCTGTTTCAATTTCAGTACTTGATATTGATTTGTTCAGGAGTTCTATTCATTCCTTATTGAGCCTAGTGAAGCTGTGTGTTTCTAAAAATTTGTCAATTTCCTTCACAGATCTAGAAATAATAATTCTATGCTTTGTTTGGAACCGGAGAAAAATACATATAGCAAAAGCAATCTTAAGCAAAAAGAACAAATTGGGAGGCATAAATTATCAGATATCAAGCTTTACTACAAGGCTAGATTAAAACAGTGTGGAATTGGCACAAGAACAGAGACATAGACCAATGGAATGGAACAGAGAACCAAGATATAAAACTATCTTCATATAGCCATCTAATCTTTAACAAAGCACACAAAAACATACACTGTAGAAAATAATCCTTATTCAATAAATGGTGCTGGGAAAACTGGATAGCCACATGTAGAAGACTGAAACAGGATATGCACATCTCACCTTTCATAAAAATCAACTCACAGTGGATAGCAGACTTAAATCTAAGGCAAGTAACTGTAATATTTCCAGAAGGAAATGTTCGAAAAACTCTTATAGACATTGGCCTAGCCAAGGAATTTATGAAAAAGACTCCAAAGGCAATCATAGCAACAACAAAAATAAATAAATGGGACCTGATAAAATTAAAAAGCTTTGAACACACAACTTCCAGAATGGGAGAAAATATTCGCATGTTACACATCCGATTATGGGCTAATAGCTAGAATCTATTTAGAACTCAGGAAGATCAGCAAGAAAAAATCAAACAACCCTATCAAAGAGTGGGCAAAGGACATGAACAGAAATTTTTCAGAAGGAGATAGACGAATGGTTAACAAACGTATGAAAAAATGCTCAACATCTCTAATCTTCAGAGGAATGCAAATCAAAACCACAGTGAGATATCACTTATCTCCAGTAAGAATGGCCTTTATCAAAAAGTCCCAAAACAATAAATGTTGGGGTGGATGTGGAGACATATTAACACTCCTACACTGCTGATGGGACTGCAAACTAGTGCAACCTCTGTGGAAAGCAATATGAAGATACCTCAAAGAGATATACATAGAACTACCATTTGATCCAGCAATCCAATTACTGGGCATTTATCCAAAAGAATGAAAGACATTCTATGAAAAAGACATCTGTACTTGAATGTTCCTAGCAGCACAATTCATAATTGCAAAGATATGGAAATAACCCAAGTGCCCATCAATACATGAGTGGATCAATGAAATGTGGTATATGTATACCATGGAGTTATACTCATTCACAAAAAACAACAGAAAAAATGGTGATATATCACGTCTTGTATTGTCCTAGATAGAGCTGGGACCCGTTATATTAACTGAAGTATCCCGTGAATGGAAAAATAAGCACCACATGTACTCACCATCAAATTGGTATTAACTGATCAACACATAAGTGTATATGTAGTAATAACATTCACTGGGTATGGGGTGGATGGGAGAGAGGAGGAAGGGTTGGGTATATAAACACATAATGGGCACCATGCCCACAATCTGGGTGATGGACATGCTTGAATCTCTGACTCTGGTGGGGCAAGGGAATATACATAACCTAAACATTTGTACCCCTATAATATGCTGAAATAAAAAAAAAATAAATGCTAGATGTGAAGCAGCCTCAGACAGATCCTTTAGGAAATAATCCAGAAGCAGGCATTGTTATCATAGGAAAGGACAGTTTCATGTGTGTGCTATTGTTCCTGAAGACCTTTCAGTAGAGAAGATGTGAAGGTGGAAGACTGATATTTATGATCCTGACCCTGTATAGGACTTGGCTAGTATCTGTGTGAGTGCCTTAGTTTTTAACAAAACATGTTTAAAATGTAAAAAATAATTTAAAAATCTAAAAATAAAAAATTATAGAATATTGATATAAAGAAAGAAAATATTTTTGTATAGCTTTACTATGTGTTTGTGATTTTAAGCCAAATGTTATTATAAAAGAGTAAGAAAATTAAATATATCAAAATTTTTATAAAATAAAAATTTTACAATAAACTAAGGGTCAATTTATTATTGAAAACACTTTTCAAAAATAATTTAGTGTAGGCTAATTGTACAATGTTTATAAATTCTACAGTAGTGCACAGCAATGTCCTAGGCATTAACATTCACTCACCACTCACTGACACACCCAGAGCAACCTCTAGTCCAGCAAGCTTGGTTCATTCATGTTAAGTGTCCTATACATGCATACTAATTTTCATCTTTTATGCCATATTTTTACTGTACCTTTTCTCTGTTTAGATATGTTTATATACACAAATACTTACCATTATATTACAATTACCTACAGTATTCAGTACAATCACATGCTATACATTTTTGTAACCTAGGATCAATAGGCTATACAATATATCCTAGATGTGTAGTATACCATCTAGATTTGTGTAAATGCAGTCTTTGATGTTCACACAAAGATAAGATCACCTAACGATGCATTTCTTAGAATGTATGCCTGTCATTATTTGACGCATGACTGTAGATGCACCCATGAAACCATTACCACAATCATGGGAATGAACATCCCATTTCCTCCAAATGACCCTGAAAACCCTTTGTAAGCCTTCACTCACATGCCTCTCTGTATCACTCTCCCCAAACAATCACTGAATTGCTTTCCATCAGTGTAGATTAGATTGCACTTCATAGGAATTTATATAAGTAGAATCATACAACATGTACTCCATTTTGTTTGGCTTTTTTCATTCAGTGTAATTATTTTCAGATTAAGCAATGTTGCTGAATGTATCTATTTCATTTCTTTTTACTACTGAAGAGTATGACATCGTGTGAATATGCCACAATATGCTTATCTATTTTCCTACTAATGAATATGTGCATTAGTTCTAGGTTTTGACTACTGTAAATAAAGTTGTCATGAATATTCAGGTACAAGGATTTATATGGTCATATATTTTAATTTCTTTTGGTTAAATTCTTTAGGTAGAATAATGGGTCATAGAGTAGGTGAATGCGCAAATTTAGAAGAAACTGCCAAAGTTCTTTCCTAAGTTATTGGATCATTTTATATTCCTACCAGCAGAGTGACTGTTCAAGTTATTCCACAAAAGGATCCCTTTTAGCTAAGGCCTACACTGGGAAATGACTTTTGCAACAAAAGGGAGCAAAGCAAAACTTTATTTAGAATGTGAATTCTTCTATTGGTTGATGAAATGTTCTATAAAGGTTAATTAAAATCGTGTTGGTGAGTGTTCTTGCTCAAGTCTACTATATCCTTGCTGATTCTTTTGTTGTTATTTTGGTTCTAGTAATTATTGAGAAGGAAGTATTGAAATCTTCAACTATAAATATGGATTTGTCTATTTTTCTTTTCAGTTTGTATTACTTTTCTTTTGTTACCATAACATTGCCACAAACTTGAAAGTCTTCAAAATCAACAAATATCTGTTATCTCATTTTTCTGTATGCTAGTAGTCCAGTTTGACTTGGCTGGTTTTCTTGCTCCAGGTTTCACAATCTGGACATGAAGTTTTGAGCCAGGCTGGGCTCTTAATGTAATATTTTGGAAAGAATCCACCTCAAGCTCATTTAATTTGCTAGCTAAATTTAATTTCTTGTGATATTAGGACAAGGGTTCCCATTTTCTTGCTGGCTGTTGGCCAGGAACTGGCTTTGACACATAGAAGCTACCCACATTTCTTCTCATGCTTTCCATGCATCCCTCACAGTAGCAAGTATGGGTCAAGTCCCTTTCTTGCTTTGAACCTCTACAACTTTCCTTTCTCTCTCATCTTTCTGACTGACTCTTCTGCTTTATATACTGCTTTTAACAGCTCATGAAATTACATTGAGCCTACCTGGAAATCTAATAATCTATTTTTAGCAGATTAGTAACAATAGCTCCATCTGAAAAGTCTCTTTACAAAATTACCTATATTAATGTTTGATTGATTAACTGAATGTTTATTGAGCCATTCGAAATTTTCTTGTAGCCCACTGATGCTCTCTTTGATTAACTGATTGATTTAGTTTTTTGGACTGTGTTTAATTTTGAATAGTCTCTATTACTGTGTCTTCAACTTCACTGATCTTTCTTCAGTAGTGTTCAATCTAATGTAATTTTCATCTTAAACATTCTAATTTTCAGCCTAAAAGGTATATCTTTTTTATTTTCCAGGTGTCCACTTAATATGTTCAATCTTTCTTCTTCTTCTTCACTGGGTGGTAATTATTTTTGTGTTCCTATAAATCTTCTTGAGGTTTATTCTCTAATACAGTTAGGTTACTTGGGGAAGTTTGATACTTTGGGGTCTTGCTTTCGAGACTTATTAGTTCTATAGTAGTGATAATCTAGGTATGATTATGCCTTACTACTAAAACAAGGCCTTCCTCAGTAATCTATCTAATGCCCTGTGATTCATGATGTATTTCTGAATGACTGATAGGAACAGATAATGTTTCTGGCCTTGTGTTAATACTGGGCATTGCTCTCTCTAATCCTTCAGAATGCTATTTTCCCTGGCCTTAGGTAGTTTTCTTACACATATACATTAAGCAATCCTTTGCTAATACTTGAGAAGGATGTCCTGCAAATCTCTGGAGTTTTTTCTTTGTGTATCTCTCTTCTCTTCAATAGTATGCTTTATAAACTCTAGATACTAGGTCTCCACACACTCTCAGATACATCCTCTCACTTTAGGGAGTCCACTGAGCTCTGTCTAGGTTCACCTCTCTGTGCTGTAGCTTGGAAATTCTCTGTAAGCAGTGTACTGGAGTGATCACTGGGCTGGGCTCATCATTTCCCATCTCTCAGGGACCATTGTCCTTTGTTGTCTGATTTGTGTATCTTGAAAACCATTGTTCTTTCTATTTTGTCTGGTTATGTTAGTTGTTTCAAGTGAGAAGATAAATTTGGTCCCTGTTACTAGATATTGAGTGGAAGAGGAAGTCTTTTAGCTGAATTTTTAATATTATTTTTAAAAATGCATAGGTTTTTGCATCTGTGCATGCTCAAATTTTACATGAAGTTCTGTTTTAACCAGTAATTTCTGAAGTTTTTTAAAATTTGTTTTACTGTATTATGTTCAACAAAACACTATGTAATGAAGTTGGAAATGTACTTACATTACACTCAGATGTGTGGAGAAAATATAGTTTCTTCATTTACAAATCTTGCCTTCTGGGTAGAAGAAACCATGTAGACTTACCAATCAACAATATTTTAGCCTCTACTGGTTTAAACATTCTCTCTTCATTTTAAATATTTAGTCTATTAAAAATTCAACTTCTTATCAGAACTGGTTTTAAAATTCTTTTTTGAATGGCTTTGTCACTTTGAGTAAATGTCCATATTTTCATATTTTGCCTCCTTTTATCTTCTTTAGCGTCTGAGAAGGATACTGAGTCATTATGGCAACTGACTAAAGTACTTGTCAGATTTTCAAAATGTCCCTTGACTACTCTTATATCACTGATCCTTTTTGCTTGGTGACTGCTCTCCTCTCATTTACTGCTGACATTCATCTGTGAAGTGAAATTTGTGATCTGATTTCTTTTACGTTGGTCATCACCCATTGATGATTTTTTTAAACTACATCTTGACTCTCATCAGTACTGTAAACTTTTCTGAATCTCTCACACATTCTTGACTAGAGGAGGAGATTTTCTCCAAGCTTCTTCAATGTGATTATTTTACCCCTCACCATAATAACCCCATGACATGCTTCCTGGCTTCCTAGGCATCTGCAATTTTTATTTCTCTCAGAACTGATGCTGGAACTCTTTGCCTATTCCACCGGGGGACCAAATACAGCTTAGAAAAACTAAACTCTCGCAACTCCCAGGAGAACTTACAATTTAGTTTAGGAAAGGAGAAACCACTGTAGGTATCTCAAGCAAAGGGGGATCAATTATAAGAAATATTGTGCTTATGAAATTGTCAGGAGTGTGAGCTAGAGAAGTACACATCAGGAGGCTGCCATAACTTTGAGTTATGTTACTTCAACTATGCTGGAAGTTGAAATAGCTGCTATTGCTATCTTATGATCAAGAAATTGGAGAAAATTGCTGGTAAGGTTAAAGCTACCTCTCAAACCTCAAACTAAAAACTTACAATGAATTATATATTCTGCCTCAAGTAAAAATATCACATTTCAGAAGCCCACTGTTGCCAGAGGAAGAATATTTTCTGCCTCCCTCTACCTTAAAAATTTCATGGGAATAAATCCCAAGGGCAGAAGGTGAATCAAATCCAGAGCCCTAGAGGCAAAAATAGTATTGGAAATGTAATTACAAGGCGTATAGCCACTGTGGCAGAGGAAAGAACACAGAAGAAGATGGAATAAATGCCATTCATTAATTAAAAAATAGGCAGTCACCTCCTTCTTAATAATTCTTCAACAATAGGTTTTTATTAATGTGATCATCCATCAGACTTTCAAGACTCTAGCTAGTATAAATCTATACTTGAATAACATGTCTTCTGGTCTAACTATTAGAAGGAAAGGCATATATTAAATATCTTCTCGTTAGTTAATGAAAAACTGATATTAGCTGAGTTCTCTATACTTGGCTCTTAAAATATTAAATGCATTTTGATAATTAAGTCATCTTTGAAAAAAGTTTGACTTTTGAGTCCATTGTTTTGCTTTGAAATTTAATTTATCTAATTTTGAATGTCAAAAGTTAAGAAAATATTACTCTCTTCTCTTCATTGACCTGGTTTTGGCAGCATCTAGGAGCTAAAACTTTGAGCCCTTTCATATACAAAGTACTTTTCTAAATGCTTTACATGACCTAATTTATTTAAACCTCACACTGATCCCCTCTCATTTTTGCTCTTACTCTTCTTCTCATTATTATTAGCATTAATAGTATTGGTATTATTAGTATAATATTAGATATAGAAGTTAAGAAACTTTCCCACAGGAAGCTGCAGAGCCACGTGGCAGTAAGACTCCCTAGAATGTAGTTTTAACTGTTTCTCATTATAGTCTGAATTTCATAAATGTGTCAAAATATTGTGCTGATTACTTATGGATTGCTTATTTGACTCATTAACTTTGGAATAGTTCTCCCTTTCTAAGCAGCATGTTTTCTATGTGTTTATTTTCTCTCTTTAATCAGACTCCTTACTGCTTGGTACATTCTCTACTATTGCGTGAATACATGAGAGTTTTACTGTGCTCCCTGTGGTTGCAAAACTCATTTCCCAGTGGAGGCCTGAGTTTAAAATGAATACTTTTCTGGAGCAACTTGAACCCTCATATACTGCTGATGAGACCATAAAATGCGACAATCACTTATGAAAGCAGTTTGACAGTTTCTTATCAATTTAACCTTCCATCTACCCTATAGCCCAGACATTTTATTCTTAGGCATTTTTCCAAGATAAATAACAGCATAAATGTCTACATATGCCAAATATATGCATGTTAATTATACTTCAAAAAAGTTGTATTGAAAATGAATATAAAACAAAATAAATGGATCTTTCATTAACCAAAACATGAATGATGAGACATTGTCTGTGCAACACTATGGACAACATCATATGTTCCACACCTTGCCACAGCCACTTAAGGCAATAGCCTATGTGTATAACTCAGCCATAACTGGATCCCTGTGAATAGAGCCTCTACACTTACTCCATTCTCATTCTCAAACAATAATCAATATTTCACTATTTTACAAAAGAAAATGATTAAACTCTATACACTATTAGAAATTTTTTCTTTTTCTGCTCCTTGTTAATCCAGTCAGAGGCTTGTCAATTTTGTTTATATTTTCAAAGAAGCAATTTTTTTGTTTCATTGATCTTCTCTATAGTTCTTTTGTTATTGATATTTTCAATCAGGAATGAAAGATGAGAAATTACAATGGATACCAATAAAACACAAAATATCTTCTCTGTATACTTTAAAAATCTATATGCATATATATTCAAAAATGTGGAGGAAATAGAAAAATTTGTAGAAATACACAGCCTCCCTAGGCTTGATTAGGAAGAAATAGAATTCTTGAACATACCAATATGAAGTAAAGAAATTGAAGCAGCAATAAAAAATCTTCTAATAACAAAAACAAAAATGTCCCAAACCAGATTATTTCACACTGAATTTTTCTAGACCTACAAAGAAGAACTGGTACCTATCCTACACAAATTATTGAAAAATATCAAGAAGGAAGGAATCTTACCCAACATGTTTTATATAGCCAGCATCACCTTGACACAAAAGCCAGTAAAGGATTCAACAAAAAAAGAAAACTATAGACCATAATTCAACAAAAATTGAAAAGTACAGACCAATATTCCTTATGAATATAGATGAAAAAATTCTCAATAAAATCCTAGCAAATAAAATTCAGCTGCTCATCACAAAAATAATACACCATAACCAAGTAGGCTTTATCTGAGAGGTACAGAGATGCTTCAAAATACCAAATCTATAAATGTAATTCACCACATAAATAGAAGTAAAAAAAAAGACCATATGATCCTCTCAATAGATATAAAAAAAACACATGACAGAATTCGGCACCCTTTTATGATAAGAATGCTTAACAAAGTAGACATGAAAGGGATTTAACTCAAAAATGATAAAAGCCATAGATGACAAACACACAGCCAACATCATAATGAATAGGGAAAAATTAAAAGCATTTCCACTTAAAACTGGAAACTGAGAAGGTTATCCACTATTACAACTTTTATTCAACATAGGAAGTCCTAGCCAGAGCAATCAGAAAAGAGAAGAAAATCCAAATGGGAACAGAAGAGGTAAGCTATCACTCTTTCCTGATAGTATGATCTTATATCTAGCAAACCTGAAGGATTCTGCCAAGAGACTACTGGAATTAATAAATAAATTAGGAAGGGGCGGAGGAAGATGGCGGACGAATAACACCACCAGACACAGGGTCTCTGCAGAAAAGACAGATTCTAGCAGAAATTAGAGGAAAGAAGCAAGAAGACGAGCATACAGCGGACAAGGGCCGGAAGGAAGGGTACCTGAGACCCCTGGAGACTCCACAGGAGGAGGCTGCGGAGGAGAACTGGAGGCTGAGACCACCGGAGCAGCCTGGAGACCAGCGGCAAGGGTAGGTGGATTTGCTGTTTCCCCTCCCCTGAATTTGGGACTGCTGGTGGGCTCCCCAGCGGGTGGAGAGACCTGCGGACACCAGCCCAGAGATCGCCGCCGCCTGCCAACGGTGAGCCTGTAGCAGACGTGGTGCCAGGTTCCCAACTTCTTCCAGGCACCTCCATGTGCACAGACCCGAGCCGGGCGGCAGGCGCCATATTGCCTCCTCCTCCCCTCTGCCGACTCTACCCACGGCTGCCCAGAGAGACAATACAGCCACCAGCCAGAAGCACCTCCAGGGAACGGGACCTTCCAGTTTGGGATGCTACACCTGACTCAGGGGAACTCAGACTGTGAGCTCCCTACCCGCCCGCCCTCCCAGGTGCTGCTGGCATGGTGTTCCCAGGAGAACAGTGCCGATTCAGAGGCTGAGAGACATAGACCCAGCTTGGGCTCCCTGTGGGGAAATTGGGACCGGAAATCCTCTCCCTGGTGGGGATACAGTTTGAACTCTGGGACCCAGGGGTCAGACCTGCAGACCAAATCCCCAGCACCAAGGGCTAGCATTGCCCGGGGCACAGAAGGGTTATACGTGAACAGCCTACTGAGGTGTGTGTGCCTCCAGGGGCGGATCGGCTTCCTAGAGGTCAACCCTCCTCCCAGGAGGAGGCCGTGCACCCAACCCAGGTGGCGTTCCTGTGCAGGGAACCTCCCCGCCAGCATCACAGTCTGGGGAGGCCTGGTGGCTTGTGGTCTGGCCTGCTGGCAGAGGCCCAGGAGTAGCTGCGGAGTTGGAGAGGGTGGAAAGAAGCGAGGCCCGCTCCAGACTGCGGGTCTCAGACAGCCCCACCCGCACACCCAGACTTTCTGGCTGAGCAGGACCATTCCAGCCCCAACCTGACAGCTTTCCCTGGAAGCAGAGAAAAGAACTTTGACCCTGCTAACGGCCTGAGGGCAGGCTTACCCAACCCAGCTCCGCCCAGAACAAGAGCTGTTAACAGGACACAAAATCAACAGTATAGCCTGTTCCTCCAAGCAAACGCCACCTACTGACAGGGACAGCATCTTGCACAGCTTTTCCACAGCACCCACTGACTCAATATACAGGGAGTGGTCCAATTTCACACACAGACACCACCTAACGCCTCAGAAACTAAACAAGGTGTGTGAATACCCAAACAATATCTTAAGGAAAGAAACAACAACTGATCAACATGGGAAGAAATCAGCGAAAGAACTCAGGAAATATGAAGAACCAAACGGAGAACACACCCCCAAAGAGGAGCACCAGCCCCCTAGAAACGGACACCAACCAAAATCAGGCAACCAATATGACAGAAGAAGAATTTCGTATGTGGATCATAAGAACACTCACCCAGCTGCAACAACAACTCAATAACCAACACAAAGAAACCACAAAAAGCCTCCAGGATATGGGAAAAGAAATAGACACAATGAAGAAAAGTGTCACCGAACTAATGGAAATGAAGAATCAATTCAAGGAACTACAAAACACAGTGGAAAGTCTCAAGAACAGGGTAGATCAAACAGAAGAAAGAATCTCAGAGCTTGAAGATAACACCCTCCAATTAAACAAATCAGTCACAGAAATAGAGCAGAGAAACAAGAGAAAAGAGCAAAGCCTACAAGAACTGTGGGATTATGTGAAGAAACGTGATGTGAGGGTCATAGGGTTACAAGAAGGGTAAGAAGACAACACTCAAGGATTGGACAAGCTGTTTGAAGATATAATAGAGGAAAATTTCCCAGGCCTTGCTCAAAACCTCGATATACAAGTTCAAGAAGCTCAGAGGACCCCTGGGAGATTCAACGCAAACAGGAAGACGTCACGACATGCAGTCATCAGACTGAACAAAGTATCAACTAAAGTGGCCCTTCTAAGAGCTGTAAGACAAAAGAAGCAAGTGACATACAAGGGAAAGCCAACTCGAATAACATCAGACTTCTCTAACGAGACTTTACAAGCAAGGAGAGACTGGGGCCCCATTCTCACTCTTTTGAAACAAAACAATGCCCAGCCTAGAATCTTATTCCCTGCAAAACTAAGCTTCGTATATGAAGGAGAAATAAAAACATTCTCAGACAAGCAAAGGCTTACAGAATTCACCAAGACAAGACCAGCCCTACAAGAAGTACTTAAAACAGCGTTATGCACGGAACATCATAATAATAACCCACGAATATAAAAACAACCAAAACCCAAAGATATTAAAGGCCAGATATTACAATGGCTCAAGACAGAAATCATAGCAACAACATCCAACCCAACAGAATGAACAGTAATCTACCTTACCTATCAGTTCTCTCAATAAATGTAAATGGCTTAAACTCTCCACTCAAGAGACAAGGCTGGCTGAATGGATAAGAAAATACAGGCCAAGTATATGCTGTCTTCAGGAAACACATCTAACCTGCAAGGATGCATATAGACTAAAAATCAAAGGGTGGAGATCAATATTCCAAGCAAATAGAAGCCAAAAGAAGGCTGGTGTCGCAGTTCTAATTTCAGACGATTTAGTTTTTAAACCAACAAAAGTAGTAAAAGACAAAGAGGGTCATTATATAATGGTGAAGGGCACAGTCCAACAAGAAGAGATAACAATTTTAAATATATATGCACCCAACTTAGGTGCACCCAAATTCATAAAGCAAACCTTACTGGAGCTAAGCAAATGGATTAATAGCAACTCCATAATCGCCGGAGATTTCAACACCCCACTGAGGGCACGAGACAGATCCTACAAACAGAAAATTAATAAAGAAATAATGAACTTAAACAAAACTCTAGAACAATTGGGTCTGACAGACATCTACAGAACATTCTACCCAAAATCCACTGAATATACGTTCTTCTCATCAGTTCACGGGACATTCCCTAAGATTGACCATATCCTAGGACACAAAGAAAATCTCAAGAAATTTAAAAAAATAGAAATCATACCATGTACCTTCTCAGATCACAGTGGAATAAAACTAGAAATCAACCCTAACAGAAACTCACATTTCTACACAAAAACATGGAAATTAAACAACCTCCTACTAAATGATTACTTCGTAAATGAAGAAATCAAGACGGAAATAAAAAAGTTCTATGAAGAAAACGACAATGGAGAGACAAATTATCAACTCCTCCGGGACACAGCTAAAGCAGTTCTGAGAGGAAAGTTTATCTCCATAAATGCCTATAACCAAAAGACAAGAAGATCACAAATAGACAATCTAATGAAACGACTCAAAGAGCTGGAAAAAGAAGAACAGACCAACCCCAAACCCAGCAGAAGAAGTGAAATCAACAAGATCAAATCAGAACTAAACGAAATTGAAAACAGGGAAGCTATTCAGTAGATTAGTAAAACAAAAAGTTGGTTCTTTGAAAAAATAAACAAAATTGACACACCATTGGCTAAGCTAACGAAAAGCAGAAAAGAGAAATCTCTAATAAGCTCCATCAGGAATAAAAAAGGAGATATTACAACTGATCCCAAAGAGATACAAGATACAATTTATGAATACTACAAAAATCTTTATGCACACAAACTGGAAAATGTGGAGGAAATGGACAAATTTCTAGAAACACACAGCCTCCCTAGGCTCAACCAGGAAGAAATAGATTCCCTGAACAGACCAATCTCAACAGAAGAAATAGAAACAGCAATTAAAAATCTCCCTAAAAAGAAAAGTCCCGGTCCAGATGGCTTCACACCTGAATTTTACCATACTTACAAAGAAGAACTAGGACCTATCTTGCAGAAACTATTCCACAACATTGAGAAGAACGGAAACCTCCCTGACACCTTTTATGAAGCGAATATTACCCTGATACCAAAACCAGGAAAGGATGCAACAAAAAAGGAAAACTACAGACCAATATCCCTAATGAATATAGATGCAAAAATTCTCAACGAAATCTTAGCTAACCGAATCCAGACACTTATCAAAAAAATAATCCACCACGACCAAGTGTGCTTCATCCCAGTGATGCAGGGATGGTTCAACATACGTCAATCTATAAATGCAATTCACCACATAAACAGAAGAAAAAACAAAGACCACATGATTCTTTCAATAGATGCAGAAAAAGCTTTTGACAATATTCAACACCCTTTCATGATACGAACACTTAAGAAAATAGGCATAGAAGGGACATACCTAAAAATGATACCAGCCATATACGACAGACACATAGCCAACATCATACTGAATGGGGAAAAATTGAAATCATTCCCACTTAGAACTGGAACCAGACAAGGCTGCCCACTATCTCCTCTTCTGTTGAACATAGTGGTGGAAGTCTTGGCTACAGCAATCAGACAGAAAAATGGAATCAAAGGTATCCAAATAGGGGCAGAAGAGATCAAACTTTCACTGTTTGCTGATGATATGATATTGTATCTAGAAAACCCCAAGGATTCAACCAAGAAACTCCTGGAACTGATCAATGAATTTAGTAAAGTCTCAGGATACAAAATCAATACACAGAAATCAGAGGCATTCATATACGCCAACAACAATCTAATGGAGAACCAAATCAAAGACTCAATTCCCTTCACAATAGCAACAAAGAAATTAAAGTAACTAGGAATATATTTAACCAAGGACGTAAAAGACCTCTACAGGGAGAACTATGAAACACTGAGGAAGGAAATAGCAGAGGATGTAAACAGGTGGAAATCCATACCATGCTCATGGATCGGCAGACTCAACATCATCAAAATGTCTATACTACCCAAACTGATCTACAGATTCAATGCAATAACTATTAAAATCCCATCAGCATTTTTCACAGATATAGAAAAAATAATTTTACGCTTCGTATGGAACCAAAGAAGACCCCGAATATCAAGAGCAATTCTAGGCAACAAAAACAAAATGGGAGGCATTAATATGCCAGATATCAAACTATACTACAAAGCTGTAGTAATTAAAACAATATGGTATTGGCACAAAAATAGGAATATGGACCAGTGGAACAGATGTGAGAATCCTGATATAAAACCATCCTTATATAGCCATCTAATCTTTGACAAAGCAGACAAAAACATACACTGGGGAAAAGAATCCCTCTTCAATAAATGGTGCTGGGAAAACGGGATAGCCACCTGTAGAAGGCTAAAACAGGACCCACACCTTTCACCTCTCACAAAAACCAACTCACGCTGGATAACAGACTTAAACCTAAGGTATGAAACTATTAGAACTCTAGAGGAAAAAGTTGGAAACACTCTCCTAGACATTGGCCTGGGCAAAGAGTTTATGAAGAAGTGCCCAAAGGCAATCACAGCAGCAACAAAAATAAATAAATGGGACATGATCAAACTATAAAGCTTCTGCGCAGCCAAAGAAATAGTCATGAAAGTAAACAGACAACCTACAGAATGGGAGAAAATTTTTGCATCCTATGCATCCGATAAGGGACTGATAACTAGAATATACTTAGAACTCATGAAAATCAGCAAGAAAAAATCAAATAACCCCATTAAAAAGTGGCCAAAGGACTTGAACAGAAACTTTTCTAAAGAAGATAGAAGAATGGCCAACCAACATATGAAGAAATGCTCAACATCTCTAATCATCAGGGAAATGCAAATCAAAACCACAATGAGATATCACTTAACCCCAGTGAGAATGGCCTTTATCAAAAAATCTCCAAACAATAAATGCTGGCGTGGTTGCGGAGAGAGAGGAACACTCCTACACTGCTGGTGGGACTGCAAACTAGTTCAACCTCTGTGGAAAGCAATATGGAGATACCTTAAAGCGATACAACTGTATCTACCATTTGATCCAGTAATCCCATTGCTGGGCATCTACCCAAATCATCCAATGGCACTCTACAAAAAAGACACCTGCACTCGAATGTTTATAGCAGCACAATTCATAATTGCAAGGCTGTGGAAACAGCCCAAGTGCCCATCAATCTAAGAATGGATTAATAAAATGTGGTATACGTATACCATGGAGTACTATTCAGCTCTAAGAAACAATGGTGATATAGCACATCTTATATTTTTCTGGTTGGAGCTGGAACCCAAACTACTAAGTGAAGTATCCCAAGAATGGAAAAACAAGCACCAGACATATTCTCCAGCAAACTGGTATTAACTGAGTAGCACCTAAGTTTACACATAGATACTACAGTAATAGGGCATTGGGCAGGTGGGAGGGGGGCAGGGGGCGGGTATATACATACATATGAGTGAGATGTGCACCATCTGGGGGATGGTCATGATGGAGACTCAGACTTTTGGGGGGAGGGGGAGAAATGGGCATTTATTGAAACCTTAAAATGTGTACCCCCATAATATGCCAAAATAAGAAAAAATTAAAAAATAAAAAAAATAAAAAAAAAACTTTTTGTCCATGTTTAAATTGAGTTATTAATCTTTATATTGTTAAGTTTTAAGATTTCTTAGTGTATTATGAAACAAGTCTGGTATGAAACATGTTTTGTAAATATATTCTCTAATTTTGAGTGTTTCTTCATACTTTTGGTAGTACTGTTTGCAGCACAAAAAATCAATTTTTTCACCCTTTTATTTTTTATTTATTTTTCTTAATTTCAGAATATTAAGGGACTACAAATGCTTTTGTTACATGTCTTGACACATAGTTATAAATATGCCCATCACCTAAATAGTGTTCATTGAATCTGTTAGGTAGGTTTTTGATCCTGCCCTCTCCCATTCCCCACTGCCTAATTTCCAATGATTTTTACTTCCCTCGGTTCACATGGGTCCCTATCAGTTAGTTCCAATTCATTAGAGAGTATATGTGGTGTTTGTTTTCCATTACTATGATACTTTGCTTAGGACAGTGGTCTCCAATTCCTTCCAAATTGCTGCAAAGAACATTAATTCATTCTTTTCTTAATTGTATCATATTATGGGGGTACAAATATTGTTAGGGTTACATATATTGCCCCTGCCATTCCTCCCCCTGCCTCCCGCCTTACCAAAACATCAAGCATGTCCTACCCCCAGGTGGTGCACATCGCACCCATTTTGTAAGTATATATCCTTCCCTTTCTCCCCCTCCCATCTGCCCACCACCCAATAAAAGGTTTTTTTTTTTTTTCTTTTTTTGACCTTTGGGTTACATTGTATATCTTTTCCTCTCCCTACGAAGGGTTAGAGGTATTCCCTCCCCCCGCACAATGCTCGCCACAACCCTAAGATGTATATCTCACCCTCCCCTAAACCCTGGTGAGCGCTACCACCATTTGAGCACCATAGTTTTAATCAGTCAGTACCAATTTGATGGTGAGTAGATGTGGAGCCCATTTTCTTGATCTTGTGTCGCCTCACTTTGGATAATGGGCTTAAGCTTAATCCAGGATAGCATAAACGGTGCTAGCTCACTGCCATTTCTTAGAATTGAGTAGTATTCCATTGTGAGCATATACCAAATTAATTTATTCTTTCTTATGGCTCAGTATACTCCATGGTATGCATATAGCACATTTTGTTAATCCACTTATAAATTGGTGGGTGCTTAGGTTTATTCCATATGTTTGCAATTATGAATTGTGCTGAAATAAACATTCAAGTGCAGATGTCTTTATTATATAATGTCTTTTTTTTTCCTTTGGGAAGACACCCAGGAGTGGGATTATTGGATCGAATGGTAGGTCTACTTTTAGTTCTTTGAGGAATCCCCATACTATTTTCCATAGAGGTGATATCAATTTGCATTCCCATCAACAGTGTATAAGTGTTCCTTTCTTTCTGTATCCATGCCAACATCTATGGTTTTTGAACTTTTTAATGAAAGCCATTCTAGCAGGAGTAAGGTGATATCTCACTGTGGTTTTAATTTACATTTACCTGATGATTAGTGACATTGAGGAGTTTTTCATGTTTGTTGGCCATATATTTATCTTCTGTTGAAAAACATCTGTTCATGTCTTTTGCTCACTTTTTAATGAGGTTATTTCTTATTGATTCATTTGAGTTCTTTGTAGAATCTAGATATTAGCCCTTTATCATATGAATAGTTTGCAAATATTTTCTCCCATTCTGGAGGTTGAATTCAACTCTCATGACTCCCATTGGTCTTTAAATCTATATCTTTATAAGGTTAACATTTCTGGCTTTACTAATCATTTTTTGATGTAAACACCTTCTATCTATCAGTACAGACTAAGACAGCACTAGCTTGATTGGCACTCACATACTACTATTGATTCACTCAACTGAAACTAGATTGTTAACAATATATTATAAAACATTACACCAAATTTAACATCTCTTTTTTAATTTATTTTATTTTATTTTGGCGTATTATGGGGGTGCAAGTGTTAAGGTTATGTATATTGCACATGACTCCCTCCCCACTTGAGTCAGAGCTTCAAGCATGTCCATCCCCAAAATGTTGTACATCTTACTCATTGTGTTTGTATATACCCATCGCCTCCTCCCCCCTCCCACCTGCCTGACACCCGATAATTGTTACTCCAATATGTACACCTAGGTGTTGATCTGTTAATATCAATTTTCTGGTGAGTACATGTGGTGCTTGTTTTTCCATTCTTGAGTTACTTCACTTAGTAGAATGGGTTGAGCTCTATCCAGGAATATAAAAAAGGTGCTATATCATCATTATTTCTTAAGCTGAGCAGTACTCCATGGTATACATATACAACATTTTATTAATCCATACATGAATTGATGGGTACTTGGGTTGTTTCCACAGATTTGCAATTCTGAATTGTGCTGCTATAAACATTCGAGTGCAGCTGTCTCTTTCATAAAGTGACTTTCGATTTTTTTGTTTTATTTCAGCATATTATGGGGGTACAGATTTTAAGGTTTCAATAAATGCCCATTCCCCCTTTCCCCCACAAGTCTGAGTCTCCAGCATGAACATCCCCCAGATGGTGCACATCTCACTCATTACATATGTGTATAACGGCCCCCCTCCCCCATCCCACCAGCCCAATACCCTATTACTGTAGTACCTATGTGACCACTTAGGTGCTTCTCAGTTAATACCAATTTGCTGGTGAGTATACGTGGTGCTTGTTTTTCCATTCTTGAGAAACTTCACTTAATAGTATGGGTTCCAGCTCTAACCAGGAAAATATAATATGTGCTATATCACCATTGATTCTTACAGCTGAACAGTACTACATGGTATACATATACCACATTTTATTAATCCATTCTTGGATTGATGGGCACTTGGGCTGTTTCCACAGCCTTGCAATTATGAATTGTGCTGCTATAAACATTCGAGTGCAGGTATCTTTTTTGTAGAGTGTCATTAGATGTTTTGGGAAGATGCTCAGCAATGAGATTGCTGGATCAAATGGTAGATTCACTTGGATGGCTTTAAGGTATCTCCAAATTGCTTTCCACAGAGGTTGAACTAGTTTGCAGTCCCACCAGCAGTGTAGGAGTGTTCCTCTCTCTCCGCATCCATGCCAGCATTTATTGTTTAGAGACTTTTTGATAAAGGCCATTCTCACTGGAGTTAAGTGATATCTCATTGTGGTTTTGATTTGCATTTCCCTGATGATTAGAGATGTTGAGCATTTCTTCATATGTTGGTTGGCCATTCTTCTGTCTTCTTTAGAAAAGTTTCTGTTCAAGTCCTTTGCCCACATTTTAATAGGGTTATTTGATTTTTTCTTGCTGATTTTCGTGAGTTCTAAATATATTCTAGTTATCAGTCCCTTATCGGATGCATAGGATGCAAAAATTTTCTCCAATACTGTAGGTTGTCTGTTTACTTTCATGACTATTTCGTTGGCTGTGCAGAAGCTTTATAATTTGATCATGTCCCATTTATTTATTTTTGTTGCTGCTGTGATTGCCTTTGGAGACTTCTTCATAAAATCTTTGCATAGGCCGATGTCTAGGAGAGTGTTTCCAACTTTTTCCTCTAGAATTATAATAGTTTCATACCTTAGGTTTAAGTCTGTTATCCAGTGTGAGTTGATTTTTGTGAGAGGTGAAAGGTGTGGGTCCTGCTTTAGCCTTCTGCAAGTGGCTATCCATTTATCCCAGCACCATTTATTGAAAAGGGATTCTTTTCCCCAGCGTATGTTTTTGTCTGCTTTGTCAAAGATTAGATGGCTATATGAGGATGGTTTTATATCAGGATTCTCACATCTGTTCCAGTGGTCAATATTCCTATTTTTGTGCCAATACCATATTGTTTTAATTACTACAGCTTTGTAGTATAGTTTGATATCTGGCATATTAATGCCTCCCATTTATTTTTGTTGCCTAGAATTGCTTTAGATATTCTGGGTCTTCTTTGGTTCCATACAAAGCACAAAATTATTTTTTCTATATCTGTGAAGAATGCTGATGGGATTTTAGTAGATATTGCATTGAATCTGTAGATCAGTTTGGGTAGTATAGACATTTTGATGATGTTGAGTCTGCCGATTCACGATCATGATATGGATTTCCATCTGTTTACATCCTCTGCTATTTCCTTCCTCCGTGTTTCATAGTTCTCCCTGTAGAGGTCTTTTATGTGCTTGGTTAAGTATATTCCTAGGCACTTTAATTCCTTTTTTGCAATTGTGAAGGGAATTGAGTTTTTGATTTGGTTCTCAATTTGATTGTTGTTGGAGTTTATGAATGCCTCTGATTTCTGTGTATTGATTTTGTATCCTGAGAGTTTACTAAATTCATTGATCAGTTCCAGGAGTTTCTTGGTTGAATCTTTGGGGTTTTCTAGATATGATATCATATCATCAGCAAACAGTGAAAGTTTGATCTCTTCTGCCCCTATTTGGATACCTTTAATTCCAACTTTCTGTCTGATAGCTGTAGCCAGGATTCCAGCACGATGTTGAACAGAAGTGGAGATAGTGGGCTGCCTTTTCTCGTTCTGGTTCTAAGTGGGAATGATTTCAATTTTTCCCCATTCAGTATGATGTTGGCTATGGGTCTGTCATATATGGCTTGTATCATTTTTAGGTATGTCCCTTCTATGCCTATTTTCTTAAGTGTTCGTATCATGAAAGGGTGTTGAATTTTGTCAAAAGCTTTTTCTGCATCTATTGAAAGAATCATGTGGTCTTTGTTTTTGCTTCTGTTTATGTGGTGAATTGCATTTATAGACTTACATATGTTGAACCATCCCTGCATTTGTGGGATGAAGCCCACTTCGTCTTGATGGATTATTTTTTTGATAAGCATCTGGATTCGGTTAGCTAAGATTTTGTTGAAAATGTTTGCATCTATATTCATTAGGGATATTGGTCTGTAGTTTTCTTTTTTTGTTGCATCCTTTCCTGGTTTTGGTATCAGAGTAATATTCGCTTCATAAAAGGTGTCGGGGAGGATTCCGTTCTTCCCTATGTTGTGGAATAGTTTCTGCAAGATAGGTACTAGTTCTTCTTTGTAAGTGTGGTAAAATTCGGGTGTGAAACCGTCTGGACTGGGACTTTTCGTTTTAGGGAGATTTTTAATTGCTGTTTCTATTTCAGCTGTTGAGATTGGTCTGTTCAGGGAATCTATTTCTTCCTGGTTGAGCCTAGGGAGTCTGTGTGTTTATAGAAATGTGTCCATTTCCTCCACATTTTCCAGTTTGTGTGCATAAAGGTTTCTGTAGTATTCATAAATTATATCTTGTATCTCTTTGGGATCAGTTGTGATATGTCCTTTTTTATTCCTGATGGAGCTTATTAGAGATTTCTCTTTTCTGCTTTTTGTTAGCTTGGCCAATGGTGTGTCAACTTTGTTTATTTCTTCAAAGTACCAACTTTTTGTTTTATTAATCTCCTGAATAGCTTCCCTGTTTTCAATTTCGTTTAGTTCTGATTTGATCTTGTTGATTTCACTACTTCTGCTGGGTTTGGGGTTGGTCTGTTCTTCTTTTTCCAGCTCTTTGAGTCGTTTCGTTAGATTGTCTATTTGTGATCTTTTTGTCTTTTGGTTATAAGCATTTATGGAGATAAACTTTCCTCTCAGAACTGCTTTAGCTGTGTCCCAGTAGATTTGATAACTTGTCTCTCCATTGTTATTTTCTTCATAGAATTTTTTTATTTCCATCTTAATTATTTCATTTATGAAGTAATCATTTAGTAGAAGGTTGTTTAATTTCCACGTTTTTGTGCAGAAATGTGAGTTTCTGTTAGGGTTGATTTCTAGTTTTATTCCACTGTGATCTGAGAAGGTACATGGTATGATTTCTATTTTTCTAAATTTCTTGAGATTTAGTTTGTGTCCTAGGATATGGTCAATCTTAGAGAATGTCCCGAGACCTGATGAGAAGAACGTATATTCAGTGGATTTGGGGAAGAATGTCCTGTACATATCAGTCAGAGCTAATTGTTCCAGGGTTTTGTTTAAATACATTATTTCTTTATAAATTTTGTGTATGGAGGATCTGTCCTGTGCCATCATTGGGGTATTGAAATCTCTGTTGATTATGCAGTTGCTATTAATCCATTTGCTTAGATCCAGTGAGGTTTGCTTTATGAAACTGTGTGCAGCTAAGATGGGTGCATATATACTTAAAATTGTTATCTCTTCTAGTTGAAGTGTGCCCTTCATAATTATATAATGATCCTCTTTGTCTTTCACTACTTTTGTTGGTTTAAAAACTAAATTGTCTGAAATTAGAACTGCCATGCCAGCCTTCTTTTGGCTTCCATTAGCCTGGAAAACTGATCTCTTCACTTTTACTTTTAGTCTATATGTATCCTTGCAGGTTAGATGTGTTTCCTATAGACAGCATATACTTGGCCTGTATTTTCTTATCCATTCAGCCAGCCTATGTCTCTTGAGTGGAGAGTTTAAGCCATTCACATTTATTGAAGTAACTGATAGGTAAGGCAGATTACTGTTCATTCTGTTGGGTTGGATTTTGTTGCTTTGATTTTTCTCTTGAGCCATTGTATTTTCTGGCCTTTAATCTTTGGGTTTGGGTTGTTTTTATATTTGTGAGTTTTTATTATGGTGTTCCGTGCGTAACTCTGTTTTCAGTACTTCTTGTAGGTCTGGTCTTGTCTTGGTGAATTCTCTGAGACTTTGCTTATCTGAGAATGTCTTAATTTCTCCTTCATATATGAAGCTTAGTTTTGCAGGGAATAAGATTCTAGGCTGGGCATTGTTTTGTTTCAGAAGAGTGAGAATGGGGCCTCAGTCTCTCCTTGCTTGTAAAGTCTCATTAGAAAAGTCTGGTGTTATTCAAATTGGCTTTCCCTTGTATGTCACTTGCTTCTTTCATCTTACAGCTCTTAGAAGGGCCTCCTTAGTTGATATTTTGGTCAGTCTGATGACTGCATGTCGTGACGTCTTCCTGTTTGCATTGAATCTCCCAGGGGTCCTTTGAGCTTCTTGAACTTGTATATCGATATTTGAGCAAAGCCTGGGAAATTTTCCTCTATTATATCTTCAAATAGCTTGTCCAACCCTTGAGTGTTGTCTTCTTCCCCTTCTGGTAACTCTATGACGCTCACATTAGGTTTCTTCACATAATCCCACATCTCTTGTAGGCTTTGCTCTTTTCTCTTGTTTCTCTGCTCTATATCTGTGATGGTTTTATTTAGTTGGAGGGTGTTATCTTCCATCTCTGAGTTTCTTTCTTCTGTTTGATCTATCCTGTTCTTGAGACTTTCCACTGTATTTTTTAGTTCCCTGAATTGATTCTTAATTTCCAGGAGTTCTGTTAAACTTTTCTTCATTGTGTCTATTTCTTTAGTGAACTTTTCTTATAGGTCCTGGAGGCTTTTTGTGGTTTCTTTGTGTTGGTTATTGAGTTGTTCTTGCAGGTCGGTGAGTGTTCTTATCATCCACATACAAAATTCCTTTTCTGTCATTTGGTTGCCTGATTTGGGTTGGTGTCCGTTTTTAGGGGGCTGGTTCTCCTCTTTGGGGGTGTGTTTTCCGTTTGGTTTTTCATATTTCCTGAGGTCCTTCGCTGATTTCTTCCCATGTCGATCAGTTGTTGTTTCTTTTCTTGAGGTATTTGTTTGGGTGTTCACACGCCTTGTTTAGTTTCTGTGCCATTAGGTGGTGTCTGTGGGTTAGATTCCACCACTCCCTGTATAATGCGTCAGTAGGTGCCGTGAAAAGACTGTGCAGGATGTAATCCCTGTCAGTAGATGGCCCTTGCTTGGATGAATAGGCTACGTTGTTGTTTTTGTGTCAGCTCTTGTTCCTGTAGAAAGGCACTCTAGTGCCTCAGGTGGTTGGTGATGCCCTGGGATTCCAGGTGTGTCCTTTTCTCCCCTTCAGTGAGGGCTGGTCTAGGAGTCTGGGCAGAGCTGGGCTGGGTAAGCCTGCCCTCAGGCATCACCAATGCAGTTAGCAGGGGTCAAAGTTCTGTTCTCTGCTTCCAGGAAAAGCTGTCAGTGTGGGGCTGGAATGGCCCCGCTCAGCCAGAAAGTCTGCTTGTGGGGGTGGGGCTGTCAGCGACCCGCAGTCTGGAGCAGGTCTGGCTTCTTTCCACCCTCCCCAACTCCACAGCTACTCCTGAGCCTCTGCCAGCAGGCCAGACCACATGCCACCAGGCCTCCCCAGATTGTGATGCCTCAGGGAGGTTCCCTGCACAGGAACGCCACCTGGGCTGGGCTCACGGCCTCCCTTTGTGGGAAGGGTTGCCCTCTTGGACGATGCTCTGCCTCTGAAGGCACACACACCTCAGTAGGCTGTTCATGTTTAACCCTTCTGTGCCCCGGGCAATGCTAGACCTGGGTGCACGGGATCTGGTCTGCAGGTCCGGCCTCTGGGTCCCAGAGTTCAAACTGTATCCCCACCAGGCAGAGGATTTCCGGTCCCAATTCACCCACAGGGAGCCCAAGTTGGGTCTGTGTCTCTCAGCCTCTGAGTCAGCACCGTTCTCCTCGGAACACCATGCCAGTAGCACCTGTGGGGGCTGGCAGGTAGGGAGCTCACAGTCTGAGTTCCCCTTTGTCAGCTGTAGGGTACCAAGAGGGAAGGTCCCGTTCCTTGGAGGAGCCTCCGGCTGGTGGCTATATTGTCTCTCTGGGCAGCCGCGGGCAGGGTCAGTGGAGGGGAGAAGGAGGCAATATGGCACCTGCCCTGCGGCTCAGGTCTGTGCACACGGAGGTGGCCTGGGGGAGTTGGGAGCCTGGTGCCGTGTCTGCTACAGGCTCACCGCTAGCTGGCAGTGGCTGTCTCTGGGCTGGTGTCTGCAGGTCTCTCCACCTGCTGGGGAGCCCACCAGCAGTCCCCAATGCAGGGGGGGGGAACGGCAAATCTACCTACCCTTCCCGCTGGTCTCCGGGCTGCTCTGGCGGTCTCAGCTTCCAGTTCTCCTCCGAAGTCTCCTCCTGTGGAGTCTCCTGGGGTCTCTGATACCTCTCCTTCCGGTCCTCGTCAGCTGTATGCTCGTCTTCTTGCTTCTTTTTTCTAATTTCTGCTAGAATCTGTCTTTTCAGCAGAGACATTCAGTCTGGCGGTGTTTCTCATCCGTCATCTTGATCCTCCCTCCTGGATTTAGTTTTTAAACCAACAAAAGTAGTGAAAGACAAAGAGGGTCATTATATAATGGAGAAGGGCACACTTCAACAATAAGAGATAACAATTTTAAATATATATGCACCCAACTTAGGTGCACACAGTTTCATAAAGCAAACCTTACTGGATCTAACCAAATGGATTAATATCAACTCCATAATCAACAGAGATTTCACCACCCCACTGATGGCACAGGATAGATCCTCCAAACAGAAAATTAATAAAGAAATAATGGACTTAAACAAAACTCTAGAACAATTAGGTCTGATTGACATGTACAGGACATTCTACCCAAAATCCACTGAATATACGTTCGTCTTATCAGCTCACGGGACATTCTCTAAGATTGACCATATTTTTCACATATAGAAAAAAATAATTTTATGCTTTTTATGGAACCAGAGGAGACCCTGTATAGCAAAATCAATCCTAGGCTATAAAAACAAAATTAATATCTCTTTTTAAAGGAAGGAAAGAAAACCCACAAATTCCCACATTTTGAATACTTTTTATGTTCTCTCCCATTCCTTATTTCTGTGTACAATCATTTCTCACAATATAATCAGTTTACATTCAGTTTCATATTCCGCTTCCACACTAGTTAGAACATTATTATCTCACATTTAATATACTACAATAATCTCCTAACTATACCCCCTGGATTTAAGTTCCTTGGCCTCTTAAATTGGTCCAGCATATTATAACCAGTTTACTATTTCTTAAACACCATTTTGTATGCATTAATCCCCTGCTGAGAAGTCTTTAGTAGCTCTCTAGGTTCATGGGTCAGCCCCCAGAATAATATTCAAACCTGAAAGAGCCATATAAGTTCATATTCAAATCCGAGCTCCTCTACTTAAAAGCTGTGTGATTTGCAAAAAATGACTCAGTCTCACCAAGCCTCAGTTTTCTCAACTGGTAAATGGGTATCCTAATTCTTACCTTGTAAAGTTATTATGAAAAGTAATAAGACAGTGCACAAATTAGTACAAAAGAGTAGCTATTGCTCTATAATCTATTTCAGCCTTTGCAAATATTTACCATGAATGTCCATACTCTCACAATCCAGAACCCACCATAAATTTCTACTAATTTGATTCAGCACTCTATTCCATTCAAGCTTAAATGTAGCCTCTCCAGATAGCTTCTAATTATTAATATCATTAAGTACACAAGCCACTATGTGTCTTTGTAGATTTTTCTCAACCAATACTTCGTAAAATTTCCCTCAATATTCCCATGAAGTGATGCTCTAATGAAATAAATCTATATGCTATCTT
Source organism: Microcebus murinus (assembly GCF_040939455.1). Lineage (NCBI taxonomy): Eukaryota > Metazoa > Chordata > Mammalia > Primates > Cheirogaleidae > Microcebus > Microcebus murinus. Next base: position 17,006,184 of record NC_134136.1, read on the forward strand.
GAGCATGTTTCACACCTTCTCATTACCACAACTTCGCTCAAGCCAATGTTTTTAACCTAAAATATTTCCTAACTCTATTTTGTATTCATCAAGGTGTTACCCATCTGTCAGGATATAATGTCTTAACATCCTCAATGAATGTTTTCTAATCACTATCAGGTAGAATTTGTTTTCTTTTGAGCTTCTTTCATTAGTCTATATACCATATAATGTATTCATTATTTATGAATGTGGCTTTGGGGTTAAGTAATCAGCCTCTCCATTTTTAAATTGCCAAAGGCCATGAATATCAAACACATTCATCTATGAAAAACCTGGGTTTCTTTTTTAAAAAATCTTTTATTTCAGTACATTATGGGGATACAAATGTTTAGGTTACATATATTGTTTTTGCCCCACCCAAGTCAGAATTCAAGCATGTCCATTCCCCAGATGGTGTGCACTGCACCCATTAGGTGTGACCATCCCCTCATACCCACTCCCACCTACCCAAAAGCCAATGAATGCTACTACTATATGTGCACATAAGTCTTAATCAATTAATACCAATTTGATTATAATTACGTATGATGCTTATTTTTCCATTCTTGTGATACTTCACTTAATAGAATGGGCTCCAGCTATATCCAAGATAATACAAGAGGTGTACTTAGTGTTTCCAGTTTACTTAACAGATAAAACGTTATCTGAATTTGAAGCATTAGTTATTCAATGAAGTGGGTGAGTTGAGTCAAATTTATCAAATAATTTTTATTGTGAGAAAATAAAAAGTAAATAAATAGTAAAGTTAGTAAATTTCTAACAATGGTTATAAATATTAAGATACTAGGAAAACAGAGATAATACCATGCAATGTCTTTGTTTAAAAGTTACATTTATCTTCTTATCTAAATTTTTAGAAAAACTAAAACAGATTTATATGTCTAAATGAGACATATAAATGAGATTTATATGTCATAATAGAGAAAAATATCTTTCCTTGAGAAGACAGATATTATCATATTCAGAATATATATGCTATTGAAATTCAGAGACTGTATGGATATCAAGCAAACAACAAATGTAAAGTCAAAATCAATAAAAAACTGTATAAGAAGAGAGATTGTAAGAATTTAAATCAGTTGATCCAAAGAGGTACTGAAAGGTACTATAACATAGTCTTTACTTATTTTAATGGTAGCAGAATAGACAAGTTATTATTTCCTCTTATGGCAGACTAGGAAGAAAAATGTTTACTTGTGAGAGGTTTAGGGTAGACATTTTCAAACTATAATGATTGTGTTTTTGTGTTTGTTTGTTTGTTTTTTGAGACAGAGTCTCACTTTGTTGCCCAGGCTAGAGTGAGTGCCTAGAGTGAGTGCCGTGGCGTCAGCCTAGCTCACAGCAACCTCAGACTCTTGGGCTCAAGCGATCCTACTGCCTCAGCCTCCCAAGTAGCTGGGACTACAGGCATGTGCCACCATGCCCGGCTATTTTTTCCTATATATATTATTTGGCCAATTAATTTCTTTCTATTTATAGTAGAGACAGGGTCTCACTCTTGCTCAGGCTGATTTTGAACTCCTGACCTTGAGCAAACCGCCCGCCTCAGCCTCCCAGAGTGCTAGGATTACAGGCGTGAGCCACTGCGCCCGCCCAAACTATAATGCCTGTTGACATTGAAGCAAGATGCCAATGTGCTTGCCAAACATCTAATATTGACCCTAACATATGAGAATTCGGGTAGACTTTCATAAAGTTCAGTAATGTACTGTATTCCTGTAACTACCTCTTTTATTCATGTACTTCTAGTTTATGTGAATGCCAGAAACATACAGTAAGTCATACCAGAAGAGAGCACTGTATATCAGAGGATGGAAGGGACATATGCAGTACTTCAATTCTTACCCCTCCAGGGTCTACTTTCCCTCTTCCTTCCTGTTCTGAAGATGGGGTTTAGAGTGGAAACATAAAATATTTCAAATGTATTACTCCCCAAAATATCAAGCTGGCAATGTTTTAGTACAGAATGAGGGAAGGTAATAATAAAACGGTACTATGTACTAAAAAAGGCACTTGTTTTTACCACTGAGATTATTATTTATAATGCATGCTATAAAGATTAACATACATATGGAGGAATTCATGGAGAATCTTGTCTCTACCTTATTAATTTTTATTTTCCTTGAAAACTTGGATTGTGCTGAATGATATTATTGACTTTCAATATGATGTGCACAAATCTGTGTATATTGAAATCTAATGGCATGAAAGTTTATAAATAGTAGAAAAACCCTATTGTAACACAATTGTCAGTAATGAATTTGAAAAGCAGCATTAGAGTAAGGTTTCAAATGTAATTATATTTTCCACATGGTTGGCCTAGGAATTTTCAAACTAAGTTTTTGGAAACAAATTCTATAATAGGAGTCAAAACTAGACTTTTAGTTTTGCACAGTTCACATAAAACCTGGATACTTTCTGGCACTGCATTTATGATCTCTGATAAACCTGGGGTTAGTAAAGGAAATAAGACAATTTTTTAAAAATGAAAGAATCAGCAATTTTTTATGTCATCCTCACTACAATTGCCAGGTGAAAGGTCATTGGAAACATTAAGAATTGAACAACATATTTGAAGAGCCAGGGGAAAAAATATTTCAAACCTATGAATGACATTTTAAACAAAGATTTACTACCATAGGATATATGTTGGGGAACTAGCCTTTGATTGCCTGTTCCCTGAAATAACAAAGCCAGTCACAAAAGAACAATGGGAGTGCAGGGAATTGTTGACAGTGGAAACAGAACAGTATCATGAGATTTTCCAGTCTATGGTGTAATGTTATTGAATGATAAAATTTGTCACTATTCTTTCATTGAACCAACACATCTGTGAGAAGGCTTGCGATAATAAATGCGTATGCTGAAATGATGAAGATGAGTTTTATTGGGTGATATAACTCTTACATGAAAGAACTTTTTCTTTTCTTTTCTTTTTTTTTTTTACAAATAAAGTAATGTGTCTCTATAATAAATTACACTAAGTTAAAATTTTATGACTCAAGCTTCTTAGACAACTTGTGTAAATGTACACCTAAAATAAATGCAAACTGATGAATACTTATGTAAATTAATTAATTTGTCTATTCCACAACTGTTCCTCCCTTTGTTTTCTGGAATGTACCTTACTTTTGTACTGAAGTCTGTGTCTCCTTGTTTTTTAAACTGTTTACTGGAATAAAGTCTTTTTCCTCTAAAAAAAAATACATGAAGTTTAGTTTTTTTTTTTCTAGTGAATATTTAATTGCTCCAGCACCATTCATTTGTTGATAAAAAAAGGTATTTTTCCTCCATTTAATTACTCTTGAATCTTTGTAAAAATGAGTTGGGAATATTTGTATAATATTGTATAATTTATTCCTGGGTTCTATATTCTATTTCATTGATCTATGTGTGTATCCCTTTGAAAATACTACATATTCTTCATTTCTATAACTGTATAGTAGGCCTAAATACCAGGTAAAGGTATTCCTCACACTTTATTTTTCTTTTTGAAGATTTTTTGAACTATTTTAGATAATTTTCCTATAATGTTTTGGATAAGCATGTCTATGTCTATAGAAAAATCTTCTGCAATTTTTTTCAGAAATTATATTGAAACTATAGATTAACTTAGTAAGAATTAACATAATGTAAACCTAATGATTTCTTTAGCCTTAGAATGGTTATAAGTGCCATTAGTTTTTCTCAGTTTTGGTGTCAGTATTTTCATTGTTAGTATATAGAAATGTGATTGATTTTTATGTACTATTCTTATATTCTGAAATCATACTGGTTTTGCTTATTAGTTCTAGGAAGGTATTCTTTGGTAGATTTTTTGAGATATTCTATATGACAATTGCGTCATCTTCAAGTAGGGACAGTTGTATTGCTTCTTTTTCAATTAGTGTGCATTTTATTGCCATTTGCTCTTTCTTGCCTTATTTCAGTGCCTAGAACTTCCAGTACTATGCTCAATAAGAGTAGTAAGAATACATGTTATTTGTTGAATTATATTCTCCCAAATTGATATGTTGAAGTCCTAATCTTTAAATACTTCATAATGTGACTGTACTTTGAGGTAGAGTCTTTAAAGAAGTAACCAAGTTGAAATGAGATTATTAGGGTAAACTCTCATCCAGTATGACATATCTTTATAAGAAGAGGCAATTAGGACACAGACACACACACAGGGAAGACTATGTGAAGATACATGGAGAAGACAGCCATCTGCAAGCCAAGAAGATAGGCCTTAGAAGAAATCAACCATGCTGACAATTTGATCACAGACTTCTAGTCTCCATAATTGTGAGAAAATATTTTTTTTTTGTTATTTACCTTACCTAGTCTATGATATTTGTTATGAAAGTCTGAGCAGACTGAAACAGTGAATATGCTGGCTTTGTTCCCAATCTTAGAAATACTGGTAAGTATGATGTTACCTGTTGGGTCATTTTATTATGATGATGATTATTATCCTGTTTTGCTTTCAGTCTCTGTTTTTTGGTTGTTATATCAATACCATTTACATTTAAGGTGATTATTGATATGTCAGGGTTTACATCTGCAATTTTATGAGTTCTTTTGTTTTCTCTGTTTCCCATTCTTCAGTTTCTCTTCTTTTAGCTTCCTATGGATTTCTTGAGTAGTTTTTTGGAATTTCATCTTGATTTACGTATAGTGTTTTTTTCAGCATATCACTGTATAGTTTTCTTAGTGATCACTGTAGGTATTACAGTATGCCCACATGACTTATCGTTGTCCTGTTTTTCATATTTTACCACTTTAAGTGAAGTATAGAAACTACTTCCATTTAGTTTTCCTTATCCTATCCACTTTTAAAATACAGTTCTTAAGTATTTGATCTCTATATATAGACAACCACATCAGATGGTATTATAATTTGTTTCAACTGCCAAATATAATTTAAAACACTAAAGAGAAGTAGCATAGTTGATTATATTTACATATATACTCTTATTTTTAATCATCCCAGTGTTCTTATTTCATTTCTGAAGTTCCAAGCAAATTAAACTTCCTTGACATTGGGTGGGGAGGGATGAAACCTTGTAACAGCTAGCCCCTGACCCCTTTCTCTACATTATTAAGACTCATTGCTGCTTGGTTGGAGTGAAGGGTCAGGCCATTAGACTCCACTGATACTATCTGGCAGGTGAATTGGAGCACTACATTGCTCAGCAAGGCAGGGAATAGAATATCAGCTGCCTCCTTAGAAACCACTCAACCAAGAATTGAACTGCAGCCATCTATTTTTGCCAGGCAGGTGATGGGAGATGAGTTCTCTCTGATTTGCCTTGCAGACACCATCTTTCAGGGGAATTAAAGTGGTGCCTGCTTTCTGTAGTGAGTGGTGGAGTGGGGTGTTGGGGAGTAGTAGAGCAGGTATTGCCAGGACCGATTTCTTTTGTTAAGCTACTCTTTTTTTTGTAGATGTTTTTGTTAGGGGTTACTGGCTTTTTGTGGAGCTTTTTAATTTCTCTGTGTCTGTTGGTGGTTCCAGGTTGCAGGCCTGTGCAGTGTTGTATGTGGGATATATGGGAGGCAATAAGAAAAACCAAGAGACTCACCCTCACCATCATGTTATTCATCAAGGCCAAGGTTTCTAAGTTGTCTGCCTTGATTCTTAGTATTCCTATGCTTATTTAGAGTGTTTTATCTGTAAAGGGGTCAATGAGAGAAGAATGAAACTACTCCATTTTCGTGGAACCAGAAGTCCTTACATGTGCTTAAAGAAAAAATAACATAACTTCATGCCTAGAATTAAAGAAAGATGTCCAGGTCACAACATCCAACAAATACATTTGAAGAACAAGGCTCTGAGGATCTTTCAGCATTATAGGTTTAGTAACTAAGAAAACCATTCTATAATTGACTACATTTTCCCATAACAAATTAAAATGGCCCACATTGCAGCTTGAATTTTTAAGCCTTAATTAAAAATTTTATGTCTTTTCTTTGTAAACAATTTTGTCCTGACATTACTTAGAGATCAATAACAAAAGACAAAATGGTAAACTTTCTTCAAAAGCATATTTATTTTTCTCTATACTACTCAGCATCTTATTTCTATTTGCTCAAAGAAGAGCAATAAACTTCCACAGATAACATAACAAATACTAGCCATTCTCAAGAGTTTATGGCACATAAGGGAAAATGTATAGCTACTATATATGAAATTCAAAGTTGGAAGAAGTTCACGAAATGGCTCTGTGAAAATGCCATCTTGGAGTGTCTTACCTGAAATTTCTGTAACTTCAATTTGATGTACTTTGATGTATAAAGTGATAGCTAGAAGCCTGGTCTATCAATTCAAGCCCAGGGCTAGAGTTCTTTTCTCCCTCATCTATCCATCTTCCTCACCTATCATTTCTCTATTCTAGAACGTCTGCCCTGACAGAATTTTTTAAAACAAATGTTCTATGTCTATGTGCTGTCTCTCTGTGTGTATACATTCATGGACACATGAAAAATTTTTTGGCTATTATCTAATTCCTAATTTATTAGAATTTCTGGTAATGTCTCTCTCTATTATCATATTAGAGAGTATGCAAATGTGAACTTATTTATTTTTAATTTATATACATTTAACTAATAAAAATACCTTTGCATTTTATACTTTTAATCTGCAAAAATGCAATGCCATAAATTGTATTTTCACAACACTTCCAAACCAGAAGTGGAGCCACACAGTATTATGGATAAAAAAGGTTTTTCCCTTAACTCCTTTGTACCACTGTCAATGTCATTTATATCAAAAATACTTAAACAATGAAAACATTAAATATGCTTTGGCAGATTGGTTTATAATTTAAAGATAAATATATAAACAAAATAGATCTACAATTAAATTTTATTCCATGTCATAGTGATTTAATTATTGTTGTCTCTTCAAAAACGTTCTTCTGTTAGAATGAATCTGTGAGTATAGGGTAGTAAAATAAGATCAATTTTCATATATGGTTTGAGATTAATGTTAATGCATCTACTTTTTGTACACATTTTTATAATATCAAATAGAAATTACTTATGTATCCACATAGTGCAAATCAAGTTTTGACCAAGATCACAAGTTAATCACTGGCCTAGTGGGATATGAAACTCAAATTTGTGTGACCCCAAACATGTCACCCTTACATTTGAGTCATACAGGTAATGGATATGCTTTATAATTGGTTATATCTAGCATAAATATAATTTGTTTCTCTTTCCTGTGATATTTTCAGTTTTGATTTAGTATTTGTTACACACATATATACTCTCTCGCTCTCTGTCTTACACACACATACATACATTTAGACATGTACATACACAAATATACCAAGGCTCATATTACCATCTTTTTGCTACCATTGATTAATAGTACATACTAGTGTGCTTTAACCAGGACGTAGAGGAACTCCTCATTCTTTACTGATCTTATGAATCTCCTCTAAGAATACTTTTCAGTACTGCATTTCCTAAAAATATTTATTTAAAGGTTAATGTGTTTCCATTGCCCATTTCTTGATGGGATTGTTTGATTTTTTCCTGTTCATTTTTTTAAGTTCTAGATAGATTTTTGTTATTAAACCTTTATCAGAGGTGTAGAGAGCAAATATTTTCTCCCACTCAGTGGGTTGTCTATTTGCTCTACTGATGGTTTCCTTGGCTGTGCAGAAACTTTTTAATTTGATCAGATCCCATTTGTTTAGTTTTGATGCTGCAGTGATTGCCTTTGGGGTCTTCCTCAAAAATTCTTTGTCTAGACCAATGTCTGATAGGGTTTTTTCAACATCTTCTTCTAGGTTTCTTAAGGTTTTATGCCTTCAGTCTGTTATCCATCTTAAGTGAATTTTTGTGAAAGGTGAGAGGTAGATCCTGATTCGCTCTTCTGCATGTAGTTAACCAGTTTTCCCAGCACCATTTATTGAAGAGAGATTCTTTTCCCCATTGTATATTTTTGTCAGCTTTATCAAAGATTAGATTACCGTATACTGATGGTTTCATCTCTTGTATCTCAGAACCATTCCACATATTCATGCTTCTGTTCTTATGCCAGTTCCAGGCTGATTTAACTATTATTGCTTTATAGTACAGCTTGAAGTCAGGAAGACTGATGCCTCACAGTTTGTTCTTTTTATTTAAGATTGCTTTGGCTATACGAGGTTTTTTCTGGTTCCATACAAAGTGCAGAATTTATTTTCTAGATCTGTAAAGAATGCTGATGGTATTTTGATGGGGATTGCATTGATTCTGTAGATCACTTTAGGTAATATTGACATTTTAACTATATTGATTCTACCAATCCATGAACAAGATAGATTTTTCCATCTGTTTAAATCTTCTGCAATTTCTTTTTTTAGTGTTTCATAGTTCTCCTTGTATAAATCTTTTGTATCTTTCATTAAGTATACTCCTAGATATTTAATTTTCTTTGGAGCTATAGTAAAGGGTATTGCGTTTTTGATTTGAGTTTATGCTTGATGGTTCTTGGCATATATGAATGCTTCTGATTTGTGTATACTGATTTTATAACCTGAAACTTTACTAAATTCAGTTCTCAAATCTAGGAGTCTCTTGGAAGAGTCCATGGGGTTTTCTAGGTATAATATGGGCAGAAACTTCTCCAAAGAAGACAGAATAATGACATGCAAACATATACAAAAATGCTCAACATCTCTAATTATCAGAGAAATGCAAATCAAAAACACAATGAGATACCAGCTAACCCCAGTAAGAATGGCCTATATCAGGAAATCCCAAAACAACAAATGCTGGTGAGGATGTGGAGAGATAGGAACACTCTTACACTGCTGGTGGGACTACAAATTAGTGTAACTTTTGTGGAAAAGAATTTGGAGATACCTCAAACAGCTAGAAATAGAAATACCATTCGACCCAGCAATAGCATTGTTGGGCATCTACCCAAAAGAGCATAAGACACCCAATCTTAAGGATGTGGTGAGCATTTTGGAGGGGAAGGGCATAACTCTAACCCTTCTTAGAGAGAGGCAAAGATATACAATGTAACCAAAATGTCAAAAAAAAAAACTTTTTATCAGGTGGTGGGCAGGTTGGGGGGCGGGGAGGAGGAGAAGGGTGTGTATTTACATAATGTGTGTGGTGCATACCACCGGGGGATTAGACAGGCTTGAATCTCCAGCACATGGGGGGAGGGAGGGGAGCAGGGGCAATATTTGTAACCCTAACAATATTTGTACCCCCATAATATGATGAAATAGAAGAAAGAAAAAAAATAAAAATAAAAAAAGACATTCTATTATAAAGACATCTGCACCCAAATGTTTATGGCAGCACAATTCACTATTGCACGGTCATGGAAACAACCCAAGTGCCCATCAATTCATGAGTGGATAATTAAAATGTGGTGTATGCTCACAATGGAATATTACTCAATTTTAAGAAATGAAAGTGAGCTAGCACCATTTATGCTATCCTGGATTATGCCTAAGCCCGTTATCCAAAGTGAGGCGACACAAGACATGGAAAATGGGTGCCACATCTACTCGCCATCAAATTGGTACTGACTGATTAAAACTATGGTTCTCAAATGGTGGTAATGTTCACTAGGGATTGTGGGGGGAGACCCAATCTTAGGGATGTGGCGAGCATTTTTGAGGGGAAGGTCATAACTCTAACCCTTCTTAGGGAGAGGCAAAGATACACAATGTAACCAAAATGTCAGGTGGTGGGCAGGCGAGAGAAGGGAGGAGGAGAAGGGTGTATACTTACATAATGTGTGTGATGCGCACCACCTGGGGATTGGAAACGCTTGAATCTCTGGCATGTGGGGGGGCAGCGGCAATATTTTGACCCTAAAAATATTTATACCCCCATAATATGATGAAATAAAAGGAAAAAAATACAAAAAATAAAGGTTAATGTGTTGATCTCCCAGATTACTCTCTGTGAACATTCTATTCAGGTAATAGTTTACCTCTTACAAGCAACTCAATACCTTAATTTCAAAAATAATGCACTTATACCTAGATGATCCTTAAGGAATAAGTTAATAATGAGAATTTCCAATTCTGTATTAAGATTCCCTAGAAAAAGATAATTTTTATGACTGGTAATTTTTTAGCACTCAAATTATACCTACTTCATCTGAATACAAAACTTTCCTTAAATCATCACTAAAAAAATTTAAAAGTAATATGTCATATTAAAATAAACATTTCTGAATAATGTGAAGGTCTTTTCTTGCTATACTGCTGAAAATCCACTTGGTATAGAATGATTCTGTGAAAAGTAAGAAATATGAAGAGTAGTTATGATGATGAGCTCAAAAACATCTAGTTGTATTAACTAGAAAAACATGCAGGTAAAGTTTTAGGATAAACTGATATTAAAAATATTTAAGAAGCATACACTTAAATATATATATGTGTGAGTTGTTATTAAATTTGCTGAAATATTCATATTTCACTTAAAATCATAGAGGTCAGGGGTGACCTAAGAAAGGATAATCTTTTATTGTGTTAGGGACAGAAGCCAGATTTAGGGGGTTGAGGAGTTCATGGGAGTTAAAGGAGACAAGTGTTGGGAAAATTAAGCTGAGAGTAGTGAGTCTGTGTTGGGTAATGAGGCCATTAGATAAGGCAGTGGTTGTGGTTTATTGGTTTTTAATGGGAAAAACTTTAACATAATTAAATACTGGTAAATAGGACCCAGTAAAGAGGAGAGGTTAGGATATATAAGAGAAACAAGGACTAATAACGTAAGTATTTAGGGGAACCCAAATGATAGACATCTAGAAAACAGATGGAAAGATAGTTTTCATGTAGGAGAAAGACAAGAGGTGAGAGATGATTGAGGAAAGATTCGGTGGCAGAACTATAAAAGCATTTTTCAATTAATGTCTCTGTTAACTGTGGAAGAAAAAAGTGCCAGTATATAGAAGAAAAAGAGGCCCAATATTTTTCTTAGGCAAATTAGGACAGTGAGTTGGACAGAGAACTGTAGTAGATTATATGGCAGTATTTAAGGCTCATTTTAGTTTTGTGACCATGAACCGTTGGCAATGAAAATGTTCCTTTATGTTTTTTTTACAACAATATTCAGCTATCTGGGTTAACTTTTTAAAATATATACAAAAATGATAGAGGAGGTTTAGGTATTGGAATGAGAGTAATTGAGATAATAAACCATAGCATATGAGATAGATTGGGAGTGAAATGAATACAGGAGAGAGATGATGGATAAAATACTAAGTAATTGGAATGCTAGTCCTGAGAAAGGGAAAGAATACTTATAATGGGAATAGTTTAGAAAGTAGCCTGGAAAGATAGGTGTTGATTGGAAGGAAAAGGTTAAAGCATTTCTTCTGAAACTATATTTGCATAATAAATACCTTGAATTAGTATGTTTATCTGGACAGCTAATGGAGGTGGCTGGGGGCTGAGGCCTCTTGAAGCCATTCCTTTGTATTCCCATTGTCTCCAAGAATACCTCAAGAGAAAATATGGCATGCTGTTAATCTCACACTCCAGTTCTGTCAATTACCAGCTGGACTTCAACATATTACTTAAATTGTATGATCCTTTATTTCTTTATCTGTAAACTGGGCATAATAGTATCTCATAGATTAGAAATAAAGCTTAAACAAGAATGTACATGTAGACATCTCAGTATAATGCCTGGACATAATGTGCAGTTACTAAATTTTCTTTTCCTACATAGTAACTTTTTGTACCCCAAAATGTCTTCACAATGGATTTATTTATATTTTTCACAATTATTTTATATAGCTGATTTTCCCTCCCAGGCAGATTAAGTAGAGAATGATACTATCTAATATGATAATGTGTACCATGATTGGAATTTTTTTACTACATTTAAAGCCTGGAGTAAAATAAATCATTAAATATATCTTGGAAAAATCATAAAAAGGAATTAGACCCATGTTATAGCTGAGTTCATCCTTTTGATTAGCTGGTGAAAGCAATTATAAAGAATACTTGAGACCTAGGTGTATTTTTTCAAAAGGACAACAGACGGCTTTGATAGGAATCCTGGTTTTAAAATGGTGTATGTGGCCGGGCGCTGTGGCTCACGCCTGTAATCCTAGCTCTTGGGAGGCCGAGGCGGGCGGATTGCTCAAGGTCAGGAGTTCAAAACCAGCCTGAGCAAGAGCGAGACCCCGTCTCTACTATAAATAGAAAGAAATTAATTGGCCAACTAATATATATATATATAAAATTAGCCGGGCATGGTGGCGCATGCCTGTAGTCCCAGCTACTCGGGAGGCTGAGGCAGAAGGATCACTCAAGCCCAGGAGTTTGAGGTTGCTGTGAGCTAGGCTGACGCCACGGCACTCACTCTAGCCTGGACAACAAAGTGAGACTCTGTCTCAAAAAAAAAAAAATAAAATGGTGTATGTATGTGCATACATGCATGTATGCATGTGTACACACATACTATATGTTATGTTGGCAAAGTTATATGTTTTCAGGTATTTGTAAGCAGTGTTTTTGCATAACTCTTTTGTATGTACATTATCTTAAGAATCCATTTTCTATGGTAACAGCATCACATTTTTATCACAGCAACATGTCTTCTTAAATAGACTTAATACTCCTATTTGGATAGGTCAGTTCCTCCACTAGCCAGATAGAATTTAGGTAGGGACAAGTAAGAGATATTAGATAAATTATCAAATTAGGAGAAGATTTTATTAATTCCCCTTCCAACATAAATCTCATTCTGTCAGTAGCACCAAAAAACAGAATTAAAGCAACAACAAAGCTAATCTTTTATTATTTGAAAATAATACAAGCTTACATACAAATGTTTTGGTTACATATATTGATTTTGTTATGCTTGAGACAGGGTTATGAGTGTGGCCATCACTCATATAGTGTTCATTGTACCTGTTAGGTAGGTTTTCACCCATTGCCTTCTCCATCTCCTTACCCTGCTTGATTTTCATTGGGTTTTATCTCCATCCATGCACACATTTGCTCATCAGCTAGTTCCAGTTTAATAATGAGTACATGTGGTAGTTGTTTTTAGATTCCTTAGATATTTAACTTAGGATAATAGGCTATGGTTCCATCCAAATTGTCGAAAAAGGCCTTAATTCATCCTCCTACATGGCTGAGTAGTATTCTATGATATACATACACCACATTATGTTAAACCACTAACAAACTCAAGGGAACATGGATTAATTCCACATCATTGCAATTATGAGTTGAGCTTCAAAAATGTTCATGTATAGGGATTTTTTAAATAAATTAACTTGTTTTCTTTTTGGTAAATATCCAGTAGTGGGATAGCTAGACCAAATGGTAGGTATATTTTTAGTTCTTTGAGGAATATCCATACAGTTTTCCATAGAGGTTTTAGTATCCCCAACAGTGTATAAGCATTATTTTCTCTCTACATTCACTCCAGCATCTTTCGTATCTGGAATATTTAATAAAAGCCAATCTAACTGGGGCAAGGTAATATCTCATTGTGGTTTTAATTTGCATTTCCCTGATGATTAGTGACATTGAGAATTTTTTCATATGTTTATTGGCCATTGGTATATCCTCTTTTGCAAAGCTTCTGTTCCTGTACTTTGTCCAAGTTTTAATCTGTTTGTTTTGTTTTATCTTGCTGATTCGCTTGAGTTCTTTGTAGATTCTGGTTATTAGTCCTTTATTGGATATGTACCTTCCAAAGATTTTCTTCCATTCTGTACATTTTCTATTTTTCCTATTATTTCCTTATCTGTGTGGAAGATTTTTAGTTTAATTAAGTCCCATATATTTATTTTTGTTATTGCTGTGATTGCCATTGGAGTCTTCATAAATTATTTGCCTAGGACAATATCTAGAAGAGTTTTTGAACATTTTCTTCTAGAATTTTTATGGTTTCATGTCTTACATTTAAGTTTTGTATCCACCATTTTTTAATATTTTTTATTTCAGAATATTACTAGGATACAAATGTTTAGGTTATGTATATTGCCCTTGCTTCACCCAAGTCAGAGCTTCAGGAGTGTCCATCCCCCAGACGGTGCTCTCTGCACCCATTAGGTGTGTATATACCCATCCCCTCCTCCCCCCACCTGCCAAACAACTGATGAATGTTACTTCTGTAAGTGCACATAAGTGTTGATCAATTAGTACCAATTTGATGGTGAGTACATTTGGTGCTTGTTTTTCCATTCTTGTGATACTTCACTTTGGAGAATGAGCTCCAGCTCCATCCAGGGTAATATAAGAGGTGTTAGTTCACCATTGTTTTTTTTTTTTTTGTGGCTAAGTGGTGCTCCATGCTATACATATACCACATTTTATTAATCCTCTCATATACCGATGGGCACTTGGGTTGTTTCCACATCTTTGCAATTGTGAATTATGCTTCTATACATATTCGAGTGCAGATGTGTTTTTTATATAATGTTTTTTATTCCTTTGGGTAGATGCCCAGTAGTACGATTACTGGATCAAATGAAGTTCTACTTTGAGTTCTTTAAAGTATCCCTGTATTACTTTCCATAGAGGTTGTATTGGTTTGCAGTTCCACCAGCAGTGTATGAGTGTTTCTATTTCTCTGCATGCATACCAACATTTGCAAGCTGTTTGGGTTCTCTGTTCTGATCCATGGGTCTATGTATCTAATTTTGTGGCAGTACCATGCTGTTTTGGTTACTATAGCCTTGTAGTATAGTTTGAAGTCAGGTAATGTGATACATCAAGATTTGTTCTTTTTTGCTTAAGATTGCTTTGGCTATCCGGGCTCTTTTTTGATTCCAAACAAGGCATAGAATTCTTTTTCCTAGATCTGTCAAATGTGACATTGGTATTTTGATGGGGATTGCATTGAATCTGCAAGTGACTTTGCATACTATGGACAATGTTGATTCTACCAAGCCATCAGCATGGTATGTTTTTCCATTTGTTTATATCATCTGTGATTTTTTTTTACCTCAGTGTTTCATGCTTCTCTTTGTAAAGATCTTTCACATACTTAGTTAAGTATATTCCTAGGTTTTATTTTCTTTGTAGCTATTTTGAATTGTATTGAGTCTTTGATTTCACTTTCAGCTTGATTGTTATTGGTGTATAGAAATACTACTGATTTGTGTACATTGATTTTATAACCTGAGACATTAGTGAATTAATTTATCAACTATTGGAATTTCTTGGTTGTGTCTTTGGAGTTTTCCAGATATAAGATCATATCATAAGCAAAAAACAATAATGTGACCTCCTCTTTCCTTATTTGGATACTCTTTATTTCTTTCTCTTGCCAGAGTGCTCTGGCTAGGACTTCCAGCAGTATGTGGAATAGAAGTGGTGACAGTGGACACCCTTGCCTTGTTCTAGTTGTTAGTGGAAATGTTTTCAGCTTTTCCCCATACAGAACTATGTTGGCTATAGATTTGTCATATTTGGTGTTTATAATTTTGAGATATGTTGCTTCTATCACTAATTTGTTTAGTGCTATCATGAAAGGCTGTTGAATTTTCTTGAGTGATTTTGGGCATCTATAGAGATGATCATATGGTCTGTTTTTTTTTTTTATGTTTATGTGATGTATCACATTTAGTGATTTATGTATTTTGAACCATCCTCACATCCCGGGATGAAATCCACTTGGTCATGTTGGATTATTTTTTGATGTGCTCTTGAATTTGGTTTGGGAGTATTTTATAGAGAATTTTTTCAACTATATTCAGAAAAAATATTGGTCTGTAGTTTTGTTTTTCTGTTGTATCCTTTCCTGGCATTAGTAAGTGATACTGGTTTTGTAGAATAAGTTGGGGAGGATTATCCCCTTTTTGATGTTATAGAATAGTTTCTACAGTATGGGTACCAACTCTTCCTTGTGGGTCTGGTAAAATTTTTCTATGAATCCATGTAGTTCAGGGGGAGGGGTTGTTGTTGTGAAAGAGGTTTTATTGCTGCTTCAATCTTGTTGCTTGTTATTGGTCTGTTCAGGAGTTCTGTTTCTTCCTGATTTAGTCTAGGGAGGTTGTGTGTTTTCAGGACTTTGTCCATTTCCTCTACGTTTTCAAGTTTATGTGCGTAGCAATTTTCATAGTATTCACAGATGATATTTTGCATTTCTATAGTATCGGTTGTAATATCTCCTTTTTCATTTCTGATTTTGCTTATTTGGGCTAATCTTTAGTTGCAATTATGTACTTTCTTAGAGGTTTTCACAGCTTTGCACTTCTAATGATGGAAGCCATACATACTCATTGCAGAAAATTTAAAATATCAGCAAATTATAAAGGAAAATCACCTGTGTTCTTACCACCCACAAATAACCTTTATTAAAATATTTCTGAGGTTTAGCTTTTTTGTTATGCATAATATGTCAATATAATTTAGAAGATTGAGTTTATTCAATTTTAACCTCTTTTAATTTTTAATTTGACATGATATTTCATGTTTTATATGTCATCAAATAGTCTTCAAAGCATCATTTTTAAAATAACTTCAAGAAATTTTATCATATTATTGTGCCATGATATATTTAAGAATTTTCCTATTGTTGGATACATACTTTGCTTTAAACATTACTCATTGAAAATTATATACTCTTAAATTGTTTACATATAACCTCTTGTCTACCACTCTGATATTTTCTTAGGATAAATTTCTAATAAAATATTTCAAATGATATTATTTATATAATTTAATTTTTCAATATCATTTTGTATTAATTTAACTTGATAGTAATTAAGTTATCAGTACTCACAAATTATAATTATAGGTATATATTTTATGCCTATATCTAGTAATGTTTTTAAAAGCTTCTCATAATAAGAATTTAGTTATAGGAAGTCTATTAGTTAGGGTTCTCCAGAGAAACAGAACAAATATAATGTAAATGTGTGTGTATACATATACCTATGTGTGTATATAAATAGAAATATATATGTATATATTTATATATGTATATATTTTATACACACAGAAAGAGAGAGAGAGAAATTTATTTAAAACATTGCTTCATATGATTGTGAGCTAGGAAGTCCAAAATCTGCAGTGCAGGCTAGTAGACTGAATGGAGACCTAGAAAAAAGTTGATGTTGCAGCTTGAGTCCATAATCAGTTTGGAGGTAGAATTTTTTCTTCTGCGGAGACCTCATTCTTTTCTCTTTTGATCTTCAACGAATTGGATGATGCCTGCCCACATTATGAAGGGTAATCTGCTTTACTCAAAATCTACCATTTTAAATCTTAATGACATCTAAAAAAAATACATTCAGAGCAATATTTAGACTTGTGTCTAACCAAAAATTATATACTATGGTGGAGTGAAGTTGACACAAAAAATTAATATTCACATGAAGGAAGTAGTAAAATAATAGGACTAAGATCCCTGTAAAGGGCTACAGATAATTCATAATACTTATTTACAATATCCATATCTATAGTAAAATAATCCATGGTAACATTGTAACTAGCATTGTTATTTGTAAAATCAGAGGACAATTTATTTTACAATGAAATGAAATGGAAGCTCTCTCTTAACTAAAATCCTCTAATTGGCTTGCCAAATTGACCAATGATCTCCTTACCCTCTCTAAAATGGCCTGATAAAAATGCTTGGTGCTATTATTCTTTATATTTCTCCCCCTGCTTCTGAGTTATGTTTACTAAAAGATAATTATGTTTGTTCTCAAACCCTCTTATGCCATAATTATCATTATTTTAATTATAAGCTTTTAATTAAAAATAAATGCAGAAGTCAAACACGGAAGTTGAGGGCCTGGCCCCAGCCAACTGGCAGAGTCACTGGGTCCCAGTGATCCTGGAAGAAAGGTGGTGAGGCCAGACCCTTTGGCGATTAAGCCACATGTAGTCAGGCAGAGTATAGGGACGAGCTGGCTTCAGTTAGCCTCCCAAGCCGGCCACAGTTGTGGAGCCCTTGAAAATAGAGTGTGGAAGGAAGATGGCGGAGGAGAAACACCGCCAGACAGAGTGTCTCTGCAGAAAAGACAGATTCTAGCAGAAATTAGAAAAAAATAAGCAAGAAGACAAGCATACAGCGGACGAGGGCCAGAGGAGGGTTACATGAGACCCTGGGAGACTCCACGGGAGGAGGCTGCCTAGGAAAACTGGAAGCTGAGACTGCCGGAGCAGCCCGGAGACCAGCGGGAAGGGTAGGTGGATAATTCATCTTTCCCCTCCCCTGCACTTGGGACTGCTGGTGGGCTATCCAGTGGGTGGAGAGACCTGCGGACACCAACCCAGAGACAGCCGAAGCCAGCTAGCGGTGAGCCTGTAGTGGACACGGCACCAGGCTCCCAACTCCCTCCGGGCACCTCCGTGTGCACAGACCCGAGCCACCCGGCAGGCGCCATACTGCCTCCTCCTCCCCTAAGCCAACCCTACCCGTGGCTGCCCGGAGAGACAATACAACCACCAGCCAGAGGCAACTCCAGGGAATGAGACCTTCCCTTTTGGGACTCTACAGCTGACTAAGGGGAACTCAGACTGTGAGCTCCCTACCAGCCAGCCCTCCCAGGTGCTGCTGGCATGGTGTTCCCAGGAGAACGGTGCTGACTCAGAGGCTGAGAGACATAGATCCAGCTTGGGCTCCCTGTGGGTGAATTGAGACCGGAAATCCTCTCCATGGTGGGGATACAGTTTGAAATCTGGGACCCAGAGGCCGGACCTGCAGACCAGATCCCGTGCACTGAGGTCAGGCATTGCCCTGGGCACAGAAGGGATATACTTGAACAGCCTACTGAGGTGTGTGTGCCTTCAGAGGCAGATCAGCATCCTAGAGGGCAACCCTCCTCCCAAAAGGAGGCCGTACACCCAGCCCAGGTGGCGTTCCTATGCAGGGAACCTCCCCGCTGGCATCATAGTCCGGGGAGGCCTGGTGGCATGTGGTCTGCCCTGCTGGCAGAGGCCAAAGAGTACCTGTGGAGTTGGGGACAGTGGAAAGAAGCGAGGCTCGCTCCAGACTGCTGGTCTCAGACAGCCCCACCCCCACATGCAGACTTTCTGGCTGAGCGGGACCATTCCAGACCCAACCAGACAGCTTTTCCTGGAAGCAGAGACCAGAATTTTGACCCCTGCTAACTGCATTGGTGGTGCCCTAGGGCAGCCTTACACAACCCAGCTCCACCCAGAACAAGAGCTGATAACAGGACACAAAATCAACAGCATAGCCTGTTCCTCCAAGCAAGCACCACCTACTGACAGGGACGGCATCCTGCACAGCCTTTTCACGGCAACCACTGACTCATTATACAGGGGGTGGTCGAATCTCACCCACAGACACCACCTAACGGCTCAGAAACTAAACAAAGTGTGTAAATACCCAAACAAAAACCTAAAGGAAAGGAACAACAACTGATCGACAGGGGAAGAAATCAGCGACGGAACTCTGGAAATATGAAGAACCAAATGGAAAACACACCCCCAAAGAACAGCACCAGCCCCCTAGAAACGGACACCAATCCAAATCAGGCAACCAAAATGACAGAAGAGGAATTTTGTATGTGGATCATAAAAACACTCACCGAGCTGCAACAACAACTCAATAACCAACACAAAGAAACAACAAAAAGCCTCCAGGACCTAGAACAAAAGTTAACTAAAGAAGTAGACACAATGAAGAAAAGTTTAACCGAACTCCTGGAAATGAAGAATCAATTCAAGAAACTACAAAATACAGTGGAAAGTCTCAAGAACAGGGTAGATCAAACAGAAAAAACAATCTCAGAGATTGAAGATAACATCCTCCAACTAACTAAAACCATCAAAGAGATAGAGCAGAGAAACAAGAGAAAAGAGCAAAGCCTACAAGAGATGTGGGATTATGTGAAGAAACCTAATGTGAGGCTCATACGGTTACCAGAAGGGGAAGAAGACAACACTCAAGGGTTGGACAGGCTATAAGAAGATGTAATAGAGGAAAATTTCCCAGGCCTTGCTAAAAATCTCCATATACAAGTTCAAGAAGCTCAGAGGACCCCTGGGAGATTCAACGCAAACAGGAAGACATCACAACATGCAGTCATCAGACTGACCAAAATATCAACTAAAAAGGCCCTTCTAAGAGCTGTAAGACGAAAGAAGCAAGTGACATAAAAAGGAAAGCCAATTCGAATAACACCAGACTTCTCTAATGAGACTTTACAAGCAAGAAGAGACTGAGGCCCCATTCTCACTCTTCTGAAAAAAAACAATGCGCAGCCTAGAATCTTATTCCCTGCAAAACTAAGCTTCATATATGAAGGAGAAATTAAGACATTCTCAGACAAGCAAAGTCTCAGAGAATTCACCAAGACAAGACCAGCCCTACATGAAGTACTGAAAACAGTGTTACGCACGGAACACCATAATAAAAACTCTCGAATATAAAAACAACCCAAACCCAAAGATTAAAGGCCAGATAATACAAGGGATCAAGAGAGAAATCAAAGCAACAACATCCAACCCAACAGTAAGAACGGTAATCTACCTTACCTATCAGTTCTCTCAATAAATGTGAATGGCTTAAACTCTCCACTCAAGAGACATAGGCTGGCTGAATGGATAAGAAAATATAGGACAAGTATATGCTGTCTTCGTGAAATACATCTAACCTGCAAAGATGCATATAGACTAAAAGTAAAAGGGTGGAGATCAGTATTACAGGCAAGTGGAAGCCAAAAGACGGCTGGCGTGGCAGTTCTAATTTCAGATGATTTAGTTTTTAAACCAACAAAAGTACTGAAAGACAAAGAGGGTCATTATATAATGGTGAAGGGCACACTTCAACAAGAAGAGATAACAATTTTAAATATATATGCACCCAACTTAGGTGCACCCAGATTCATAAAGCAAACCTTACTGGATCTAAGCAAATGGATTAATAGCAACACCATAATCACTGGAGATTTCAACACCCCACTGACGGCAAAAGACAGATCCTCCAAACAGAAAATTAATAAAGAAATAATAGATTTAAGCAAAACCCTTGAACAATTGGGTCTGACTGACATCTACAGGACATTCTACCCAAAATCCACTGAATATACGTTCTTCTCATCAGTTCACGGGACATTCTCTAAGATTTACCATATCCTAGGACACAAAGTAACCCTCAAGAAATTTATAAAATAGAAATCATACCATGTACCTTCTCAGATCCCAGTGGAATAAAACTACAAATCAACTCTAACAGAAACTCACATTTCTACACAACAACATGGAAATTAAACAACTTCCTACTAAATGATTACTTCATAAATCAAGAAATCAAGATGGAAATAAAAAAATTCTATGAAGAAAACGACAATGGAGAGACAAGTTATAAACTCCTCTGGGACACAGCTAAAGCAGTTCTGAGAGGAAAGTTTATCTCCATAAATGCCTATAACCAAAAGTCAAAAAGATCACAAATAGACAATCTAATGAAATGACTCAAAGAGCTGGAAAAAGAAGAACAGACCAACCCCAAACCCAGAAGAGGAAGTGAAATCAACAAAATCAAATCAGAAGTAAATGAAATTGAAAACAGGGAAGCTATTCAGGAGATTAATAAAACAAAAAGTTGGTTCTTTGAAAAAATAAACAAAGTTGACACACCATTGGCCAAGCTAACGAAAAGCAGAAAAGAGAAATCTCTAATAAGCTCCATCAGGAATAAAAAAGGAGATATCACAACTGATCCCAAAGACATACAAGATATAATTTATGAATACTACAAAAATCTTTATGCACACAAACTGGAAAATGTGGAGGAAATGGACAAATTTCTAGAAACACACAGCCTCCCTAGGCTCAACCAGGAAGAAATAGATTCCCTGAACAGACCAATCTCAACAGCTGAAATAGAAACAGAAATTAAAAATCTCCCTAAAAAAAAAAGTCCGAGTCCAGATGGCTTCACACCTGAATTTTAACACACGTAAAAGAAGAACTAGTACCTATCTTGCAGAAACTATTCCACAACATCGAGAACAATGGAAACCTATCGGACACCTTTTATGAAAGGAATATTACTCTGATACCAAAACCAGGAAAGGATGCAACAAAAAAGAAAACTACAGACCAATATCCCTTATCAATATAGATGCAAAAATTTTCAGCAAAATCTTAGCTAACCGAATCCAGACGCTTATCAAAAAAATAATCCATCACGACCAAGTGGGCTTCATCCCAGGGATGCAGGGATGGTTCAACATACGTAAATCTATAAATGCAATTCACCACATAAAAAGAAGCAAAAACAAAGACCACATGACTCTTTCAATAGATGCAGAAAAAGCTTTTGACAAAATTCAACACCCTTTCATTGTTGGGAGCTGTCCCGAACACGGGAGAGTTATAGTGTGGTTGCTGCCCGGAACACTGGGGTCCTTGTAACACAGCACCTGGCACCTTAACTCATAGCTCTGACATTCTTGGCCTTTCTTCTAGCTCACAGAGGGTGCTGGAGATAACAGTAGCAGTTATAGAAGGTCACTAAAGTAATCCTGTGCACACAGCCCTCGTAGCTTTTAGCCCCCCCTAGGCCCTGCACACTCCTTTCTCAGAATTGTTAATTACGCTTGGGTGCTCTTTTCCTTGAACTGTCTGAGTGATCATAGTTGAGTATTTGTAGCTTTTTTGATATCAGAAAAAAGTTAAGTTGTAGATTAGAAAACTGCTTAAGCAAGGGAAAGGACTATCAAAGTGACGTAAGGTTAAAAGAAACAAGAACTGTTTTGTTTTCTGGTTTAATGAAGACATGCACCACCTGTTCCAATGCATTTTGCATCTCCTTTGTTCTTATCTGTATAAATACAGCAACTGAAATAAACGAGGTGCGGCAGTCAGCAAGGACTCCGTCCTCCCGTCCCCATCTTTTTGTTGTCTCTTCATTTCTCAGCCTCGCCCCCTAACTCCAGGTGCCGCACATCGCCGGCTGGCTCCGGCATTTCATGATACGAACACTTAAGAAAATAGGCATAGAAGGGACATACCTAAAAATGATACAAGCCATATATGACAGACCCATAGCCAACATCATACTGAATGGGGAAAAATTGAAATCATTCCCACTCAGAACTGGAACCAGACAAGGCTGCCCACTATCTCCACTTCTGTTCAACATAGTGCTGGAAGCCTTGGCTACAGCAATCAGACAGGAAAATGGAATTAAAGGTAACCAAATAGGGGCAGAAGAGATCAAACTTTCACTATTTGCTGATGATATGATATTATATCTAGAAAACCCCCAAAACTCAATCAAGAAACTCCTGGAACTGATCAATGAATTTAGTAAAGTCTCAGGATACAAAATCAATACACAGAAATCAGAGGCATTCAGATACGCCAACAACAATCAAATTGAGAACCAAATCAAAGACTCAATTCCCTTCACAATAGCAACAAAGGAATTAAAGTACCTAGGAATATACTTAACCAAGGACGTAAAAGACCTCTACAGGGAGAACTATGAAACACTGAGGAAGGAAATAGCAGAGGATGTAAACAGATGGAAATCCATACCATGCTCGTGGATCGGCAGACTCAACATCATCAAAATGTCTATACTACCCAAACTGATCTACAGATTCAATGCAATATGTATTAAAATCCCATCACCATTCTTCACAGATATAGAAAAAATAATTTTACACTTCGTATGTAACCAAAGAAGACCCAGAATATCAAAAGCAATTCTAGGCAACAAAAGCAAAATGGGAGGCATTAATTTGCCAGATACTAAACTATACTACAAAGCTGTAGTAATTAAATCAATATGATATTTGCACAAAAATAGGAATATGGACCAGTGGAACAGATGTGAGAATCCTGATATAAAAACATCCTCATATAGCCATCTAATCTTTGACAAAGCAGACAAATACATATGCTGGGGAAAAGAATCCCTCTTCAATAAATAGTGCTGGGAAAACTGGATAGCCACCCGTAGAAGGCTAAAACAGGACTCATACCTTTCACCTCTCACAAAAATCAACTCACGCTGGATAACAGACTTAAACCTAAGGTATGAAACTATTAGAATTCTAGAAGAAAAAGTTGGATACACTCTCCTAGACTTCAGCCTAGGCAAAGAGTTTATGAAGAAGTCCCCAAAGGCAATCACAGCAGCAACAAAAATAAATAAATGGGACATGATCAAACTACAAAGCTTCTGCACAGCCAAAGAAATAGTCATGAAAGTAAGCAGACAACCTACAGAATTGGAGAAAATTTTTGCATCCTATGCATCCGTTAAGGGACTGATAACTATAATATACTTAGAACTCGCAAAAATAAGCAAGAAAAAATCAAATAAACCTATTAAAAAGTGGGCAAAGGACTTGAACAGAAACTTTTCTAAGGAAGACAGAAGAATGGCCAACAAACATATGAAAAAATGCGCATCATCTCTAATCATCAGCGAAATGCAAATCAAAACTACAATGAGATATCTCACAACTCCAGTGAGAATGGCCTTTATCAGAAAGTCTCCAAACAATAAATGCTGGCGTGGTTGCGGAGAGAGAGGAACACTCCTACACTGCTGGTGGGACTGCAAACTAGTTCAACCTCTGTGGAAAGCAATATGGAGATACCTTAAAGCGATACCAGTGAATCTATCATTAGATCCAGCAATCCCATTGCTGGGCATCTACCCAAAAGATCCAATGACACTCTACAAAAAAGACACCTGCACTCGAATGTTTATAGCAGCACAATTCATAATTGCAAGGCTGTGGAAACAGCCCAAGTGCCCATCAATCCAAGAATGGATTAATAAAATGTGGTATATGTATACCATGGAGTACTATTCAGCTCTAAGAAACAATGGTGATATAGCACACCTTATATTTTCCTGGTTAGAGCTGGAACCCATACTATTAAGTGAAGTTTCCCAAGAATGGAAAAACAAGCACCACGTATACTCACCAGCAAATTGGTATTAACTGAACAGCACCTAAGTGGTCACATAGGTACTACAGTAATAGGGTATTGGGCAGGTGGGAGGGGGGCAGGGGGTGGGTATATACATATATAATGTGTGAGATGTGCACCATGTGGGGGATGGTCATGCTGGAGATCAGATATGTTGGGGGAGGGGGGGAAATGGGCATTTATTGAAACCTTAAAATCTATACCCCCATAATATGCCGAAATAAATAAATAAATAAATAAATAAATAAATGCAAAATGTGTTGGTTTATGAAAACAGCTGAGAGCTTTCAAATAACAGTGAAGATTAGTATCTTAAAATATATTATTGTAAAATGGATATAAATCTGTGTTTTTTAGTTAGAATGAATTTTTAAGTTTACAATATTTAATTGATACATAAGAATTGTATATATTCAATGTATACAATGTGATTGTCTCATATGGCTGTACATTTTATAATGATTATCAAAATCAAATTAATTAACTCATCCATCACCACCCATGGTGGTCAATAGAGCCCCAGAAATTATTCATCTTACAATTGCAAGTTTGTATCCTTTGACCAACATCTCTCTTCATCCATTCTTAAACAATTGTAACCACCCTTCTACTCTCTGTTTCTATGAGTTCAGCTTTTTTAGATTCCACATATAAGTGAGAGCATACTATATTTGTCTTTCTGTGTTAGGCTTATTTCACTTAGTTTAATGTCCTTTAGGTTTAGCTATGTTGTCACAAATGCAAGGCTTTCCTTCTTTATGACTAAATAATATTCTATTGCATATTTTATCATAATAATCAAAATGTTAAGATACTGCCATAAAAATAGACACATAGACCAATGGGACAAGCTAAAGAACCCACAAATAAACTCAGACATATATGGTCAACTAATCTTTGACAAGGGTGGCAGTAATGCACAATGGAGAAAGAAAAGTCCCTTCAATAAATGAGAAAACTGGATATTCACATGAAAAAAATGAACTTGGACCCTTGTCTTGCACCATATACAAAAATTAACTCGAAATTTATTAAAGATTTAAAGACTTAAATGTAGAATCTGAAATTGTAAAACCCCTAGAATAAAACATAGCGTTCTTTTACCTTGGCCTGGGCAATGATTTTTTGGCTATGACACCAAAAACACAAGCAACAAAAGTGAAAATAAACAAATGGGGTTACATCAAACTAAAAAGCTTCTGCACAGCAAAAGAAAGAATCAACTAAATTAAAAGGCAATGTCAAAATGGGAGAAAATATTTGACAACTATATTATCTGATAAGGGATTAGTATCAAAAATACATAATAAACTCATCCAACTTAATAGAAAAAAAACTAATTTAAAAATGAACAAAGGACTTGAATAGACATTATTAGTTAATACAAAGAAAGCATACAAATGGCCAACAAATGTACTTAACATTACTAATTATCAAAGATATGCAAATCAAAATCATGATGAGATATCAATTCATATCTATTATGATGCCTATTATCAAAAACAGAAGTAATAACAAGTGTTGGTGAGGATTAGGAGAAAAGAGAAGTCTTGTACACTGTTAGTGGGAACGCACATTGGTACAGCCATTATGGAAAACAGTATGAAAATTCCTCAAAAATTAAAAATAGAGCTACCACACAATCCAGCAATCCGATCTCTAGGTATATATCCAAAGGAAATGAAATTGGTATTTGAATGAGATATCTGCATCCCCATATTCATTTCAGTATTATTCACAAAAAACCAGATATGGAAACAAACTAGATGTCCATTTACGGATGAACAGGTATGAAATGAAATGTTTAAGTCATATTTATTTTTTTTATTTCAGGTTATTATGAGGGTACAAACATTTTGGTTACATTTTATGCCTTTGCCTCACCCAAGAGAGGATTAGAGGCATGTCCTTCCCCTCTACAATACTCACCATGTGTATTGAGTATGAGTTTACCCCTCCAAAACCCTTAATCCCTGGAGAATATTACTACCATGTGAGTACCATAGTGTTGATCATATTTATTATTTTACGACATCCTACTTTAGCATTTTTAATTAACTGACCAAAGGCAAGTCCCATACTGTATAAGTAAAATGTTTTATCACCTCCAGCTAACACATAGTTTTGCTTAGGACCTACCAGATACTCATCTAAACTTTGCCTTCATAGGTAATTACGCAGATTTTTTGGCTTTGAGAGTAACTCATTTCGCTGGGGGATGAGGACTCAATATTTTAATGTGTGTGATGAAGAAGGAATGCAATCAAAATGGCTCTTCAGGATCATATTAAAAAACAACCTAGCTGATAAAATTTTCATATTTTTCAAGTGTTAACTTTGATAGTACAGATATTAGTACTACACTGGGAAAGGAGGCTGACTGCATAACAACAGTCCATTTGTGTTTTATCCTATGAAGCAGAACTTAGATAGCTCATTCCAGTTTTCTTACAGGTTAATTGTATTAAGAAGCCTCAATGCAGCCAGTTGAAAACTTGGATAGGCTGTAGATTCACTTTCTGTTAGAGATTCCATCGCACTGAATATCAACAGCACTCATATGCTACATTAAATATTACTTTGACCTATAAAATGTTTGTGATGATTTTTATTACTAGGTTTTGAATTTTTATACAGTAAACTAATTTAATTTACAGCTGGTTATAATTCCACAGTAGTCATAGTACATATTTGTGAATTCTTTTGAAGTGAGAAAATACAACCTATTTTTTTAACATATAATGTGATTTGTTGTTTTAACATATAATGTGATTGTTTTAACATATAATGTGATTTTTATATAGAGATTTTATTTTTTTAGAGCAGTATTAGATTCACAAGAAATTTTAGTGGAAAGTAAAGAGACTCCCCATATATCCACAAACAGGCACAGCCTCCTCTACTATCAACATCCCACACTAGAGTGATATATTTGTTACAACTGATGAACCAACATGGACATATCATTATCACTGAAAGTCCATAACTTATTTTAGGGTTCACTTTTGGTGTTGTATAAATATAATTTTAGACCTATTTTCTAAAAATAAAATAATTTTATGTAATTTTATATTAATATTTTAAATATTTAATTAAATATTTCTAACTTTTAATGTAAATCTGTTGGAAGAGTCCAATATACATTTGCCATCTTTTAAGCATTTCCACAGGTCCTTGAAAATTTGTAGGTTATAATGACGAAACTTTTAGTAGAAAAGACTCATTTAAGTGTTTCTGTCCAAGGCTCTGCTCTTAGATTTATATGTAAGGCTCTGCTCTTACATATATATATATATATATATATATATATATATATATATATATATATAATTTCATTATATTATGGGGGTACAAATATTGTTACAGTTACATGTATTGCCCCTGTCACCCCTCCCCCACCCCGCCGTGACAGCCCTTCAAGCGTGTCCAACCCCCAGGTGGTGCGCACCGCACCCATTATGTTGGTATACACCCTTCTCCTCCTCCCCCCTCCCCCCTGCCCATCACCCGATAAAAGTATTTGGTGTTGTTGTTTTTGGCATTTTGGTTACATTGTATATCTTTGCCTCTCCCTAAGAAGGGTTAGAGATATTCCCTTGACCCACATCCTAGGGATGTGGCGAGCATAGTGGAGGGGAAGATTTTACATATATTAACCTGCACAACTTAACTTGGTAGGTACCATTCTTAGTCTCATTTTACAGGTGAGAAAACCAATGTATAATGTACCAAGGTTATATATCTGGTAAGTAGCAAAACTGGATTCAATTCAAGACAGTTTGAACTGAAAATGCATGTTTTGTTTCCTTGGGCTGTGCTTCTCTAAGCACTCTCTCTGTGGTACCTAATCATAACAGGATCTTTTGCTGCGCTTCCTCACACTTGAGCATTTGCCAATGTCAGCTTAGGTTTGGTAGTAACTCTGTCTCCATTTAGGAGGTTTATTTTAATTTTTTTAATAAAACCGCTCTCTGGATATACACATATCTATAACTACACATATATAGGTATTTACACATAGCTATAAACAAAATACCCTATTGAAGCAGCTATTTTGGGAACACTCAGGAGTTATGCTCTCATGTTTTAATGGCATCTGAACTTCTTAACATTTTTTTTTTTTTTTTTTTTGAGACAGAGTCTCACTTTGTTGCCCAGGCTAGAGTGAGTGCCGTGGCGTCAGCCTGGCTCACAGCAACCTCAATCTCTGGGGCTCAGCGATCCTACTGCCTCAGCCTCCCGAGTAGCTGGGACTACAGGCATGCGCCACCATGCCCGGCTAATTTTTTGTATATATATTTTTAGTTGGTCAATTAATTTATTTCTATTTTTGGTAGAGACGGGGTCTCGCTCAGGCTGGTTTCGAACTCCTGACCTTGAGCAATCCGCCCGCCTCGGCCTCCCAAAGTGCTAGGATTACAGGCGTGAGCCACCACGCCCGGCCTGAACTTCTTAACATTTTAGTCACCTTGCCTAACATATGGGCACTGTTACCCAAAAGGGTTCTTTGCCTAGCCACAGCAAATGTTTTTTCACTGAAAAAGCATACAGATATATGTAATATCAGAAAGAGACCGTGGAAGCTGCTGTGTAAAACTTACCTTCTCATGAGTTATTTTGCAGTTATGATGATACTAAGACATGATATGGAGTCCTTGAATGTCAACTTATCTATTTTTTTCCTTTCTAGTAGAATAATTGGCTTCTATGTCTGTTTATGTAATGTTTTGCTTATATTTCTATAAAATACTTTTTTAACTGAATTGAAATTACTTTATCTTTCCCTGACTACAGTGTGACTGTCTCAAGGTCTCTTTGTTTTGTTCTGTTTTAAAATCCCTTTTAACCCCAATTATTCAAACATAGCATTTGTTTGAATAATGTTCAAACATAGCATTTGGTTGATGATATACACTAGGCTAGAATTGGAATGAAGAGATAACCACTGATGTGAGGGCTACTTATGAAGTAATATTGATGGAACTTGATGAGCAGATATTGAGAGGTAATAAGAGAGAGGATATGAAGATGACTAGAGTCCATATCCCGAGCTACAAGAAGAAAATTATTAACTTTATTACAGAACATAGAAATAGAATTAGGAACATTATGGAAGCCTGCAATTACTTCCCATAACATTCAACTGGAAGACTAATCATGCTGGTATTTACTTTTCATCACCATTTCTGTTATGTGATGGAAAATGAACCATGTGCCACTATTATAACCCATTAAGGATATTTGAATAATGTCACATTTCTAACCAATTTATTGTTTGAATTAAGTCTCAAGTTTGTACAGTGGAAAAATTAAAAATATAAAACTCAAACTTTGGAATTATCATTCTAATAACTCCTTAAATTCTTGCATAGTTTCCTCACTTTGTCACATTTTTAAAATTCTGTAATAATAAAGCCTTAATTAGTATAACAAATTACCCTCACTTAGTTAATAATGCATTGTTTATGAACCCTATACATTAGTTGATAAAACAAGGGAGATTTACCTTTGCTGCAAAAGAAAGAGTTTTGAAAGCCATTAAGGTATGATTAGTTTACTAAAATTATTTCAGGTGCCCTTACCTCAGACAGAAAAAAAAGATAACCATGTGAGGAGGTGGATATGCTAAGTTACTTGACAGTATTAATCATTGCACTACGTCTATGCATATCACAATATCATGTTCTATACCTTAAACATATATTTTATTAAGAAAGGATTTAGAAAAATTCAAGTTTAACTATATTACATGTCTAATATTTGATTGCTCTTGATGTACACAAATGACATTTCATATAGTTCAATCTAATAGTTATCACTGACCTACATAACTCCTACTGTGATGTATGTAATATGTACTTGGATTTCCAGTGATACTATTTATCTTTAAAAATAGGCCATCTTCAATCAAAGCAGCAACAAAAATAAATAAATGGGACATGATGAAACTACAAAGCTTCTGCACAGCCAAAGAAACAGTCATGAAAGTAAACAGACAACCTACAGAATGGGAGAAAATTTTTGCATCCTATGTATCCGATAAAGGACTGATAACTAGAATATACTTAGAACTCACGAAAATCAGCAAGAAAAAATCAAATAACCCTATTAAAAAGTGGGCAAAGGACATGAACAGAAACTTTTCTAAAGAAGACAGAAGAATGGCCAACAAACATATGAAAAAATGCTCACCATCCCTAATCATCAGGGAAATGCAAATCAAAACTACAATGAGATATCACTTAACTCCAGTGAGAATGGCCTTTATCAAAAAGTCTCCAAATAACAAATGCTGGCGTGGTTGTGGAGAGAGAGGAACACTCCTACACTGCTGGTGGAACTGCAAACTAGTTCAACCTCTGTGGAAAGCAATATGGAGATACCTTAAAGCGATACAAGTGAATATACCATTTGATCCAGCAATCCCATTGCTGGGCATCTACCCAAATGATCCAGTGACACTCTTCAAAAAAGACACCTGCACTCGAATGTTTATAGCAGCACAATTCATAATCGCAAGGCTATGGAAACAGCCCAAGTGCCCATCAATCCAAGAATGGATTAATAAAATGTGGTATATGTATACCATGGAGTACTATTCAGCTCTAAGAAACAACGGGGATATAGCACATCTTATATTTTCATGGTTAGAGCTGGAACCCATACTACTAAGTGAAGTATCCCAAGAATGGAAAAACAAGCACCAGATATATTCTCCAGCAAACTGGTATTAACTGAGTAGCATCTAAGTGGACACACAGGTGCTACAGTAATAGGGTATTGGGGAGGTGGGAGGGGGGAGGGGGGCGGGTATATACATACATGGTGGGTGAGATGTGCACCATCTGGGGGATGGTCATGATGGAGACTCAGACTTTTGGGGGGAGGGGGGGAAATGGGCATTTATTGAAACCTTAAAATCTGTACCCCCATAATATGCCAAAATAAAAAAAAAAAAAAAAAAAAAAAAAATAGGCCATCTTTATTAAACAACTAACAGATATCGGTTTTACTTCTTCTCAAAAAGTAAGTTCAGATACTTCCCAGACTTTATTAATGGCCTACTTTATTTTCATTTTGAAGATATTATGCAAAGCATCTGCAATCATCCAAAATGTAAAGAAATAAAATGGCTAAGCAACTGTCAAAGCTGATAATTTCAGTAATATGTTATGCAGCATGTCTAGAGGATTTGTCAGAAATTCAAAAGTACCATTTTTCTGCTTGTTTTAAATATGCAATAATGTTTGGTTCCTAAATAGGCTCAGTAGGAAACACTGGTTCAATTCTTTAAACCCAACCCTATGCTTCATTTGTATATATTTCTTTGTTTTATCATTCTTATGTTATGAAAAATGCATTAAAACTGTCATTTTTATTTTTCACACTACAAAATAAATGTTAGAGAGTAGATCCTAAAAGAGGAAGTCACAGCCACCTAGTTAACACTACTGGATGAATCTTGTCAAAAGACCAATTTTGGCAAAATAATCACAGCAGTAACTATAAAAAGTAGAGAATCCTTTACTAATGATGACCATATTCACTCTACTCTAAGGATCTTTCAGGTTTTTAATAAAATTTTATTTTAATTGTTATTGGTACACAATAGTTCTATATATTTATAGAGTATATATGATGTTTTAATACAGGAATACAACATGTATTAATCAAATCAGAATAATTGGGGTACATATCACCTCAAGTATTTATCATTTCTTTGTGTTAGAAACATTATAATTCCATTCTGAGTTATTTTGAAGTATACTCTAACTTGTTGTTGATAATAATCATGTTGTTGTGCTTTCAAATATTGTTCATTCTATCTAACAATGCAACTATATTTTTACACCCATTAACTATCTCCACTTTATCCACCACTACCAGCTACACTTTCCAGCTTCTGGTAACCATAATTCTACTATCTGTCTCCATGAGATCAATATTTAGCTCCCACATGAGAGATTTGTCTTTCTGCAGTTGGATTATTTCACTTAACATAATGTCCTACAATTCCATCCATCTGTCTCCATGAGATCAATATTTAGCTCCCACATGAGAGATTTGTCTTTCTGCAGTTGGATTATTTCACTTAACATAATGTCCTACAATTCCATCCATGTTGTTGCAAATGGCAGGATTTCACTAATTTTTATTGCTATATAATATTCAATTGTGTATATGTACCACAATTTCTTTTTCCATGCATTTGTTGATGGACACTTAGGTTGATTCCAAACCTTGGCTATTATGAGTAGTGCTGCAATTAACATGGGTGTGCAGATACCTTTCCGATATACTTATTTCCTTTGTTTAGGACATATAACTTGAAGTGGGATTGCTGGATCATATGGTAGTACTATTTTTGGTTTGTGAAGAACTTCCATACAGTTCTCCGTAGTGGTTGCACCAACTTACATTCCCACCAAAAGTGTATGAGGATTCCTCTTTCTGCACATCCTCACCAACATTCATTATTGCCTGTTTGATAAAAGCCATTTAACTGGGACAAGATGATATCTCATTGTAATTTTGATTTTCATTTTTCTGATAACTAATGATGTTGAGCATTTTTTCATATACATGTTGGCCATTTGTGTATCTTCTTTTGAAAAATGTCTATTCTGATCTTTTGCCCATTTTTAATTGAATTATTTGATTTTTTCTTATTGAGGTGTTGGAGCTCCTCATATATTCTAGTTATTAACTCCTTGTCAGACGGTTAGTTTCTAAAGAGTTTCTCCCAATTTGTGGGTTGTTTTGTCTCTTTGTTGATTATTTCCTCTGCTATGTAGAAGCTTTTTATCTTGATGAGATCCCATTTGTCCAATTTTGCTTTGGGGATTCCCCAGTGTTTTCACAGTTTCAGGTCTTAGATTGAAAACTCTAATCCATTTTCTTTTTTTCATGTAAGTAGGTTTTATTTCTCTCTAGCACTTTCTGGTGGCAAACACAGTGTGTTGCTGAATCCTATAGCACTGACAGGAAGAATTTACTGCAAACATTATTTAATATGAGGTATTATTTAATCTTTTTTTTTATTTCAGCATAATATGAGGGTTAAAATGTTAAGGTTGCATACATTGCTCTTGCCTCCCCCCACCTCAAGTCAGAGTCTCAAGAGTGTCCATCCCCCTGACAACGCACATCGCACTTATAATGTATATATATATACCCATCCTCTCCCCCCCCACCTGTCCCACACCGATATATTTTTTTTTAACATTTTGGTTAGATTTTATAACTTTGCCTCTCCCTAGAAGGGGTTAGAGGTATGCCCTTCCCCTCCACACTGTTTGCCACATCCCTCAGATGTGGGTCTACTCCCCCACCCCCCGAATCCCTGGTGAAAACCACCACACTTTGAGCACCATATTGATAATCGGTCAGTACCAATTTGATGGCGAGTACATGTGGAGCCCATTTTTCTGATCTTGTGTCACCTCACTTTGGATAATGGGCTTAAACTCAATCCAGGATAATATAAGCAGTACAAGCTCGCTGTCGTTTCTTAGAATTGAGTAAGATTCCATTGAAAACATATACCAAATTTTAATAATCCGGTCATGAATTGACAGACACTTGGGTTGTTTCCACATCTTTGCAATAGTTAATTGTGCTGCCATAATCATTTGGATGTAGATGTCTTTATAATAGAATGTCTTATGCTCTGTTGGGTAGATTCCTAATAATGCTATTGCTGGGTTGAATGGTATTTCTATTTCTAGCTGTTTGAGGTATCTCCAAATTCTTTTCCACAAAGATTACACTAATTTGCAGTCCCACCAGGAGTGTAAGAGTGTTCCTATCTCTCCACATCCTCACCAGGATTTGTTGTTTTGGGATTTCTTGATACAGGCCATTGTTACTGGGGTTAGGTGGTATCTCATTGTGGTTTTGATTTGCATTTCTCTAATGATTAGCGAAGTTGAGCATTTTTTATATGTTTGCAGGCCATTATTCTGTCTTCTTTGGAAAAGTTTCTGCTCATTTCCATTGCCCATTTCTTGATGGGGTTGTTTGATTTTTTCTTGTGAATTCTTTTGAGTTCTAGATAGATTCTTGTTATCAGACCTTTATCAGAAGTATAGAGAGCAAATATTTTCTCCCATTCTGTAGGTTGTCTATTTGCTCTAATGATAGTTTCTTTGGCTGAGCATAATCTTTTTAAGTTGATTGGATCCCATTTGTTTATTTTTGTTGCTGCGTTGATTGCTTTGGGGGTCTTCCTCACGAAATTTTTGCCTATGCCAATGTAAGAAAGGATTTTCCCAAAATCTTCTTCTAGGATTCTTAGGATTAAGTCTGTTATCCAACTGGAGTGGATTTTTGTGAGAGTTGAGAGGTAGGGATACTGATTGATTCTTCTGCATGTAGATATCCTGTTTTCCCAGCACCATTTATTAAAGATAGATTCTTTTCCCCAATGTATATTTTTGTCTGCTTTATCAAAGATTAGGTTACCATATGCAGACAGTTTCATCTCTGGAATCTCAGAC
The DNA here is from genome assembly GCF_040939455.1 of Microcebus murinus. Taxonomy (NCBI): domain Eukaryota; kingdom Metazoa; phylum Chordata; class Mammalia; order Primates; family Cheirogaleidae; genus Microcebus; species Microcebus murinus. Next base: position 17,041,585 of record NC_134136.1, read on the forward strand.
CTATTCCAAATATCAATGCTTCTGTTCTCTATATAAGGTGAGAAATAAGGTTCTAGTTTCATTCTTGTGCGTTGGTCGTGTGTGTTTGGAGGTATTACTTAATAAGTTCTTGCCAAGACCAATGTCCTGAGGTGTTTCCCTAATATTTTCATAGTTTCAGGTCTTAGATGGAATACTCTAATCCATTTTCATTTGACATTTATATTAGGGAGAAATAAGGTTCTTGTTTCATTCTTGTGCATATGGATATCCAGTTTTTCCAGCATGTATTGAAGAGACTATGCTTTTTCCACTGTGTTTTCTTGGAAACTTTGTTGAAGACACGTTTACTATCAATATGTGTATTTATTTTTGGGTTCTCTTTTCTGTTCTATGTGTCTGTCTTTATGCTAGTACCATACTGTTTTGGTTAACAGCTCCGTAGTGTAATTTGATGTTAGGTAAGGCAATCCCTCAAGGTTCCCCCCTCCCAGGATGACTTTGGCTATTGGGTCATTTGAGGTTTCATATAAATTTTAGGATTATTTTTTTCTATTTCCATGAAGAATGTCACTGGTGTTTTTGTGGGGATTGCATTCAAGCTGTAGATTGCTTTGAGTAGTATGGACATTTTAACAATATTAATCTTTCCAAACCATGGGCATGGGATATCTTCCACTTTTTATCCTCTACAGTTTCTTTAATCAATGTTTTATAGCTTTAATTGTAGAGATTTTTCACTTCTTTGGTTAAGTTTATTCCTAGGTGTTTTATTTGATTTGTAGGTATTGTAAATAAGATTATTTTCTTGGTTTCTTTTACAAATTGTTTGCTGTTGGAATGTAGAAATGCTATTGATTTTTGCATGTTGATTTTGTACCCTGAAACTTTACTGAATTTGTTTATGAGTTCTAATACTTTTTATTGTAGAGTATTTAGGTTTCCCTAATCGAAGATCATATAGTCTACAAATAAGGATAATTTAACTTATTCCTTTCTAATTTGGATAATCTTTATTTCTTTTTCTTATCTGATTGTTCTACCTAGAACTTTATATATTGTGCTGAAACTGCACATACTTGTCTTGTTCCAGATTTTAGAGGAAAGGTTTTTAATTTTACCCATTTAGTATGATACCAGCTGTGGGGCTGTAATATTTGGATTTTATCATACTGAGATATATTCCTCCTACTCAGATTTTGGGGCATTTTTATCATGAAGATGTGTTGATTTTTTTATTTTGTTAATTTTTAAATTTTATTTCAGCATCTTATGAGGGTACAAATGTTTAGGTTACATATATTGCCTTTGCCCCACCAGAGTAAGAGCTTCAAGCATGTCCATCTCCCAGACAGTGCACACCACACACATTAGGTGTGAATATACACATCCCCTAATCCTCCTTCCCACCTTCCTGACACGTGATGAATGTTACTGCCATATGTGTACATAAGTGTTGATCAGTTAATACCAATTGGTGGTGAGTACATGTGGTGCCTGTTTATCCATTCTTGGGATACTTCACTTAGCAGAATGGGCTCCAGCTGTATCCAGGATAATACAAAAGTTGCAAGATTACCATTGTTTTTTTGTAGCTGAGTAGAACTCTATGGTATACATATACCACCTTTTATTCATCCACTCATGTTACTGATGGGGACTTGGGTTGTTTCCAGATCTTTGCAATTGTGAATTGTGCTGCTATAAACATTCAGGTGCAGATGTCCTTTTTTATAGAATGTCTTTCTTTTTCCTTTGGGTAGATGCTCAGTAATGGGATTGTGGGATCAAATGGTAGTTCTACTTTTAGTTCTTTGAAGTACCTACACATTATTTTCCCCAGAAATCGTACTAGTTTGTAGTCCCACCAGCAGTGTATGAGTGTTCATATCTCTCCACATCCATGTCAACAACACATCCTATGAAGGGCTGATGACTAGAATCTATAGAGAACTCAGGGAAATCAGAAAGAAATAATCAAACAACCCTGTTAAAAATCAAGCAAAGGACATGAACAGAAACTTTTCAAAAGAAGACAAATGGCCAAAAAACATATGAAAAAATCCTCAACATCTCTAATCATCAGGGAAATGCAAATGAAAACCACACTGAGATATCACTTAACTCCAGTGAGAATGGCTTTTATTAAAATATCTCAAAACAGTAAAGATGTGTTGAATTTTATCCAATGATTTTCAGTATCAATTAATATTATCATATGGTTTGTGTCCTTCATTTTGTCTCTATGATATACCACATTGATAGATTTGTGTATGTTGAACCATCATGCATCCACTTGATTATGATGAATAATTTTTTAATGTGTTGTTGAATTTGGTTTGATAACGTTTTGCTGAGGATTTTTGCATTTGTGTTCATCATATATATTAGCCTACAGTTTTCTTTTATTTTTGTCTTTTTTTGGTTTTGCTCTCAGTGAGATACAGATCTGTAGAATGAGTTTGGAACTACTCCTCTACTCCTCAATTTTTTTGGAATAGTTTAAGTAGGATTGGTATTAGTGCTTCTTTGGATACTTGGTGGAATTCAGCAATAAAGCCATTTGGGTGCTAGGATTTTTTTGATGGGAGAATTTTTATTACCGCTTCTATCTCTTTATTGGTTATTGGTTTATTCAGGTTTTAGACTTAGTCCCAATTCAATCTAGTTAGGTTGTATGTTTCTAGGAATTTAACCTTTTCGTCTAAGTTTTATAACTTATGAGTATATTCCTGCTCATAGTGGTCTCTAATGATGCTTTGGATTTCTGCAGTATAGATTGTAATGTCTCCTCTTTTATTTCTGATTTTATTTATGTAGGATTTCCTCTTATTTTCTTAGTCTAGCTAAAGGTATGCCAATTATGTTTATCTTTTCAAAAAAACAAATTTTCATTTCATTGATCTTTTTGTACTGTTTTACTGGTTTCAATTTTATTCCTTTTTGCTGTTATCCTTATAGTTTCTTTTCTTCTGCTAATTTTGGGTTTGGCTTGTGCTTATTTTTCTAGTTCTTTCAGATGCATCATTGGGTTGTTTATTTGAAGCTTTTCTACTTTAATATAGGTACTTACTGCTATAAGTGCCTTATTGCTACTTTAATGTAGGCACTTATTGCTATAAACTTTCCTCTTATTACTGTTTTTGCTATATGCCATAGGTTTTATATTTTTATTTTTTATTTCAGCATATTATGGGGATACAAATGTTTAAGTTATGTATATTGCCCTTGACACTTCCTTCACTCCTAGTCAGAGCTTCAAGCATGCCCATGCCCCAGACGGTGTGCATATTGCACTCATTATGTGTATATATACCTATCCCTTCCTCCTCCCTCCCATATGTCCGACGCCAGATGAATGTTATTCCCATATATGGACTTAGGTATTGATCAGTTAAAACAAATTTGATGGTGAGTACATGTAGCGCTTATTTTTACATTTTTGGGATACTTCACTTAGTAGAATGGGTTCCAGATCTATCCAGGAAAATACAAGAGGTGCTATATTTCCATTGTTTCTTATAGCTGAATAGTACTCCATGGTATACATATACCACATTTTATTAATCCACTCATGTATTGATGGGCACCTGGGTTGTTTCCACATCTTTGCAATTATGAATTATGCTGCTATAAACATTTGAGTGTAGATGTCTTTTTTATAGAATGTCTTTTGTTCTTTTGGGAAGATGACCATAATGAGATTGCTGGATCAAATGGTAGATCTACTTTTATCTCTTTGAGGTGTCTAAATATTGCTTTCCACAGAGGTTGCACTAGTTTGCAGTCACACCAGCAATGTATGAGTGTTCCTATCTATTTGCATCCATGCCAACATTTCTTGTTTTGGGACTTTTCGATAAAAGCCATCCTCACTGGAGATTAGTGATATCTCATCGTTGTTTTGATTTGCATTTCCCTGATGATTAGAGATGTTGAGCATTTTTTCATGTTTGTTGGCCATTATTCTATCTTCTTTTGAAAAGTTACTGTTCAGATTCTTTACCTAATTTTACACTTCATATGGAACCAGAAAAGACCCCGTATAACAAAAGCTATCCTAGAGAAAAAGAACAAAATGGGAGATGTCAATTTACCAAACTTCAAACTCTACTGCAAGGCTATATTAACTAAAACTGCTTGGAACTGGCACAAGAACAGAGACATAGATCAGTGGAACAGAACTGACAACCCAGATATAAAACCATCCTCATATAGCCATCTAATATTTGGCAAAGTAGATAAAAGCATACAATGGGGAAAAGAATCCTTATTCAATAAATGGTGCTGGGAAAACTGGATAGCCACATGTAGAAGACTGAAACAGGATCCACACCCCTCACCTCTCACAAAAATCAACTCATGGTGGGTAACAGACTTAAACCTAAGGTGTGAAGCTATTAGAATTCTAGAAGAAAATGTTGCAAAAACTCTTATAGACATTGGCCTAGGCAAACAATTTATGACACAGACCCCAAAGGCAATCATAGAAACACCAAAAATAAGTAAATGGGACGTGATCAAATTAAAAAGCTTCTGCACAACCAAAGAAACTGTCACAAGAGCAAGCAGGCAACCTACAGAATGGGAGAAAATATTTGCATGCTACACATCCGATAAAGGGCTGATAACTAGAATCTATTTAGAACTGAGGAAAATCAGCAAGAAAAAATCAAACAACTCTGCTATAGGTTTTAATATGTTGTGATTTCAATTTCATTTGTTTCAAGAATTTTAAAAAATCCCCTTTTTAATCTCTTCATTAAACCACTGGTCATTCAGGAACATATTGTTTAATTTTCATGTCTTTGTATATTTTCCAGTGTTCCTCTTGTTATTGATTTCTATTTTTGTTCCACTATGGCCAGAGAAAATACTAGGCAGTATTTCATTATTTTTTTAACTTTTAAGACTTATTTTGTGGCCCAATATATGGCCTGTCCTTGAGAATAATCCATGGGCCAAGGTGAAGATTATGTATCCCACAGCTGTTTGATGAAATTTTCCATAAATATCTACTAGTCAGAATTGGTATATAGTGCAGATTATGTCCAATGTTTCTGTCTTAACTTTCTGTCTGGATGATCTGTCCAATGCAGAAAGTGGAGCATTGAGGTCTCTAATGATTATTGTATTGGGGTCTATCTCTCTCTTTTTAACTCTAATAATATTTGTTTTATATATCTGGGTTCTCCAGTGTTAGGCACATATATATTTAGAATTCTTATATCCTCTTTCTGAATTGACCATTTTATGATTGTATAATGACCTTCTTTACCTCGTTTTACTGTTTTTGTCTTGAAATCTATTTTATTTGATGAAAGTACAGCTATCCCTGCTCTTTTTTGTTTCCAATTGCATGCAATACCTTTTCCCACCCCTTTATTTTCAGTCTATGTGTGCCTTTTATAGGTGAATTGGTTTTCTTTGAGACAACATATGGTTTTCTCTTTTTTAAATCCATTCAGCCACTCTGTGTCTTTTAATTGGAGAGTTTTGTCCCTTCACTTTCAATGTTATTAGTTATAGGTAAGAACTTATTACTGCCATGTTGTTATTTGATTCCTGGTTGTTTTCTGGTCCTCTTTTCTTACTCCTTTCTGTCTTTATTTGTTAAAAATGATTTTGTCTGCTAGTGATTTTAATTTCTTCCATTTTATTTCTTGTGTATCTGTTGTAAGGTTTTTGATTTGAAGTTACCATGAGACTTGCAAAAAATATTTTATAACTAATTATTTTAAACATATGACAACTCTACTTACAAACAAATAAACAAGTAAAGAGAAACCCAAAAGAAATTCTATTCTATATTTAAACTCCATCTCCCTCTGCTTTTTAACTTTTTCTTGTTTCTGTCCATATGTGGTACACTATCTATCTCTCAATAAGATGTTGTAGTCATTTTTGATAAGTTTTTCTTTTAGTCTTCCTACTCAAGATATAAATGGTTTATACAACACAATTATAGTAATACTGTATTCTGTATTTTTGTCACTTCTTGTTACCAGGGAGTTGTATACCTTCAGATTGTTCTTATTGTTCATTAACATCCTTTCTTTCAAGACTGAAGAACCTCTTTTAGCATTTCTTGTAGGACAGCTTTGGTGTTGATGAAATCCCTCAGCTTATGTGTTTTCAATTAAAGTCTTTTGTTATCCTTCATGTTAGAAAGGTATTTTTGCAGGGTATAATATTTTAGTGTTAAGGTGATGTTCCTTTATCACGTTGAATATGTAATGCTACTCTCTCCTGACCTGTACGGTTTCTACTGAGAACTCTGTTGCCAGAAATATTAGAGGTTCTTCATAGTTTGATTATTTCTGCCTTTTTTTTTTCTTCATTTAGGACCTTTGCTTTGTCTGTGATCTTTGGGAACTTTTTAATAAGTGCCTTAACATATTCTTGTTTGGGTTAAATTTGTTTTGTGTTCTATGACATTTTGTATCTGAATATTGATATTTTATCTAGGTTTGGATTGTTCTTTGTCATTATTTTTTAAATATACTTTTTACCCAAATATCTCTCTATACCTCCTCTTTAAGGTGAATAAAGATTTCCCCTTTGAATCTATTTTCTGGATTTCGTAGTCATGCTTCATTCTTTTTATTCTTTTATTCTTTTTATTTTCTGCTGACTGTGTATTGTCAAAGACTCTGTCTTCAAGTTCACCAATTCTTTTTTTTTTTTTTTTTGCTTTGCTAATTCTGATAGTGACAGATTTTGATGCATTTCTCAGTTTTTCATTGAATTCTTCAGCTCCAGAATTTATGCTTGAGTTTTTAAACTTTTCTCAATATTTTTGTTAACTTTCTCTGATTGGCTTCTAAATTTCTTCTCTGTGTTATCTTGAAGTTCACTGAGAATCTTCAGTACAGCTATTTTGAACTCTTTGTCTGAATAGTCACCTATCTCCATCATTCTGAGGTTTGTCACTGGTGCTTTATTTATTTTGCTTCTTGAAGTCATATTTTCCTGGATGTTTTTGATGCTTGTGGATGTTTGTGGATGCATGTGATTTGAAGAGTTAGGTATTTATTTTAATCTTTACAGTCTGGCCTTGTTTGAACCCATCCTTCTTGAGAAGACTTTCCAAATATTCAAAGGGTATTGTGTGCTACAATCTAAGTCAGGCATCCTCAAACTATGGCCCATGGGCCACATACTGGCTGCCTAGCAGATTTATCTGGCCCTCTGGGTGTTTTTGCTGCCACTGCCTGTCTGGCTTAGCAGCCGACTCATCCCAGGCCCACAGTGCGCACTCTCCAATGGTCTGAGGGAGAGTGAACTGGCCCCCTATTTAAAAAATTTGAGGACCCCTGATCTAAGTCTTTGATCCCTGTGGCTGTATCAGTACTGGGGTGCACCAACCCTAGTAATGCTGTGCCTCTTGCAGACTCCTGGTGATAATCACCTTGGTGGACTTGGGTAAGGTATGGTAGAATTCCCTGGCAAAGCCTCTCACTCTCTTCCCTCACTATCTGTGCTGGGCTGCTGGAGTTGGGGGAGGAGTGACCTGGACATTCCCTTATGCCCACCAGCACCAGGTAACTTCTGAAGCCAGACCAGTCTCACCTAAAGTACATGATGATGGCTGTCTGGCTACCTCTGATTTTTATTCAAAGCCCAAGGACTCTTCAGTCAGCAGTAGGTGAGTCCTGCCAGGATGGGTTCCTTCCCTTCAGAGCAGCCTGTTATCCTTCTGGGCCAGGATGGATCCACAAATGCCACTCAGGAACTAACTCATAGACTCTGGGTCTTCAGGAATCTTTTCGGTACTTTATTTTACTGCAGCTCAGTTGGTACCCACATTGCAAAACAATTCCTTTGAATTCTTCCCTTTCTTTCTCCAAATGGAAGAAGACTCTCCCTGAGCTGGATTCCCTGAAAATGGGGGAGGGGTGACACAGACACTGGCTTAGCCACTTCTGCTGCTGTCTCACTGGGTCATGTGCACTTCAAGTCCATTGGCTCTAAGACAGCATAGTCACAGAAATTACCCAAGGACTGTAGCATTTGTGACCTGACTGCCTTATGAATTTATGCCAGACCCTAGGGTGCTTTTTGTTAAGAATCAGGATGGATGATTTTCCCCTGGCCAGGCTAGTTTCAATGCTCCCTCCATGGATTATGACAGAAGTCTGACCTGTGCTGCATTCCCTTATGACAAGGTAGCCCTGAGTTTCAATGCAAATTCCCACAGTTACTTCACTCTCCCTTCTCTGAGCACACAAATTCTCTCTTCACTTGGTATGCTGACAAGGCACTGCCTGAAGATGAGGAAAGGGTGACGTAGGCAATGCAAGACTGTCTTTTCTGCCCTCATCATTTCATCTTTCCTTTATGTAATGTTAAAACTAGGTGCTGTGATCACTCACCTGATTTTTGGTTCTTCTGAAAGTGCTTCCTTGTGTGAATAGTTGTTGAATTTGCTGTTCATGTAAATGGACAATCACTGAAGGTTTCTATTCAGCCATCTTTCTCCAGCCTCTCAACACTTTCCATTTTGAAATACATTATTGAGTTACTAACAACTTTTATGGCAGAAAGAGAACATTATGTTAAATGCATACAACTATTATATCATGCATCCCTATTCCAGAAACAATGATGTGGAAAAAAAAAAAAGTGTTCATATTAGAATCAGAGAAACATGGGGCCCTTCATGGCATGGCCCTGTTGAGTATTTTTACAGAAGCTCACAGGCCTAAGAAACACTGATGTACAACAAGCCCTCAATCCAAGATGCCAACATGGAAAAACTATATAAAAAAAAGATGAGAGATCCTTTCATTGCCTCGATTTATAACACTGGCATTGTGTAAAAAGAAAACAGTGTGTTTTCTTACAGTTATTTTCACTCCAGACCCAATTCACCTCTTCATATTTGATATCAACATACTTTATATGCTTTATACATTATATACTTTATACTTTTAAACAGTTAGTTAATTAATTATTTAGTTAGTTAATTAATATTAATTAAAAATTTACTAATATTAAGTAGGATTAATTTAATGTCTATAAGAAATAATTCTGTTTTCCAGCTCCCATGAGATTAGGTTGTTTATATATGTGGGTCACAATACCTCACAGGACTCAAGTTTGTGGATTTAAGTTTATGCTAGAAATATCCCAAAATAATGGTTAATTTTTTCATCAAAACATAACATATATATGTATATATATACACACACTTATACATTTATACATACAAACACTGACACAAACTCACACAACTAATAGACTTTATTTTTATAGCAGTTAGAGGTTTAAGGAAGTTTTGAGCAGAAAGTACAAAGAGTTCCCATATACCCTGTTTTCCTGTACAATTTCTTTTATTATTAACATCTTTCATTAATGTGATACACTTGTTGCAATTAATGAGCCACATTTTAATAGAGTTTATTTCTTAGAAGTTTTAGGTTCAGGGCAAAATTAAGCATAAATTTCCCATATGCCCCCTACCACAACACACTAACAGCTTTATGCAATATAAACATGCCACAACAGAGTGGAACATTTGTTACCATCAATGAACTTATATCTACATGTCAATATCTCTCACATTTCATACTTTATATTAGGATTCACTCAGTCTTGTACATCCTATGGGTTTGGACTATGAACTAAAATAAAATCTTAACCATGCCCCTACAAGCTGACTGAATGGCCCCCCTCTTGGCAAAGGAGTTATCCTACAACTGAGTTACTAGCCATGAGAAGGGAAGTCAGACATGCCTTCTCATGCCCTACTCCCTTCTTGGAGATATCCTTTGTATAATAGCTCACTAACAGGCCGAAGGCTATGCAAGAAAAAATTGCAGGTCCTCAATTTACATAACAAATCACTTGAATCTATGTGTAAGTCTGGTTGCTTGTCTCTGATTAACAGACTTCCTTGTCTTAACTTAAAACATTCCTAACCTTTAGTCAAAGCTTCGTTTCTGTAACCGTTTATAATTCAAAGTCTTTAAACCCACTTATAATTTGTAAGGCCCCCTGCGTTGAGATGTCCTACCTTTTCAGGCCAAACCAATGTATGCCTTCTATGTATTGATTTATGACATTATCTGTAATTCCTGTCTCCCTAAAATGTATAAAGCCAAACTGTAACCCAACCACAGAGAGTCCACTTGCTCAAGGCTTCTTGGGCGAGGTTACAAGCCATGGTCCTCAAATTTGGCTCAGAATAAACCTCTTTAAATTAGTTTACAAAATTTGGCTTCTTTTCCATTGACAGGGCAAATATATAATGATATGGGTCTACCATTATAGTATCCTTCAGAATAGTTTCACTACCCTAAAAGTTCTTGGTGCTCTGCCTGTTCATCTCCCTCTCCCTTTTAATCTCTAGCAAGGAATTATTTTTTTTACTGTCTCTACAGTTTTACCCTTTTCCACAATGTTGTATAGTTGAAATCATACAGTATGTAGCCTTTTCAAATTGGCTTCTTTCCATTAGTAATATGCATTTAAATTTCCTCTATATCTTTTCATGTCTTGATAGCTCATTTCTTTTTAACACTGAATAATATTCCATTATCTGCATGTATCACAGTTTATGTATACATTCACCTACTGAAGGACATCTTAGTTGCTTTGAAGTTTTCACAATTATAAACAAAGTTTCTACAAACATCAGTGTACAGGATTTTGTGTGAACATATGATTTTAACACCTTTGAATAAATACCAAGGAGAATGATTGTTGAATCATATGGTGAGTGTGTTTAGTTTGTAAGAAACTGCTAAAATATCTTCCAAAGTAGCTATACCATTTTTGCATTCCCAACAGCTACAAATGAGAGTTTGTATGGCTCTAAATACTTATAAACATTTGGTGTTTTTAATTTTTAAAAAACATGTGGCCATTTTAATAGATATGTAGTGGCATCTCATTATAGTGATGAGCCAAATTTGTTATTATTAACAAATTATTTATCATTATCAAGAAATTAATTATTATTAGCTAAGTCCTTAGTTTATAATGGTGTTCACCTTTTTTGTTATACAGTTCTATGGCTTTTGACAAATACATAATGCCATGTATCCGCCATTAAACATCATACAAAAAAAAATCAGTGCTCCTCAAATACCTTGTGCTCCATTTATTTATTTCTCCCCTCTTGATACTGCTATATTAGTTTGCTAAGTCTCCCATAACAAAATAACATAGACTAAATGATTTAAACAACATAAATTTATTGTCTTACAATTTTGGAGCTAAAAGTCCAAGACCAACAAGTTGGCAGGTTTGCTTTCTTCTGAAGCATATCTCTTTGGTTTGTAGATAGCTGCCTTTTCACTGTTTCCTCACAAATTTACCCCTACATCTATGTGTCTGTGCCCTAAGACATACATATTGTGTTAGTACCCTCCCCAATTTAACTTAATTACTTCTTTAAAGGATGTGTCTCCAAATATGGTAACATTCTAAGGTACTAGGGCTTAAGATTTTAACTGACTGATTGAGACCCACTTACATTATGGGTGGTAATCTGCTGTATTCAGTCTATTGATTTAGATATTAATCTCATCTAAAAATGCATTCACAGGAATATGTAAAATAGTATTTGACCAAATATATTTAGGTACTTTGGTCTAGTCAAATTGATACACAAAATTAACTATCACATCTCCCTTGAATCCCTGAAAACCACTGATCTTTACACCATCTCTATGGTTTTTCCCTTTTAAGAATGTCATATAGTTGGAATGTTACAGTATGCTGCCTTTCAGGTTGGCTTCTTTCATTTAACAATAAGTTTAGCATTCCATCATGTATTGTGTGTATTGTATTCCTTATTTTTTAAAAAAATCTTATGTTTGTGTCTTTATTATGGTGGTAAAATACACCTAAATTTTCCCTCCTAATTTTAAATGTACAGCACAGCATTTTTACCTATACGCACATTTTTGTAAAACAGATGTGTGGAACATTGCCATCTTGCATAACTAACCCATGTTTCCCTCCACCTAGCCCCTACTAGCCACCATTCTACTGTTTCTAAGAGTTTTATTATTTTAGGTACTTCATATAAGTGGAATCATGGCATAATTGTCTTTTTGTGATTGGCTTATTTCACTTAGCATAATGTTCACAAGGTTCATGTATGTTGTAGCATATCATAGGATTTCCTTCTTTTTTAATTTCAAAGTATTATGGGGATATAAATGTTCTTGGTTATAAGGATTGCTTTTGTAATGTTTTAATCAGCATTATTAGTGCGCCTGTCACCAAGATACAGTTTATTGTATTTTGGTAAATAAGATAAAGCCTGATAAATTAAAAAGCCTGATAAAGAGGCTTTTTCCCATCCCTACCTTCCCCTGTCCAGATTGATTTCTATTGATTTATACTTCTCTCTATGCACATATGTGCTCATGGGCTAGTTCCAATTTAGTAGTGAGTACATGTGGTGTTTGCTTTTATATTTTGTAAATACTTCACTTAGGATAATTGTCTCCAGTACCATCCATATTGTTGGAAAAGAAATTAAGTCATCCTTCTTCATGTATGAGTAGTATTCCATGGTATACACATGCCACATTTGCTAATCCATACATTAATTGATGGGCATTTGGGTTGATTCCACATTTTTGCAATTGTAAACTGTGCTGCAATAAACATTTGAGTGCGGGTATCCATGCAATCACCATTGAAATACCAATGTCATATTTCACAGATCTACAAAATATAATTCTGTGCTTCATTTGGAACCAGAAAACAACCTGAATAGCCACAGCAATCTTAAGCAAAAGGAAAAAAATCTGAATGCATAATATTACCTGACTTCAAACTATACTACATGACTATAGTAACAAAAGCAGCATGGTAATTGGCACAAATATAGAGACATAGACCAAGGGAACAGCACAGATAATCCAGATATAAAACCATTCACATATTTCAATCTTATCTTTGACAAAGCATACAGCAATATACACAGGGGAAAATAATCCCTATTCAATAAATGGTTCTGAAACAAATGGATAGCCACATGCAGAAGAATGAAGCAGGATACATATCTCTCACAAAAATTATTTCAAGATGGATTAAATATTTAAATGTAAGGCATGAAACCATACCAATTCTGGAAGAAAATGTTGGAAAAATCTTCTAGATATTGGCCTACGCAAAGAATTTATGAATAAGACCCTGATGGCAACTTATGAATAAGACCCTGATCTCAGCAACAACAAAAATAAATAAATAGGACTTGATTAAATGAAAAATCTTCTGCACAACCATGGAAATAATCAACAGGGCAAATAGGCAACCTTCAGAATGGAAGAAAATATTTGCAAGGTATACATACAATAAAGGTCTAATGACTAGAATCTACGAAGAACGCAAGCAAATCAGCAGGAAAAAAAGCAAACAATCCCATTAAAAAGTGGGTAAAAGACATGAACTAGTGTTTCTCAAAAGAGGAAAGACAAATGGCCAAGAAACATGAAAAAATGTTCAACATCACTAATCATCAGGGAAATGCAAATTAAAAACACAAAGAGATATCATCTTATTCTTGTTAGAATTTTTTTATTAAAAATTCCAAAAACAATAGATTCTGGTACAGAAGCAGAGATAATGGAATGCTTATACACTGTTGGGAGGGAGTAGTTGAGGCAGGCCCACGAGGAGATTAGCTATTTCTCCCCATGGAGCTAAGTCTTTAAGATAGGGGTCATTATAGAGGATAAGGAAATTGATAGGAAATAGTATAAAAGAATATATAGAGACTAAGGTATAGTTTATAGTTTTATATAAAAAGATTAGATATAATATAGCAGGGTATTTAGGAGACTGGTGTATCTTTATGAATGCCAGCAATATGGTTAGATTTATATAGGTTTTATAATTATAGACATCAATTATTAGTTCTCAGGATAACATATTTATATATCAAGGAATGCAGTTGTTAGGGGATATAGGTAGTGGGTTGGGGTCAAAAGTCTTTTTAAGGGGCTTTTAATCTATCTAGGTGAATGTACAGGTATAAAGTCTTTTAGGGGGTAACTTTTAAGTTTTAAGAGGTAGTTGTCAATTAACAAAGGTATAATAAAAGATGTATAGTGACTCTACATTTTTTTGATTATTTATGGTGGACTTAAAGGTAGACATATAGGAGAGAGTAGGAAACTTATCTTTAATAAACAGGTTGTTTATAACCATCGGGGCATATCTTTGGGCAAAGTGTATTTATTGTCTTTGGCTCCCATTCTGTGGGCCATATTTGTCTTGTCTTGTTTTTTAAGACATAGGGGAATTTATAGATTTTGAGATATTGGGAAGATTTTTTGGAAAACATCTTTGTCAGAGAGTTGAGAGCTTTTTTATGATAGCAGCTTTTAATAAGGGAACTATTGAGTCTCTCTATATTTTTTAGGGCAAAGCCTTGTAAACGTTTGTTTTTGTTTTTAATATAGTAATATATGGTTATATAATAAAATAATGGTTTTATGAGCTATATCTTATAAATTTTTAATCATATTTTCCCAACACACTGTTGGTGGGACTGCAAATGAGTACAACCCCTATGGAAAACAGCATGTAGATTTCTCAAAGAATGAAAAGTAGATTTACCATTCAATCCAGCAATCCCACTACCGGGTATCTCCCCAAAGAAATAGAATTCATGTTATCAAAATTATAAATACACTCTAGTATCTATTGAAGCACAATTCACAATTGCAAAGATCTGGAATCAACCTAAGTGCCCATCAATTCATTACTGGATTAACAAAATGTCGTATTATGTATACCACAGAGTACTACTCAGCCTTAGAAAAGGATGAATTGATGTATTTTGTAGCAATGTGGAAGCAATTGGAGACCATTATTCTAAGCAAGTATTTATAAAATGGAAAAGTAAATACCACATGTACTCTTTAATAAATCCGAGCTACCCAATGGGCACACAAGTAAAAAGAGGGAAGTAAAAGTCATTGGAACTCAAGTGCAAGGAGGCAGAAGGAAGGGAGGAGTAGAAACTCATACTATTCAGGTGATGGGCACATTTATAGCCTTGGACTTAAGCCATGTAACACAAACATTTTTACCCCCTTAATATTTTGATATAATAATAATAATAACAATAGATGCTAGAGTGGATGCAGAGAGAAAGGGACATGTATACACTGTTGGTGGGACTGCAAATTAGTACAACCTCTATGCAAAACAGTTTAGAGATTCCTCCAAGAACTAAAAGTAGACCTATCATTTGATCCAGCAATCTCACTGCTAGGTATCTACCTAAAGGACAAGAAGTCATTTTATAGACATTATACCTGTACTCCAATGTTGATTGCAGCATAATTCGCAATTACAAATATAAGTAATCAACCTAAATGTCCATCAATTCACAAATAGATTAAGAAATTTTGGTATACATATACCACAGAGTGCTACTGAGTCGTAAAAATGAATGAAATACTGTCATTTGTAGAAACTTGAGTGGAACTGGAGACCATTACCTAAGTGAATTATATCAGGGATGGAAAACCCTACACCATATTTTCTCACTAATAAGTGGGAGCTAAACTATGTGTGCATGCTGGCACAAAGGAATATAAAGGACATTGGAAACCAGGGAGTAGGAAGGGTAGGACAGAGCTATGAGAGATGAAAACTTACCCATTGGATACAATGAACAGTATTATGGTGATGGGCACATCAAAAGCCCTAACTTAAGCATTATACATGGTATCCATGTAACAAAATCATTTGTACCCCTTTAACATTTTTAAATAAAAAAATCACTTCAGTACTTAGCAGATTAAAATGATAAGCATTCATTATGTTACATGAATTCTGTGAGTGGGGAATCCAAGAGCATGTTGACTGGATGTTTCTCTAAGTAAGGAATCCAAAAGCAGATTGTATGGGTGTTTCCCTGGTGAAGTTCCAGTCAATTTGTTGACTAGGGCTACAGTCATTTAAAGAGTTGCTGAACTGGATAATATGCTTGCAAGATTGTTCATTCACATGACTGTTGACAGAAATTCTCAGTATTTTGCCAAATGGACCTTTCCGTTGATTGTTTGCATGTCCTTATGAAATGGCGGCTGGCATTCTTCCAAGTGAGCAGTCCAAGAGAAAGCAAGAAGAAAATTGTGTTGCCTGTTATGACCTAGTTTCCAAAGTCAGATACCATCACTTTTGTTTTTTATCTATTTGTTAAAAGTCACCCAATCTGGCCCATATTTAAGGGTAGGAGAAGCAAGAATTGACAAAGAATCTGTGGACATATTTCAAAGCACCACAGTGGTTCAGGGATAGAGTCTGGAAGTTTGAATTTTTAACAAGCTCCCAGGTTATGTTAAAGCTGTAGATACAGATTGCACTTTGAATACAAGACATTAGATTACTTTGCACATGATTTGTTATGTGCATCTCTTATAGGAAATCCTCAAAAAGCAAACTTTAATCCCTTATTTCCTAGTTTACCTAGTTCTAAGTCTTTAATATTAGTTTCTTAAGTCTATGTCCTGTTCTCCATTTTCACCACTTTGTTTAATTTAATCACTATTAGTCTCCCAAATAACTTCCTCCTCTCTAGTTGTTTCTTCTTTCAATTTTGTGGTCATATCCCAAAGCTGATTTTCTAAAATATTGCTCTACCCACCCCAAACCTATGACCTAGCTATAATCAGTTTGATAAATATCATATGTTTTCAGTGAGCAAAACTCCTACATACTATACTATGCGACCCTCTCTAAGCCTCAGTTTCTTCATCTCCAAAATGGGGATATCTGTGCTGACCTCAAAATGTTATAGTGAGGCCCAATACAGTGGTTCATGCCTGTAATCCCTGCACTTTGGGAGGCCAAGGCAGAAGGATTGCTTGAGGCCAGGGGTTCAAGACCATCCTGGACAACTTAGTGAGACCTCATCTCCATACAAAAAAATTAAAAATACAAAAAATTACCCGAGTATGGTGGTGTGTGCCTATGGTCCTAACTACTCAGGAGACTGAGAGAGTAGGATCATTTGAGCCTAGGAGTTCAAGATTGCCTATGCTATGATAATACTACTGCAATCCAGCCTGATGATACAATGAGACCCTGTCTCAAGAAAATAAAAAGGTTATAGTCACTATCAAATAATATTTATAAACAAGGTTAGTGTAATGCTTGAAGCATGAGCATTTCCTTTTCTCTTCAAAAACAGTGCCTGTTAAATGAATACAGAAAGATAAATCAAGAAAAAGCAAACAAAAAATGATACTTAAAAGTCACAAAAATGTGTAATAACTTGTGAAGAATAATAACTAAATTGAGCTAAGCAAGCAGTTTGCTATGCAAAATGAGAACTTGAAATTTCTGAAAGTGTGCTTATGGATATAATCAAATCCCTTTTCATATGTCATGGGAAGATCAAGATGAAGGTTAGTCAGATAAAAATCATTGTCAGATGATTATACGAAAAAATCTAAAGATCTTTGAATATTTTCTTAAAAGGCAAAATTTTCATATCCTTATTATTTATAGAGAAACAAGTAAAATCCAAAATCCATCAAAATTATATTTAAAAATCGGTTTAATACAAAAATGTCCTAAAAGACAAGAAAATAATCTTCATTAAAAACATACTTTCAAGTTGAATAAAACATTAGAATTTCAGGTAGAGCCAACTGTACTGTAGGAGATTTTAAGATAACAACTGCTTTAAAATAGATTTTTTTTCTTTCTTTATCGTGAAGAGTTATGTAAAAAGTGTTGAATTGCAAGGTGCAAAAAGGCAGAAAGGTAGACTATCACAATTTTAGAAGAAAGAAAAATACAGGCAGAAAATACCAAACACACTAGAATGCGGTAAGTAAACACCCATTATTTGATTTTAAAAACAATAACAGAGACCATAAGAAAATTGTGTTACTTGCCTATTATGCCTAATGGTTTGTTCCCTTAGCAAAGCTATATTTTCAATTCTAGATTATATACCAAGAGGGTAACATGAATATATTAGACCAAAGATAAACTCAAAAGGAAGAGGAAAGTCTGCAAATTTATTTAGTTGGGTGAAGAGAAGGCTGTGGAGCCATTTAATGTTCCTTCTCCATGAGGAAATAGATATTTTAATTTGCTTTACTGTAGTAATCATTTCACTAAATATATATAATATATATGTATATAAAAACATCATGTTGTACACCTTAAATATATACAATTTTTTTTTAAAGGAGGACAACCTTGTGTTTCCAGACTCCACTAATGGGAAAAAAGGAAGGGATGTCTTCAGTTGAACTGAAGAGACCTCAAAGATTTATTCAATTGTAAAATAGGGACGAAAAGTAGATATATTTAAAGCATAATTTCAAAAAAAATAGTGACTCTTGTGTAAATATACAATATTTTATTTAACCCATTGAGAACCAGTAAGAGGTTAAAAACATTTAAAAGAGTTTTTGACACCTGGCACAGTGGCTCATACCTGTAATCCTAGCACTCTGGGAGCCTGAGGCGGGTGGATCCTTAGAGCTCGAGAGTTCAAGACCAGCCTGGGCAAGAGCAAAACTCTGTCTCTACTAAAAATATAGAAAGAAATTAGCTGGACAACTAAAAATATATATAAAATTAGCCGGGATGGTGGTGCATGCCTGTTGTCCCAGCTATTCGGGAAGCTGAGGCAGAAAGATTGCTTGAGCCCAGGAGTTTGAGGTTGCTGTGAGCTAAGATGACGCCAGGGCACTCTAGACAGGGCAACAGAGTGAGACTCTGTCTCAAAAAAGAAAGAGTTTTTGACAAGTAAGGTATTTATAAGCAACAGTGGGATAAGTTTTCAGTGTTATAAAAAATACACGGGGGCTGGGCACAGTGGCTCATGCCTGTAATCTTAGTACTTTGGGAGGCCGAGGAGGTGAGAGGATTGCTTGAAGCCAAGAGTTGGAGATCAGCCTGAGCAACATAAAGAGACTC
This sequence comes from Microcebus murinus, assembly GCF_040939455.1. Lineage (NCBI taxonomy): Eukaryota > Metazoa > Chordata > Mammalia > Primates > Cheirogaleidae > Microcebus > Microcebus murinus. The sequence goes on from NC_134136.1 coordinate 17,060,485, forward strand.
CATCTCTACAAAAAATAGAAAAATTATCTGGTCATGATGGCATGTTCCAGTAGTCCTAGCTACTCCAGAGGCTGAGGCAGGAGGATCACTTGAGCCCAGGGGTTTGAGGTTGCAGTGAGCTATGAAGATGCCATTGCACTCTATCTCAGGCAACAGAGCAAGACCTTGTCTCAAAACAAAACAAACAAAAACACAACAAAAACAACTTGATTAATACCTAACAGCCCAGAAGATGTAATCTTTACCACCAGACAGAAATTATTTGTATCTCTGCAGAACAAAAACAAAAACAAAAAATCTATATTAACATATAATTTTGCTCAGTCTGTGAAGTTTAATCCATAGTAAATGGTGAGTTGAACAAAGTCCATTCATCTAGAAAACCTTAGTTGTCTTTTACCTGTATATGATATTGAAATGCCATATTGCCTGCCTTTTTGTATTTTTTCCCTAATATTTAAAGATTTTTCAATTTTTCTGATAATATTAAAAGAATAATCACTCATGGAAAATATGAACTTCTCATTTTAGTTCTAATTTTAACATGTATTATTCTTTATGTTTTAAAAATATTTATTTGATGTGACCTAGAGAGATGAACATGTCATTTAGAATCATTATTTTAGTTCTATAATTGTGGTAAGTCTAAGAAAAGCATTATGCATTAATCTGGGAAGGAAATGCAATAAGATGCATTTGGTTGCACTGTTGCTCAATGCCAATGGCATTACTCTGTAGTCTTAGCTGAGAAGCAAATACTTTTCTCAGAACTAAATGGAAATGTGCTCATATGGTAAAAATACTGAAGATTAATGATAATGAATTATACTATTAATGACATAGAATTAAAGCAATGATATTCTCTTAATCATTGACAAACTCATCACAATAACTCCAAACTGCAAATTATTATCTCCAATGTAAGGAGAGTGGTGAATGTTTATTAGAAACTTACTACATATCAGGATAATTCTTAATTATTTACATGCCTAATCAATCTCACTTAGTATTCAAATAATACTGTGATGTAGCTGTTATTATTATTTATATTTTTCATGGTGAGAAAACTAAATATTAGAGAAATTAAATAACAGATGAGAAAACTGTGTTAAAACTGAAATGTGTTGTGTGTGAGCCTTACACTGCTTTATTTAAACTTTATTCAAAACTTCAAATAAGCTTTAGTTTTACCCAGACTCTACCCTGTAGCCATCTTGACCAATGATTCTTAGCAATAGTAGCTTATGATTGGCAGTGGAGCTACATAGCTGGACAGATGACTATATCCTTCCCCAAACCAAATGAATCAAAATCTCTAATATTGGGGTTTTGCAACTGTGTTTTCTAAAAGCTCTAGGAGCATTAATCAGGTTTTAGATTTTTCCAGATTGGTACCATGGAAGAAGAGAGAGTCAAGGAAGTGAGAAATTCTTTAGCCCTTAGATCTGTGATTCTTAATACTAGGTGCACTTATATTCACCTTAGTACTTTGAAATACAGCAAATGACTGTGTCTAATTCCTGGCCTTTTTAAATAAAAATCTCTGAGGGTAGGGTCCTGGCATAAGTATTTTTTTTTTAATTTCCCTTGGTGATTCTAATATGCAGCCAAAATTAGGAACCATTAACCTCCAGCCTTTCTCAAAATCTTCTGCTCAAAACCCTCAATTTATCTCTACCATTTTTCTGAATTATCATAAGTTCTCACTTTAACATTTGTGCCTTCCACAATGAGCTGATATACTTTTATAGCTTTGTCTCCCACTCCTGCACTCTACCGTCAAATCAAATTGACCTATTTATTGTACCCTGAAAACATCTTGCACATCTTTGCCTCAGTTACTTATTTGTGCCTTTTCTCTGTATTTTCACCTACAGTTGCTGAAACCCTACCTATCCTTCAAAGCCCTACTCATGAAGCCTTATCTGTTTTGAATCAGGTAGGATCTGACCTCCTTTGAACCACCAAGAACTTTGATTTATGCATTCTTATGCACTTACCTTATCTCACTTGTATTACAATTATATACAGTAAGTCATGGTCAATAGGTTCTTGGAAACTGTGACTTTAATAGAAACAATTTATAAGGAAATCAATTTTAGCATAAATTAATTGGTATAAGTAAGAGTTAAGTTCCTATGGCTTATTTCTGGTCACAAAAACATCACTAAACCTTTAAATAAAGACCCAAAACACTTACTAATATTAAACATTGAAATAAATGTGAGCTATACATATATTTGAGAAGGATTAACAAAAAGGAAGTAAGGTAATTATTTACCAAATTTTTGTTAAACAATGAGTGACAGTGGTCATAGTCATGCTGGGTTAAATCAAGGAATAAATGTTTGTAAAGGGAAAAATAAGTATCTCCTACCACCACATAGTTCAAAACCAAATAATAACAAATATGGCAGGCTCACTGATTGCTTTCATACCACATCATTTATTGTCATGCATTTGTATGATTATTGTACACTTTACAAATTTTTATTTTACAATAATTTGTATCCATTCATTTATTCATTTTCCAAATTGCTTATTCCAGTTCAGGATCGTGAGTGGTCAGAGACTATCCAGACAGCTCAGGGTACAAGGCAGGAACCAGCCCTGAACAGGAAGTTATCCTATCTTGGGGCACACTCACACACACCCACACTTACTCAGACTTGTACCATTTAGACAGCAACAATTGACCTAATATACCCATCTTTCAGATATGGGAGGAAGCCAGAGTACCCAGAGGAAATTCATGTAGACATGGGGAGAACACACAAACTCCACACAGACAGTAGCCCTGGCTGGGATAAATTTTTTCTTTCTCATCAACATTATAACAAAATGACATTGAACAAAAGGACATTATTTGAAGACCTATTGTGCACTTTTGACCTTTTCTTCCCTTTGCTACTAGATACAATATTCTCATTGGGGTATCAGAATCTCTGTGTGTATTTTTTTAGTTTGAAAGCATAGGTTCAATGTCAGAATTTTACAAGTGAAGAATAAAAAAATATATAAAATACTTGTACAAAAAGTTATATAGCTCCTTAGAATGCTTTAGGCTAATGAAGATTAATATACTTTTAAGAAAAACAACAGGAGACATTATGATGTGCTTAATCTCATCATTATTCTGAGTCTCTTCAATTGTCCTAGATCAATTCTGGCTAGTGGCCAGCTTCTTCAACAGGATATTTGCCAGCACTGACCCCTTTCATATGGATGGTGCTAAAAGGAATAAAAGCAAGAGAAAGAGAACCACACTGAAGTTGCAAAGCTTGAGAAAATCATGATTTAATTTTTAAGCACAGAATGACTGAAACATACATTTGGATTTCACAAGTAAAGTCCTATTTGGACTGCTGGAGAAGACAGAAAGCCAAATTCTTTCCAGAAGTGGTCAGGACACTAGCACAAACTCAGAGTGCTTAATAAATATCCATGGAAAACTTGATACAAAAATATTATTAAATTTCTTGGGTCTACCCTGGATTCCTCAACAGTGTACATTACTTTTTCATTTATGAAGAAAAAAATATGTCAAGGCTCAATAAATTCAGTTCATCAAAGAAACAAATATCAATTTGTGATTAATTGTATTTCATAGTGGATCTCACAAAGCTATTCCAAGAGGAATAATTCACTCTGCTGTAATAATTAGGCTCTGATTGTCTCCCCAATAGGCTCAGGAAATTGTGGAGGGAACAGACAATGAGGAAATAATACAATTATTATTAACAATATGCCATCATATTTTACATTCTCACAGATGATTACACTTGTTTTTGTTTGAAAAATTAGTTATTCTATAAGAAGTAGCTAGTATCAAATGTCCATATGAATGGAGAGTATACCTTGTGAGATATTATAGCCACTATAGAGCATTATTTGATTTCAATATTGTTAATTATGTGTCTCCTAAAATTGTCAGTAGAAATAAAAGTAACAACTTGCAAACATTGGTTCAAAGTTTTACTATAGCAATTAAAAGATTAATCTAGGCATAAAGAAAAAAATATATTTTTCCTATTAAGAACACTTTATCCTTTGTAGGAAGTACTTTATACTATCTCTTCTATTATCTCAGCCCAATTAATCCTATATTATATATGTATTTTTGTGTTATTTCATATCATAGATGCAACAAATAATGCTATCAAAACTATCATATGCTCATTAGAAAATGGAAAAAACCTGCACTGTACTTTTATATATAAGATAGATAGCTATCAAAACCAGCCTGAGCAAGAGCGAGACCCCGTCTCTACTATAAATAGAAAGAAATTAATTGGCCAACTGATATATATATAAAAAATTAGCCGGGCATGGTGGCGCATGCCTGTAGTCCCAGCTACTCGGGAGGCTGAGGCAGGAGGATCGCTTGAGCCCAGGAGTTTGAGGTTGCTGTGAGCTAGGCTGACGCCACGGCACTCACTCTAGCCTGGACAACAAAGTGAGACTCTGTCTTAAAAAAAAAAAAAAAAAAAAAAGATAGATAGCTAATAACTGGCCATAATGACTAGCTACTGGCATGAGTGTTTTTAACATCATTTATGTTGAACACTTTCAAAGTTATAGGCTGAAGGAAATGAAATATATTGAAACCAAACACAATTTATCTTCTATCTATTTCAAGGACAGAGAAACAACATGAGGTGAGGAATACAGAGTCTTGTGCAATTTCATTAACTGAAAGAATAGTGTTTCATTACTTTAGGTCAGGAAGAGTAATCTTATATTTTTAAAATCTTCTCTAGAATCTAGTTATCCCTAAGTTTGAATACAGACTGACCTTGAAGGAATAGCATTTATGAAATAAGCCATACAATTTGAGACACATTTATGTTGTATAATTATAGCTATCATTGAGTTCTCTTCAGTATATTTCATGGAAACACATAGTGGAAAACTGGTCCTAAATACCTTGCGGTTTAAAGTAGTTATATCAGTAAATGATCACCCTCAGATGGCATCAATCTAAATTATAGTTATTTGTTTTAAAAAACATTGCCTTTATGACATAAAACCTGTTTAATTTGATATTTTTCCATTCCTAATATATTACCTTTCTTTAGGAATATACTGCAAAACAGAAGTGTGTTTGCATAATGCTATGAACTGTGCTTTCTCAATCATTATAGAGAGAATTTCTCCCATTTGTCAAATTAATAAAACTCATTCTGTAAGATGTTTGGGCCAGCACTTGTCTTCGTTTATTCATTAAGGTTGTAAGAGCAAGATAAAAGTATAAGATCTTGAGAAATATTCACAATAAAATCTGAAAACATAATTCTGAAAGTTCAAAAAGAAGGATCTATATAAAATTTTATATAAAAGGCAAAGTACTCATGTAACAGTTCAATATTCATTCATTAATTTATTCACTCATTTAATAAGCATGTATATTGTGCCCACTGTATGCCAGGCACTGTGCAGCAGTGAACAAAGAAAAATTAAGCCATTAATAGGATGAGGACTTCAAGGGTAGGAAGAAGGGGCTGTGATTTTAAATTAAGTAGCCCAAAGAAAAAACCTTGTTAAAATAGTACTGAGTAAAGACCTGATAGCAAGGGAGGAAGCCAGTACCATAAACAAATATTTTAGAACATGTAAAGTAGGTTAAGAAATACAAACAGAAAGAATATAAATAATATTCATCATTTTTCTGCCCACAGACTTTTTGAATGATTAATTAGGCCTTTGTACAGATTATAAAAGTAATATATATGTATTGTAAAATCATAATATTTACAAATTAAGGAATTCATATTTTTTAAGAAAGTTCAAATTGAATTGCATTTAAGATCCACCACGCCAGAAAATGAATCAAACAGAGAAACAAGATACTTTTCCTACTGGAAATGGAAGGTGAATGAGGGAGAAGGTAAACAAAGAGAAGGACTTAGGAACCACACAGACCAGACAGACCCACTCTGTTGCTTACCAGCTGTGACTTTGATTAAGTTATTTAAGCCTTTCTGAGACCTTAATTTCCTCATTAGTAAATAGGTATAATGAAAATCTCTCTTCAGGTTGGATTCTTATTTACAATAGATATAAAATGCCTAGCATAGTCCCTCCTTGGAATCCATTTGCCAGAGTGAAAGAAAATGGAAAACACAAATTCTCAGTATCTTTAGCCAGTAGTTCTCAAATCTAGGAAATCATCAGAAATACTCCAGGAACATTAAGAAAAAGCAAAAGCAGATGTTTAGGGTCTTCCTTTGCAGATTCTGATTCATCAGTTTTCAGCTGAGGCTCAAGAATCTGTAGCTTAAAAAAAAAAAAAAAAAATAAAAAAAAAAATAAACTCCCCTGGTGATTCTTATAAATAGGATTTGGTAAACACTGCAATAAACTATATGCAGAGGCAAACATGAGAACAAATTAATTAATTAATGGACTTTGCTAACTTATTGGCTATGGGGGCACTAACTTTAGAGATAAACATTGGGTTTGAAATCTACCACTTTCATTGTGTGTTACCTTGAACAAGTTACTTAAATTCTTTATGCTTCAGTTTTCTCATGTATAAAATACGAAAGTGCATCACATTGTTTTCAAGGAAACTAAAAAAAATGTTTAAATATATCAAAAACACTATATGAGTTATTATTATTGTTACTACTGCTGTTACATCTCACCTTGTGGAATAAAGATGATTCTGTGAAGTGGTTGCAAATAGAAGCTATGCAAATAAGATACTATGTTGTTAACTTCCATTAGGAAATTTGATGTTCCTTGTGAAAAGCACAGCAACTGTACCATAATATAGACTACAACAAATAATACACGAGAAAACCTTCAAGCTACATTTTTAGAAATGGTAGTATGTTAGACCTTAAAGTATTTTTTTTTTTTGGTTATCTGTTTCTGTGTAATACAGAACTCAAAACAACTCAAAACGTAGTGACTTGAAAATAAAAATTTATCTCTGACAGTTTTGTGAGTTGACTGAGATCATATGGGCAATTCTCACTTGGAATCTTTGATACCATTGCAATCAGATTGCAGCTGTGGCTGGAGTCATATGAACTTAACTGAGTTGGACGTCTAAGAGTTTCTTTACTAACATGTCTGTTACCTTAGATGGGATGGCTGAAATAGTTGGGGGGTTGTTGGATATCTCTTTCTTCATGTGACTACTCAATATGTTTTACTGGGGCTTCTTCAGATCATGATAATCTCAGTATAGTTGGGCTTTTTCCATGTCAGACTTCCCTGGAATAAGTGATCCAAGAGAGCTGGGCAGAAGCCACCAGACTTAGGTTCTGAAGACTCAAAATGTCACTTCCACCACATTAAGTCCAGTACAGATTCAATAAATTTGAAAAACTTGTACCTTCCCCTATGAACATGACAGCTTCCTAATACTGTACTTTGTGATTTTTCTTATAAAATCACTGGTGAAATTAACAAAAATTGAATTTTTGAAATTTTGTTGAAACATGTCAACATTTGGAAGATCTGTTTAAGTCAATGGGGCAAATTATTTCAAATGACACATGATTTGTGTTACAAAATCATGCAAGAGTAAAAGATCCTCTCAAAATGCAAGACACATAAAATGTATTTAATGTAACAAAGTATGAAAAGTTCATTTATATGGTTTCAGATTCCATGTAACAACTAACTTAAGAAACTGCCATTTTCTGTGTTTTGGTATAGTACCCAAAAAGAACAGTCATACTTACTTTAAAAGGCTATTAAAGTATTCCTATCTTTCCCAGCTACACACCATTGTGAGGTGGGATTTTCTTTATATACCAAATATTCAACCAAAATAGCATACAGGAACACACGGAAGACAAAAGAAGCTATGTAACCCTAGATGTTCTCTAGTAAGCCATATATTACAGAGATTTGAAAAATGTAAAACAGTGACACTCTTCTTACTAAGATTTTTGTTTTGGAAAATATAGTACTGATAAATATATGTTATTTATATTAATATTTGTTGATCTTATAAATATCATTTTAAGATTATTTTGAAATTTTTAAAGATTTAAGTGCTTTATAATATTTTGAGCCTTAATTTAAAATCTGATATATATCAGTAATTATAATCCAAATAAACAAAAGGTATTTGAGGTCCTCAATAATTTATTATTTTTTTAAATTGTGTTAAAATACATATAACAGAATTTACCATCATAACCATTTTAAGTGTACAGTTCAATGACATTAAGTACATTCACATTGTTGTGCAACCATCGCTATAATCCATCTCAAGGACTCTTCATCTTGCAAAACTGAAACCCGGTACATATTAAGCAATAACTCCCCATTCTAGCCTCCTCATAGTGTCTGTCAACCACAACTCTGCTTTCTCTCTCTATGAGTTTTATTGCTCTTGGTAGCTCATATAAGTGGAATTATGAAGTATTTGTCCATTTGTGATTGGTTTATTTCACTTAGCATGATGTCCTCCAAGTTATCCATGTTATAGCATGTGTCAGAATTTTCTTTTTTTAAGGCAGAAATATACAAGTTACTTTATTTTGTTTTATTAATGTGCTAGATAGCAATTAGTGCCTTATTTATTCAACATATTACGAGGCTACAAATGTTTAGGTTGCATATGTTGCCTTTGTCCCACCTAAGTAGACTGAATAATATTCCATTATAGGTATACACCACATTTTGTTTATCCATTTATCCATTGATGGGAACCAGAGTTGATTCCACCTTCTGGCTATTGTAAATGAGGTGCACAAATATCTGTTCAAGTCCCTGCTTTCAATTCTTTTGGATATATACTCAGAAATGGTTTTCCTAGGTCATATCATGACTCTACTCTTAATATTTTAAAGAATTGCTATACTGTTTGCCATAGCAGCTTCACCATTTTATACTCCCAACAAACTGTGCACAAACATTGCAATTTCTACACATCCTTGCCAACACTTGTTATTTTCTGTTTTTTTTTCTTATAGTAGACATTTGTGTCAAGTGGTTCTCACTGTCATTTTGATTTACATTTTTTTTAATGATTAATGGTGTTAAGCTTCCTTTTCTGTGCTTATAGGCCATTTGTATATCTTCTTTCGACAAATGTGTATTCAAGCCCTGTGCCAGTTTTTCTCATCAGAATGTTTGTTGTTTGTTTCTTCTTGTTTTTGAGTTGTAAGTGTTCCTTTTATATTCTGCATATTAAATCCTTATCAGATACATCGTTTGCAAATATTTTCTCACATTCTGTGCATCACCTTGTCACTTTGCTGATTGTCTTTTGATATAAAGATTTTTTTAATTTTAACGCATTCTAATTATTCTATTTTTTTCTTTTGTTGCCTGTGCTTTTGGTGTCATCTCCAAGAAATAATAGCCAAATCCAATGTCATTAAGTGGTTTTCTTCTAAGAGCTTTATGTGTTTAGTTTTTACATTTATGTTTTTGAACCATTTTGAAATTATGTTCGTATATGTTACAAAGTTAAGAGTCTGGCTTCATTTTTTGCATGTAGACATCCAGTTTTCCCAGCATCATTTGTTGAAAATACTGTCATTTCTCCAAGGAATGGTTCTAGCACCTTTTTAAAAATTATTTGGCCATATAGGTACATATAGGTGAGAGTTTTGTTAACAGGATCTCTATTCCGTTTCATTGGCTTATGTTATTGTTCTCATATAAGTGCCATACTATATTGATGAGTGCAGTTTAAGAGTAAAGAGATCCAGAATATACCACTATGGCACAAAAGTTATCTTAAACTGAAAAAATTTTAGATTTAATAGATGTAAAAATAAGATTTTTCAGAGCCTCCTCTATCAGACTAGCAGCAGAAACTTCTGAGAGTGAAGCTTCTTCTCTAAATCCCTTCTCTAGAGGAGTTTTATTGGCAACAAAAACAGAGAATACCACTCACACCTGCATAAGAACATATTATCACAAACTTTCTTATCACCTGTTTGTTCCCCTAAAAAACCATTTGTCTTTCCTAAAGAAACCATTTAGTCTTCCCATAAATGGCCTTTCTCTCCCCACTCCCTTTTCACTATTAAGTTAGGTATATAAACCCCTATCTCTAATTATTGAGCAAGGCACTTCTTCTGTGCACTGGTACATACATATGAATAAACTTTGTCTTTTCTGATGTTGATATATCTTTTGTCAGTTTATTCACAGGCTCCCAAATATCAAACCTAACAATGTAGAGGAAAAGCTTTTCCTTCCAGAAAAGGACAATTTTGGAAATCAGGAAATCCTCCAATTTTGTTTTGTTTTGGTAGGCAAGGACCCTTGACATTCCATATAAATTTTAGGATGAGTTTTTCTGTTACTGCAAAAAGTGTCATTGGGATTTTGATAGAATACCTATACATCTATATATCTAATATCTATACCTATAGATTGCATAGACTCTATGCATCTCTTTGGGTAGTGCGGACATCTTAACAATATTAAGTCTTCAAATCCATGAACAGGGTATGTCTTTCTATATATTGCATCTCATGTTATTTCTTTCTACAGTTTTTCATAGTTTTCAATATACAATTCTTTCATATCTTTGATTAAGTGTACTCCTAAGTTTTTTTTATGCTATTGCAAATGGAATTTTTGTCTTAATTTCCTTTTTGGACTGTTCATTGTTAGTGTGTAGAAATGCAAGTAATTTTTACACTTTGATTTTGTATCCTTCGTCTTTGCTAAATTCATTTATTAGTTCTAACAGTTGTGTGTGTGTGTGTGTGTGTGTGTATAATCATTAGGATATTTTACATATATCATCTGCAAAAAGAATTAATTTTACTTCCTCCTTTCTGGTTTAGCTACCTTTTATTTATTTATTTATTTATTTATTTATTTATTTATTTATTTATTTATTTATTTGCCTAATTGCCTGGCTAGGACTTCCAGTACTATGTTGAATAGGAAGGGTTCTCGATTATTTTTAAAGAACAATACCTGAAGTTTTAGAAACACAATTTTAAGGGAGTTTAAGAGGAGGCATACATAATTATAAGGGAAATAAAAGTTTGTCTCTCTTAAACTCAAAAATTATGATCTCTTATATAGAGTAAGTATTCTTCTTTTATAATAACTTCATGGTTTAACCTACTAAAATATTTAACCTAGGAGAGTGTGGTTGCACATAATTAACAAAAGTTAAATGAGATAAATTTTTCTTTATTTTATTTTGTGTATTAACAATGATTTTTAAAAGTGTATGTATTATTCCAAAATATTAAATTCAGGATCTTAAACTACAGCCTAGAGATGCTATTTATATGCATGAGAAAAACTATGACTTAACGTGTTGCCTGGGTCTTTTTTTTTTATTTCAGCATATTATGGAGGTAAAAATGTTAAGGTTAGGTATATTGCCCTTTCCCCCCTCCCCCCTCGAGTCAGAGCTTCAAGCATGGCCATCCCCCAGACGGTGCACCTTGCACTCATTATGTATGTATATACCCATCCCCTCCTCCCCCCTCCCAACTGCCCGACACCCAATAAATGTTATTCTTATATGTCCACTTAGGTGTTGATCAGTGAAACCAATATACTGGTGAGTTCATGTGCTGCTTGTTTTTCCATTCTTGGGATACTTCACTTAGTAGAACGGGTTCTAGCTCTAGCCAGGAAAATACAAGAGGTGCTATATCATCATTGTTTCTTAGAGCTGAATAGTACTTCATGGTATACATATACCACATTTTATTAATCCACTCATGAATTGATGGGCACTTGGATTGTTTCCACAGTTTTGCAATTGTGAATTGTGCTGCTATAAACATTCAAGTGCAGGTGTATTTTTTGTAGAGTGTCATTGGATCTTTTGGGTAGATGCCCAGTAATGGGATTGCTGGATCAAATGACAGGTCTACTTGTATAGCTTTAAGATATCTCCATATTGCTTTCCACAGAGGTTGCACTAATTTGCAGTTCCACCAGCCTGGGTCTTTACAGTCACTTTTTGATTTTCTCTTTCTGGATGCAAAAATTCTCTTTTCAAATTCCATGCTTTAAGCTGTTTCTCCTAAAGGGATTATCATGTGTAATGTCATGTAATGGCTTGTTTTTGAAAGCCTCAGCTATATGTTGCTAAGGTACATATTCTATAAGTTCTCTATGGCGAAGGTCATAATGTGCCTTGTGAAGTAAAATTAAGAGGGGAACATTATCAGAATAGCTTATTTGTGTAAGTATAGCTCTCTGATGTGTTTATTTAAAATCAGGGATTTTATAGAGGCTATTTGATAGGAAGTCATGGTATCTGATGAGCACTACCAGTACTCATAAGTTCATTTGAAAAATACCCAACCTAGCAGTTATCTGCCAGGGCTTAATAGGGTGGCTATATGCTTGGCCACAGAAATATTTTATCACAGTCTACAGCTAAGCACAAAATCTGCCAGTACCATTACCTTAAACAGAGAACACCAAAGGGAAGAGCCAAGCAGAAAGAGTACCAGCAATATAGAGTAAAAGACAAAGCCTTTGTTTGCTTTTTGTTCTCCAACCTAACTAGATATTTGTTAATTTCTTTTCAGTTTAATTCCATTTTTGTGGAATATTTCTTTCAAAACAGATAAATAACTTCCCAAAGCATACCTCCACCCCCTAAAAAAAGGAAAAGATTTACCTGATATAGATACACACATTTAAACAATGTTTATATTTTGGTGTTTGATAAGATGCATTATCAATATTACCAATCGTTTGACAGAAATATAAAATAAGATTCATGTGTAATCAGTAATTTCAATCAATTACATAAAAAGCAACATTTTAGCAAATAAAGTACTTAAACAATTACTCTAGATTTGGAAACAGATAGAGGGGATTCCTGGGTCACCTTTCAGTGGAGTGCTAGGGTTTGTGTAGAAACCCTGTGAGGGCATTTATAATTTCAGAGGAGTTTTAACTTCGATTTTTTTAGTTTCCTAGGCTATTTCTTTTTTTTTTTTTTAACATTCAAAATGTTCATCGTGTATTTTTTTTTAATTATTTTTTTTTATTTTGGCATATTATGGGGGTACAGATTTTAAGGTTTCAATAAATGCCCATTTGCCCCCCTACCCCCAAAAGTCTGAGTCTCCATCATGACCATCCCCCAGATGGTGCACATCTCACTCACTATGTATGTATATACCCGCCCCCCTCCCCCCTCCCACCTGCCCAATACCCTATTACTGTAGCACCTATGTGTCCACTTAGGTGCTACTCAGTTAATACCAGTTTGCTGGAGAATATATCTGGTGCTTGTTTTTCCAATCTTGGGATACTTCACTTAGTAGTATGGGTTCCAGCTCTAACCAGGAAAATATAAGGTGTGCTATATCACCATTGATTCTTAGAGCTGAATAGTACTCCATGGTATACATATACCACATTTTATTAATCCATTCTTGGATTGATGGGCACTTGGGCTGTTTCCACAGCCTTGCAATTATGAATTGTGCTGCTATAAACATTCGAGTGCAGGTGTCTTTTTTGTAGAGTGTCACTGGATCATTTGGGTAGATGCCCAGCAATGGGGTTGCTGGATCAAATGGTAGATTCACTTGTATCGCTTTAAGGTATCTCCATATTGCTTTCCACAGAGGTTGAACTAGTTTGCAGTCGCACCAGCAGTGTAGGAGTGTTCCTCTCTCTCCGCAACCACGCCAGCATTTATTGTTTGGAGATTTTTTGATAAAGGCCATTCTCACTGGGGTTAAGTGATATCTCATTGTGGTTTTGATTTGCATTTCCCTGATGATTAGAGATGTTGAGCATTTCTTCATATGTTTGTTGGCCATTCTTCTGTCTTCTTTAGAACAATTTCTGTTCAAGTCCTTTGCCCACTTTTTAATGGGGTTATTTGATTTTTTCTTCCTAATTTTCGTGAGTTCTAAGTATATTCTAGTTATCAGTCCCTTATCGGATGCATAGGATGCAAAAATTTTCTCCCATTCTGTAGGTTGTCTGTTTACTTTCATGACTATTTCTTTGGCTGTGCAGAAGCTTTGTAGTTTGATCATGTCCCATTTATTTATTTTTGTTGCTGCTGTGATTGCCTTTGGGGACTTCTTCATAAACTCTTTGCCCAGGCCGATGTCTAGGAGAGTGTTTCCAACGTTTTCCTCTAGAGTTCTAATAGTTTCATACCTTAGGTTTAAGTCTGTTATCCAGCGTGAGTTGGTTTTTGTGAGAGGTGAAAGGTGTGGGTCCTGTTTTAGCCTTCTACAGGTGGCTATCCAGTTTTCCCAGCACCATTTATTGAAGAGGGATTATTTTCCCCAGCGTATGTTTTTGTCTGCTTTGTCAAAGATGAGATGGCTATATGAGGATGGTTTTATATCAGGATTCTCACATCTGTTCCACTGGTCTATATTCCTGTTTTTGTGCCAATACCATATTGTTTTAATTACTACAGCTTTGTAGTATAGTTTGATATCTGGCATATTAATGCCTCCCATTTTGTTTTTGTTGCCTAGAATTGCTCTTGATATTCGGGGTCTTCTTTGGTTCCATACGAAGCGTAAAATTATTTTTTCTATATCTGTGAAGAATGCTGATGGGATTTTAATAGGTATTGCATTGAATCTGTAGATCAGTTTGGGTAGTATAGACATTTGGATGATATTGAGTCTGCCGATCCACGAGCATGGTATGGATTTCCATCTGTTTACATCCTCTGCTATTTCCATCCTCAGTGTGTCATAGTTCTCCCTGTAGAGGTCTTTTACCTCTTTGGTTAAATATATTTCTAGGTACTTTAATTTCTTTGTTGCTATTGTGAAGGGAATTGAGTCTTTGATTTGGTTCTCAATTAGATTTTTGTTGGCGTATATGAATGCCTCTGATTTCTGTGTATTAATTTTGTATCCTGAGACTTGACTAAATTCATTGATCAGTTCCAGGAGTTTCTTGGTTGAATCCTTGGGGTTTTCTAGATACAATATCATATCATCAGCAAACAGTGAAAGTTTGATCTCTTCTGCCCCTATTTGGATACCTTTGATTCCATTTTCCTGTCTGATTGCTGTAGCCAAGACTTCCAGCACTATGTTGAACAGAAGTGGAGATAGTGGGCAGCCTTGTCTGGTTCCAGTTCTAAGTGGGAATGATTTCAATCTTTCCCCATTCAGTATGATGTTGGCTATGGGTCTGTCATATATGGCTTGTATCATTTTTAGGTATGTCCCTTCTATGCCAATTTTCTTAAGTGTTCGTATCATGAAAGGGTGTTGAATTTTGTCAAAAGCTTTTTCTGCATCTATTGAAAGAATCATGTGGTCTTTGTTTTTGCTTCTGTTTATGTGGTGAATTGCGTTTATAGATTTACATATGTTGAACCATCCCTGCATCCCTGGGATGAAGCCCACTTGGTCGTGGTGGATTATTTTTTTGATAAGTGTCTGGATTCGGTTCTGATCCCAAAGAGATACAAGATACAATTTATGAATACTACAAAAATCTTATGCACACAAACTGGAAAATGTGGAGGAAATGGACAAATTTCTAGAAACACACAGCCTCCCTAGGCTCAACCAGGAAGAAATAGATTCCCTGAACAGACCAATCTCAACAGCTGAAATAGAAACAGCAATTAAAAATCTCCCTAAAAAGAAAAGTCCCGGTCCAGATGGCTTCACACCTGAATTTTACCACACTTACAAAGAAGAACTAGTACCTATCTTGCAGAAACTATTCCACAACATCGAGAAGAACGGAAACCTCCCAGACACCTTTTATGAAGCGAATATTACTCTGATACCAAAACCAGGAAAGGATGCAACAAAAAAAGAAAACTACAGACCAATATCCCTAATGAATATAGATGCAAAAATTTTCAACAAAATCCTAGGCTATTTCTTATTAGTTACCCCAGGCTTTGGCGTATTTTGTCTTCCATGAAACCGGTGCCTGGTGCCAAAAATGTTGGGGGCCATTTATATAGAAAACTGATAATAATACAATTTTTTCAGCTATGCAAATGGATTTGAACCAGTAAACATACATTCAATGGTCACCTGAAAGAGAAAAAATAATCCCATATGTAAGATTTTATTGTTTGTCCTGTAAAATATAAACCCTTTTTATATTTTTAGCAAATTTATTTCACCATTCCTATTAACTCTTCATGTGTCTTTTGTTTAAATTGTCCTTTGAAGAACTCTTAATATATTACTGGTTCTCTCATTAACTAATTAATAAAATACAATTTTTTTTTTTTATTTTGGCATATGATGGGGGTACAGATTTTAAGGTTTCAATAAATGCCCTTACCCCTCCCCCCACAAGTCTGAGTCTCCAGCATGACCATCCCCCAAAAGGTGCACATCTCACTCATTATGTATGTATATACCCACCCCCCGTCCCCCTGCCCAATACCCTATTACTGTAGTACCTATGTGTCCACTTAGGTGCTGCTCATTTAATACCAGTTTGCTGGTGAGTATATGTGGTGCTTGTTTTTCCATTCTTGGGAAACTTCACTTAGTAGTATGGGTTCCAGCTCTAACCAGGAAAATATAAGATGTGCAATATCACCATTGTTTCTTAGAGCTGAACAGTGCTCCATGGAATACATATACCACATTTTATTAATCCATTCTTGGATTGATGGGCACTTGGGCTGTTTCCACAGCCTTGCAATTATGAATTGTGCTGCTATAAACATTCGAGTGCAGGTGTCTTTTTTGTAGAGTGTCATTGGATCTTTTGGGTAGATGCCCAATAATGGGATTGCTGGATCAAATGGTAGATTCACTTGTATCGCTTTAAGGGATCTCCAAATTGCTTTCCACAGAGGTTGAACTAGTTTGCAGTCCCACCAGCAGTGTAGGAGTGTTCCTCTCTCTCCACATCCACGCCAGTATTTGTTGTTCCAGGTCTTTTTGATAAAGGCCATTCTCACTGGAATTAAGTGATATCTCATTATGGCTTTGATTTGCATTTCTCTGATGATCAGAGATGTTGAACATTTTTTCATATGTTTGTTGGCCATTCTTCTGTCTTCTTTAGAAAAGTTTCTGTTCAAGTCCTTTGCCCATTTTTTAATAGGGTTATTTGATTTTTTCTTGCTGATTTTCACGAGTTCTAAGTATATTCCAGTTATCAACCCCTTATCAGATGCGTAGGATGCAAAAATTTTCTCCCACTCTGTAGGTTGTCTGTTTACTCTCATGACTGTTTCTTTGGCTGTGCAGAAGCTTTTTAGTTTGATCATGTCCCATTTATTTATTTTTGTTGCTGCTGTGATTGCCTTTGAGGACTTCTTCATAAACTCTTTGCCTAGGCCGATGTGTAGGAGATTGTTTCTAACATTTTCCTCTAGAATTCTAATAGTTTTGTACCTTAGGTTTAAGTCTGTTATCCACCATGAGTTGATTTTTGTGAGAGGTGAAAGGTGTGGGTCCTGCTTTAGCCTTCTCCAAGTGGCTATCCATTTTTCCCAGCACCATTTATTGAAAAGGGATTATTTTCCCCAGCATATGTTTTTGTCTGCTTTGTCAAAGATTAGATGGCTATACGAGGATGGTTTTATATCAGGATTCTCAGTTCTGTTTCATTGGTCAATATTCCTATTTTTATGCGAATACCAGATTGTTTTAATTACTAGAGCTTTGTAGTATAGTTTGATATCTGGCATATTAATGTCTCCCATTTTGTTTTTGTTGCCTAGAATTGCTTTTGATATTCGGGGTCTTCTTTGGTTCCATAAGAAGCGTTAATAATTTTTTCTATATCTGTGAAGAATGGTGATGGGATTTTAATAGGTATTGCATTGAATCTGTAGATAAGTTTGGGTAGTATAGACATTTTATTGACGTTGAGTCTGCCGATCCACGGGCATGGAATGGATTTCCATTTGTTTACATCCTCTGGTTTTCCTTCCTTAGTGTTTCATAGTTCTCCCTGTAGAGGACTTTTACCTCCTTGGTTAAGTATATTTCTAGGTACTTTAATTTCTTTGTTGCTATTGTGAAGGGAATTGAGTCTTTGATTTGGTTCTCAATTTGATTGTTGTTGGCGTATATGAATGCCTCTGATTTCTGTGTATAGATTTCGTATCCAGAGACTTTACTAAATTCATTGATTAGTTCCAGGAGTTTCTTGGTTGAATCTTTAGGATTTTGTAAATATAATATCATATCATCAGCAAACAGTGAAAGTTTGATCTCTTCTGCCCCTATTTGGATAACTTTAATTCCACTTTCCTGTCTGATTGCTGTAGCCAGGACTTCCATCACTATGTTGAATAGAAGTGGAGATAGTGGGCAGCCTTGTCTGGTTCCAGTTCTAAGTGGGAATGATTTCAAGATTTCCCCTTTCAATATGATGTTGGCTATGGGTCTGTCATATATTGCTTGTATCAGTTTTAGCTATGTTCCTTCTATGCCAATTTTCTTAAGTGTTCATATCATGAAAGGGTGTTGAATTTTGTCAAAAGCTTTTTCTGCATCTATTGAAAGAATCATGTGGTCTTTGTTTTTGTTTCTGTTTATGTGGTGAATTGCATTTACAGATTTATGTATGTTGAACCATCCCTGCATCCCTGGGATGAAGCCCACTTGGTTGTGAAGGATTAATTTTTGATAAGTGTCTGTATTCGGTTAGCTAAGATTTTGCTGAAAATTTTTGCATCTATATTCATTAGGGATATTGGTCTGTAGTTTTCTTTTTTTGTTGCATCCTTTCCTGGTTTTGGTATCAGAGTAATATTCGCTTCATAAAAGGAGTCGGGGAGGTTTCCATTCTTCTCGATGTTGTGGAATAGTTTCTGCAAGTTAGATACTAGTTCTTCTTTGTAAGTGTGGTAAAATTCGGGTGTGATACCATCTGGACCAGAACTTTTCTTTTTAGGGACATTTTTAATTGCTGTTTCTATTTCAGGTCTAGAGATTGGTCTGTTTGGGAATCTATTTCTTCCTGGTTGAGCCTAGGGAGGCTGTATGTTTCTAGAAATTTGTCCATTTCCTCCACATTTTCCAGTATGTGTGCATAAACATTTTTAAAGTACTCATAAATTATATCTTGTATCTCTTTGGGATCAGTTGTGATATCACCTTTTCTATTCCTGATGGAGCTTATGAGAAATTTCTCTTTTCTGCTTTTCGTTAGCTTAGCCAATGACATGTCTATTTTGTTTATTTTTTCAAAGAACCAACTTTTTGTTTTATTAATCTCCTGAATAGCTTCCCTGTTTTCAATTTCATTTAGTTGTGATTTGATCTTATTGATTTCACTTCTTCTGCTTGGTCTGGGGTTGGTCTATTCTTCTTTTTCCTGTTCTTTGAGTCATTTTATTAGATTTTCTATATGTGATCTTTTTGACTTTTGGTTATAGGCATTTATGGAGATAAACTTTCCTCTCAGAACTGCTTTAGTTGTGTCCCAGAGGATTTGATAACTTGTCTCTCCATTGTCATTTTCTTCATAGAATTTTTTTATTTCCATCTAGATTTCTTCATTTATGAAGTAATCATTTAGTAGGAGGTTGTTTAATTTCTATGTTTTTGTGTAGAAACGTGAGTTTTTGTTATGTATGATTTCTACTTTTATTCCACTGTGATCTGAGAAGATACATGGTATGATTTCTATGTTTTTAAATGTCTTAAGGTTTACTTTGTTTCCTAGGATATGGCCAATCTTAGAGAATGTCCCGTGAGCTGATGAGAAGAACGTATATTCAGTGGATTTTGGGTAGAATGTCCTGTAAATGTCAGTCAGTCCAATTTTTCTAGAGTTTGGTTTAAGTACATTATTTATTTATTAATTTTCTGATTGGAGGATCTGTCTTGTGCCGTCAGTGGGGTGTTGAAATCTCCGGTGATTATGGTATTGCTATTAACCAATTTGCTTAGCTCCAGTAAGGTTTGCTTTATGAATCTGGGTACACCTAACTTGGGTGCATATATATTTAAAATTGTTATCTCTTCTTGTTGAACTGTGCCCATCACCATTATATAATGACTCAATTTTTCTTTCACTACTTTTGTTGGTTTAAAAACTCAATCGTCTGAAATTAGAACTGCCACACCAGCCTTCTTTTGGCTTCCACTTGCTTGGAATATTGATCTCCTTCCCTTTACTTTTAGTCTATATGCATCCTTGCAAATTAGATGTGTTTCCTGAAGATAGCAGATACTTGGCCTGTATTTTCTTATCCATTCAGCCAGCCTATGTCTCTTGATTGGAGAGTTTAAGCCATTCCCGTTTATTGAGAGTACTGATAGGTAAGGTAGATCACTGTTCATTCTGTTTGGTTGGATGTGGTTGCTTTGATTTCTCTCTTGAGCAATAGTAAATCTGGCCTTTAATCTTTGGGTTTTGGTTGCTTTTATATTCATGAGTTTTTATTATGGTGTTCCGTGTGTAACACTGTTTTGAGAACTTCTTGGAGGGCTGGTCTTGTCTTTGTGAATTCTCTGAGGCTTTGCTTATCTGGGAAAGTCTTTATTTCTCTTTCATATACGAAGCTTATTTTTTCGGGGAATATGATTCTAGGCTGGGAATTGTTTTGTTTCAGAAGAGTTAGAATGGAGCCCCAGTCTCTCCTTGCTTGTAAAGTCTCATTAGAGAAGTCTGGTGTTATTTGAATTGGCTTTCCCTTGTAAGTTACTTGCTTCTTTCGTCTTACAGCTCTTAGAAGGGCCTCTTTAGTTGATAGTTTGGTCTGTCTTATGACTGCATGTCGTGACGTCTTCCTGTTTGCATTGAATCTCCCAGGGGTCCTCTGAGTTTCTGGAACTTGTATATCAATATTTACAGCAAAGCCAGGGAAATTTTCCTCTATTATATCTTCAAAAACTTGTCCAACCCTTGAGTGTTGTTTTCCTCCCCTTCTGGTAACCATATGACTCTCAAATTAGGTTTCTTCACATAATCCCACATCTCTTGTAGGCTTTGATCTTTTCTCTTGTTTCTCTGCTCTATCTCTGGGACTTATTTATTTAATTGGAAGGTGTTATCTTCCATTTCTGAGTTTCTTTCTTCTGTTTGATCTACCCTGTGCTTGAGACTTTCCACTGTATTTTTTAGTTCCCTGAGTTGATTCTTCATCATCAGGAATTCGGTTAAAGTTTTCTTCACTGTGTCGATCTCTTTAGTGAACTTTTCTTCTAGGTCCTGGAGGCTTTTTGTGGTTTCTTTGTGTTGGTTGTTGATTTAGTATTGCAGGTCGGTGAGTGTTCTTATGATCCACATACGAAATTCCTCTTCTGTCATTTTCGTTGCCAGGTTTTGAATGTTGTCTGTTTCTAAGGGGCTGGTGCTCCTCTTTGGGGGTGTGTTTTCCGTTTGTTTCTTCATATTTCCGGAGTTCCTTCGCTGATTTCTTCCCATGTCGCTCAGTTGTTGTTTCTTTCCTTTAGGTTTTGCTTTGGGTATTCACACGACTTGTTTAGTTTCTGAGCCGGTACGTGGTGTTGCTCACTGGCAGCGGCCGTCGCTGCGCTGGTGTCTGCAGGTCTCTTTACCCGCTGGGGAACCCACCAGCAGTCCAAGATGCAATGAAGGGCAAATGGCCTATTCGCCTACCCTTCCCACTGGTCTCTGGGCTGCTCCGGTGGCCTCCTGTCTTCTGCCTTCTTAATTACACAGGTGGAGATAGATGGCAGGAATGGGAACAGCTCCTATCTCAGCTCCACCCCCAAGGCGGGACTAGAAACTTTGTAGCCAAAGGCCCAGCCCCAAGTCACCAGAGTTTGTGGGTCGTAAATTTTCTCTGCCTTATATCCACCAAAGTCAGACTCCTACGAGGCTCGGCCCTCCCCAGGCAAAATCCAGGGCCTGGACACCGAGCGCAGGAGACCTGTGCAGGGAAAGACTGTCCTGAAGCCGGCAGGCAGGTAGCCAGACCCACCAATCCCCGTCTTCTGTCTCTTTAATTACACAGGTGGAGATAAGCGGTAGGAATGGGAACAGTTCCTATTTCAGCTCCACCCCCAAGGTGGGGACAGAGACTTTGGAGCCAAAGGCTCAGCCACAAGACACCAGAGCATGGTGGATGTAAAGTCTCTCAGCCTTATAACTACCAATGGCAGCCTCCTACGAGGCTAAGCCCTGTCCAGGCGGGCTCTGCACTCTGCACACAGAGCACAGGAGACCTGTGCAGGGGAGATTGTCCTGAAGCCAGCAGACCGGCAGCCAGACCCACCAAGCCCCGTCTTCTGTCTCCTTAATTCCATGTGTGGAGATAAGCGGCAGGAAGGGGAACCGTTTCTATCTCGGCTCCGCCCCCAAGGCGGGGATACCAACTTTGGGGCCAAAGGCCTAACCCCAAATCCCCGGATTTGGGGGTCGTAAAATATCTCTGCCTTATAACCACTAAAGTAAGCCTCCTACGAGGCTTGGTTCTGCCCAGACGGGCTCCGCACTCTGAACACAGCGCGGGAGACCTGTGCAGGGAGGGACTGACCAGAAGTGGGCAGGCAGGCAATGGGACCCACCAACCTCTGTCTTCTGTCTCCTTAATTCCACAGGTGGAGATAAGCGGCAGGAATGGGAACAATTCCTATCTCAGCTTCCCCCCTCAAGGCTGGGAGAGAGACTTTGGAGCCCAGGGCGGGGCTCCGGGTCACAGGAGAGTGTGGAAGGCAATGTTTCTCTACCTTAAATCCACCAAGGACAATCTCCCCTGTAGTACTGCCCCGTCCAGGCAGGATCTACTCTCTGAGCACAGAGTCAGTGCCACTTGTGCAGCAAGTGATGGTCCAATATCGAATTGGTGGAGTAGGGGCGCGTACCAGCACTCTATCTGCGCCTCCCCTCCAAACCCCGAGCCCAAGTCAGTGCTGGAATGCCAAGTCAGCGCTGGAATGCGGAGGCGGGAGCGATGCCGGAGGGGCAGAGGGAGGGGGGTCCTAATGGATCAAGGAGTCTAACTTTGCACACTCTGACCTCTCAGTGCTATCGGAAACCTCCTCTATATCCAAAGTCAAAGCCTCCTTCTGTGTAAACTCCCCTTAGCCTTGACCTGGGAGTGTTCTGCAGGGAGTTGCCCAAGTGGGCTCTGGTTCCTGCTGCTCGGCGAGTGGTTGCTGGGCTCGGACCCTCTCCCTCCTTATACTGCTGCTGCTGTGTGCTCTGGGGAACTCAGAGTGTTCCCTGCTCTAGTCTTCTCTCCACACAGCTTTGTCCCATGCTGCCACTTCTCACCAACTTCAGGCACCTCCTGGCCTATGTGGAAGTGGAGCTCGGTGTAGGAGGGGGTGTTTCTCAGTACCAGGTAGGGCTGGTGCCACTGCCAGCCGGCAGTGGCTTAAACCGCGCCTCGCTCCCTCCCTGTTGTGTGCCTCTGATTCCCTGATTTTTGCCGAAGAATAATCGATTCACCTTTGCTTTAGGCTGTAAATGGTCTTATCCCTCCGTTTCCTCGTGGATGTCTGCAGGCTTGGGAAGCTGGTCCCGTGGAAGTGCAGATCACTAGCGTGTGGCTATCCGCTTTCTTCACTTTTCGCTCTGGGAGCAGAGAGCCAGGAGGGCACCCCTACTCCGCCATTTTTCTATCCAAATACAATTTTTGAACAGGTTAGTTTTATTCTTGTAAGTTATGCTTTTAAATTAAAAAAATATATACATTAGAAGATATGAAAAACATAATTTATAATGACTTAAAAGGTCTCATGAAAGCACTGTTCTGTATAGGGTGCTGCTTACCTGTTTTGGCCCTGCGTTCCATCAGAATCATCAGTGTAATTGTCAGATGTATCCTCTCAGTTTTCATATCTATTTTAAAATGACTGGGTGATTCTTTTACTTGTTTCCATAAAATCCCAAAATAATTATAAAATAATGCCTGAGACCATGGTATAAGCAAAAAAAAAAATGTATACACATATATAACAGTTAAATTATTGAACAGACTGTAAACATAAAACAAATAAATAATATAATTTCCAGTCTTCCAGGTATGGTTAAAGGAAATGGTTTTGTATTGGTCCACTGTGAATTCTCTTTTTATTTTGAGATCTTGGCTTTATGGTATTCACTTGCTCTCTTCTCTGCCCCAAGATGTTCTAAATTCCACAATACTGAAATTAACATGACCTCACATCTGGGCTTTTATATTAATCACAGATATTAATTTTCAATATCTGTGAATAATAGTTTCAAATTCAAAATTTATTACAGAATTTTGAAGAACTGTATTTTCACATACCTTGGTTATGTTTGGAAAGAAGAAAAATAAAAAAAAACTCAAATAAGGTAATTAGCTGTGACAGAATTTCTGTGTAAGAGGTGCTTAAGTAGGTGTGTGGCACTCTGACTAGAAGGGGACTAAATAGTTTTTCTTGAAACTGCATTTGTAAGGTGAGTAAATTTTTTTTCCTTTCTGAGATTATTTACTTGGAGCTGCTATTGGAATTATATGGAAACCCCAACCCCAAAACCAAGTCCTTGAAAATGCCACTGAATAAGAATTGTAATGCCACAAATGAGACACACCTGTTAGTTACCTAGATAAAAAACTCTATACTGAAAAGAGCACTAAATTTATAATCAGAAAGCAGATATTCACCCTGTCTCAGCCATCTATTAGTGTTATAATCTAGGTTAAATTAACTGACCTTAGTTTCCTGAATCTGTAAATCTGACTTAATGTTAATAACTCTTGCCCACTCAGAGCTTCATTGTAATGTCAGATAGACAGGAAAACAAATTTGAAATTAAAACTTTTTTAAAAAATTAAGTACTGTAAACAATTAGGCCAGGTTGAGAAATTTAAAATAGTTACAGACACTGAAGATTTCTTTCTTTCTCCTTTATAATTATTAGGTTCACTAGACACATAATAAAACTAAAGTTTTATTTGTGTTAACTATGTGCTAGATCCTGGGTGAATTGTGTCCTGTAATTAGGCCCTAAGAGTCTTCCTCCAGACTATAAGTCTCAGCCTGCATCTATTTTAAGGTATTTACTATTAGATATGAAAAAAAATTCTTGTAATGAGTTTAAGACCTCTTCAGAGATATTATTTTCCCTTTCTCTATGTTTAGTGAAGGTGATTTCAATACAAGTTTTGAGGCTAGGCCAGAGCTCCTTATCCTTCATGTCCAGTCTCTCTTCTCCTTTATTCTTCCTGTGATAAAAAGTGGCCACTGGGATGAGAAGGGGTTAACAGGAAGGATAATTTTGATGGTAAATAAAACTACCATGTGAGAATAAAGCCTCTCTTCCTGAATGTTTCCATTTAAATTAAATATGCTCATTATTGAGGCATTAGGAAATTCCAAAATTAAGTATAATTTTTTAAAAGATAGATATTAAGCAAATAGTAATATCAAATTTGGTGACTAACGATTCATGGTGCCCAGTTAAATGTGACTCACAGGTAAACAGTTAACATTTTAGTCTAAGTATAGCCAATATGTTTCATGAACTATACTTAGAAATAAAAGTTATACATTGTTTATCTGAAGTACAGATTTAATCTGATGTACTGTATTTATTCTGGTTGCTGCTATCTGAAATCCCAAGTGGTTAGGAATTTTCCAGAAGGGGGAAGTGTTCAAAAACTAGAGTGAATTTTCATTTGGTCTAACATGTGCCAGTCAAATTTCATTGACCAATGAGAATAGAATTAGGGCCAAAAACTTGATAAAGAGGCTGTTCCTATTAGACTGGTGACCTTTGAAAGACGATCTTGGCATGTGGTAAAAGCAGAGGGAGATTGAAAATATAATCTACTGGTTTAACTAAAATATAATTCTTATTATTTTGGTGATAGCTGATGATATTAGGTGAATTATATTTAATAAAAAGGTTAGCCAGTTATTTACCACTTGCTTAGTATGAATCCTAATAGACCAAGGAAAGGAAATGACTGGAGCAAGAGTAACTTTCTGAAGGAATTGATAGACATAACGACCTTAGGGAAGGTTAAAACAATATAAACTTAGCCCTTATGTACCATTTGTAATCTAGGGAGGAATCTCAGGGCCAAAGACACAAAATTCACCTAAGGTCTAGAGACCAGGCAAAAAAGGCAATACCTGAGGGGAATTTTCTGGAAACTAAATTGAGAAAATGAAAAACTGGAACGTATATAAACTTTAAAATCCACTATGTCTAAAAACGAACTCTCCTTGGTAATGATATCAAGCAAGAAAAATGCGAGTAAAGTTTAGGTATATTCCTCAGGAAGAAAAAAGATGTCATGAATGTGTGACTAGATTTTTACTTTTTTTCTGCTTTATTTCCTTTTTGTTTTTCTCAGAAAAATTTCCTCTGAAAAATATTGGTCTAGAAATTCCACAAAACTTCCTCTAATTTTGGCTTTTAAAATGCCTGTAACAATTCCACCAGGAAAAATAGAGAGAACAAATTATGTAAAGAAAATTATATTGAATCTAAAATCCTAGGCCTACATAGATATTTTAAATGTTTTGACTACAAGTGACTTCAGTAGATGAATGAATACCATTTAGATTTTCATATATAGTTCCTGTAAATGTTGAAAATCAAACCTATTTTAAAAATCTCCTTATAAAATA
Source organism: Microcebus murinus (assembly GCF_040939455.1). Lineage (NCBI taxonomy): Eukaryota > Metazoa > Chordata > Mammalia > Primates > Cheirogaleidae > Microcebus > Microcebus murinus. The sequence goes on from NC_134136.1 coordinate 17,086,920, forward strand.
TGAAGTCTATTGATTAGTCAAAAGTAGATTTTATAGTTATTCATTTTATCTAAACATTTCCTTAAAATCAGGTAAAAAAAACTTATAGCTTATAAGATAATTTTCACTGCAATTGTCAGCCTCTTCTGCTTGTTTCAGTCTACTTGGCAAAGCTTTCTCCTGTTAAGTGTAGTGGTTTGATTTTTCAATCTTTAATGATGTTTATAATATTCATTGGCTACATAAACTGTCATAATCATTCTCATTTTTCCTGAGACATTATACCATATACCATAAGAAACAGAAGTGCCAACAATTGCTATTTTTTATGGTTGATAAAAAGAAGTGATAGAGAGTAGAATTAAAAACAAACATAGCTGACTTGTAGACAGCATAGTGTGAAGAAAATTTTCATCACTGTTTTTGGCTACACAGTGTGAGAAGTTTACCAACAAAGATGAAATATTTCCCCTTCTATTTTAATAAACCTATTAAGCAAGTCTTTCTTTTTTTTTTTTTTTGCTTCTCAGATTTTCATTTTATTTATTTTTGTTTAGATTTTTTTTACATGTTTTCTAAATAGAAAAGCTTTTCTATTTAGAAAACATGTATTTTTGAGTTTCTATATCAGATAAATATATACAAATTTTAGGAGATTTAAGAAATTGAGAGAGGTATCCTATGGTTCTTAAATGTTTTAAAGCAGATTTCATATATTCTTTTGTTGGCATCAGGGTATCATTAGAATGAATTTCCAAATGAACTCACTTAATCCCAGAGCTGGCCCTTTAAGAAGAAGGTGAAGAGAAAGCACTTCTGTTATGGCTGAAATGGAAGTACTGTATTCTATGAACCTAAATATCACTTTCCTGTCTCATTAGCCATAGCACTCAAAAATATAAGTATTATCTTTCCTTTGTATTAAAAGGATAATAATCAACCACACTCACAGAATGGGTGGGCAATACCATATCAGAACATCAAAGAATGAGTGAAAAAGAGAGGTGAGAGTTACATATTTATTAAAAGAAGCTATAGGAAATGATGGCATTTTCAGAAATGATTTGTGGACTACCAGCTATGTATTAGCAGAAAATAAAAGAAGAACCTAATATCACACCATTTATACAATAATTACATGTGAATTAGACATGAGTATAAGAATCATATGAAACATTATAAGTAAGGGATATAGCTGTATATTCATTAAAGGATAATAGCCGTATATTCTTAGAAGGAGAGGGCTTTCTTAAAATGACGATCGCAAAAGCTATAAATAAAAAAGAATTTTGTTAGATATTTGTATCTTGGGGCTAGGATCAAGATGGTGGACGAGAAACACCGCCAGATAGAGTGTCTCTGCAAAAAAGACAGATTATAGCAGAAATTAGAAAAAAGAGCAAGAAGACAAGCATACAGCAGACGAGGGCCAGAAGGAGGGGTACCTGAGCCCCCGGGAGACTCCAGGGGAGGAGGCTGCGAAGGAGAACTGGAAGCTGAGACCAGCGGGAAGGGTAGGTGGATTTGCCATTTCCTCTCCCCTGCATTTGGGACTGCTGGTGGGCTCCCCAGCAGGTGGAGAGAAATGCGGACAACAGCCCAGAGACGGCCGACGCCAGCTAGCAGTGAGCCTGTAGCGGACGTGGCACCAGGCTCCCAACTCCCTCCGGGCACCTCCATGTGCACAGATTCGAGCCGAGCGGCAGGCGCCATATTGCCTCCTTCTCCCCTCTGCTGCCGACCCTACCCGCGGCTGCCCAGAGAGACAATACAGCCACCAGCCAGAGGCACCTCCAGGGAACCGGATCTTCCCTTTTGGGACCCTACAGCTGACTAAGGGGAACTCAGAGTGTGAGCTTCCTACCTGCCAGCCCTCCCAGGTGCTGCTGACATGGTGTTCCTGGGAGAACGGTGCAGACTCAGAGGCTGAGAGACACAGACCCAGCTTGGGCTCCCTGTGGGTGAATTGGGACCCGAACTCCTCTCCCTGGTGGGGATACAGTTTGAACTCTGCGACCCCAGAGGTCAGACCTGCAGACCACATCCCGTGCACCGAGGTCTAGCATTTCCCGGGGCACAGAAAGGATATATGTGAACAGCCTACTGAGGTGTGTGTGCCTTCAGAGGCAGAGCAGCATCCTAGAGGGCAACTCTCCCCACAAAGGGAGGCAGTGTGCCCAGCCCAGGTGGCGTTCCTGCGCAGGGAACCTCCCTGCCAGCATCACAATCCAAGGAGGCCTGGTGGCGTGTGGTCTGGCCTGCTGGCAGAGGCTCAGGAGTAGCTGCGGAGTTGGGGAGGGTGGAAAGAAGCGAGGACCGCTCCAGACTGAGGGTCTCTGACAGCCCCACCCCCACAAGCTGACTTTCTGGCTGAGCAGGGCCATTCGAGCTCCGCCCTGACAGCTTTTGCTGGAAGCAGAGAACAGAACTTTGACCCCTGCTAACGGCATTGGTGGTGACTGAGGGCAGGCTTACACAACCCAGCTCCCCCCAAACAAGAGCTGATAACAGGACACAAAAACAACAGCATAGCCTGTTCCTCCAAGCAAGCACCACCTATTGACAGGGACGGCATCCTGCACAGCCGTTCCACGGCACCCACTGACTCATTATAGAGGGAGTGGTCGAATTTCACCCACAGACACCACCTAACGGCTCAGAAACTAAACAAGGCATGTGAACACCCAAACAAAAACCTAAAGGAAAGAAACAACAACTGATCGACATGGGAAGAAATCAGCGAAGGCACTCAGGAAATATGAAGAACCAAACGGAAAACACAGCCCCAAAGAGGAGCACCAGCCCCCTAAAAACGGACACCAACCCAAATCAGGCAACCAAAATGACAGAAGAGGAATTTCATATGTGGATCATAAGAACACTCACCGACCTGCAATAGCAACTCAATAACCAACACAAAGAAACCACAAAAAGCCTCCAGGACCTAGAACAAAAGTTCACTAAAGAAATAGACACAATGAAGAAAAGTTTAACCAAACTCCTGGAAATGAAGAATCAATTCAGGGAACTAAAAAATAGAGTGGAAAGTCTCAAGAACAGGGTAGATCAAACAGAAGAAAGAAACTCAGAGATGGAAGATAACACCCTCCAACTAAATGAAACCATCAAAGAGATAGAGCAGAGAAACAAGAGAAAAGAGCAAAGCCTACAAGAGATGTGGGATTATGTGAAGAAACCTAATGTGAGGGTCATAGGGTTACAAGAAGGGGAAGAAGACAACACTCAAGGATTGGACAAGTTATTTGAAGATATAATAGAGGAAAATTTCCCAGCCCTTGTTCAAAATCTCGATATACACGTTCCAGAAACTCAGAGGACCCCTGGGAGATTCAATGCAAACAGGAAGACGTCAAGACATGCGGTAATCGGACTGACCAAAATATCAACTAAAGAGGCCCTTCTAAGAGCTGTAAGATGAAAGAAGCAAGTGACATACAAGGGAAAGCCAATTCGAATAACGCCAGACTTCTCTAATGAGACTTTACAAGCAAGGAGAGACTGAGGCCCCATTCTCACTCTTCTGAAACAAAACAATGCCCAGCCGAGAATCTTATTTCCTGAAAAACTAAGCTTCATATATGAAGGTGAAATAAAGACATTCTCAGACAAGCAAAGTCTCAGAGAATTCACAAAGACAAGACCAGCCTTACAAGAAGTACTGAAAACAGTGTTACGCACGGAACACCATAATAAAAACTCACGAATATAAAAACAACCGAAACCCAAAGATTAAAGGCCAGATAATGCAATGGCTCAAGAGAGAAATCAAAGCAACCACATCCAACCCAACAGAATGAACAATAATCTACCTTACTTATCAGTTCTCTCAATAAATGTGAATGGCTTAAACTCTCCACTCAAGAGACATAGGCTGGCTGAATGGATAAGAAAATAGAGGCCAAGTATCTGCTGTCTTCAGGAAACACATCTAATTTGCAAGGATGCATATAGTCCAAAAGTAAAGGGAAGGAGTCTAAAAGTAAAGTAAAGTGGAAGCCAAAAGAAGGCTGGCGTGGCAGTTTTAATTTCAGACGATATAGTTTTTAAACCAACAAAAGTAGTGAAGTACAAAGAGGGTCATTATATAATGGTGAAGTGCACACTTCAACAAGAAGAGATAACAATTTTAAATATATATGCACCCAACATAGGTGAACCCAGATTCATAAAGCAAACCTTACTAGAGCTAAGCAAATTGATTAACAGCAACACCATAATTACCAGAGATTTCAACACCCCATTGACGGCACAGGACATATCCTCCAAACAGAAAATTAATAAGGAAATAATGGATTTAAACAAAACTCTAGAACGATTGGGTCTGACAGACATCTACAGGACATTCTACCCAAAATCCACTGATTATACGTTCTTCTCATCAGCTCACGGGACATTCTCTAAGATTGACCATATTCTAGGAAACAAAGTAAGCCTCAGGAAATTTAAAAAAAATAGAAATCATACCATGTACCTTCTCAGATCACAGTGGAATAAAAGTAAAAATCAACCCTAACAGAATCTCACATTTCTACACAAAAATGTGGAAATTAAACAATGTCCTACTAAATGATTACTTCATAAATGAAGAAATCATGATGGAAATAAAAAATTCTTTGAACAAAATGACAATGGAGAGACAAGTTATCAACTCCTCTGGGACATAGCTAAAGCAGTACTGAGAGGAAAGTTTATTTTCATAAATGCCTATAACCCAAATTCAAAAAGATCACAAATTGACAATCTAACGAAACGACTCAAAGAGCTGGAAGAAGAAGAAGAGACCAACCCCAAACCCAGCAGAAGAAGTGAAATCAACAAGATCAAATCAGAACTAAATGAAATTGACAACAAGGAAGCTATATAGGAGATTAATAAAACAAAAAGTTGGTTCTTTGAAAAGATAAACAAAATAGACACGCCTTTGGCTCAGCTAACACAAAGCAGAAAAGAGAAATCTCTAATAAGCTCCATCAGGAACGAAAAATGAGGTATCACAATGGATCCCAAGGAGATACAAGATATAATTTATGAATACTACGAAAACCTTTATGCATCCAAGCTGGAAAATGTGGAGGAAATGGAAAAATTTCTAGAAACATACAGTCTCCCTAGGCCCAACCAGAAAGAAATAGAATTCCTGAACAGAACAATATCAAGAGCCAAAATAGAAAAAGTAATTAAGAATTTTCCTAAAAAGAAAAGTCCCTGTCCAGATGGTTTCACATCCAAATTTTACCACACTTACATAGAAGAACTGGTGCCTATCTTGCAGAAATTATCCCACAACGTTGAGAAGAATGGAAACCTCCCCAACACCTTTTATGAAGCGAATATTACTGTAATACCAAAACCAGGAAAGGATGCAACAAGAAAAGAAAACTACAGACCAATATCCCTTATGAAAATATATGCAAAAATTTTCAACAAAATCCTAGCTAACCGAATCCAGACACTTATCAAAAAAATATCCATCACAACCAAGTAGGCTTCATCCCAGGGATGCAGGGATGGTTCAACATATGCAAATCTGTAAATGTAATTCACCACATAAACAGAAGCAAAAACAAAGACCACATGTTTCTTTCAATAGATGCAGAAAAAGCTTTTGACAAAATTCAACACCCTTTCATGATAAGAACACTTAATAAAATAGCTATAGAAGGGACATACCTAAAAATGATACAAGCCATATATGACAGACCCATAGCCAACATCATACTGAATGGGGAAAAATTGAAAGAATTCCCACTTAGAACTGCAACCAGGTAAGGCTTCCAACTATCTCCACTTCTATTCAACACAGTGCTGGAAGTCCTGGCTACAGCATTCCGATCAGACAGTGGAATTAAAGGTATCCAAATTGGGGCAGAAGAGACCAAACTTTCACTGCTTGCTGATGATATGATATTATATATATAAAACTCCAAAGAGTTAACCAAGAAACTCCTAGAACTGATGAATGAATGTAGTAAAGTCTCAGATACAATCTCAAAACACAGAAATCAGAGGCATTCATATACACCAACAACAATCAAACTGAGAACCAAATCAAAGGCTCAATTCCCTTCACAATAGCAACAAAGAAAATAAAGTACCTAGGAATATGCTTAACCAAGGAGCTAAAAGACCTCTACAGGGAGAACTATGAAACACTGAGGAAGGAAATAGCAGAAGATGTGAACAGATGGAAATCCATACCATGCTCATGGGTCAGTGGACTCAACATCATTAAAATGTCTATACTACCCAAATTGATCTACAGATTCAATGCAATACCTATTAAAATCCCATCACCATTCTTCACAGATATAGTGAAAATAATTTTATGTTTCATTTGGAACCAGAGAAGACCCCGTATATCAAAAGCAATTCTAGGCAATAAAAGCAAAATGGGATGTATTAATATGCCAGATATCAAACTATACTATGAAGATGTAGTAATTAAATCAATCTGATATTGGCATAAAAATAGGAATATTGACCAGTGGAACAGAACAGATCTGAGAACCCTGATATAAAACCATCCTCATATAGCCATCTAATCTTTGACAAATCAGACAAAAACATACACTGGGGAAAAGAATCCCTTTTCAATAAATAGTGCTGGGAAAACTGGATAGCCACTTATAGAAGGCTGAAGCAGAATCCGCACCTTTCACCTCTCACAAAAATCAACTCACGCTGGATAACAGACTTAAACCTAAGGTATGAAACTATTAGAGTTCTAGAGGAAAAAGTTGGAAACACTCTCCTAGACATCGGCCTAGGCAAATAATTTATGAAGACCCCAAAGGCAATCACAGCAGCAACAAAAATAAATAAATGGGACATAATCAAACAAAAAAGCTTCTGTACAGCCAAAGAAGTAGTCATGAAAGTAAACAGACAACCTACAGAATGGGAGAAACTTTTTGCATCCTACACATTTGATAAGGGGCTGATAACTAGAATCTACTTAGAACTCACGAAAAACAGCAAGAAAACATCAAACAACACTATCAAGAAGTGGGCAAAGGACATGACCAGAAATTTTTCAAAAGAAGACAGTAGAATGGCTAACAAACATATGAAAAAATGCTCCACATCTCTAATCATCAAGGAAATGAAAAGAAAACTACAATGAGATATCTCACAACTCCAGTGAGAATGGCCTTTATCAAAAAATCTCCAAACAATAAATGCTGGCGTGGTTGCGGAGAGAGAGGAACACTCCTACACTGCTGGTGGGACTGCAAACTAGTTTAACCTCTCTGGAAAGCAACATGGAGATATCTTAAAGTGATACAAGTGGATCTACCTTTGATCCAGCAATCCCATTACTGGGCATCTACCCAAAAGATCCAATGACACTCTACAAAAGAAACACCTATACTTGAATGTTCATTCATAAATGCACCATTCATAATTGCAAAGCTGTGGAAATAACCCAAGTGCCCATCAATCCATGAGTGGATTAATGAAATGTGGTATATGTATACCATGGAGTACTATTCAGCTCTAAGAAACAACAGTGATATAGCATACCTTGTATTTTCCTGGTTAGAGCTGGAACCCATACTACTAAGTGAAATATCCCATGAATTGAAAACAAGTACCACATATACTCACCAGCAAACTGGTTTTAACTGAGCAGCACCTAAGTGGACACATAGGAACTATAGTAATAGGGTATTGGGCAGGTGGGAAGGGGGCGGGGGGCGGGTATATACATACATAATGAGTGAGATGTGCACCATCTGGGGGATGGTCACACTGGAACATCAGACTTGTGCCGGGAGAGGGGGAAAGGGCATTATATGAAACCTTAAAATTTTTAACTTCATTATATGCTGAAATAAAAAAGCATCATATCAAAACACTTTCTGAATCAAGATGAGAAATAGAAGCCATCAAATTTTAATGTTAACTTTTCTTATTGTGTACATGTCTTTTTGTAACAGCTTTATGAAGTTATAATTGATGTACAAAAAACTGCACATATTTAATGTGTAAAATTTGATGAGTTTGAGCAGATCTTCAAAGTTGTTTTAAATACAGCATTTATACTAACTCACAAATAAAATATTTAATATACTTAAGTT